>NC_092423.1:128194743-128838909 GCF_036169615.1 Heliangelus exortis | reverse complement strand
CCATAAAGGAGTCTGTGTGGTTGTGGTCAGAAAAGTGACCCTGCTTGACAAAAACACAACAACTTGGTGGGTTGTATTTCTTCCCTTTCCACACTCTCCATCTCTGGAGCACTCCATCTGACCAGGCATAGTACTTTGCTAAATGCCAGCTCATCCCTGCATCTGGAAAATCAGAGGACTCCATGCTTATCACTTCACTGATAGGGAGGGAGTTCCTGCAGCCAGAGCTCTCCTGGGGCTTTTGCTGATGGGTGCTGGGCTGCAGCTCTGCTGCCTCTGCAGGGTTGACTCCTGCTCCTGCTTTTTAGTTCCATTCAAACAGAGCACTGTGATTCAGGCAGCAGGCAGGAAACATGTGAAAGCAGCAAGGTACCTTGTCCATAGCTGTGGCTGCACTTGGCTTTCAAGCTTGTACTGTACTTTTTCAGCTCAGCGTGCAACCACTTACTCTACAGAGTAATCTGCCAGTGTTGGGACTGGCTGCTGGAGAACAGCATTTAGTGCAAGGAAAGAGCTGAAACTGCAGTCTGACAGTGCCAAGTAAGGAACATGAGTACTTGGGAATATAGGTTTACACCTAGCAAGGCCCACCAGTCCCAGCTCTGGTGTGGCTGGTAGTGCAGGTTCAGAGCCTGAGACCCTCTAGGTGAAGGACTGAAACACCCAAAGAGCACAGATGGGCTCCACAGAAATCCACAGCTTCCACAGAAATCTCATGTCAGGAGAATATATAAAAGCTGATGCCTGGAAAGAGGATACTGGCCTAGGAAAGGAAAGATGTCTGTAGGAATACTGGCATCTTCCAATAGAAAGCTACCAGGGAATGACATGTTCATGGAAGAAAATCAAGGTGAATAACCACACAGGGAGGAACCATGACAGAAAGCTGTGATCCTCTTTAGGTTGGAGATCTGGGCTTTTGACTCTGAACCTGGTCCCAAGCAGAGGGGAAAGAGAGATCATTCATGTGTTTGCTTCTTCAAGGGAGGAATTTTCTGCGATATTTTCCTATTTCTATTTGAAATTACTGGACGTGGGTTTCCAGATGCCTCATCAGACTCAGCAGGTCTTTGGTAACATAGCATTCTATCTCCAGTTCCCACCATTTATGGAGTAAGATAAAATCATCCAATACTCTATGGGCTGAAGAATACAGCCAGCAGAGTCACACAGGGCAAGAGACTTTGGAAACAGAGCAGTGCTACACTTTGTGGTCTTTTGACTTTTAAGCTGAGTTCCTGAAGAGCCATGACAACTATCTGCCAGGTCAGGAACCTCCAAACAAAGTGCATATTTGCAGTGGAGTTGCTTGTCCTAGCACACCATGCTTGATTCTCCACACTGCTGTTGATACTATCGCTTCTGTGTCCTTTTGTTCACTGTCTGTACTGGTGAACCTTCTGTACTGGGGAGAGCTGGGAGAATCCACGGGGGCTGTGAATCCCACATTGCCTAAACAAAAGCCACACTGCATCACATCCTGCCTCTTCCAAGCTCTTCGAGCTACCTCCAGAAAGGCCTCTGTAGTCACTTGCCTACCTCTGACATCCCAGACACCTGGAGAGGACTGATGCAGAGGCACCACTTTTCCTTTATTTACTGGCCTTCCCTGGCCACTGTCTGTGAATGCACAGACACCTTCACAAACTGAAGAACATAATTTGTTGTGATAATAAAGCTGAATTTTCAATGGTAGTGTCTTGACAGGCTAAAAGAGGAGGGCTCAAAAAGATACGTGCAGAGAGAAAAGGAATGCACATTTACTTCTTGAAGGCATATCTACAAGTGGCACCTTGCAGACCCCCAAAGCTGTGCTGATCAAATCTTGAACAGACAAAATGCACAGCAAAACATGAAACTGTGAGGAAAATGCAATTTCAGCTTTCGAAAGCAGTATAGTTATATAGTAAGCAGTGAAGTAAAAGAC
The DNA here is from genome assembly GCF_036169615.1 of Heliangelus exortis. NCBI lineage: Eukaryota > Metazoa > Chordata > Aves > Apodiformes > Trochilidae > Heliangelus > Heliangelus exortis. The sequence goes on along the minus strand of NC_092423.1, from coordinate 128,836,982 downwards.
TCTGTCCATAAGATTTGGCACAGTGCTGGGGTCCCAGAAATGTGGAGTGTCATGAGCCATTGCTTGGCAATGTGCTAAGATCCACAGGGCCAGATTTCAAAGTTTCACTTGATGACTTAAATGATTTTGGAACTTTATCCATTAAAATGAGTGGCTGTATTAAAAAAAAAAAGGACCTATTAGTGAAAACTCCATGAGCTGAAGTTGTTGTTGACCCCAGAGATCCATCACTTGTCCTTGTCTCCACTGGTACCTTCTGTTCTTTGGCACAAACATGGGTCCAAGAGCCTTTTCCCTGTCCCAGGACTTGGGCTGGCTTTGCCTTGTCCTGACCCCAGAATTTACCAATGTCCAGACAGTCAGGAGCACCCCAAAGCACCCCAAAGAGATAAGAATACTGCTCCTCTGCTTCCTGCCTCCTCTCCATCAACAAATGCTTTCAGGATTTATAGGGTGACAGTAATAAAAAAATGTTACTGTAAATAAGCTTGCCGTACCTTTGAGTGTGCAGTATTTCCTACATATACATAGGAAATTTTATAGGTATGTATAACTGTACTATTACATTTGCATTTTGGTATGTGCATGGAGGAAGTGGGGCTTCAAAGGCTCATTGAAGAATATCCACCACATATGAAATCTCTCAAAAAAATCTTGGAGAAATGCTTAGATACTGGTATTTGCAGCAAGCAGGTTCAGTACAATATGATTTATCTGACTTTATTTGAGAATTCAAAATAGTGAACATGTTGAGAGAATAGCAGTCCATTTAAAGAATTAAAATGTGAGAAAGGCACATATTGAATGCTTGAAGACATGGCATGATTTTGAGAAAATGAAATCCTATTAACAGAAATATTGTGCTCACTAGAGATAACAATGATGAAATTACTGAGCTCTTGGAATTTCAGTTATTTAAAAGAAATATAATACACATAGCAAAGAGAAATCCGGCTTTAATTCAGTTATACTGGATGTATCATTTGGTAAAAGAATCAGATCTTACATACTATAGATAGTCTTAAAATATATGGTAATTACAAAACTACAGGAATATAGAAACTAGCCTGTCCTCAACACTGCACAGCTTCACAGCACTATTTTTCATTTGAGACCATTCATCTGGTTGAAATGCAGTTCAAAATCTGAGTCTTTTCATTAAGAACCACTGCCTATTTCTGACAATCCCATAAACATCAAATCCTACTTAAAGCAGCCCTAGTCTGAAAAGGGACTTTGTAAAACTGATGCCTTCTTATTCAGGTTATTGGCTCCCCTGTGTATCTTCACAGTCATACTTATGAAAAATTGCACAGAGAAAAAGCAGCACTCAAGGTGATGCATTTCAAATATCTATTTCCATCTTTCCTTCTTCCTTTTTCTTTGCTATGGCATCGGAGCAAGGAAATGTGATATGCATAGAGGAGCTCTGGGTTAAAAAAACACAGTTGCTGTTTAAGAACACAACCCGTTTGTAGTTCAGTTTCTGTCATTTAAGGCACTAAGCCCCCTAAATTGAAGGAAATATACAAATACCACGTAGATACATGCACATGTAAAATAACATCCACTCCTCTCTTTATTCCCTGTCTCTGTGACTTCACACACACTGGTGGCAGTGGAGGCTGCAGAGCACCATTAGCAAGGAAACTGCAGGTCCCTGCAGCTGCTGCATCTCTGTGGGCAGAAGTGCTGAGACCCTGTTGTGATGGTGCAACGTCTGGCAGCAATGAGATACCAAATCTCACCCCTGACATTGCCATGGTTGCTCAGAGGCCGTGGGGATGTGTACCAGGCCTCCACAGCAAAAACCTCCCAAATACCCAGGCATCTCCATCCCTTGCAACACTGTCACCTGAGTGCCTGCAGGGAAGGAGTCTCTCCTGGTGAGGCTGGTGAGTGAAGGTGGCAGAGGAGTGTGATGGATTAACCCCATCTGCTGGAATCAGACCACCTTCTGTGCCACATACATTGCCTCAGCCACAACCTGAGCATGGAATCATAGAATAATAGAATCATAGTATCATAGAATGTCAGGTTGGAAGGGACCTCAAGGATCATCTGGTCCAACCCTTCTAATATTATTGTTTATATGATATGTCCCAGCACCCCAACAAGCTGAGACTTAAAACTTTGCAAAGTGGGGGAATCCTCCACTTCTCCTGGGAGACCATTCCAATGTCTGACTGTCCTCAGTGTAAAAAAATCTCTCCAGGAGCAACTTGTGCCCACTGCCTCTTGTCTTGTCCATCTGACTCCCTGAAAATAGGGAGTCTCCATATTCTTTGGAGCTGCCCTTTAAGTGCTGGAACATTGTAATAAGGTCTCCCCTAAGCCTTTGCTTCTCAAGGCTGAACAAACCCAATCTTTTTAGCGTATCAATGTACCCTGGAGTCTGAGAGAAAGGAGAGATGCAGGACACAGATATTAAACACCTACATTCCTCTTTGTAGAAGGGTAAAGAACAGAATAGAGTGATGGCTCTTAGAGAATAGGGTCTCTTTCCTGCATTCATTGCCAAGAGAGGTGGCAGATACCACATTAAAGAGACCCTTGAAGGGTTAAGAGCTCGTAGATAAGGACATGAAGGACCAGACATTCTCTTCATGATTTTCTTCTGCCTATTTAATATTTTAATTGCTTGGGAGTTTTGCTCTAACCATTACCTGCTAAATAAGGCTGAACATTCTGCAGCCCAGTGCTGGGAGAAGGGGGCTGTAAGTAGCTGGGGTTGGCAAGATCTTCAAAGCCTTATGGCTAATGTGGAAGTGAGTTTTAATGGCTGTTGATTAAAAAAAAAAAAAAAATTGGTGGCAAAATGCTCTTAGTTATCTTCTTCATAACTAACAAGCTTGTTTTAGTTTTATCCCCCAGAGCCTGACATTTCAGCTAAAAAATATATTTCCAAAGCATAAACTTGCCCCTGTTTCTTATCTTCCTTTTTACCTGGACATGGTTGAAAAACCAGAGTGTTCTCCTTTTATCCACTTCTGCAGCTGTTAACAAGCATCAGAATAATTAAGTGATCTTACCCAGCAGCAAATCACTAAATATTCTTTGAAAACCATACCTAATTGAAAGGAACATCTTTTTTTTTACCCTGTCTATTATGCCAAAACCTCATTTTCTCTGCTTCATGCTGTAACTTCCTTGCATCTCTGTAGGTGTGTTTTCTGGCTGCCTCAGCTTCGGAAGGCTTGACTCTTCCAAGCAGCATCATAAGGAAAAAAAAAAAGTGTTCAGTAAAAAATATGTATAAGTTATGCTTTTAATTCTGTTATGCCTGCAAAACTAAGAGCATAACACAAGTGGATTAGGTGACTCAAGCTGCTTGCAGGGATGTTCTACCCCAAGGGCTGTAGATATATTTCTGAAAAAAATCTGCAGTTTATTAGGCTCTTGCTTGACAGCAGCATTGCTGAAGATTGTGTAGAGGCTCTCATCTTCATGCCCTGACAGCTCATTCCTCCCCCTTATTCTTTGTACATGCTCTGCTATTTTGCTTTTTTTTAATAGTGGTCAAAAATGAAGTGAGCCTTATAAAATATATATTGCTGTTGCCACTCAAAATAGACATCAGGCAAATGAAGTAAAGAGCAGGAGAGTAATTGCTCTCAGCTAGTCAAGAGAAGCCCAATATACCTTAATAGCAGTTGCTATCCAGGAATGGTCATGGGGGTGGGTTTAGGCTTACAAGTCACTCTCATTTCCTTGTTATTTATTGGGATGGAGAGAGCAACAGGCATGAATGGCCCAGAACCATGAGCACAAAGCCAGCCTTATGATCGAAGAGCCTCAAGCAAAAATAAAATCTTATCTCTGACAGCAGGAGGAAGAAATCCCACTGCAGCAATAAATCCAAAGGAACAGGATGAAGCTCTTAGTTACATCCTTTGATTCAGCTGTAGGATGGGAGCAAGCAGCCTGTGTGGAGCTGAGGACCAAAAGATCAATCAGCTACGGCTTCTGTTTTTGTCTAATACAGGCACAGTCTCCTTTCCTACATTTATCCTCTTGCCCAGGTTATCCCAGTTCTGTCCTGAAAGATCTGAAGGTCTGCTTGCAGTGCATGACCTGAAACCATTGCTCCCTTCAGCATTATCCTTATGTTTGCTATTTGTGCTCCTCCTTAGACCCGGCAATTACAGTCAAGTTTCCTAAGTTTCCCCAAAACAGTGATGTTTTGTGTTGTTGTTTCTAAAATAATAGTTTCCAGAGGCTGTTTCCCACCACACAATAAGCATTTGAAAGGACCATTGTGTTTGGAGGCAACCTAATTCCCCTGTGGCTTTTTCCCAAGTCCCAGCACTGCTGTATTACTGAAGACGCTTTCTCCCTCCTCCCAGCCTTGAAATGCCAAATATATCCTGACTACAGATGTTGCAGATGATATAATGACATTGGATTGTAATTCAGATGATGATTTTACTGCCAAGTAAAGTTTTACTGACTACAGTTAGTTTCACTGACTACAAACCTAGCAATATTCTCCAGTGAGAAACCAATATTTACAGTAGGATTTCAGCCCCAGCAGCCCCATGGTGCATCCAAGCATTTGTTTACAAGAAGTTCAAAGGGGTTGAATTGGCTACTGCAAGAAGTCACCAACTTCCCATTTTCTTAGGACATACTTCCATACATCCTATCACTAAGTATTGCCTCCACTTAAATACTAGGATAAATTTTACAGACATCAGTGAAGAAATAGCTGCTCATATAACTGATCTGTGGCACAAACTTTAATGGTAGGAAGAAAGACAGAGGGGAAATCCATTGTTGGGCCACAGTCTTTGACATGGTCTGGGTTGTGCTCTGCACTGTGTTGAGCATCCAAGACTTAAGCTGAGATGGAGGCTGTAGCACCATCCTAACTTCTCACTTCCTGACAGACTCTGATTTGTATCACAGCCTTCATGTTTTTTAAACAGAGCAATTCCTGTATGCTTAATACAGAAGCTGCTATTTGCCGTGGGGTTTCCAAAATTTATATGCCTGCAGGATGTTTAAAAATATTTCCAAATCAGCCTATCAAGGCAAGTTTTTCTCCTGTCAAGAATGTTTATGTAATAAAAGCAAAGATCTCAACAAATGCCTCCCTTGTAACTTTGTCTGTATACAGAGGGTGAGATTTGTGTACAACAGGTGTCAGCTATGTGTGTGCTTCCCTGCCCTGGTAAACATCTCCTCCACTCTCTAAAATACTAACTTCATATGCAAACGTAGCAGGTTTGCAGAAAAATACACTGCAGCTCTCAAGGTTCAGATTTAATCTAAAAAAGAAAAGTTTGCAAAACTGCAGGGTAATGTATGCCTTTAGTATTACCCACTTCAGAGCTACTAAACATATTGTAACCACCTTCTACAGAGTGATAAGTGGACCCTACAGGGAGGAAGGAATGGCTTGTGGCAGGATGGGGCTTATGGGGGGGGTTTATTTTATTTATTCATGAGGAACATGCAAGGCAGAGGCCACAGGGGAGAAAATATTTGGAGTTCCTCAGTCCAGTGTAACACTGCTCATAGCCGTGGCTGGATGGACAGGGGGTTTGGCAGCAGCAGGAGATGGAGCAGCCACTGAGCCCCATGCCCAGCATTGCTTCCAGGCAGAACTAACCCTACAGCACCCAACCCAGGGGCCAAAACCTGCCTGCTTTATTGCAGGTGCACTCCCTGCTTCGAGAAGCTCCATAGCAATCCCTCTATTAGGGGCTGGGAGCAGATGGCAGGCAGCAGCTCCATATAGAAATGAAACAGGGACCATGTCAGGGCAACAGCAGCATAACTGGCCCCAGCACTTGGCTTGACCCCACATGGAGCCAGCACTACCCCATAACACCCTTCCCTGCATGGACACTGAAGAGGATGTTGAGCCCCTTGCCCAGATGCAGGAGACACCAGGAGGCCTTGTTACCCCTTTTCTCTCCCAAGGTCCAGTCCCTCTCCTCCCACACCTCACGGGTTCTTCAGCCATTTTCAGGATCTTTCTAAGACCTTTTGCTGCCACTCTGTGCTCCCTTTAGCAATTGCTAATGCAGTAGCCATAGAAGTTACGGATTCCTTCCTGCTGTCATTTAGCCTTTTTGTCTTCTACAGCTGCTTTTCCTAGCAAGTGTTCTCCAGCTGCAGTCTGGGATGATCCCCTCCTTCCTGTGGGGGATTATAAATCCCAATGCCACGTTGGTGCTGCCCCTCTTCTGGAGGTCTCTTCTCTTGCAGCCACTTGGGTACTGGTCCTGCTTTCTCCCAGAGACCCAGCCAGGAGCCCACTGCTCCACCACAATGGTGCAAAGGCTCTTGACAATGAAGGAGAAGCAGACTCATCTTTTCCTGACTTCAAACAAATTGTCTGCCTGCCTAGAAGGACCAAGAAAAAATGGTAACAATATTATTCAGCAACTCAATTACTATTCAGGATGGACACAAACACAAGGCAAGGCAAGGAAAATAAAAGATTATGAGTCTGAGCAGCTTTAGAACAATATACTCACATGGAATTTTCTTCCTCACTGGGGGAAGTTAGGGAAAAAAACGTGCTCTCAGAAGAAGAGACTGTAGTAGTTCCCTTCAGGAAGGTCTATTTTGGGATAACATAAACTATGTGCTGGTTGGATTAATATTTAGCATGGCTGAAAAATTGTATTGACCTATTAGAAGTTCCTCCCAAAGCTGGGAACAAGCCAAAGTCCATTCTGAAGTAATATCTATAGAAATATAAGCACCTCACAAGAGGAAGGTGCTATCATAAGTCAAAGAAAATGTTTTAAAATTATACTTGTAATTAAGAAAATAAAATTAAGAAGTTAATGGCAGAGGGAAAAAATGGATATTGATACCCTGTTGAATCACCTTTATTTATGTGGTTGTTAAATAATCTGTTGATTCAGAATTGTAAAAATTGGGATTATTTTCCAAATCTGGAATTTGCTTGGGAAAAGCCATGCAATAACTAACGCCAAACTACACAGACACACACGTGTATTTTGGAAGTACTTTATTAAGATAGAATCAAGCTCTTTTTTCACCCGTGTTTTGAATTTTTCTGGGAAGAATGGAGTATTTTTTAACTTTCTGTAGTAAACATACTTTTTTTTTCCAAAGATATCAGAAGTCCTCTCTTACTATCTGTGGCAGTGAAATACCAGCCCTTTAGAGCCTGGTTCAAAGAGGTCCTACATCTTCCTCCTCTGCTCGTTCTGAATGTTTTCTGTGGCTAAGATTCATGACTGTACAGATGGTCTATTCATCAGGTTAGGCTCAATTACCTTTCAAAATATATGGAGGAAAGCACGTTTCAATTGAAGTCAGTGTTGAAATTCCTATTACTGCAATGGGGCTATGATTTCACTCACAGGGTTTAAACAGCATACTGACCTTTGGGAGGTCCTCTGGATGGAAGTGAAATTCATACAGTGTGTGGATTGCCATGTTTGATAGCAATGTTTCTAGCAGATACTATTTCTGTAGTGTTTTATTGCAAAAAGTAGTCCTGCTGTTTGCCAAAGCAATTTTTCAAAGCTGAGTTTGTTCAATGTTTTTTTACAATTAATGGCATTATGGAGACTCTTAATTTAATTATTCAGCAGTGTATTCTCTCTTTTGATGGATGTCATAGGTCATTAATTTTCTTGCTTCTTTTTCAATTAGCCCAGATAGCTTTTTCCCCTTACTGTTTAACCCTTAATATGCATCCAGCAGAATGGGTGCAGCCCTAATCTGACACATGGCATGAGACAAGGATATATATGTTGCACTCTGACAGCAGTTCTAATGCTCACACACACAAATTAGATTGGCTTTTGACCCAAAAATTTCTTTGTCAGATTCTTATTTTTCCTTCTCTAAAAATGGGTTGAAAATCAGAGAAATTGATTGAAATATTCCATCTTTATGCTTCCTCCAGCATTCAAATGGTGTGAAATATGCCAGTTCTTGCATTTATTAAATATACTTGCAGAACTTCAAAACAGGATTGTGGACTCCAGTCCTGTCTTAGTATGTGTTCGGGATTTGAAAGCAAACTCTTCTCAAAGCAGAAGTATTGAAAGCTCACTCATAGTTTTGTTAAAGAAAATTATTCTTTTAAACACTTCAGCATTCCTCCAGTCTAAAAATCGAGGTCTAGGAGCCTGTGTGGTGAGTAAGTGCCCAAAGAATGTCCTGACTTTTAAATTGCCCTTATAAAACAAACTATTAATAACAGGTCAAGGTCTTAAAAGAATGGAGCAATTTACTGCTTATGTAATAGGAATACATGTGGCAAAAAGGTGTAGAAATCTTTGGACAGCAAAATTGTTTGCAGATGGCAAAGCCATAAGTGAGTATACAAATCATGGCAATGAGAACTGTATCAGGAAACTTAATTTCAAAGTGCTGCAAAGATGTGCAAAAGACTATATTAAAAATATACTAGAATGTTTGTATGTTTGTGTGGGGTTTTTTTCCAGGAATAGCGGAGTTTCCCTGAACACCATCTTACCTGACAGATATTTCCTTGGGCTCGCTGTGAAGAAAACACCTGTGAGAGCCACAGCAGAAATCACAGTGATGTACTTTTCATTGATTCCTTCCTCTGTTTCTGCCTTTTTGGTGTCTAGCAACCCAAACATGTGTCTCAGGGGGACATTTGTGTCCTACAGTGAGGGTTCAGCTATGGTGTGCCAGTGGGTGCTGCCACACTGGTGTGTGGTGATCATGCAGACCCATGGTAAGGAAAGAGGGATGTGTAGTACCCACAGTGATCAGGCCAGCTCAGACCTCTTCACCTTCTCTTTCCCAGCAATGATGTTTTGTTACCTCATCACCTTGTCTTGAGACGTAGATGGGGCAATGGTCATTGCTTTCTTCTGTAATTGATCATGGCTCAAAACCAAAACATTGCTATCAAACATGGCAATACACACACTGTATGAATTTCCCTTCCATCCAGAGGGCCTCCCAAAGGCTTTTCCAGTTTTTCCATTTGTTTTTCTTCTTTCTACAAACGGTTCCAATAAGAATGAATGTATTTATTTAGTCATCTGTTGCATCAGCCTTTCCCTGGTTCACATTCCCTTCAAGGACCCCCTCTCCAAGCAGCCCACTGAGGGTCTCTCAGCATCACCCAGGAGACAAACCATTCAGTGAAGCTCAGGACAAGGTTGACACCAACTGCTGAAAGTGAATTCAGTCTCTCCTTTTCAGTCAAGATAAGGTACCTGTTCCAGAACTCAAACATCACATAACAGCAAATAACACTGTCAGTCTTGGAGGAAAAACACTGGGAATCTGGCTGCCCTTTGGTTGTCCTTGTGATGTCCTTTCTCCTAGAAGAGGTGACACCAGACCCACATGTTGAAATCAAAGCCATGGCAGAGTGATTTCCATGTGGTGTGTAAAGCTTGAACTGCACCCTTCTGAATTTCCACACTGGAGAGAGGTAACATGACCTCAATGTCCCAAAGCCTCAGAGAGCCTCTGCCTGGCATGGAATGTGGGTGCATACAAAATTAATGGCACTTAGAGAAGCCTAGAAGTTTCTCTAAAATGTGCCAAACTTCAGTATTAACTCAAGGAATAAGCAGATATTAAGATGATTTAAGGGAAATATGTTTTCTCCATCCCATCGGATATTCTGGACTCACAGGTGAGGCTTTTGCCTGCAGAATTCAAAATCAGGGTAGGCAGCCTCCATTCCCACTAAGGCAGCATATGTGCAATTAATAAAAACACCTTATTTACCTTTCATTTGAGCTACTAAGATGCTGTAAAGCACCTCTTTTACCAGACACAGGAATCATCCTAGATTTCTGATCTCTCTTCTTCCCCTTTATAGGAAACAGTGTGTTACAGGTGACTTTCTATTTTACAGAGAACTAAATCCTGGAGAAAAACCTATATGGTTGCTGGAAGTGTGATGAGAAAAAACACCTCCTAGCTTGCTTCCAAACTTGAAGCCAGCTTTCCCCTTTGGAATCCTCACTTCTTCCATCTGGGAGCAATGTGAGGGTTACCTACTGTAGAAGGTCATAAGGAAACTGTTTCTCATAGCGTGCAGCTTCTGGTAAGACCCAGAAAGGGAATGTCATCAGTGTCTTTAGGAAGTTCAATTAAACATACTTCATAATGAAGCATGAGAAGATCTCTTTCAAGAGACCTTGATGCTAGTGTATGGAATTATTTCTTTCATATTCTTTCTAGCATTGTCTCCTTTCTTTTCTGTTTTAAAAACATTTACGATCTATTTTCTAAGGTCACTGGTCTTCAGAAGTCCAGTTTTTCCATTTGTTTTTCTTCTTTTTACAAACAGTTCCAATAAGAATGAATGTATTTATTTAGTCATCTGTTGCATCAGACAAAAGCAGTGCTTCTTTGGTTCACTGCTCACTCTGTGCAATAACTTCCCTCCTCTGACCAGAAATCAACTAAGCTGTAACAGAAACTCACTAGAGCCTTTATTTATTTTGTGAATTTTTTCTTGTTGAAGCTAAGCAAATAAGAAAAACTTGAAAGGTTTGAAGGTCTAGTTTTGATGAACAATCAAGTGCTTAGACACTTGTCCAGTATTAAACTCCCAGAAAACAACAACAACAACAAAAATTAAGGGAAGCATCTAAAAGGTGATACCTTCTGTCTTTCCCCTGCCAGTCATGGCTTTCACCAGCAACACTGACACAAAGCACACAGTCCTTTCCCTTTTGCCTTTTTACCTCTGCTAAGGGGAGGGCTCTGCAGAACAGGGGGTCTGTTTAGGACTCAGGGCTGGCCTTAGACATGTTTGTCAGTAGCTTCAGAACCAGACAGCCTTGAGAACGGCCTTGCCTTGCTTTGCCTTGCTTTGCATTGCTTTGCCTTGCTTTGCCTTGCCTTGCTTTGCCTTGCCTTGCCAAGGTTTTCAAGGAAGGGACAAGGAGAATGGGAGAAGACAGGTCTAGGAACCTTTCATGCTGCCTGTGTGTAGACTGCAGAGGAGAAGCTCCTTCCTATGCATCCTCATTTCCCATTTTTTCTCTTATATAATTATCTCTGTCTTAATGTCTCCAGGTGAAAGTCTACTTACTCCTCGGGTTCTGCACCATGGGACCATGACGTGTGCTGAAACTCAGCTTCAACAAAAAAAGTGTTTGTGATACCTCTTCTCCTGCCTCCCTGCAGGGAGTCAGCTCTGGTACACAGAAAATACCTGAGAGATAATGTGCTTAGAGCTGGGTCATCTGCAGCTGGGGACACCCTAGGGCAGGCAGTGGGGAAGGAGGTGGAAACAATTGCATTGCTGTAGAGGACCAGACAACACCATTCACTTCTATAGACAGAAGCTCACGTTAAAATAATTGGGAAACTACAGCCACATTCTAATCAGACTGTGTGGGGATGTATCTACATATGAAATCATGCATATGACCCCTTCTGTGCTGCATATTCAATGAAAAGCAAAATCTGATCAGTTGCTATTTTTCTTCCACAACAGCTGTTTTTATAGATGCTATTTTCTTTTTATAGCTCAATTGGTCTTTTTCAAACTTGGCTTCTTCACACACATGAAATGGTTTTGATCTGATTATATTTACGGTGGAGACAAATGCTAATTTAATATCTGTCACAAGATCTTGCAAGATTTCCCATGAGGTCTCATGATGATGTATCAGCACGTAATTAAATAAGAGGGCCAAGTCAGTCTCTGGTGTAAGTCCTGAGCAGGCAGTGATATTACATCAAGGAACTGTTTTACCCAACTGCAGTCAACTCTAGCTTGCCTGACATCTTGCTATTTTAAATTTCTTTGACTTTCTTTCTTTCTTTCTTTCCTTTTTCCCATCAGTTCTCATTCATTTGTACTTCAATTCTGCCTTTTTTTCTTTTTCCCATTTTCAATAATCAGTGTCATTTGTCAAAGATTCCTTTGACATGCAGGTTGGTTTCACTTTATTTTATTGATATACTGGTTATCTGCTTATTTCTAATTTAATTCCCAGACAGATTGATGCCTACTGCTCACTGATTTGAACAGCAAAATGCTTGAATACTATAACACATGATGTTGTGATAATGCCTTGAGATTTAGGTAGGATTCATTCTTTTTCATATGTTTCCTGGAACTGTTCCACGCATGCCATATATTCATTCACGAGAGAGGTTTCTGTTTTCAGGCATTCTCTGTTATGTCTGCTCACTCCATTAAGCTACACCTTGGCCTCGCTAAGCTCATCATACATATTCAGGTACTGCATGTCACCTCTGGAATCTTCTCCATCAGTTCTCCTCTCCCTGTGAACTATTCCTTGGCAGCTGGACACAGACACCTGCAGCAACACAAAGCTGCCAGCCTCTGCAGCTTGAGATCATGCTTTTTCCTGCAAGGAGAGTCCATCTGCAGGGCCCAGTGCTGCACTGTGCAGAGGTGCTGGCACCACAAGTCAGCTACAGGCAGTACAGGCACCTTATGAGTGAGCTCCTGCCCAGGCTGATCACCTCTGCAGAGATGTGGGATGCTGGGCCCAAGGCAAAGGTGTTGCTAAAATGTAGCATTGCTTCAAGAGCCTCCACAAGATGGCTCAAGGATTGTTCAGGTTTCTCTATATGCTGGTGCATGATGCTGTACAGAGTTATTCCTTCTTCTGCTGTAGTACATAAGGTATGTCATGAGTAGGTTCTTGATGCTGGAGCTCTAAGGACAGCCACAGGAAGGGGACACAGATTTCTATAGTGCTATAGTTGCAGAACAAGAACTGAGAGAAGTGGGGAGAAGAGGAATTTTCTGCAGGGTTTTTTTTAATTGAAAAATTTCAGCCCGAAGTGTTAAGTATTGGTCTTGAAATACACAATGACAGAACTGAAAAAAGACATCATCTGTGTGGTCAAACCACAGTCTTCTATTTAATATTATTCCAGTGGATGCAGGATCCCCTCAGCAAAACATTTAGCCTGTCCCATGCTTCAGTTTCCTCTCAGGAAAACAGAGAGACTGCCCCATGGCCCTGACCTGTAGCCTCCAAGTGAGTTTCAGATCCCCAAACCCCTGAAGTCCTCCTGGCTCCTTTCCCCCTGTACTCATCCACACTGGGAGTTCTCATGGACACCCTTCTGCCCCATCCTCCAAATCCATTGCACTCTCCCCGTGTGTCTCAACCTTACTGAACCCTCTCTGTTCACTTCTTTGCCTCCAAAAACCCAAATTTTGCTCATCCCACCCCTAGTAACCTTGGCTCCTTCATACAGACCCACCTTTGTGTAATGCTGCTGCTTTCCTTTCAAACTGGAATTACTCTAATACAAACTTCTCTACATGTCCAGTTGCTGACTGCCAAAATCAGTTCCTATAGCACAGACCTTTCCAACCAGTAGTCTGGCTGTCCTCCAGGCTGTCTGCAGGACAGATATTTGAGGGAGAAGCTGAGGAAAGGAAGGCCTGGCACAGGATCCAGATTTTTCTCCTTTAAATAAAGCTGCAGAGAGCAGCGGTGATAAGTCTGGTGTTCAGGATCCCTACAGATATTGTTAATAAGAAGAGAACTGGGAGCACCTATTGAAAAGTTTGAGAGGACTTTTAGAGAAATTCAGAGCAAGCCAGTGATTTTCATGGTGTATTTATTTTCTGAAATGGAAAGAAAGGTTCTAATTGAGCATTTTATGTAAAGAAAATCTTTTACGTGGAAAAATGAAGTCTCTGCTACAGAAGTAATAGGAAGTACAAAAACACCTTTGACATCCTAAAGATAGTGCAGGCAATTAAATGCTCTCCATGCTTCAGTTCTCTCTAAAAGCAGATCAGGTAATTAATGTTTGCTTGTGCCAGATGCTGGATTACTCCTGGATCCTGCTGTGCACAATATGATTGTCCCACAAACTCCCATTTGCTTAGAGGTGAGCTGAGATAACCTCATTGCTGCCATGAGTCTCTGTACTGTTTGCTCAGGAAGATGCATTCCTCAGAGAGGTTCAGAGCCCCACTGTGCGAGGTGCTGTGCAAACAAAGAGCAGGCACCTGCTTGAGAGCATTCCTCAGCAAAGCACTTTGTAGCCTTTTGGATATTTGGGGAGTGAGAATGAGAAAAAGGCTGTAGAGAGCCTATCTGACTGCTGGTAATCGTGCCCAGTGTGAAACAAGCAAGTCTTACTTCCACACAAGATGGGGAACAAAGAAAGATGCCTTTGCAGAGGGATGGTTTTCCTGCTGCTGGCCACTGAGAAAACCCTGTGAGGTGAGAGACAAGAAAACCTCAGGAGTTTACAGATACATTTTGTCCAGCAATTTAGCTTTGCTTTAGATTCAAACACGAGCAGGTCTGCTTTGTCTTAACAGCAGCTTTGCATTTACAGCATGATCACAAAATAACTGTTTACTGGAAGCTCCTGGTTTCCCAGCTCTGTGTGGGGTCTCTGGAGGCAGGAGGAACATGCACCTGGTGAGAAATGAAAAACCTTACCTGTTCGTGAGAGCATTTTATTCTGGGATGTGAAATATTCTCTCTTTAATTCCCCTCATGTTTCTTGAGCTTATAGCAAATCAGCTGCTGTCAGCCTAGAAAAAATGAAAAAATATCTTTGAGAAGCGAAGTTCAGCACCCTCACCTTTGGGATATACAGTTTCAGTTATTTTTGTTCCTCGTGTGCTTAAACTTCCTGGTGTAATTTCCACTTTGCATTATGCCTTTCTTACATTTACAAATGTACATGACCATTGCAGAGGCGATGGCACAAAGAGGTCCTTAGTCAGCCAGAATATCTATTTATTTCAATAAGCAATTCGATTAAGTGGAGACTATAGGATTTGAGTCAGCCAATTTCACCCAGATTAAGGGGAAAACATGCCTGAAATTGATTGATATGGAAACAGAAAGTCCATGTCTATTGGGCACTCACTGCCTGTAGGCATCATGCATGCTGTATCAACACTAATATAAATTCAATAAGAGTACACAGTCCAGACACAGATTTGTCTTTGATAGATCTTTAAAAGCCACACAAGGAAGTTCTGCCTCTGAGAGCATTGCAATCTTTCTTGTCAGCAGGATGCAGGCTCAGCCAGGTAATCGATGTTGCAGTCCAGCCCAGCTCACTGCTAGGTTAGGATACCCCTAAATAAGCAGCCCTTTGGGGGAAATATCTCCCTTTTATCAGCACACAAATTTCACACTGCTGCTGTCAATAGCACTGTCACAAATTCAGATGATGTAGGGAAAGACAGGAGCTTCAAGGGCGAGACATCTCCTGAATTAGAGTTCAGCTACATTTTGTGGAAGGCATTGTGGCACCAAATTCTGTTCGTAAATGTATCAAAGTCTGTCCTACAATGTACAGCATGGAACAGCTCTGTGCATTTGCCTTTCTCTTTGAAAGCCAATTCAAAGGAGAAATCCAAATATGAAGCTAACGCATAATCTGCCTTTGAAGCCTATGGAGGCAACCATCTCCTTGCAGTCAGTGCTTCTATGCTTTTGCTTACTTTAATTTCTGCTGTCAACAGGGTTCTAAAGCTTTGGTGACTGCTGATTTGCATTCCTCTTGCACAGGGTCTCTCTGGAATATACCTCACACAGCCTGTCTAACCACACAGCCAGAGACAAGCCCTGAGGCTGCTACACTGGAGTTCAGGAGCATCTTCCCTATAAGTCTTCTCCCTCACCCTTGCACTCATCAGCCAACAAATGGGCAGTGCAATTGCTCCCCTTAAAACAAGCCCACAGACAGCTGAGTGAATAGTTTGTCACTGGTTCAGGTTGTAAGGGCATTATGGAAAGGGAGAAAGAGATTTCAATGAAAAATCCTTTCAGCTGGAAAAAGCAGTTCTTATCTGCACTCCAGCAATTTCCAGCAAAATTTACAGTTTCTTTTGTGTAGCAAAATCCTTAGTAAAAATGATTATATATACAAACATTAAAAATTTCCAGGTCCCAGAACACATAATAATATTTGCCACTTATAAAGCCTTTTTCATCTTCAAAGCACTCTGCAAGGCCCAGCTAATGAATCCTCAAGTTATTCCTTTGAGGTTAAGTGATGTGCTCAAGGTCAAAGCTTGAATCAGTCTCAGAGCCAGGATTAGATAGGAGCAGACTTTTGCCTCTGAGTTTCCTGCTTAACCCATGACCTTCACACGAGCACTCCCTTGCTGTAATGTAAAAGAAATTCAGACATAGAAGCATAACAAATTCTTTAAGGGAATGAGAAAAGGAAGTTGGATGCTTCAGAAGTCCTTTCTCACCTTTCCTCCAAATTATAACCACTCTCTGTGCTTTAAAAATAGCTGCTGTGTTCTGCAATTTGGCAAGAACCCTTGCCCACCTGCTTTGCAAGGTGAGTTGCTTTGTTTCTCAACAGCCTCTGCCTTCTTCTCTCAAGCCATCCCCAGACCTACTTCCAGATGACAACCAAGTCACCTTCCTAGCCAGATGCCAGCCTTACTCCAACACAACCCCCTGCCCCCTTTTCCCCAGCATTAAGTGTGTTTGCTTGCCCCCTGAACTAGATGTAAAGAAGAAAGTCTTATCACAGAGATCCAAGCCTGATAGATCACCCAGCACGTTTTGTTTCAGTCATCCAGAGAGTTAATTCAGAATATTAGTGCAGGGTGCTTATCAGTTTGAATTTAACAGGACACTTTCCTATCAGTACAAATCTTGTCAAGGTGAATTTTTTTTTATTTTAACTTAGCATTCATGTAAGGGGGTGTAAATTAGTGTAAGCCTTAAAGAATTTTAACTCCTTCAATACCTGTGACTCATTGCAAAATTGCACCAGTGACCTGCTGATCTTTAAGCATTGGGTTTGGTGTGATTACACAGTGCAAAATGAGCTACAGAAAATCCTTAGGAATCCCCAAAAAGGCATGATTGGGGTGCTGTCTCCCTGGGGCTGCCCCTGGGAGCCCCTGTCCTGCTCCTCCTGTTTCCATCTGCCTCCAACTGTGCTTCAGATGCACAGTGCCTGAAAACCCAGCACCTGGAGGAAAATCTGTCCCAGCAGCTCAGCAGTGCATGACTCAGCCTAAATGAAAATCAAGATGTTTTTTTCATTTCATTATAGCTGGTTTGGAGTCACTTTGATAGCATATGATTGTAATTTATGTGGGTGGGGAGCAGGGAAGAGGGAAGGGAACATCTTGCAGACAGCTTCAAATGTCCTAAAAGTTTCTGAAATCAAGCCTGGAGTCTCTTTGGCTTTTGTAAATGTTACTCAGAGCCCAGCATCTATTTATGACCAGAGGCTTAACATTGCCCAGTTCATTCATGTCAGATAGTGAACTACAGCTATGTTGCAGTCTTCCCATGATGCCCTCCACTGGCAGCTTTAAGGTGCTCAACAATAATGAAATGAGCATTTTAGAAGACCTGAAAGTCCAGTAAAAATCTTTTATCAGCCACGGAAGAAGTGTCCCAGAATAATAATAAGAATTTCATAACCATCCCTGCTATTCTTTAAAAAGACTGTGATACAAAAGATAGCAATAATCCTGGGAAAGAGCAGCCAGGTCTTGGGATTTTCCTTGGCAGCTCACCTAATAGGAAGTGCTCATGCAACTTCTCTAATTTTTCTCTAATTTAGTGAGTCTGAAATGCATAATAAACCTCTGTCAAGAAAGGGGATACACCCTTTCCTGGCACATGGGACATTCAGGTTTCATTTCTATCGAGCAAAAAAGCATCAGGGTGTCCCACATCCTATGACATGATTATCAAAGCACTATATTCAAGTTTTCACAAGCCAGCACGACCCCTCTCATAATTTTAAAGTTAAGAGGTAGTTGCTACTGTATTTTGTGGGGGACCTGTTCCCTTGCCTTGTGTTAGGAATACTTCAGCAATGTTTTTTGCATCAGGTGCACTGACTCAAATATGGGCTGGGGTGAGAGGCAGCACCATGCTGTGGGGACCAACACAGCCCTTCAGGACACCGAGACCCTGTCCCAGACTTCGGCATGGTTGGCACTATGTAACCCAGATGCTTCCAGCATCTGCAGTAGTCAGTTGGAATTTTTTGGAGGTATTTCTGGATTTAAGTAGTTAAAGTCCTCTTAAGTCCTTTAGACACCAAGTCCTTTACTGGATCTTACCCAAAGCATCTAAGAAGGAAAAATGTCAAGTTTATGCTTTCTCCATAAAGATGTCTAGCTGTCTTTTAAATTAATTCCATTATTTGCTTCAATGGCTTCACCTAGCAATAATTTATTCCACATGCTTATTACTTTTTGATTGAAATAGCTGTGCCTGAGTTCCCTTTCCCTCTTAATTTTCTAGTTTTTAGCCAGAGTTGCTTGTTTTTCCAGACTTCTCATCAGACTGAAGGGCTTATCTCATTCTAGTTGATCAAACCTTTTTACAACTTCAATATTTCTTCAGTCTTCTTTCTTCTGATTTTTCTGACAAGAATAAATAATTTTCTTTGTATGAAATGTAGAACATTTCTTTTTGAACAAATGTAGATTAAGTTTGATTATGCTTCCATCTTCAGAAAGGCAGAATAAGAGAACATGAGAAAGCAGTCATGCCAAAATACTGTATTTCAGTCTTGTGAGTACCCTGTTGAGTAACAGCAACAGTGTTTTAGGGGTGAGGAATTAAATGTCCTATATGCCAGTTCCCATCTGCCATTACTTTGACAATTCTAGACTTCTTGTGAAGGAAGACGTAGCTTCCTCCATGGCTGAAACTGTACAAATAACCTGATAAACGATGGGGAAGGATTTTGGAATGAGTTTGTAGCTCATTACATAATTTCCCCCCCCAAATCTATCTCGCAATGCTGCAAAAGATGCAGCAGATAGTAAAAAATAGAAAGTTGCACATGGGTCTATGTGCAGGACTGAGTGTTTCATTTGTTTCAGAAAGCCCAGCTATAGTAACCATAGTTTTTAATGACAGCTATGAAGATGTGTGATCAGCTCAGAACAACAGCTTATTGAATTTCTTTTATTATATTGGTTTTTGCTTCTCACTGTGTTTTCCTTTTTTCCCAGCAAGATCTGCATTGCAATCTCAATGAAGGTTTTGGCCAAATATCTGTGACACTTAGAGGGCAATTCCCAAGTCTTACAGTTGTTGTCTTGGCATTCTTGTGGAGTGTGGCACGTTGATCTGCTTCAGAACATTTTCTGAAGATTCTCCTTTCAGGGACAGAACGTTCCAGGTTATGGTTTGGGACTGGTAGCTTGTTTTGGGGAACATGTGCTTTGAAGAGAAGATTCCCTAGTGAATTGCAAAGCTGTGGATGGAGGCATGGCTCCTGCCTGGCACCCACTGAACCACTGAGTTCTACCAGGTCCTTGGGCTGGGGAACAGGAAACTCAGTGAAGCAACCCCCCTGCATTTCAAATTAGCTCGGAGTGTGGTTTTTTTGTCCTTCAGTGACTCAAATATCTACTTGTGAGCCTGAACTGAACCTGCTCTGCAGAGGCTGAAGTTTGTCTCTGTCAAATGGGGTTGATAAGTAGTGTGGGTTCCTCTCCTCCTCCCATAGCATTGCCACTGGGTCTGGCCCATCCAGCAGGACTCAGGAGATGCTTGGCCCTCAAGTGGTGTTGAACTGATGCTGGTACCCAAGAAAGGTCCAAACAAGGGGACAAACAAAGGAAGAATCAAAATGGGGGAAATGTGGGTCTGTTAATATTTGCCCTACTGCAGCCCGAAGGATAGTAAAGAGCTAATTTGGCTCTGGAGTGTCACACCAAGATATGGTACCCACACTGCCTCATCCAGAATTTAGGAAACAACCTAGAATTATAGAGCTTTACATTTTCACGTCTAATTTTCCTTACAAGACGTAACAGAGCTAGAGCAAGAAGAAAGCTGCAGAGGGAAAGGAGGGAGCCAAAATGTGTGAGGAAAGGAGGGTGGAAACTGGTAGCTGAGAGGTGGTAGATGCCCCATCCATGGAAACATTCATGGTCAGAAACCTGATCTAGTCAAAGATGTACCTGCTCATTGCAGGGGGCATTGGACAAGGTGAATTTTAACTGTCTCTTCCACATCAGTCTATGGGTCTGTGATTCTGTCTTCTCCTTTAGTAGCAGTCTTTGCAAAAGGAGAAGAAGAAGGCACCACAAGTGCCAATACAATTTATACTATTTTTATTTATTTATATATTTTTAATGATGTTCAGACCTAACAATATTAACCTATATTGCCTCTTAGGAATCCTGTCTGAGAAAGTTGGGGTTGTTCAGCCTGGAGAAAGACCTTACAGTGGCCTTCCAATACCTGAAGGGGTCTACAAGAAAGCTGGGGAGGGACTTTTTAGAAGAGCATGTAGTGACAAGGGGAAATGGACTACAGGAATATAAATTTGGGTTAGACATTAGGAAGAAATTCTTTACTCTGAGGGTAAAGAGACACAGCAACAAGTTGTCCAAGGAAGCTGTGGATATCTCATCCCTGGAAGTGCTCAGGGCCAGGCTGGAGGGGGCTTTCAGTGATCTGGTGTAGTGGAAGGTGTTCCTGTCCATGTTGGAGGGTTTAAGCTAGATGATCTTAAGGTGTCGTTCTATGATTCTATGATTGATTCTATGATTCTGTGTTAGCAACAGAAAAAATGGGCTTGGTTTTCAATAAAAATGTTGTTTATTGTTTCCCATTAGTACCACTCCATGTTTTAAATCAGAGCAGTGTTTCTTTAAGCACCCAACATCCCCTTCAATGCCACAGGAAGACCAGTTCAGAGTACTGAGCTATTTTAATTAAATTTTCAGGGCTTGAGGATATAGATAAATTAAAAAGGGAGAAAGGATTTAACTAGGGAGTTGATTTAGGATCCAAAACACAGTGGTTTTTTGTCAGAGAAGGACTCTCCACAATATAATTCTGGTTATCTTGACTATTTATCAGTGTATCAGGAAGAGGAAAATAAGGTATTGTCACTGCCAGGTATGGAAATGAGACCACGGTGACTGAGTTTGCATCTCAACACATTGGTAGTTTGTCCTTCAAAAGGGGAGCTACAACATAGAGAATTCAGTACATCCTGAAGGAGACTAACTTTGAAAACTGTTATTATAAAACATTTTCAGGAGCACAGCTCTACTTGAAAAAAGTCATATATGTGTGTTTGTCTATGATTGACTTGGCAAGAAAGAAAAATCTTTTACTTCTTTCCTCATGGCCTTTTCTAGTTCCTTCTTTATTTTTATAAAGAAGAAAGGATTCTTCTTCTGTTGAAAGGAATCCTGTAGCCTCCAGAAATATTTTCTGAACTGTTTTGCTGTTGGTAGATTGCAAAAAGGGTGAACCACTAGTATAACAACTACATAGGGATGTCCATTCCAGTTCAGATACGAATATCTGACTACAAAAAAACAGTTCAGAAAGAGGATTTTTTTGAAACAAGGGAGTAAAACAAGCATGGACCAATAAGCATTGGAAAACAGTTAAAACACAGTAAATAAAAAAAAAAAAAATGCCCAGAGACAAATATTCCCTTTGAAAAGGAACATCAGAGGGAATGGAATTAGTGTTCAAAACATGCCTGACCATACCCTGGTGACAGCAGCAGTGAGATGGTGATGGAGAGTTGCCTGGTGCAGCACTTAAAACAGGATTTGGTTCCTCTGCAGAGCAAGAGAGGTGTACGAGCATCACTTTCTTTTCCTTAGCAGCAGTAGTTTTATCTATTATTTCCATTTATTTTCAGTAATACTCTGAGAAATGTACAAGAAAAGAAGAGCTAATCCCAAGAATCAGTGCACTAAAGACTTTGTGGGAAAATATTATGGGATCAGTGCAGGATTTTGGCACTAGAAGAAAGGCTGCTAACACTTACCAAAGAATCTGTACAAGCAGATGCAGAAAAGGTTAATGGGAAAGGTACTTGGTACAGGGATGCTATGTAAGATTTCATATATATATATCAGAGATTATATATCTAAAAATTAAGAGTGACTACATAAAGCATGGAATAGCAGTCAAAATCCCAGTGATTCTGATTTTGTGTTGAGTTAGTTTGGTTAATGGATTTTAAACCAAGAAGTCTTGAGAAGGGAATAAAGCTGTCAATGCAGAACTATTTTGACATGAAGTGTTTAATTTTGGAACTGCTGTAACATTTCACACAGCTGTTTTCCTAATGAGACTTTTCAGCTTGTATTATAAAATATGAGAAAAACTTAGCCTAAGTTAAAGGTTAAGCAAAATTAGAAAATTTGGTAACAGAAACAAACATTTCACATAATTTCACCAGTCCTTCTCCAAAACGTTCCTGGCACCAAAACAAGGTCCTGGTAGACAAGAGCTGCAGACCCCAATGTGCCAGCAAGGAGCTCTCCTGTCACACAGGCATGGGATGAGAAAGCAATTAACGCTGGCCCTCGGCATATGCTAATGATGGGAATAATAATAGAGCCACGTGATGTACTCAAAATTTGGCAAGGATGACCATTTTACTTGGCTTAGAGACTGTTTGGCTGATCTCTGGGGACAGATGTGGTCCCAGTTGTTTGAGCGTGCCAGAGATGGATTGACATGACCTGTCAAAATGATCGTGTGAAAATTGCCCCAAATGTCTGGTGCTGCTGATGAGAGCCCTGAATCTCCAAGTTTTCATTTTTTCAGGATGCTCTCAGGCTGTGTGGCATCAGCTGTGTCCTGTGCAGGCCAGGAGCTGCTCTTGGCACCCCGAGGAGTGAAGTGTGAGTGAGGGTCCCAGCCCTCTGCTGACACCTCCTCAGCCACCTGCTTGTTCAGAGGCAACATCCTCCCTCCAAAGCAAAGTTTAGGGGCTGTGAGGGCTCTGTGCTGACAGTCCTGAGAGGATAAGAGGGAAACAAGTCTCAGGAATACCTAAGATTTTTTTACCCAGAATTCTTTCTTTCATTTTTCACACAGCTCAAGTCCTAGCCCATATAGCCTAGTAAAAAACCAAAGAAAACAACCCAAATCGCTATGCTTTAAAAGAGTGGTACTCTTAAAGATTGTTCGGCCAATGTCATTATATTTTGTAAATAAACAAAGTAGAAATCTAGAGAAATTTAGAAATAGGAACCTCTCCCTTTTTAATGAAAACAATCAGTGTACCAGTAAGTCATCTTTAACAAATTAAACGGAAAGCACAATAAAATACTGGACATAACATTTTCCATTATCTACTCATTATAAAGTCACATTGCCCTTAAAAAGTAACAAATGGGCAGCAACAACAATAAAACCCCAAGAAACAAACAAACAAACTTACAAAGCCAAATGGGCCAAAGGACCATTTTCAAATAAGCACAAGCGAATGCAGGCTGAGGGCCACTGGCTTTTTGCTCAGTGACTTCAGCTTTTTATTCTTCTTCAATAGTTTAACTAGCTGCAAACTTGCTCCAAAACCCAAGCTTTCACTAGAAAGCCAGAGTTCAGCTAGTGAAATGAATGCAGACTCATGAAATCTGGACCACTTCTGTAAACATTCAGCATCTGAAAGAAGCATCACCAATGTAAGACCAGCCCTGAGATTTCTAGATGGCTCCAACCTGAACTCTAGGTCCCTATCAAAGTCACAGATATTTGTATTTGGGCTTTTATACATTTGTTTACACTTAGCTGTACTAAGTAAAACTATTTTTTTACTGTCACTATGTGGGGATTCACAGACAAAAAAACCCCAAGTCTGTTAATGTCTGAGAGTGGTTTACATAAAAGATATTTAGTATTCAACTGAAGAAGTTGTTTTGCTCTCTAAAATTAGTGTCTTGGCAAATCAAAATCATTCTTGGCTTTTGTGGTGACAGCACTGAATCCTGCTGAGATCTTTGCTGAGCTGCCTGTGTATGTGATACTCAAAGTCAGGACCCTCTGACCCAGAGCAGGTACCTCAGTGCTGCATGGAGCACATCACGTGCAGCATCTCCTCAGCAGCCTTCTGCAGCCACGGGCATTTCTAGCACTGCCCAGCCCCATATATACTCTGCAGGTCTCTGAAGCACACCTGGCACTTGCTGTGACAATCATCTCCCTTCCACCATGCTCTCACTGCCACTGCTCCTGCCACCTCTGCTCCCACAGTGCCCATCACCAGGCCAGACCTTTAGGTGGGAAAGGCTCTTTCAGTGACTCTTGGGCAGTGAAAAGTTTCCATCACTTTTGACGGGGGAACTCAGGTTTGAATTCCCCCACGGAGGTCACAGTCCCTCTGAAGGAGAGCCATGAAAGTCATGGTGCTGAGTCAATAGAACCCACGACGCTGCAGTAAATTCAATTTGACTTAGCACTGCAAGGAGACATCTTCTCCACTCTGGACTTTCCCCTTGCATCCTCTCCTGAGAGCAGGTACCCCAGACCTTTCACTGAGAAAGTGTGCAGTGTGGCTTTCAAACCAGTTCCAGGGAAGAAACTGCCAGGACTTGCTTCCAACCTGCTGTGGGATATTTTGTTTGGATTAACACAGCTTCAGAAATTCCTGCAGTTTTGGTTTATGGTTTGTACTTCCTGCATCACCCAGGCCATAGGATTTCTTTCAGTTAATTCTTAATAACACAACTGAACCCAATAACTGGACTTACAACCTGCTGTGTCTGTAGAGCAACTGATGTCCACTCCTCTCAGGGGCTTCAAGAAATGCCAGTAGTAAAAGCTGTAGCTGCTGCTGGCGTGGTTAGTGATCTACAGACAAGGCACAGAACACCTTGTGGCACAGCAAGCAAACACTCCTGATTTGCTGACTTGGGCATGTTAAATGTGGTTTGCTTGATCTAACTCAGAGCCTCCCCAAATACCATGCATTTAGCCTCAGGGTTTCTTCTCCACATGCTCAACCCAGCACTTGCCTTCAGCCTAACCTGGATTAAGGTAATAAGGGCACAGGGATTAGCAATGGGTTAAATGAGGACATAGCAGTGATGTGAATGAGGATGTGAGCAAGGGTGCTACCCCAGCAGCTGTGTGACAGTCTGAGGGGTGAGGGAAATTCCTTGGAGACAGAAGGGTTGGTTTGCTCTTCCTCAGGCAGAAGGTGAAATCACACTTGGCTTTTCCTGACTCTGCGGGCTGCATTTCAGCTGCCTGTCCCTCATGTGCTCTGTGTAAGAGATGGAGGCACTGGATATAGGTGTCTCCACACCTCACCCTTCTGTCTGTAGTGCAGGAAGCTTTCAGAATCAGCCTTTACATTCTTCTGCCCAAAACCTTTTAAAGGTTTTGCTGAAATATTCTATTTCTTAACCATAAAATGGAAACAGAGTGTTGTTGGGGCAAACAAGATGCAAATGCTAGGAAATAGTCATCACTGTGAGGAAAGTAGAAAACAAAATGGCATCTGTCTGGGCACAATAAAGCATTTCTTAAGCACAGAAAACTACAGCAAAGCATCTGCAGCATCACTTCCCACCATTTCAAGGACAGACTTATTCACCCAAAGCTACACAGGCTACAGACCCAAAGCTGCCCAAGTGCGTATATTTTGATCTAGGATTCTGAGTTTGCTCTGTTACTATGTTTTCCATTTATGCAATGACAAATCCCAATTCATGTGTAGCAGGGAAAGGAAGTCTGGCAACCAAGAGAGGAGAAAAGTGGAAAAAAATTGGGGAAAAAGAAAAAAAAAGTTTTCTTCTCTCTGATGTGCAATGAACCTATTGCAGAAGCACAGGCTGCTGCATGGTCTTTGGATGCTTGGATAGTTTGACTGGCTCTGAGCTGCAATCAATGGTTATCTCAGTGGAGAAAAGGGGATCGTTCAGAGCTATTAAAGAGTTACTGGAGTCTGGAAAAAGAGACACTCTGAGCACAGGGACTGTGGCAGCGTCTGGCACTCCACCTAGGCTCTACACTAGGACTGGTGCCCACATGAAAAGTAGGAGCTTTTCTGCATGATGTGTGCCTCACTTGGAGCAGTGCTTAAAATAATTACTCAGAGTCATTTCGCTGTCTGAGGGTTTTGTTGCTTTGGCTTGAATTTTTTAATTACAAGGATCCTCGTCCAAAAAAACAAAGGTACAAAGATAAGATTTCATTCTATTTTAGGCTGCTTCTTGCCTCCCCTGTCCCGGTTTTACCTTGCTGAAGCTCTCCCCTGCCCTCTGTGGCAGCAGAACACGATTTTGGCTCAGGGAGTGGGTGGCAGCATCCCCCTCCATAGCAGCTGCTGATTCACCCTCCTGTATCATCTACCAGGGGTGCAGCTCCTCTGGCAGTGGGAGTGATGCGAGGAGTGCGGCCGCCCCCGTTCCGGGCTCCTTCCAGAGGCAGCTCCGGGGCCGGCACACCCTGGGTGACACAGGCAGCTCGGGGGCCTGGGAAACTGCTCTGGTTCTCAGCAGCCTGGCTCCAGAAGGGCAGTCGCATGGCTCTACCACCAACATCCTCCCACCAGCTCGCCTGCGAATTCAAATAGCTGGGATGTTACCAAACACATCCCAGAAAGCCAGACAGCGAGGAGTCAAGCCTCCCACCCTGTGCTGCCTTTATGTTGCTTGAGGTCAATTATTATAAACTATCAATTTTTCAGGAATGCCATTAATTTAACTGCTGTGTAAACTGAGTTTCTGTTTCTCAGCCATTATAATGCACAAGATCTCAAGCAGTAGTAATCCCTGAGTTTTTTGCCTCCTTTTTCTTTTTTCTTTGTCTTTTTTTCTTTTCTTTTTTCCTTTCCTTCCAGAGTTAACAGTTTCCAGCTGTGTATTCTTTGGATGTGTTTCCACACTAGTTTTTTTCCACAATATGGAGCCGGCCCATTTCCAAATCCCAGATGTGCTATTTATTTACTCTGAAGCATCTGGGCCCTGACATGGTCTTGTCACTGCAACGTGGCAAACTTGTGAAAAATCAGAGTGGCAGCCAGTTAACAAGCTGTACTGCACTGGCAAGCGGTGAGAGCAGTTCAAAGGAGAGAGGAAGGGGCAGGGTTGGAGTGGAAATGAAAAAGGAGCAAATTTCATGTTTTGCTACAATGTGCTTTCTAAGGTTACAAATGACTAGTGGCATTCAAATTCGAAACTGGGGATTTCTAAAGATGCTGAAGCCTGACAGAAGCCTACCAGAGTGGCTGTGAGATGCTAAACACCCTCTCTGAGGTGGATTCCCTGAAGAGTTTGAAGCTCAGGCACGATGCTGCAGGTCTTACACAAGCTCGAGCATCCTCCTGAAGACCATTGAAATGACCACAAACCCTAAAATAAACTGAGAAAATTTGCATCTGCATTTACCCGTTCAGGAAAATATCCCTGAAATATCCTTAAGAAAAATATCCCTGTTGCTGTCATGCTGCAACAACAAACCTCTGGGTTTGTTTTAAAATGTGGAGTACGAGGGGGAAAGGAAGCACGTTCTGAAACGAGACCTGCAAGACCGCAGTGCAGTGGGAATACAGCAACCTAAATTGCAGCACCTCAGTCACATCTGGGGTCATGGGCTTAGGTTCAGCACTGCCTTTGAGCCAAGAATCTGAACTTGCTTTAGGGTTACAGAGCTTTCAGTCTTTATGTGTCCCAGGGGATACTGCTGTTGAAGCAGGTGTCAGCATTTGTTTTAAGAAACAGAGTCAGAGTCCACGTGAAAGGCTGACGAGTCAGAAGGCTGTTAAAGGCAGCAAGGGAGAAACAAACTGCTCTGGGAAAGCAATATGTTACCCAGTTTGAGTTTAATCACACAAATGTTTGATCACCTAGAAACAGAAGGCTTTCTCTGACACTGCAGCTTGATTGCCCTGCGTTCTCTGGGTCACCAGCTTATTATTTACATTTTGGAGAAAGTAAGTTTTGAAACTGAAGGAGGAGACCAGGTAGGAAAGATGAAAAAATGAAATCTAATTTAAGGAGCCTTGCATGGAAACAGACCATGAAGGGATCAGTTCAGGGAAAAGGGTTGGCAACACTGCTTTTGCTTAGCTAATTTTGTTCCTTGCTTTGTGTTATAAGAAAGCAGTATGTGACCCGTGTTACACAGCCAGAAAAATCAGGTCTTAGATGTGTTCCTCTCTCCTTGTCCGTTGCACTTTCTTAAGAACATGTAAGTGAAGGAGAGGTAGATATATGTCCTTCCTGCAACACAGAAATCAGTTTTCCTCAGGTGTCTTCTGTACTGTTTACCATTCATTTAGGCAATAATATTTGCAAGAGCATAAAAATTTCCAGGAACTGAAGTAGTTCTGTCAAAAGCTGGAAGAGGATTAAGAACTTCACACGAAATGTTTTTAGAATTTTACTCAGTGAGATTTTTCATCTTCAGATCTTTTCACAATACTCCTAGGTAGCAATTTTGGCACTAAATAATATTAAAAAGCTACTGTCTCTCAGAAGGCACATATGGAAAAAAAAGTACAAGGCAGAGAAAGAAGTTGAAGGCCTGAGCTATTATTGATTGTACATGACCTAATGCAACATTGAGACACAGGAACTTTTGTCTTATTCCCTGTATTTGTTTTGGGTTTGGGTTTTTTTGTTTTTGGGGTTTTTTTAATTAAAAGAAAATCATATAGAAGCATCAAAAATCTTTTAAAAATACCTAGAGACACAGGAAGGCAAATCCAGATGCTTCTGCTTGGCATACCTGCAGGCTGGGCAGAGCAGAAATCTGTCCAAGCAGAAATCTTGAAGCCAATATCACTGAAGCACAGAAACATAAATATCTGTCTTTTTATAATTTCCTATGAGAAGTCACCCAATGGCTGTTACAGTGCTCCAGCACACATACCAATTCCTGGAGGTCTCTGTTTCACCTATAATCCAAAAGTGGTGTCATTACTCCCAAGCCAGTGTGTCCTGGTGCCACTCCAGGCAGTGGCAGTGACTACCAGCTCCCCTAACAGCACCTCCTGGAACTGTTTACACAGCAGCAAGATTAAAGCTCCTCTTCACCTCAGTTCACTATGACTATCATTTCCTGAGACCATAAAATTACTGCAAAAATTAAACATGGTACTTCCCTGTTGTCAGAAGGCTTGAGGATGCTGTGAGGAAGAGTTATCAAACTGTCCACCCAGTTCCCGTGGGAAATGCAAGTATCACCTTTGGGATTGATGTGCATGGCCTTTTACTGTTAATGGACTTCAGCTATTTGAGTGTCCTTTCACCCTGACATGTTGCTGCATACAGTGGTACAGCACATCCCATTAAAAGTAGCAAAGCACAATTATTGCTCTTTTAGGTCTTGAGAACTGAGCAATGCTCAGCAAGCCTAGCAGGTCAGAGACCCTCTTGTTTGGCCATTGGAAAGCCAGAACTCCAATTATGGCCAGAGAATCACCAAGTAGATTTTATTTAAAAGAAAAAAATCTCAGGAGGCAAGAATCAAGCTGAAGGTTTTTTAACCTAAACAATTAAGCACAGCCACTACTCTTCACAACCAAGATTTCAGCTGCTGCTGATGGCAGATTGACCAAATATTGTATGCTGGGAGTGGTGTCAGTTTTGAGCTGAGTTCACCAGCTTTGTGATACATCTGATACATTGAAAATTTTGAAGCCTGCTTTCAAAGCCCAGGATACAAGGGATTTGACACAAAAGAAAAGTACAGTGTTTCTGGGGCAGCGGGTTCTCTGCAGGTATCCTGCACCATCTCTGGGCTTATTACTTTGCGTGCTCTTTGCTGCTCCCTTTTGGAAAGTGAAATGATAGATCATTACCAAACTACCCAATACAGGACAAATGTTAATCTCATTTAGAACTGCACATAAATAATCTGCAGACCAGTAGTCCTGCCATCATTCAAGGTCACTGCTTTGCTGTAGCCAAAAGGGTGATGTCTCATTACATTAAACCGTGAGTGCCTTGGCCCTGGGCTGGATTCAGCTCAGTGATGTAATGCCACAGGCATAAGCAACCATCAGATCCCCAGCAGCAGAAAGTCTGCCTGCAGATGGGTTAGGTTTGAGATGTTGCTGTGGTGGGATGAAGGTATCCATAATTCCTGCTCTTCCAGAAACATGTCCCTGAGCCTTGGTTACTGGGGAGCCTGTGTCATCGCTGTCCTTGGACGACAACCACCTCCAATGCCAGCAAGGAATGGGGTGGCTATAAAAGCTCCACCAGAGATCTTGCCAAGCCCAGGCTTAAAGGCAAAGCCACTGCTTTTTCACAGACCCTCTGGGATGTCAGCACTGCCTGCTCTCTCAGGGAGAAATGCCCTTGGAGAGCAAAC
Organism: Heliangelus exortis; assembly: GCF_036169615.1. NCBI lineage: Eukaryota > Metazoa > Chordata > Aves > Apodiformes > Trochilidae > Heliangelus > Heliangelus exortis. The sequence continues at coordinate 128,806,968 of NC_092423.1, read as the reverse complement.
AGCAGAGATGTGCAATTCCAGCTGGGGAGGATGCCCCAGCAGACCAGAGACTGCTCACAGGGTCCCTTTCACCTCATTTGAGGCCTAAACAACAAACCAGTCTCAGGAAACCTGCCATTTCCTCTTAGTTGGGCAGAAAAGCAGTGCCTCTGCTGCAATGGACTCTTAATTTCTCTTTTATTGCCTATCCTGCAAATGTAGCATGTTCAGAAGCACCTTTTCCTGAAGGCATGGGGTTTTGTGTTATTGGATTTTTTCTTTCTTAATTATGCATGTTGGCCTTATATCTACATTATCTCTCCTCCTTCCAGAAAGGAGCTGTAGTCTCACAGGCCAAATGAACATTTCCATAAATCAGTGGCTTTGTTTAAAAAAATTACTTGGTAATGCTCATTCTAGAATTTTGGGATACAGCAATCTTAAATAATCTCATTAGATTTTATAAATTAGAGTGTTTTTCCTGAGCCAGAGTAGCTGGTACAATATAAATCATCTTCCTCTAAGGTGCTTTTCTTTATTATTTTTTCCAGAGTCTGTACACATTAGGGCAGCCAGCTTGCTTTGCACATGGTGTTGGGAGCCACTTTTACCCCTGGAGTAATTCCTGTTGAGCAGAGGGAATTACAGGAGACTGAAACTGGTTCCAGAACATTAGATGGTTGAAACATTCCTAGTGTTGATACACTGGCACTTCTAGATCCCAGAGTACTTGCAAGGAAACCATAGTCCCAAGAGTGTGCCTGGTCTCCGTGCCTTTGGGTTTTCTTTCCTGCTGCTCTGAGCTCATTAGAGGAAAGGGGAGTTGAGGAAAAGTTTGTCTATCTCTTGACCAAAAAAAAAAAAAAAAAACAAACCAAAACCTAGAGCAATACAGCAGTCTCATTTACACTAATAAACATCTTGGTCAGAACAGAAAGTGAATCTCTCTCTGCAAATGAAGCGAAGTCATAGGAGACTTTCTCATCAAAGGCATCGGGTGACCCAAGGCACAGGGAATTCTTACTAAAGGTCTGTTGATTTTGCTGCAACCAGGACATTCAGGGGGAAAACCCTTAAAGCTGAAGAATAGTCACATAGTGTTTGCATGAAAAACAATCAAAAATTTGAATTAATAAGTTCTTGGAAGTAGTTTGAATAACTGCTGGAGTTATAAACTCTGGACATTGATTATTTTAAACTGACCCCATTTGGTGATCTCAAGATTAATGATGTTTGCCAGCCCTGTCTGTTATGTGAGTGGTTTGTTTTTTTTTTCCTGAATAAGAAATAAAGCACCTGATTCCCAAGCAAGAGAGAAGCTTTTTTAATACATTTGTAATTCAAGCAAAACCAATAAACCAATTGCTCTTTCACAGCTAAAAGACCTTATATCATGTCTGTTGAAGATAGAGTTTGATGTAAATTGTAAGTTACATCTGACAATTTGTCAGAAGAAAAAACAAAGCTATTTGGAAAACTGAGGTTCTCTCAGTGTAAGTGTAAAGTGAAAAATGTCAAATGAAGCATCTCTTTTCTTCAAGAAGTTAAGAATTAATTCAGATAGCGAAAAATATTTCAACTACGAGGGATTCTTTTCTTTTACTTTCTCCTGAGCTAGAAATGCTCAATTCTGTAAATGTTTAAAATTAAATGTTTTCAAAATTTCCCATAGAAAATGTAAGAGTTTTCACCTGACTTTGCATCTCCCATCTTTCTATATACAAAATTTCAGCTAGCTCGATCTGGGAACCATAGTTAGCTGCAAAGATGGATCACCTGGACTAATACCTGAATCTGGAGGACAGCTTGGGTCGGGCTTGGATGGAGCACCCTCCTATAACTCTCCATACTCAGCTACACACCTGTACACACATCTGATGTGGGATGCTGGGATAGTTTATGGCAGTGTGTGCACTGCCATGGCCCGGAATACAGTTCTGGGGCACTTAAAGGCCCTGTCTGCCCTGTGCAGCTGTGGGTAGGAACACAGGATTTATGGTGGAGGCTGAGGACACTGATGGCTTCCCTGTCCACATGGTACTGACAGAAGCACTGAAACTTTCCTGAGGTCTTCCTACAAAACAGTGGGCTGTAAGTCTGGGGTATTGGCAAAGACATTCTGAACAGAACATAAAATCCTTCCAAAGGCAGCAGTTGTGTCCCTTGTTTAGAATTTTGCCTCATTTCCGTGCTGTATACATTAAAGCAGCTGCTGGGAGAGGAGCAAGAGAGAGGCCAAAGGTGTTTGCAGCTGCTGGGGAATCAGACACCGGTGCATGTGATGGAGAAGGCAGCCATGTTCTGCCTGGAGGGGCCTCCAAGGTGACCTTACAGCAGCCTTCCCATATCTGCAGGGGGACTACAAGAAAGTTGTGGTAGGGATTTTTACATGGGTGTGTAGTGAGAGGACAAGGGGAAATGGCTTAAAACTTGAAGAGGGGAGATATAGCTTAGACAACAGGAAGAAATTATTTTCTGTGAGGATGGTGAGACACTGGCACAGGTTGCCCAGGGAAGCTGTGGCTGCCCCCTCCCTGGAAGTGTTCAAGGCCAGGTTGGATGGGGCTTTGAGCAACCTGGTCTGGTGGGAGGTGTCCCTGCCCATGCAGGGGGAGTGGAATTAGATGATCTTTAAGGTCCTTTCCAACCCAAACTATGTCTATGTTTCTATGATTCTAATATGCACAACCCAACCTAGGAAGCCTGAAATGATGTGTAACCACCCAAGAGAAGAGGACAACTCCTTTTCAGGAGCTGTCCAGACTTGTTCCTTTTCTGGGTTAATTCCCAGGCAAATGCAGGAGATGTCTGGATTTTTCTGCCAAAAGCAACCCTTACAGACATTATTTACCAAAGCACACCCTGGGAAGAGACAAAGCTCTGTGTCTGGTGATCACATGGGAAAGCCAAGCATACAGATAAGAAACTGGAGCATATGTCTTGGTTTTGTTCATACTCCTGTCTCCCTGTCAGAAATTTTGAATTATTATTATTATTGGACTAATCAATTCAATATTAAAGAGCCCCACAGTTAAGACATTACTTAATAAATGAACAAATTAGTAGATTTAGGATGCTGTAATAGTTAAATTGGGACTCAGTGAAGTAATATGGGGTTTAACATATTATTGGTAGCAGCTTAAAGAACTCAAGACTGTTGAACTCAAGTCCTACCTATAAGTAAGGAAAGTTGGAGCACATATGTAAACTGTAAATATACATATACATTGTACTGAAGTCTGGCTGTGATATCCAACAACAGGAATAATGAAAGTAAAGCTCCAAGTGTGATTACTAACATTGGACATTCCTGCTTCTTGAGAGACAGTCACAGAGAGGACTGTGTCTACTCCTTCTGAGTCTGGTTTAGTGAAAAGATTATAGTTTATTTTGTGACCTAGTCTCTACAGATCTCACGAAACTTCTTCTACAGCCATGGCAAGGGTCTTGCTTAGATTTCATTAACTGTAGAGAGCAGTGCAGAAAAAGGAGCATGGGTAATGAGAAAATATCAATCCATCAGTCAGGAGAAAGGGCTGTGTATACATGCATACATGTGATTTGCTAGATGCAATGGTAGTTGCTAAAACAAAAGGAGAAAACTGCAGTCATCTTTTCAGGAGAGTGGTCTGCTAGACACACATCACCTAGCAACTGGAGACTCATTTCTCCTCATGCCTTGAACCCCATCACTAGCCTCCCACCTGGCTTTTCAGCTTTATCAACATTTTTGCCTGTCACTAGGCAGAATTCATCCATGGCTGCTGAACCATGGAGTTATACCAAGAATTGATTTGTACTCCAATCTGGGTCCTGTAAATTACCTATTAACCCTCCTATCCCCTCCTCAAACTTAATAGCAAAGAAAGATGCTTTTTCTTTAGTTTTTTCATATGGTTATGAATTGACTTAACAAAGATAAGGCCCTCGGGCAAGTCTGGGGAGATCAGCTGAGCAAAGATGTACAAATTGTTTTGCTAAGAGACAGTAAGTGGGGAAAGATGAAAGCTGCAAAGCAACTGTACAGCTGATTCTTGCCCATATCACCGCAGAATAAAAAAACCAACCAAGCAGTACAGGGCAACATGTTAACCAGTATCTAACCATCTAGACAGTGTCATCCTTTTAAGACCCAATGAATAGGGTGAATGGTGGCACATAGCTATGGAGTAATCCCACCAGCCTATGTGACATGGAAGAAAAAAGCAGGGAAAGCAGAGCTGGTGCATCGTTCCACTGTCAGTCTGTAGCATGGTGTGAGTTTGTCACATTGTCAGGAAGAGGCAAGTGTCTACTTGTGCCACTGCTAGATAAGAGCTGCCTTTTGCCTGCTGTGCCAGGCTGCCAGACCCTCAGTTATCCTTGCAGCCAGGTCAAGTGAGGCAGGCAGGACTAGGGTGGTATGCCAGCTCTGGAGCTGTCAGTTCATCCATGCTTCTATTTGGGGCTGGCAAAACACCAAGGAGTCAAAAGATCCAACAAGGGCCTCTCCTGTATGGTAACTCCAGACTGATGTCCCAAAGGCAGCAGTGCCCCGGCATGTGCCCCAAGATTCCTTCCTGGAGCATGAGGAGAGGAGTGCTCTGTGGTCTTCTCACCTTGCAAGCTTTGGTCTGCTTGTGGGCAGGAGAAAAAGAGATGAGAGCACAGAGCAGGTTGCACACCAACCTGGGGATGTGCAAGCTTTCTCCTGGGGTCCACCTTCACTTTCCTGAATATTCTCTGACCCTTCATGAGTAGAGGTAGGCACCACCATTACAGATATCAATTTTGGACCACCGATGGCTTTCAAGGTGGGAATCCAACTTGGTTGACTGACTCAGGAGTGAAGAGCCACCAAAGGACAACTAAAAGACTGCAAATGATGGGCTATTTAATCACTGTGAGTGAACTCGTCTGAGCCTGTCTGTATTGTTCCTTCTATTTCAATATTAACATTATTTGGCAGAATCAAAAAGCTACATGAGTTGACCAGTTCACAGGTGAAGTTAGATTTATAACCACAGGAGTACTGGATCCCTGTCAGCTTTTTATCCATGACATGAGCTTAAGTTGTTTCTTACAACTAGAACTGAAAAAAAATCAGGTCTATTCAATCCCTCTCCAGTCCCATAACCCTCAGATTTGGCTCTTAATCAAAAGAAACATCACTTTAAAAAAAATCTTGTTACAGCTATTTGTACCAGTTTCAGTGGCACTTGTATCCCTCTGAGGGACCATATTATCCCTCCTCCTGCTCAGCCACAACATCCATCTGCTTTGCGAGATACTTTTCAACCTGGGCAGAACTCACCAATTCTTTTTAACTGGCACCAAAAGCAATTTCTTTGGCTGAGATGGATAATAGAAGATTTCCATTTCCTGGCACACAGAGCTAGCCTTTAATCACTGATCTGGGACATGAACACTCAGGCTGACACACACTATTCACAGCTCCTGGAAATACCACACGGGTTTTGTAGCAGAGGGGTGGAATTGGGCTGAAGGATGATTCCAGCACAGGCACTTTTGCAGGGGATCCCTTGAGTACCTGTTGTCACCATGCATCATTCAGATCTTCAGATGTGCCCTTTCAAAGAGTTCTCTTTCAAATAGTTCTCTCTCTCAGAAAAGGATCAATAAAACAAACACTTTTAATTGTTTTCAACAAGCAAAGGCCATAAACAAAGGCTGTGAATGACACACTTTGATTTTCAGTATTTAGAGAAATCTATCACCATCTATCCAAATTGCTGCTGTTGTGTTTTGCTCTGTCATCACCAGAAATAAATAAGTAGCTAGCTCAAGAGAAATACTGAGGGTTTATGTATTCGGTAAGCTCCATAGAAAGTATACTAAAAATAACTTCCAAAAATACAGAATTTATTAATATGCATTGGGAAAATTAACACAAGATTAGGTGTTTGGTAACTATCATCACTGGGTAAGCCTAGATGTATTAGACTATATCTCTGCCATGTAATCCTACTAAATTAAATTGATTTACATCACTAGTGAATCTGAACTCAATAAAGTAGCTATTTTTAACTTCTGAAATTAATTTTATTCCCTTTTAGAATCTGGTTAGTTCTCTACATTTTGTTACAGATACTTGCTTTGCTACAGATACCATTTGGTGGTGAGGCTTATTACTAGGATTCTGTTTGCAAATAAACCCCAGTATTACTGAAGCCCAGGAGGGAAGAAGGCGTTTGGAATATTTGACAAGTAGGATATTTGGATCTTTGAAAGACAAGGACTTCTATCAGCTCCTTCCCTCAGCTAAGAGTAAGATCAAGTAGCACGATGCTGAGGTATAGGACCGATCTTTGTGCAATCAGAAGGTAGAGTCCTGAGTTTACTTTATAATTAAAAAGACATCAGTGTGCTTTCTTGGTCATCCATCAGCCAGGTACCATTAGACTATTTCAGCAGTTTCCAGCCTGCTTACTTTAAATTAGATATGGGAGCACCCTTAGACATCCTTTTGCTAGAAATCCCAGTTTGAATTTTGGACTGAATAGCAGCCCCTCAGTGTCCAGATGATCAAGATGTCTATTGATCAAGATGTTAGTGCAAGTTGTCCAAGATGAATGCCAGCAGACTGAGGAACCACAAGAGCATCACTCCATGTGCCTCACAAACTCATTCTGAACTCTTTTCTTCTCATCTGTGCCCCAGAGCTAAGCATCTCTCAAGGGCCTCTTAGTGAAGGGAACTGCAAGAGATAAAGCCCAAGGGTGTTTTTCTTGCTTGGTGGCATTTTGGTCTATAGAAGATGTAGAGAAATAACACAGACAGATGTTAGCTGTCCTAGAGAGAACTATGAGGAGGATTTACAAGAAGCTTAAGCCCGAAGTAAAGATGTCAGAGATGCTCAGATCATGTTTGGGGTCAAGATCTGCTTCATTCTAAAGAGGGCATGTAAATCACATTCAATACAGACAGAAAGTCAAATTCTTCTTCTACCTGCGGAATGAACTCAGCTTCAGTAATGTATATTTAACATAGTCAGGGAGCCTCTCTTACTTAATCCCTGGGACTGTGACCTGAAAGTTGCACCAAAACTCTTCAAAAAAAGTGTTTCTGATCAGACAGTCACTAATACACTGAGATGACAGAAGTCTTGATCAAACACAGTTCATCAAATCCTATTGCAGAAAGAGGGAATCGGATTTTAAACCACATTTATTCTCTGTTAAGACAGTGATCCTGGCTTCCAAGTAGTGAGTATATTAAATGTGTTTTTGATGCTCCCAGTGGAATAAATAGCAACAGTACTTTAAAAACAAGGGATACACTTTAAAAGTTATTTGTTGTGTTCCTTATACTGTCATACCATGTTTTTATTAAAAGTCTAGCTCTGTCTGATAGCAGCACACTACTCCTTGGACACCAACTTTCAGCCTTTACAGAATACTTCACAAAAGTATTCACGTGTCAACAAATCTTTTATAGCAAAGGACCTTTTCCTAAAAAAGTAAGCTAATGCTTCATCTAAACTCACTTCGACTTCAGCTTAACAGCTCCTTTAGACCACATCAGTCACTTAAATTCCAGATTCAGACTAGGTACAAATCTCAAGTGGTTTAATAGCACTGCTGACTTAGCTTTTCACTGAAGCAGTTTTTAGATTTGCTTTCATTCATTTGAACTAAAGAACAAATAATCTCTTCTAAACACAATGAAAAGAATTTTCAATTTTAGTATCTTAATGTAAAACCAGTAACACCTACCATTGCACAGAGATGAGCCATGGTGTTTACAGTAGAACAGCAACTGTGTATTTCTTCTGGTTTTCAACCCTCAAGTTTCAAGCCTAGAGTGAATTTCTTCCTTCTTGTCAGCAAAATACCATGTTCCTCTCCCACTATGCTTCTGGTACTACTTGAATTACTTCAATGCAATTAGACCACAGGAGCTAAAACAAAAAAAGACAAACAAAATGAGTTTTCTCCCCTCCTACTTCTTGGGATCAAAACAAAGATGTAATGAATTATTAATTTAAAATTGAATTTAAAATTAAATTTATTCAATTACCTATTCTTGGAAAATACGGTCTGCATGCAGAAGTAAACATCAGTCTTCATTGACCTTCCTCCCTTCTTAAAAATATCAGAGCAGAAGTTGCTTCCCAACTACCCAAGGCTCATGGAAAAGGGTGTGCATATTCAAGATTTTATCCCAGGAGTTCTCATGCCATAAAATTTTGTTTCATTCCATAAGTCAGTGCCTTCTTCTTCATTCAAGAAATGAGACCTTGATATCAAATAGTGCTGAGATGACCCGCAAGTATTTCTAAAAGATAAAACAGTATAGCTGTAGCTTTCTAGAGATCAGATTTTTTTTTTCACTATTGCCTCTGACTGTAACAAAAGTTAGAACTTTCCTGAGGCAGTCCATATGTATTGCAAACTCTGCTGTTTCTATTAAGCACAAGCCAAAGTCTTTGCAGAAAGGACTCTGGTTTGTTTGAGTTTCTGATGCTGGGCCCCTCGAAGAATCAGATAGTTTAAAACTTTTGTATAGTTTCAAACTTAAAACTTTTAAGCTTTTATATCTTAAAATATATCTTGTTTTGAGAGATCAAAATTCTGTAATCCATAACTGAAAAAACCCTTATTAACAGAAAGGATGGGTCCCTAAAGATGACAGATGAATGATGAAAGGTATTTTATTTATATGGGTCAGATCAGTTCTAAGTCTCTCAAGCTCACTGTTCCCATGGGTGGCCTGGGGCTCTTTGCTTCTTTACCCTCTCAGACCAGAAGTCTAATACTTTCTCAAGACTGTTACAAAGCTTAAAATATGACTTGTCACAGATGCCTGTGACACCAACACACAGCAAAACAGTCACAGTACATGCTGACACACTCCTATCTATTACCCTGCACTATGTTCTTGATAGGGAGACTCTTTCCAAGTTATTACATTGCAGTAACAGGATTTGAAGTTCAGGCAGACAGAGATGTGTTTTTCTCTTTAGCAAGAAGTTCAAGTAGCACATGTTTCATGGCAAGAGGGACTAGTTTAAGGTTAGGACCAAAACAATGGAAAAACCCCACAAAGACTGGACAGCAGGGTGAAGTCTTTCCCCCTGAGGCTGGGAGGGGTTGTTGCACATGCATAAAGCAGTTATTCCCTGGAGTTATTCCAGATCATCTGGTAAACCCTTCCGCTTCTATTGCAATACTCAAGAGCCCAGATCTGAAGTGTTTCTGGACTTTTTAAATAGTCATGTACTTGTGCAAACTAGGAAATAATTCTGACCTTATTTCTACCACCACAGGCTTACACTACAAAACTCATGTTGGCAGTGGAGGTGTCCTGAGGACCCTGAAGTGTGGGTGCTGCACAGGTAACTACACCCTGGGTCCCAGGATGGGATACTCACCCACATCTAGGCTGGCAGGGGTGTGGGACAGAGCAGAACTGCACAGAGTGGGGCACCCACAGCTCCTACAGCAAGGGTGTGCAGGCAGGAGGTCCCAGACAAGGAGGGGTGTCCGTGACCTGTGAGGGGGAATATGTGTGCACACACAAATCTCTGTGTGTACCTGGCACATCTGGATTAGTTACAGAGCGTGTAGGGGAGGGGTCACAAATTTATAGTTACCTCTTTATAACAGGGGTATGTAGTGAATATCTGTTGTACTGCTGATATCAGCCCTGAATGCGTTGTTCAGTGTCTGCCAGCTCATTACATAACATTAATAAATCAATGAACCACTTTGACCCTGATTTGACTTAAACTGTGTGAACACATCAGGATCTATTACGGTGTTCAGTCAATGAGAGGAACAATGAGCTGAAATTTGTCAAATTCCCCCCAGTTTGTCTGAATAACTGGGCTTATAAACACAGAAACAATAGGAATTTCCAATGCATCAATGGGACTATGAGGAAGAACACCACCTTTTTCCTCCCTCCTGTCTCAATCCTCTCTCAATGCATCATTGCAGTTCCCATTGCAGGCAGAGTTCACCCGCTGCATGACCACCAGGCATCCCCAGCCCCTCAGTCTGGGAGCAGTTGGCCAATTATCATGACAGCAACTCACTTAAACATTGTTCTGCTAAAGTTGCCAACAGTGACATCTGGGCTACTTTCCTTGATCTTACTCGATTTCTCCTTTTTGGGCTATTTATCACTTTTTTTCCCCTCCAGTGGAACTGGGTGGAGTGCAGGAGTCGGTGTGATGCTGCAGAGCACTCTGCCTGCACCAGCAGAAGTGCTGCTCACTGGGCTACAGACATTTCTTGGCAACAGTGGGTTTGAATACAGTCTCTGTTGAGCTATGCCAGTGTGTGTGTGGGGAGAACATAGAAGGAGTTCTTGCTGCAGTATCATCATCCAGCGCTGATTTTAAGTTATCTGGAGTCATTCTGCCCAGAAAAAGGGCCATTTTCATTGTATGCATATTTATGCTCAGCAGTAACCATCTTACAGAGAAATGGGAAGCAGTTTCACTTTAAAGGCTGATTTAAGTTTTCCCACTCTACCCCATGAAGATACAGTTGGCAGCACATGTTCTCAGAGAGCACATTAGTGCTGAATTCATTCAAACCTCCCCGAGCGGGTAGGAAAAGGACCAGAGCAATTCTTACATTATTCATGGCAAGTTTTGGCAACTGTCTCAGTTTCAGCATTCGCAGCTTCTGCTCTGTAGTATCTCCATTGTCCCACGTGTCTCCCATATTCAGGCTCAGCATTTCCAAAAGTAATAAATATGTTACAGGCTTCCAGTGCCAAAGACAGGGAGAAAAGCTGTAAGGCAGCCCACATTCCAAAGCATCCGTCTCTTTCTTTTACTGGTGATCCTGAACCTGTTTTTCCAGAACACAGCTCTTCTTTTTGGCAGGGTAGGACATATGCAAACTCTTACTCTTCTTCCACTTTCTTTTGCACTGTCAAACTCTTGAACTTCTTTTGGAGGGGCAGGATCATGCAAGGAAAAGACCTGAGGCAGGGTAAAGAATGGAAAAAAATATACCTGGCAGTAGTAAAGAAGGGTGGGTGAGTCCCATTTCAAAGCACTTCCACAGTATCTTCATTTTGTCAGCTCATTATCTCTGATCATCCTCCATCCACACCATCATGTATAATTCTTAGTTGTTACCCTTTCTGTTCACACATGCATAATAACAAAAAATTTGTCAGCTGTGGAAGCATAATAATGTAGCAATCAACCACCAGTAACCAGCTGGAGCTGGGATTTTTTAAAAAATATATTTATTTAGGAACATGTGGCATTTTTGGAACCAGACGCATACTGACTTTTGCAGAAAGGGCTTATTTGTATATGGTCTGGAAGCTTCATTTTCTGGTGACACGTGTCCCCTCTCTAGGATAAAAGGCGTTTCCTTTGCTGCCTTCTGCTTCCCCTCTGCTGGCTCTGATGCTGTGTCCATCTTCAGGGGAGCTTTGTGAGGGCAGTTGTGTCACTTTTCCTTGAATATCTCTTAGTCTTGAGTGATGGAGGAGCATCCACACAAAATTACATGGTTGACATTTCCAAAAGCCACAAAGTGGCTGTAAAGAACAGGTCCCCAGCATGGTGTTGGATTCCGATGTCATTTTTAGATGATTTTGAAAACGTTTTCTTTCGTACCACACAGCTTTCCTCCAAAGCACGTGATTGAACTGAACTTCAATGGCTTTGTCTGGGTCCCTGTTCACAAGTTTTCCTTATAATACTTGAGATGAAATAAAACTGCTGAGGTTCCTTTAAAGTTGCAAAATCTGCTCTCTGAGATTGTTGCCCTGGGGTTTGTCGTGGAAGAAAGACATGGAAAATACAATTTTCTTTAAATCCCTGCTGTCCTTTGTTTGAGCATTTGACTCTAATCCTCCTTAGTCATAAGAAGTTTATTATTTGTTTAACGTTCCTTCTGTGCCTCTGAAAATAACAGAATTAAGAGAAACAGTATGATCAATAGTTGCTCGCGGAAATCATAAAGCAAGCTGACAGCTCCCTCCTGTCAGTGCAGTGCCCAGGCCAGGCAGCCCATGGGGATGGGGACACAGTAACACCATGGTGCAAGGAGCTGTCCCCAGGCTGTGTTGGGGACAAGTGCAGCTCTCTGAGATCAGACATAATTCAGGCCCCAACTTCATTGCCACCAGGAGACCATCAGGAGACCACCAGTGCTTGTTCTCTGGGAGAACCACAGGGCACCAGGCCAACAGTTCCCAAGCAGAGGGCTCCAGGATCATTCTCCTTGGGGATAATTTTATTTCACTTACTTCTGACTCTTCTCCACTTTGTTCAATGGGTGTCTGAGCATTTCATTGCAGTGAAACTGCAGGCTGAAAACACACGTTGTCTTCTCTACGGTCACCCATCTACCAGCAGGTGGAATCCCATTTTGTATTTAGTGAGTACACCAGAGGGAAAAGTGAGATCTAACAGACTTCTTTCCTTCCTAACTGGCCTAACAATTCCTTCCTTCTCCACATCCACTTAAAGAGCAAAGTCAATCAAAACATCCTTTCCAATTCAGTAAATTATTAATATACTACTGATTTTGCAGTTTTACAGAAGGGGAACAAGCAGAGAAGAAATAGCTTGGCAAACCCATCTGTACTGTGGTAATGAAGAGCTAGAGACCTGTGGGCACTGGATTGCAATGAGAAATCCCAGCCCCAGCCCAGCACTGCCTCCAGCTTCCCCCTTGCATGGATAAGAACTGTCTCTGCTCCTACCAAAACCTAGACCAAGCACTGGTGGGGTAGCAGGGAGATCACAAGGCAGATGTAGATGAGGACCAGCACTGGGTAATAAGGAGCAAGTACAGTTATGGTACACTGGGAGCAGCTCAGTGACATTTTTCTGTCACACAAAGGACAAAGATTTACTGTACTGAATCCAGTGATGCTGTACTTGTTTGAAACCAGTACTAATGAGAACTGGTCTGGGCTGCAATTTCTGCAAAAACTTTGGTGATGCCTTAGAGGCACAGCAGAACTGCATCCCCTTGCTGTGGGTAATAGCTTGGTGTGGGTGGAGTGGCAGACTCTTGTTTCAGATTACAGTGACTTCAGCAAGTTATGAAAAACAAGCAGAAAAAAAAGCTCAAAACCAAAATCTGGTTACTGCACAGCTGCACAAAGTGCTATGGGAGTGTCTGGCATCTCCTTAGAGGTGGCACATTGGGAAACTGCAGTGTGAGGAGGCAGCAAGTTTCATCTCCCCCTGCATGATGTCTTTGCTCCTGCTACTGTCCTGGTTTGGGCCAGGATAAAGGTGATTTTTCTGAGTCTCTTGTAGATGGTTGAACTTGCTGGGGTTGACAGCAAGTTTCTCAAATGGAGTATTCCATCCCATGTGCGTCATCCTCGGTATGGAGTTGGGGGATCTCGAGGACCGAGCCACACCCTTACCAGCTGATCGGCCTCACCTGAGATCATCAGCAGAAGTGCTGGGTACCACCCCCCTTAACAGCTAATTGGTCTCACCTGTGGCACTATAAAAGACCAGCAGAAGCTCCTGGCTGCCTCCCTGGCTGGCTGCTCGAACCCACGACCCTGAGATTAAGAGTCCCATGCTCTACCGACTGAGCTAGCCGGGCTAGAGAGCCAGTGTCCTGGTTTGGGCCAGGATAAAGGTGATTTTTCCAAGGAACGAGATCTGATTCCAGCTCAGCAATGCCATTCTTTCTGCTGGAGTTGGAACTCAAACTATTCAGGCAAATTAGTAAAAATTTAAATTGGACTCGAGCCAATTAGCTCGGGCCCCACGTTGGGCGCCAATAAATCTGTCAAGGTTTAACACTGGCCCGGCGATTAAACCGGGTGACAGATGCTCTCTATTAATCTCTCTCTCCTCCTTGATAAGAGAGGAGAGAGAATAAGGGAGAGAGACTTATGGGTTGGAGGCTAAACCAATCAACTTTAATGAAACAATAATGGTAAATAGGAAAAAAAAAGAAAAATGCTATATATATATATATATATACAAATATACAGGAGAATGAATATCAGAGTCCTTCCCCCTTTTCCCCCAACAATTCTCACACAAGCCGGGTGAAGGCAGGCAGGCAAGCAACTGGGCAGCAGGCAGGGCAAACGGACTGGATGGGATCCTTCCAAGATGCCGGGTGAAGGCAGGCAGGCAGGCAACCGTGCAGCAGGCAGGGCAGCAAGGGAGGCAACCAGGCAGGGCAGCAAGCAGGGCCACAAGCAGCCAGCCAGGGAGGCAGCCAGGAGCTTCTGCTGGTCTTTTATAGTGCCACAGGTGAGACCAATTAGCTGTTAAGGGGGGTGGTACCCAGCACTTTTGCTGGTGATCTCAGGTGAGGCCGATCAGCTGGTAAGGGTGTGGCTCGGTCCTCGAGATCCCCCAACTCCATACCGAGGATGACGCACATGGGATGGAATACTCCATTTGAGAAACTTGCTGTCAACCTCAGCAAGTTCAACCATCTACAAGAGACTCAGAAAAATCACCTTTATCCTGGCCCAAACCAGGACAGCTACCCAGGGCAGCAAAGGGCTAAAAGCAATCCTGAGCACACCTCCAGGAGCTGCAGTCATGGTGGTTCCTCCAAAACATCCTGGGTTTCTCACATTCTTAAAGAACACTATGGCTTAGTGAGTAAAGCACCAACTACCCTGATTTGGTAAACAAAGGTTTGGGGGTTTTTTTTGGCATTAACTCCTTGTTAAGTTTCCACTTAAATGGTGATAATTGTCTTTCAAGGGGTGAGCTGTCATTTCAAAACCTTTCCTCTCACCTATTGCCCAGGAAAGTATTGCACATCTGGAATAGTAGTAGTAGGCTGGGGGTTTTTTTTGTTGTTGTTTGTTTGATGTTTATTTGTTTGTTTATTTGTTTGTTTGGTTTTTGGGCTTTTTTTTTCTAAAAGGAAATTTTAACAGTATTGCCAGACTCCAAATCTAGCACTCCATTTACACCTTATGCAAAGAAAATATAGGAGAGTGCATCTGGGATAAAATGGCAGCTGATTATCCCCCCCCAGTTTGGCAGTGGTTGAGTGAGGATCTGCCTGGTATGATTATATTGGAGTTCAAGAAAAAGAAAAGAAAAAAGAAAAAACAGAAAAGAAAAAAAGAAAGAAAGGGATAAAGTAAAAAAAAAAAAGAAAATAAGAAAAGGATAAGCTTCTATAAAAATTACAACATGGAGAGCAAAGCATGAAGATTGCTGCAGTGGCTGAGCATTCAGGATGTGTTTGCACGATGTTGCTGATGATCATGGCAGCAAGACATAGTACTGAGCATCTTTTTTTAAGAGCTGTGATGGGAGACTTCAGGGGTGTTGGCTCAGCTCAGCTGCTTGGGATCTCATTTTACCTTGGCTCTCCCTAGATGCATACAAGAGCACATTTGTACAAGCCTTGACACTACACACCAGGGGCTACTTGTGAAAACAGTGGTCAACTGGCAGAGCATCATCTGAACATTAAATTGATAATTTTCCCTTGCTTTGGACTTTCTCTGAAATTGTCCCAAATATTTCAGATTGCACAGTTTACAAAAATTAATAGCAGCTGATGGACTGGCCTCAAAACCAGATGTAGCTAACTAAGCAAGACTGTAACACAAAACCATAAGTATCACGTTAGAACACTTTATAATCCAGCAGGTTTAAAAAAATAAAAAAAAGCAAGCACCCATCTTTCCATACCATTTTAAAACTTTGTAAAGTTGCCCAATTAGAGTATATTTTACAAGGATTTTGGGCAGCAGCATTGACCTGATAGCCAGATTAATGTCACAGAGTGTACCATGGCTTCTCTCTGAAGTTTGCCAGTCCCACTGCGGGAGCGGCAAAGAAAATGCGTGCAACCAATATGGTTGATAAACGAACTTCTGGTTTATTGCGCAGCACCTTTCGCTTATATAGTGCTTCCGTGACCACACCCCAGCCACCAACATAACTTTTTATTGGACACCCGGTGTGTTTACCTGTAGCACAGCGAATCCCTGGTGCAGGTAGCACCGGAGTATGGGCCGATCTAATTGGCCTCCCAAACATGGGGTTGGGCATAGTAAAGGGGTCGCACCCCCCCATCTCTTCGAGAATATTCAGGAATATTCTCCAACATTCTCCAAACCTCTCTAACGTTCCACAACATCCCACAGTTAGATCAGGGATGTGGATGCACACTTTATCTTGGGTAGATGCAGCTTCTCCATCAGTAAAGCAATTCGAAGAAGAGGGAGCTGACTTTGAAGCTGTGAATGCCTGAGGATATTAATGGCAATACCTGGCTGCTCCAACTCCAAAACTTCCTTCTGTGTTTCCAAAAGCTCTGTTTGGCATGGCTGTGTTTTCCCTGTAAGGCCTAACAAGCTCCAAATGAAATTCATTATTTTGATTGGAGAAATTACTTGAGACACAAAGATATTTTTTTAACCCACTCACCTGCTGGGACATAGAAACTACAGTAGGGGCTGCCACTAATTATGCTGTGGGCACTCATGGAGAGATGCAGCTCTTATCCCCATGGGTACATTCATTCTACTGCTCTGAAGCTTTGTTTTCTTTTTTTGAGAGAAGCTGCATTTTGAGCACAGGAGGCTCAAAGCTTGGGGATGCTTCAAGAACCTGGGGCTGGGGGACTTGATTCGGATTTTCTGTATTGCAGGTGCCTTGTAATTATGTAGTTGTTCAGCTATGCATATTTATGAACAAGAAATAGAAATGCGTGACAGCTTCAGAGATTAATTCTGAGCCACACACCTGCCAAGTGTGGAGTGAAGTAGAAAAATATCTGTTGAATGAATTGGGATTTCCCCCACACCTTTTCTTCAAGTTAGAAGAGCTGTGCTGTGGGATTTTCAAGAAACCCCCATCATGACAGAGAAGTGATGGCAGCTGGGTCACATTCTCCACGTGTTTACTGAAAAGTCCAGAAAGGAACTGCCCTCCCCTGGTGTGCCCTGAAGTGCTGGTTTGCCTTGGGGTGGCTGAATGAGCTTCAATCTGTAGGCACAAATTTGCTGGGACAAGGCTTAGAAGGGCTTAACCATAGAGCAGGAAAACAAGACACGGAACTGCATTTAAAAAAAGTAATTCCTTTTTTTTTTTTTTTTTTCTGGCTTAAATTACATGTGAAAATATAGATGTTATGTTGCTTGGAAAGATGGTCATTCTTCAAGTGCCAGTGAGATAACTGTACTTCTGGAAAGATTTTCTAGGTTTTCTGAATGATTAATGAGGACAGAAAAAATAAAAAGATGAAGTTTAATAGGAAGACTTTTCTTCCAGTAAAATGGATATGATGAATGCAAGTAAAACAAAATTGAAGGGGAAATTTTTCCCTGTGAAATATTTTAGATCAAAAGCAAATATAGGTCATTCCACTGGAAGAAGAGAACAAATGCTTTATGCACAGAGTCCTTTGTAAAATAATAAACTTTACTGTTTTCCAGTTTATTCCAGGTGAGACCTTGAATCTTGTGAGAGAATTGACCTGAGCTCAGGTATCCACTACAACTAATGCCCCTTCAGCTTAAAAAGTAGATTCTCCCACCAGCATTGCCCTCTTTTCCCAGCATAACCTGCTCTTTCCCTGGAAGTCCACTCTAGCTGACAGACTTCAGGATTACTGGTGTCACTCACTTGGCCATGGTTTCTATTCTGCACCCCTTCAGTGTCACACAAGGGTCTGGCATTTGTGTCAAGGGAGATGAAGCATAGTATAAATGATGTGAAAGTACAGGTGCTGCTCAATTCATAATCTGAGCTGAATAATTTGACTGCCTTTTCCTGAGAACAGAGAGAAAATAGAGACAAGAGGTAATCATGGTGTCATCTCTGGCAGCAATCTTACATAGGACTTTACCCTGATTTAGATCACAGTGATGCAAGGGGCAGTTCTATCTTTGATTTACTGAAGTAAGTGGTTGTGAAAAGACTCTCAGAGCTTCCTCTAACACTCTGCTTCACGTGGATGCTCTCTTGAGGAGAATACAGAGGAACCTTCCCTTTCTCATGACACACCATTCAGTAAAAAACCCACTCCTAAAAATATCAGCAAAGCTCTTCTCCCAAAACAAATGCTTCTCCTCATATCAAATGGTATTTCAAAAGGGCAAGGTTGTTAATAATGAGGACAGACATTATTCCCTTCCTTATTCAAGGGAAACTCATTAAGGGAATGTGTTTGCTGCAGGAGCCTGGGGTGTGGGGTTCCAGCACTGTGCCATGCAGCCAGTCAAGACCACACATTGTACTCTAATGGTAAAAATATTGGACACACAAAAAAGGCAGGGACCTAGAGGAGAGCTAGGCTCTAGGTCACGGCTGTAAGTCTGAGGGTGCTGCAGGTGTGGAACAGGAGGAGCTGCTGGTCCATGTACCATCCTATGGCTCTTCAGTACTTTCGGTACTTTTCTTGTACTTGTGCTCTGAATGTGACATGTGGCCAGTTCTGGAAAAAAAGTGACATCCAGCATGTCTTTGTCAGTGATAAAATAGAGTATAGCACTGCTAAAAGCCCTGATATCATCACTGCCATTTCACATCAGCGTGCCACATTTTTCTTTCTGAACTGTGTGACTCCACTCTCTCTTCCCAGAGCTTGCACGGATTTCCAGATTTTACCCTACTGCAGAGACCTCTGGCTTAATTCTGGCCTTACCTGCTAAGTATTATCAGCCCTAAAAGACTGGCCAGGGCTTTGAAGTGTCTTGTTCATTCATGTGTAAGCATTGCACTGGACTTTTCAAGCCACCCCTTTACAAACTACCCCTGTGGAGCAAGTTGCACTGGCACCCCTCAGGCAAACTGAAGCAAAGAGCAAAACAACCCAAGAATGGGGAAATCTTCATTGTACCCTTTTGTCCCTCCCTCCCACCCTTCTGCCAGTATCAGAAGGGAAATAGGCTAAAGCTTGATGCTCTTTAAAGTGAATGAGGCACTTTGATATTGCTGGAGAGGGAGCTGATCAGACAAGCTTGGCTATTCTTAATTCTGGCAAACAACGGAGCAGTGTGTTATCGACCCCTGCCTCAGGCAAGGCCAGCTTAGATCAAGCAGGAAACCAAATGTTGATGTTTCAGAGATTTCTTAGCTCTGAGGTACTCTAGCACACTGAAATATTTGTGCCAGAGAAATGAGATTCAATGCACTCGCTATTTTCTCACACTGTTTGAACACCCACAAGGAGTTCCCATGAGTGCCTTCCTGCAAGCAGGCAGGGGGTTGCTGATGGCGTAATTATCTCAAAATGGTTGCATTGCTTTTTTATTGGATTAACATTGAAAGCCCAAATATGTGCTTTCTGTGGGATGCTTCAGTGTAATTAGATGTTAGAAGACATGTAAATGTATATATGTCAGGGCAGAAGCTAACTCAATACATCACTTTTAAGAAGAGGCAACAGTGTCACTTTGTCATCTCTGGTGACACTGTGCTGGAGTTCGAGGTTCCAGTGAGCACAGTTCTATTAAAGGTCACTTAGAACAGGAGGTGAACAAAGGATTAATAAGAGTCTAACAAAAATCATGTTTTAAAATACATTTATTCTGTCAGATTTCATGAATGGTAGCTATTGCTCCATGCAAGCTGCAGGATAGTGTTCAGCAGTGTTCACTTACTCATCCTGACAGCAAACAAGATAAACATGTCAGCATGTGATGTGCCAAATATTTTCCCATAGAATTCAGGCAGGAGCTGCCAGTGGAGCTAGCTTTCAAGCAAAGAGAATGAATACACACATATCTGCCACCTACAAACAAGCAAAACCCACATCCCACCTGCAAAGGACCTTTTCCATTCCATCCGGAACTTAGGTTTGGTGATGCTCTTCAGTTCTGCCCGCTGTGTCACTCTCTTGACCCTTCAGTAAATCTCAAAAAATCCTGGTTTTGCAGCACAGGATAATTGCAAGGGGAAGATTTGCTATTTGTGCAAGCTCAAGAGATATGGGGAGCTGAGCAATGCTCATATGGCCTTGGCAGCTGTGAATGCAAAGGGCAGTACTGGGAGGCCCCAAATTGCCTTTACCTTTCATCGTAGGATAATTCTTCCTGGAGACTGAGCTCATGACCTTTATCGTAGTGAGTTTTATTTACAGATTGGGAAATGGCAGGGTGTCCTTTCAGATGAAAGGGATCAAAACACAAGGGAAAAAGAAAGACTTTGCAGAAGCAAAAGATCTGATTGAAGAACTGTTTAGAGAAATCTGTATAAACAGACTTGTTAGGCTGATATCTCACATTTTAGCCACAGCTTTTTGGAGTCTTTAACTAGATAATGAAGGGATCTTTCAGGCTTTGGACTCCTCAGTGCATTCATCTTTTAAAAACACTGCACCTATTTCCTTATGTGTTTGCAGCTGATTCCAGTGTAATTTTTCCCTGCCTTTCCTGTTTTATGTTCCCTCACCTGTTACCTACACATGACAGTCACTGCCTTAACATTCTGTATCCTGAAGATGCTCAAAAACATTTTACAGCCTCCTGACCTCATCCAGATGTCTATTTCCATCTATGAATGAGCACTGATACAGATTGCTGAGAGAAGTTGTGGATGCCCCAACCCTGGAAGTGTTCAAGGCCAGGTCGGACAGGACTTTGAGCAACCTGGTCCAGTGAGAGGTATCCCTGCACATGCAGGGCTGTTGGAAGTACATGATTTCTAGGGTTCCTTCCAACACAAACCATTCCATGATTAATTGTTGTGTTATTACCAGTGGCCTTTGTGTGACAGGCAGGGATCATGTTGCACCACAGAAATGAATCCAGGCTCAGCAGCAGGCAGGTGACCATCACAGGGACTGAGCAGAGGTGCCCCCTGCTTGCCCCAGGACATGGAGTGGAGAGCAGCCTGTGCCAGGCAGCTGGTCAGAATCTTGATAGCCCACTCCATTGCCAGAAGTCCCCCTGCTAGCCCAAAGTGGCACCCTGAACTCCAGGCTGAAACCCAGATGGAAAGGTCCATTGCCTTCTCCTGCCAGTCTAGGGAATGCTCAGGTCCCCTTCCTTGTTTTCACCGTGTGAGGCAGCAACACAAAGGTTGTGGCAAAGGCTGAAGTGTCTCCAGAAACGATTGTACCAGGATGTGCTGAAGAAAGAGGCTCTTCTCTCTCAAGCTGCCTCCTAAGGATAGAGCTGGAATGACAAGGAAATCACTGGCTTCATGGCTTAGCCTCACAGCAACTGGCTGTTTTTTGAGTTGAATCCGCTGCACCATCAATAATTTTACTGAAAGAAATCTTTAAATAGCAACAAACAACTACATATTACAAAAAACCCTAGGAGGCTGAATTATGGTTTAATTAATGCTCAGATTTTCTCAGATCTCTCACAAACACTGCTGGTGGTTAATGACCAACCAGCGTCTCAGGCAGCCCAATGCAGTCACCATTAGTCCTCTTCACAGATCAGTGAAGGTTCCTGCCATCCAACAGACATGAAATAAAAATAGTTGCATTTCTACAGGTAGGAATGAGTTGAGGCTGATAACTCTTGTGGTAAGGTGTCCCCAGCTGAGGGACAAGGGGATCCTGGTAAACCACTTGTCCATGGTCACACAGATAGAGAGGATGGACAGAAGTGAACATTACTTTGTTTACTGCCTGACTGAGCTCCCTCCACCTGCAGCTGCCTATTCACATCACAGCTGTCAAGAAAATATATGACATCTGGGTATTAAAGCAGTAGGAGAAATAAAAATGTACCCCATCTGTAAGGATCTCCCAGTTCTCAGTAGTTTTGGGCTTCTGAAATACTTCATCAGCATTTGAGTGGAAGACTCCTTTCAAAGGGGTAACACTCTGAAAATGAAACACTGTTATTATTCACTTGTACAGCTCCCCTCCAACTCATCATTTCAAGTGTTCACCACCCTGCCCCAAAGCCACGTCCCACACCCAGACCCAGCATGGCTATGGCTGTGTTGTAAGAGTTTTCCTGCAGTGCCCTGGAGGCCAAACCCAGCACAATGTCTGTGCCGTGCTCCTGGGGGTGTCACAACCGAGTCTGCCCTTTTGTGTGCTGTCTGCAGGAAAAATGGCCCCTCCACCACCACACAGCTGATGCTTGCTCCACAGAAGCAATGTATGAAAATACTGAAGCTGGCTATCTCTGTAGGATTGTTCACTACCTCCATTTTTTTTTTTTCCTGAGTGCAAAGAGGATGGACACTGCTGAAAAAACCCAACGCAAACCAACCCAACCCAAACCAAACACAAATCAAACAATATATATATATATATATTCTTGAATTAGTGTGTGCCAGCATGGTTTTGGTTTACCTGAGGGTGCAGGCGTTAAGTCCCAGGAGAGTGAGGAGGATGCAGGGCTCTCCTCAGTGCTTGTGTGAGGGAGGGAAGGGAGAGAGAAGGAGATGCTGCACAGGGGTGGTTTAGGGGGTGTTTCATTACAGACAGGAGTTTGGATACCAAACAAAGTTAACTGCAAGACCTGGAAGTTTGTTGCTGCTCAGGGGCTGGAGAAGCAGCCATCAGCTCCTGTTGCTCAGATCCACCCCATGGCTACACAAGGCAGGCAGCAACCTGCCTTGTAATTACAGGCTGCAAACAAACAGCACAAGATGACAAACAGGGCAAAATATAGCTTATTGCAAGCACTTCAAATCACAGCTCTAAATTTGATTGAAAAGTTGTGTAAAATTCAGAGATTTGCTGTAACTCCAAATGTACTGGTAATATGCTCAATTATATTTGTATTTTACCATAATGTAATTTAATGCTAGGCTATTATTCAGTATTTCAAGATACCATCAGAAAGGGTGAGCTGAATAAAATAAAAAAACAATGTAGTGGAAAATTTCAAAGAAACATAACAATTAAAAAGAAAACACTAAGCATTGATATAAAAAAAAGACACTTGAAAATGAATTTGTGAATTTTCTCCTGAATGCATTAGAATAGATAATATCACAGGAGTTTTACCCTCCAACTTTCCCTTCTACTTCCTCATTGTTTGAAAAGTTAGTGAGATGGAAATAAAACTGATCAGAATCTCATATGCCAAAGATTTACTCTGACACATTCAATGACAGAAGAAAAAGGGGGGGGAGAAAAAAGGAAATAATAAAAACCATTTAAGTCTCAAATTTGGAAATACCCAAATGTCTGTTTTGGAGGATTCCCTTTCCCTTCCAAGCTTTAGAAGGAAATGAACTCTGTTCATGACCTTTCTTTGGGGGGGAAAAAAAAGAAGATGAGTCATGCTGTAAATTTCCACCAGATCCATTTGTAACATCTTTGCTATTTGTAGTGGTATGTAAGCAAACTGCATTCTTACATCCATTTATGGATATTTATGTCACCCAGGGTATGCAAAATTGAACACAGCCATTCACATACAAGAATACAAACTGATATGAGGTTAATTTATTCTAGATACTCTTGTAGGAATATTTCAAGAACAGGCCATTAAAAAAAGATAAAGGAGTATCTTGACAAACAAAACTAAAGCTGGTTATGGAGATCCCATTGAAATTACAAATTGAAAAGGATTCATATGGATGGGAAGAAACATAGCCCAGAAAGAGGAGATGATGAACCTCTACAATGCATGAAAATGGAGCTATTTTGCAGGAAAGTCATTCCACAGCAATTTCTCTTTATAGGCATGTACTGTGCAAGCCAGGAAGTACACAGTATAAAGCTTGCACTGCAATTTTTCCCCACTCATCATTCCCAAAAGCAATGTTCATATAGATGGCGTTTTAGATTTCTAATCAGTAGCCCTTGTGTGATAGTTAAAAAAACCCAAAAAAACAGTTAGTGGTTGTTTAACTATAAGTTTAATTATGGAATTTCAGTTATAAAACCCAAGGTGATGTTAAGGTTGGCACCATTGTTTCAGTAAAAACGCAGAGGACAGATGTGCTGGAAGCTCAGCTTATATCATATCTGCTTATCTGCAGGTATGGCCAATATTCTATGCAATTTCTGTCTGGGAAAAGGGTTCTCTGATACAGCAAGCACACAAATAATGGGTCCAGGATAATAATTTGAGTTTAAAAAGTGTTTTCTTGCTTTCACTTCAGTACTGCTAGTTCTGGATTTTCTCCCTGGCATTTACACACACATGCCTACACAGACTTACTGTACCAGAGAGCTCAAAGTTTTACTGGTGACTCACAAGTATCTACACAAATTACAGCTTATTATAATAATTAGTACCTGCATATCTCGAATTTTGAATGCAGGTGTGGGATGGAGATGAAATTTTATTGTTTCAATTTACATTAACTTTCAATGCATTATGGTAGGAACAGTATGAAAAGACAAGACTGGGTTAGTTCTGCTAATATTTTTAATACCCTTCTTAATGCAATTAATATGTTAGAGTTATGAAAAATAAACAAACAAAAAACAATGTCAGAAGTTGGACGAGGTGAGCAGGGAGAGGAACCTTTACCAGGTGAGCAGTTTGGCCTCAGACAGCCAAAAATACTCACTCTGTACACCAGACTCCAGTTAACTTTTAATATCCAACAGTTACTGCCTAGATTTGGGTGTGCATGTGAAACATAATGGATTTTTTACATCTCAAACTACATCTGCCTGTGTATGCAACTGCTGCACAGGTCAAGCAACCTTTTGCTGTATGTACAGTTACTTCTTAAGTAAATGTGCAGGCAATACAAACATGGAGACAAATTTTGGGTTTTGAGACATCCTGAATTCTAGGAGATTGCATTAAGGGAAGTTTCTTTGCTTGAGAGTCATTGGTAGTTGCTGACAATCCAGAAGTTCTTAATGCACTGAGATTTAGGCCTCTCAGTGAAGGACAACATGGGGAGGGGGTGCTCTGTTTTTTTAATCAAGTGCTGCAAAAGAAATTGAAAGGAGCCAAAATCCTGCAATCTTCACAGCATCTTTTAGGGACAAATACAATAAGAACAAAAAACTGAGGAGTAACTTATTAAACACAGCAATCAGTTCTCATTGCAGCGTGGTTTTCTTTTTGCTGGCAGTGTCCAATTGTCCTTCAAGCTTGTATGTCTGTTTGTTTGATTTTGATATGAGAAAAATCCAAAGACAGAAGGTAGAAGGGAAATTTTCTCCTTCTCATGTGTATGTGAAAAACCACCTAACAATGGTGCTGGTCCAGCTGAAGGCAGGGCTGCTGCTGAAGGCTTTGCCATGCTCTGTGGCTCTTACCTGCTCATGTGGATAGCAAAAAATTTAGAAAAGCTACTAAAGCACAGGTCTGTTTTCTCAAAACCAGGAGTCCACAGCTTGGGAGAACCGAATGAGCCAGGCAAATAAACTCAGTTCTGTCTTCTCCTTTTCACACTTCTTATCCCCACTGGTTTGCTTTGTCCAATATTTTCTCTGTCAGTTCTTTACACTGCTTTTTACATAGGGAAAAAAGCTTACCAGGTCAACCAAAACAGCTGTTGCATACCTTTTACACTGCTTCCATCCTATATATAGGGTATAATAAGGTATAATAGGTAACCCTATTTTGAGGTTCTAACAAAAAAACCTGTTTTTTAAATTAATTTAAATTAAAGCAAGTTGTGTAATTAGTAATATCTAGAACTGTGTGATCTGAGTTTTGTTAAGACTTCATTTCCCTCCTACAAATGTATCAGTAACTGTAAGTCAGGAATGTGCCTCCAGGTATCTCCTTTGTACATCTAATGACTTATAATGGGACCAAAAGCATTACAATCATTGTAATATTCATCTGGAAGCAAAGTCTGTGCTTTCCATTTAATATGTCTGATTTAACAAACCCATATCTTACTACATTATCTCACAAATGCAGAGCATTTTTATACTTTGCTTTACACTTCATTAACACTAATGTACCAGAGCTAAAGAGGTTTCTTTCTAAGTGGGCCTCAGCAACAGCCTCTTCTCCCATCCCAGTATGGCCTGGAAAGCTTTCACATCCAGGTCTTTTTAATCTGGCGACAGAGAAGTTTTATTCACTTTAATATCTGAAGAATCATTCCTGGTTCACATTCAACTGCTTTTCTATTAAAAAAGCAACACAGTAAGCAAAGATTAACCTGCAGTAACCACTTTATCTCCTTCCATTCCTCTGTGTACAAAACTGCAGAGGGCAGAGTCCCCTACCAGTGGCTGAAGAAGAATCAGTGCCAAGGAATATTTTTCAGATTACAAACGGGTGGATCAGGGTGGTCTCTCCCACAAAAGCACGTTATGCTAACTCTTTACCAGCTGATGTGCCACAGTGATGACACAGGTTATCTCAGGACTAGGGAAAGGACTGATTGCTGTCACCACAGCCCCGTGTAGAGCCAAAGGAAGCAGCAGCAGCAACTTGCCTGCTGCTATACAAGTGCCTTGGCCAGAAGCCCATAAACTCATGTTCAGCAGCCCTGGTGTGTTACAGCAGTCAGCCCTTGGTGTCAAACCACATTTGCACACTCTCCGTGGGCTCTTCTGAGAGTTTCCACTTCCAGCACTGCCCAGATACCAAACAGGAGAGCATGGATGCTGAGTCCCCTGCTTCACCACAGCTATGCCATCAAACAGAGCCTTTGGATGCTGCTGGTGTCCAGGATTCCCAGATAACACACTTGGAAATGA
The DNA here is from genome assembly GCF_036169615.1 of Heliangelus exortis. Classification (NCBI taxonomy): domain Eukaryota; kingdom Metazoa; phylum Chordata; class Aves; order Apodiformes; family Trochilidae; genus Heliangelus; species Heliangelus exortis. Next base: position 128,780,491 of record NC_092423.1, on the reverse strand, counting down.
TAACTGTTGGTAAAAAAAATTGTTGGGACAGAGGTTAGATGAGTTGAGTAAAGAACTCATGTTGGAATCAACTTTTCTTGTTTCAGAAGTGACCCAGGCCACAGGCACCCACACCAGTGGTCCTTTCTCCCAGGGATGATTTTGGATTGCTTTTTCTGTGCAGTACAGTTATTTCAACCTTATCAGTGTTTCCAGATCAAACACAAGCCAGCATGCCCACAGAAGGGCAGCCAGAGCCACAGACCAGGAGCACACCAGCAGCTGGAGGCCTTAGTGCTTATCAGCAGCAGAACATTGCACCACTCATCCAAAACTGGCTTTACTACTAAGTGCAAAATCTTGGGTAAACACCAGTTTCAGTTATGAGGGTAAACTGATACCACCAAATGCATACAGCTCGCTTAGATTTTGGTTTCAAAGATGTTAATATGATTTTGCACTGTTTTCTGTGAGTCAGTGTTGCTTGGAGTGTTAGACCACACTTGGGCAGGATTTTGTAAGGTGTAATAGTCTGTGTATTTCAGCCTGGGAAGGAGTGGACCCAGCCTACCTGCATGCATTCAAAGCCTTCATCTTGTTTTATTACAATTTCAGCTTTATGTACTCCATAAAATACATTATAAGGTCTTCTCAATAAAACCTGAAAGCATATTAAATGTAACTGGCTCTGTGCCTTAATATATATTTCATTATCAGTTTTCATATGCTTCCTATGCCTTTAATCATAATTAGGTCTATATAAAGCAACAGTATACGTTAATTGAGGAACTTAGGTTTTCCACCAAAACTTCAAGATGAAACCAAGAAAAATGGAAATTCTATCACTGAGTTTTCCTTGAGAGGTATGGAGCTTCTTCAAACTAAACATTTAGAGGAAAATACAGCAGCAAAATTGCTTCATGGAAACTCCTTCAGTCTAAGGACCTGTGCAGGCAAGTCACTGATTCACAGGCTGTAGCACTGATCCTTCCCAAGCCCATCTGTACGTGTGCAGCTCTTCTTCAGGGTCCAAATTTAAGTCCAAGCATGTAGCACACTTGACTATAGTGAAATCTCAAGGGACAGCCCCTTCTCCATTGTTTTTTTAATTTCTTTTTTTCCTGTGAAATAGTTGTAGGAAACGGGGATCTTTGCAGGCTGCCACCAAACTCAAAGGAGAAACAATGGAGGAAAAACTTGCAAAAATACCCCAAAACAAAAACCACCAAACTATAAGAGAAAACATCAAGATTTTTTCCAGTTGCTAGTGAAACCATGCTATGTTGCACCAGAACAAAGTAAAACAAAGCTGCATAGATACTTTATGATTAGTGTCAGCTGTTGAAAAGGCTTTTCTAGAAGATGGGGATGGAGAGGAATCTCTTGATGTGAACAGCTTGAACCACAGAGACTGTCCATGCTTGAAGGTAAATAGACAGGCATTTGAAAAAGGAAAGAAAAATATTTTAAAGTTTTAAAATCCAGTTGAGCTTTTGTTGTTGTTGTTATGTTTGAACACTTGTTTGGCTTGAGGTCTTGTTGGGCTTTGGTAGCCAGGTCTAGGAAATGGGGAAAGGTTGAAAATGAAAGACTTTTAACAAGACAATGAAAACCAATCTGTAGTATTCACAGGAGGGCTTGGCTTTGTGCCAGGCACAGTCTTTCATTTCACATATTACAAGGGAAAGACAGTACTGAGTCTTTCTCAAGACCAAATCAAATGTTCTGCCCCTGTGCAGCCAGTCAGGGAGAGAATGGAACCTCTTGTGAAATGGTGCCAAGATGATACAGTTACTTTGAGGGAATGATTTTTAGTTTCTTGTGAAAGATCTTGTTTTGCAGAAACTGGGGCACTGTAACACATTACTTTGCTTCATAGAAATTTTTGATCATCTTTTTCCCCAGACACAAAGTGCCCAGGACATGAATGCTTGAATTCTTGCAGGCATACAAGTTATATTACTCCCATTTTAATGACTTTACATTGGCTTCCAGAAAAGTCATGTATTGATTTTGAAGTTCTCTTTATTAACTGCCACTGAGAGACTTTTAGAGGACTTTGCTACATCATATCTCTCTGATCTTTTTCTCTATTTATTAACCACATCATTATTTAAAATGCAGATTGTCTGGCTATTGTATTTGATCTGGTTTTATGGATCCTCACAACATCGAGGGGGGATTTGTTATAAGATGTATCTTCAGACAAATTTAGTAGTGAGAAAACATACTCCTTCCTTTTATCTGATGGGACCACACCTTCCTCCTGATGGGAAATGTCTCACTTCTTCTGTGCAGTGCCTTTTGCTTTCATGTTCAAAAAAGTGCAGTAATTTTTCCCAAGTATTCAAGTGTAAAAACAACTTTCAATACACTTTTATTCCTCTTGTTTGCATTAATATATTAGATATTGACCTTACATAAAACCCTTAGTGGGGACAGGAAGCAAGTCTGAACATCTCAGAAGCTTCTTTATAAGGAAAGGTGAGGCAGAAATGCCCTTTGGATTTTCTAGAACTTCTCTGGATGTGATATTGAGACACTGAATTTGCAGTGACATACTGAAGGCAAATAGCACAGCACTCAGATGACCAACAAGCCCTGCCTGTGCCCTCCATCCCCTGTTACTCTCAGGATGCTGCTGAGGTTCCACAAAGGTCCTGACCTCAAAAGGCTGGAGAAGCAGTGACACAGCTGGGTTCTGCTTTCTTGCTTTCTTCAATTAAGAATCCCTATGTGTAACATAAACAAATAATTAACAGCTGCAGTGGAATGAACATCATTTTCTCCTAGAAGACAAACAAAGGAGCATTTTTTGTGTGCCTGAAAGTTGTACAAACACACTGAAGGCCAGCATTATGCCACTGTTATGGTACATAAAGCTATAAAGAAGTTTGTGGAGAATATTTGTTGCAAAGAAAACTTGCTCAGGGGACATTGTGGGAAGCCCATCAATTTCTAGCTTTAAAGTAAACCTTGACAAAGGACTCAGCACTGACTGCACAAAACAATCCTCAGCAGAAGGAAAAAGAAAGATGAAAAGCCCTGCTACAGCAGTGTTACAGTTTCCAACCACAGCTTCACAGAACACTTCTTTTGGCATCTGGGACTCCTGTTCCAAATTTCTCTTGAACAAAAATTCTAATAAAAGTGCATTGAGATCAGCCAATTTTCACCTACTTGGGTGATGAAGGATAATGAGCCCATAAGTTACACATTTTTTTCCATCCCGCTGACTCAGGTTTGCTTAAAGCTGCTTTAAACTTCCAAGCTTGCCATCAGCCTGGCCCAAGTCTTGGTTCTGTAGCAACAGCAGTGTTTCCTGGATTTAAAATTCCTTACTTTTTATATAGCTGTGCTGAATGCAGGCATTTTGCTCTTCAGTTTCTTCTTTACTTCTATGCAGCTGCTAGAACAGTTGCTTCGGGTATCTTGGCACTACACTGATTTCCTTGGCCACATTAAGAATCTCATCTTCACATTTCCATTTCTTGGTGTTTTACCTTCTACATCCCATTTCCCTGGAGATGTTTAGTTTTCTTCCACCCTAAATACAAGATAAGAATATGTTTTTCATTCCTTGAATGGCAGCATCTCAGACTTACTGTATGTAATTGCTGGTTCTCCTTATTTAACCACTACTTTTGGATTATGGTGGTGCCTCCAAGAAGAGTGAGTGCTCCCTGTGCTGATTTCTTTTGGCTGTGTGAATATGCTGATTACCAGTGACAGAAATGTAAACTGACTTTCAAAAAGAGTATTTGGAAAAAAATATTTGAGGGTAATGAGTCACCTCGAAAGCACTTTTAGTTTAATCGTAAAGTACAAAGAAGAGAAATTTTACACAACCAAGTTAAGCTTTAATTTCTTTTAGCAATGAAATGATGTTAATAAAATGTAACAAATCTAGAACTGGGGGTGGCAGATGAAAAAGTGAGTAATCTATGTATTTGGAGTTTCAAGACTGAGTTATCAGTAAAACTATCTTCTTAAGCCACTGCCACTGAAATTTTAAGTTTAATTTATACCCTCAGTGCCATTACTTGTATCCAATAAGAAAACAGAGAGGAAAGTGGATGAGTTTGTAATAAAATTGAATGTAAAGGGAAATCCTCTGACATTTCACTAACTTGTAAGTGCTTTATGAGAGATGACTCCTAATTATTTGTAATAAAGGCTCAGTAAGCACCAGTAACAGAAGCAGTCTATGATATTAATGAAGATTTCTGGTTAGTATAATGAAGAAGGGTAAGATCTATCACTGTTTGCTGAACTTTCTCTGAATTGACTCCAGTAGGGCTTATTTCCTGCAGTGGTTAGAAAATTACTTTGGATTAAGAATAAATTAAGAATAAATTAGACACTTTATTAAACTGACTCTGCAGTTTCATTATCCTAGGTCTTATTCTTGAAAAAAAATAAGGCAAAAATTTAAATTTGGAACATAATCCCTGTTTCCAGACTCATGACCGCACATGTTGGTTTTTATACTATTTCTATTTTTTTCCCCTCCATGTTATTTTCTAGAAGTCTCTGTGCAGAACTTTGAAGAAAAACATTTATAAGGTCTCACACATAGTCCAGTTTTTTAACCAAGAGAAAATACTCCACAACTCTGAGGTTTCATCTGTTCTGAGATTAAAAAGCCCACCAAATTCTGCTGCCTTTTCCAATCCAAACAATGAATCAGTCACAGTGAAGATGGACAGCCACAGTATGCAGATTTCAGCCAAGCTGAAGTATTTTTCAGCTGGTTAATTTACCTAGAGTGTAAATTAGAAGATGCTCAAACCTCACCTGTTTTCAGTTAATAATGAAAGATAAAGAGATTCCTCACTAGAACAAACAGTGTCCCACGTCTCTCGTAGAATTTAGGCTAGGAAATAGACCCTTATTTTTTTCACTTTTTGAAAAACTAAAGCAGAAGGCATACCTTGAGGGTGTGCCAAGACCACCCAGCAAGATGGTTTCCAAGACAGAACTAGAAAGTTCCTGGTTTATCGTCTTAAGTTAAAACCACTAGACCAAACTTACTCTAGGGGAAAAAAAAAGAAAAGGGAAAAAAAAAAAAAAGTGGGCAAAAAGTAAACTTTTACAGCATGGTAGTAAATTTAGAGCTTGTAAGAATCTTGGAGATTAATGGCAACTGGAGGATATTTGTAGAAATCAGAATTAACTTTGGGAAAAAGAAAGTCTAATGTAAATGCTTGCTCTGTGACAGTGTAGAACACTCAACACCATCTGCCCATATTTGCAAATGTTTTTTTAAAAATTAACTTTGTTATTTTACAACAATAAAGTAACTGAGGCCTTTGAAAGCTGTACCTGGTCAGCAAAATTTTTGTGCAAATAGTGCAAAACTCCTATACTTCTGTTTTAAAGTGTTGTCCACTCTGTGAATAAACACTGAGCAATAAACAGCATTGCTACATATGAAACTTCTCTGAAGTTTGCCAAATCCTGATGTCTCATATAATCTTACACCTCAAACCAATTTAGAAGGATTGTAGCAGCAGCTCTAAGAGTAACTGCTGCAGAAACCCAGAGTAGTAATGTTTTCCCCATCCATCACTTCGCAGATGAGGGAGGGAAGGATAAAATTTTCATTGACACCTAATAGAGCACACACAGCAAATGTTTACTCAGTTCCTCTGCTTTGAAGATATTGTCAAGTGCTCCACTGACAGCCATTACTGTTCCTGCTTGTTTAGACACAGCTCTGAAATGCAGAGATAGGGAGCATGAAAAGTATTCCACTTTGGTGATTTCACAGTGTGATGACAATGTTATCTATTAAAAATCCATTGGAAATCCAAGTCTAAAAGATACACCAGCACTGCAGTTGGAGCTATAATTCAGGCTACTTGGGAGGAAAAAAAGAGCCTGTGACCCAGAGGTCTTTCTGAACTTCTAGCATTTGGAGTGCACCTACAGTCAGTCAATAAGCATGAAAAAACTCTGCTTGCTTCAGCTCCATGGGAGCATGGATGCAGAGGATGATAGAGTTGAGTAGAGGAGAGCAGAGCAGGGCTATTTCCACTGGAAAAGACCTACAGCAATCATCCCATCCAAGTGCCTGAGCACTTCAGGGATTATCAAAAGTTCAGGCATGTTGTGCAAATGTCTCTTAAACACTGACACTGAGAGACTTGGGCTATCAACCACCTCTCTAGGAAGCCTGTTCCCGAGTTTGACCAACCTCTTGTGAAAGAAATGCTTCCTAATGTCTAGTCTAAAACTTCCCTGGCACAGCTTTGAACTATTGTCACAAGTCCTGTTATTGGATACCAGGGAGATCAGCACCTCCCTCTCCACATCCCCTCCCTCTTCAGGAAGCTGCAGAGAGCAATGAGGTTGCCCTTCAGCCTTCTTGTCTCCTAATTAGATAATCCCAAAGTCCTCAGCTGTCCTCCTAGGACATTCTTTCCAGACCTTTCACCAGCTTCTTTGCCCTCCTCTGGGTGCATTCAAGGACCTTCACATCATTCTTAAATGGTGGGGGCCCAGAACTGCACACAGTGCTCAAGGTGAGGCAGCACCAGTGCTGACTGTAGCGGGATAATCACCTCTTTTGAGCATCTGGTTATACTGGGGGACTTCTGGACCCATGGGATGAGCAGAAAGTCTCCATGGCAATCCTATGCTAGCTGTGTAGAAAGAGGACTTAGGTCAACCACCACCTTAAATCTGGCCAGTGATCTTCAGTTCTCTCAAGAGGAGGCCCAAAGTGATCACTCTTTCCACAGGACCCCAGGACAACCACTTGGGCTGATGCGAGGGGCTGAGCTACCAGTGTCTGGTTTATTACTTGCTTGCAGCACATCAAGATGGTGTCAAGAACAGCTGTGTCATACACTTCTTGCAAAACATCCCCAACAAATGCCTCACCCCATCAATTCAAGTTTACAGTTTTGGAAACACAACACACCCAGTGTATTATCAAATATGTAGGAGATGGAGAATGCCCTGACCTCAGAGCCTGCTCCCAAGCAGTCCCTGCTGATACCAGCACTATTAGGAATTTGATCCAGAGAAAAGGACACACACATTTTCTCCAACTTCTTGATTCCACATGCACGCCCAACATGAAACCACTGAAATGAGATTTTTCTCAGTTGAAAGTAAAAGTCTACATTTCCTTCTATTCTGTCTCCTTCCTTCCCACAACTTGCCAAATTAATCCTCTCTTTAATATTACAAATTTGTTCCTGGTGGTAAATGGACTCACTTTTTGTAACATTAATAGGCTGCTGTTTAATATATATGGTACTTATACAGAGTTTACTGAGTTATTTTATCATCAAACCATACCTATGGAAACACTACTGTTAATGAGAGGAACAAAAAGAGGCTTCAAAAACTGCATATGTCAGATATTAAGTTCAGCTATTAGCAAGCTAAAGGTATTTGTACATTGAAGAAACAAACCCGTAGCTTTCATTGTTTCATGAAGATCTTACAAGATATATTTTAAAAATAATTTATTCTACTGCTCACACTTACACTTCCACTAAGTTTGCCATATGGCCAAAAAGAAACCCTGCTTGGAGAGACAGCACTACTAAAGGTAGACTGAGTTCTCAGTAGACCAGTACCCTGTTAGCCACTGCCAAAAAAAGCATAAAGGAATTCATAACAATTAACATGATTTGCTTCTCGGTGTTTCATGTTCAGGTTCAGGATACATTACAAAGGTTCACAGAAACAGCTACACAGAACTCAGCATTGGGAATCACTGCTGAAGGGAAGCACGGATTTCCTGGTAGATATTTGCAGCTTTCTCTGCTCTATGATGAGCAGTTTTGAGGGGTAAAACAGTCAATGCTTTAAGTTAATTCAGAAACCATGTAGTGATTTATGCTTGCTAAACTATCCATGGTTAAATGTCTCATGACTCAGTTTCTAATAATTCCTTTTATTAAACTCAACTTACTGATGAGCTAAAGCTTGATAGTAGTCATAGAAAGAAGACCATGGCAGCTTTAATAAAAACCATGAACATTTTTTATCTGCTTTTGAACAACATTAGCCTCTGCATTGTGTGTCAGATTAAAAGCTGTAATATCTTTCTTTCCTAGTGATAAAAGTTTAAAGCAAAATCAAACATGATGACTTGAAATGTAAAAGAATCAGGGAAACTGCTTTAAGTAGAGGCAATAAGATATGAATTCTCTGCAGCTTTATCACTGATGTATTATTACTGGAAAAGCAAAAGGTATAGGATAAGCAACATACTGAATAATCACATTCACAAAGGTGAAGTCAAGATATTATAGAAACTATAACATGAGTCACAAAGGGCCTCAGTGAAATCACAATTTCAAAGGCTTTCCCAGAGATGTGATCTATTCATAGAACTTCAGATTTATCAAGACACTTGCAGAACTACTGTCTCAATTCCTACTAAGACTAAAGAACACAGTTGCTGCTCTCTAAATCCAGATTTCTTTTTTTTTGGCAACTTCTGCATATAAAGCAAAAATGAAAGAATCTTCAGGATAAGAAAAATTTTCTATACATAGAAAATGTCTATGTAGAGACATAGGGGGAAATGTCTCTAGGTATTCATTTGTATGTTTCAAGACTAATGTAAATGGTGTAGGGCTATTTATTTTTCTTCCAAAAATCACCGATTTGGTTAACTAGGAGAAAACACAAAAAATATTTTCTCTTTTTTTTTTCTCCTAAGCTTGCAGTCCAGAGTGTTGTATATGCTAAATCCAAAAAATCACTTTTGCACAGAATTTTACACTCCAGCCTTAAAATTATAGAACTTTATTATTATAAAAAAGAATGTAGCAAGTCATTAACAGGCAACACACTTTGGCTAAGGTAGGAACTTCAGTATTCTTAACTTACCTTCTGGACTTACTGGCTGCATAGCTTTTAGAAAATCATTTGTCTTACTCTCTTCTCCCATGAGAAAAGGTTTCCCACAATAATACTGCCCCACTGTATGGCCACTGGTGTTGTGAAAGAGACTTAGCATGTGTGTGATGGTCTAAAGGGAAATGATACATATTAGGAAGAAATTCTTCACTGTAAGAGTGGTGAGATTCTGAAACAGGTTTGTCCAGAGAAGCTGTGGATGCCCCATCCCTGTAAGCATTCAAGGGCATGTTGGGGAAACCTGGAAGGGGGCTTGGAGCAGCCTGGTGTAGAAGATGTCCTTGCCCATGGCAGGGGGGTTGGAACTACCTGATAATTAAGGTCCTTTCCAACCCAAACCATCCTATGGTTCTATTATATACAGGTGGAATATATGATGATACATAGAGATGTGTCACCATTTCATGTACATAATTGTCCCACATAATTCCTGGATGCAAAATAACATTAATTTATGGATATGCCCAATGTCCAAGTTCTATTTTGAAATGGGCAGTATCTGCAGGAAGAGTATTTCTGTTTGTTTGCCATAACAAATAGTAAATACAAAGAGTAATGCAAATGCAAATAATGCAAGGAATGTGATGCAAACAGTTAATTACTTAAAGACACGTTTTACAGATGAATTCTCATGCTGCCAAGTGCTGTTAACTTCTTATCTCTCTCCTCCAGCTGAACCTCACCTGTGCTGTGAACTTATATTTTACATGTATCATGTATTTTAACACAGCCTTGTTAAACCAGGCTATGCCAAACCTGAGCACCAAACACCACTGCCACCATTTAACAGTGAAATGGGGATAGGTTCAGGTAGTGTTCTTCAAGTCACCCAGCAAAGTAGAGTAAAACACCAGTACTTGAAGCCACAGCTCCTCCCTCAGTGTTACTTTGCTCTAATTTTTGTGTTTCCTCCATTGGAGGTTCCCTTTTTGTATTCCATAAACCTGATTTTCACTTAATTATATATAACAAAAGTTGTCATTGAGGTCCCTCCTCCAAGGGCAAAGAAGAGAGGCTCCTGAAGGCCTAAATCAGGTGCTAGAACAATGTATTTATTACACAAATGTAACTACAAATCACAGCTCCTTTGTGAAAAAGGGCTGAAGATCCCAGAAGTAACCATGTAAGACCATGGAGAGTGTGGGTGTGCATGATGCTTCCATGCAATTCCTGTAGACAGAATCCTGTAAAATGTGCAATTTACAACATTTCCGTAAAGGTAAAACAAAGCATGCACAAAATAATATTCCTGATCAGGATCTCCTATCATTTAGCAGAAAAGGGAAGAGAACAAAATTTTAAGATGCATCTCTTCCAGAAAATCTTGACTATTCCCACTCAAGAGTGAGTTGCAATGCGTCCATCATTAATTTCTATACAGAAAACATTCTTCACTTCAACCAGCAATTAGTGGTAGCATTTCTATCCTGTGCAGTGATGAGATTTTTATGCTAATCATTACATAGCAGTAAATTAATCATCTGGGCACATTTAGATGGTATGTATATTTCATGAGACAGATAGAGATATCAAGATCAGTTTGATGTTTACTCATGGCAAATGGAAGTGTCTCAACTCACCATGGGGGAAGCATACTAACTAAATATACAGCCAGAGGTGTTTGCAGTGTAGCAGCAGCAAAAGCACTGCTTCACCTCTTGTTCCAGGAAACAGGTCTTTTTCTTTGTTTTTAATTGTTATAAGGGATGTAAAAATCTTGTGGGATCACATAGAACCAAATCATTCGAAGAGACAGTGAAACTCCAATAATGTCATTTTGTCATGAAGGACAAAACCATCAACTCAGTTTCCTATCCTGTAATTCTTCTTTTATTACTGGCAAAATTACCTGTGTTACATTATGTAGAACTGAAAAGGGACTTTTCATCAGCATTTGTTCTGCAGTATAGTTGGGTAAATGAATTATGTATCGGCCTCATCCCTCTGTAACTCTTGTCTGAAAGCTTTCACTTGCAGCAGAAAGGAAGGCTCCCAGGGGCCTCCCTTCTTCTCAGCCAAAGCAAAAGATTTGTAATGCCTCGAGGAAAAAGTTTATTTGAAATTTAAATTTTTGACATATATTTAAATACTAGCATGATTTTCTTAACTCTGAGCTCCCAGATCTTTGCAGGCAAAAAAGCAATCTAGCCCAAAGCTGACAGTGTTTTGTCAGAGGGAAACACACTCATGGTCCCTTTATCTTGTAATCAAAAAACTTAGGAAATGCACAGATGTATGTCAAGTGACCCTCATAACACCACCACCACTAATAATGACAACAACAATACCCTCATTTTTACTCTTTCAACTAAAGTTGAGAAAGAGCCTCAAAGATGAAAGGTGGCATGTAAGTGGAAAGTAGAGTTCTGTTGGCTTACCTGAATTTCTTCAGAAGTATCCTGGAATTGAAAATTGACAAACTGATACATGTTTATTAGCTAGCAAATGAAACAGCATAATTGCTACAGTGATCAGGGATAAACTGTTGCACAGAAAGTACAAAATCCCACCGGGAAAGGAGAGAAAATTATTAGCATCTCTCAATTTATGGGAAAAGTTTGAGAGAGGTACATCTGAAGAGGTAGATTATCAGGGTAGCACTGTGAAGAGCTGACCTTTTAGATCTGAGAGCTAGGACAGATAAGACAAAAAAGCTCTGGTGAATAAACAGACCATGTCTTATATTAAAGCAACCTGGTTTTACTTGTAAAAAAAAGTTTTAGATTTCAATTTGAGAATGGAAAAATTTTTAAAATCACTATTTATATAAAAATAAGATGGCTACTTTGAATTTTTTAACATTTTTTTTTTTTTTTCAAAATCCACTCTGTAAAACTTCTCTCTAGAATCCTGTATCTGAAACTGACATGAAGGTTAAATTTTCTTCAGGAGTGCCACATTACTAAGGCCAATGAACCAACAAGCAGCTCTTGGGATGTGCAGTGGCACCACATGCATCCTGCAGCATTCCTGTCCTCAGAAGAGAGAATTCCTGACTCTCCATTTGATTTTTTCCATATTCCTGAATCTCCATTTGAGTATTCCAGAATCTCCATTTGATTTGAGACAATGGAGAAAAACACCAAAAAAAAAAACAACACCCCTCTTTCCAAGTAAGCACAGGTTAAGATTTGTAACAATAAATGTAACTTCATGGAAAACCCTTCTTAACCTCTGATGTACCAAATGGCATGCCTTGAGGGGAAAAAAAGATGTAGAACACAGGTTAGAAAAAAGTCAGTTATATTCTGTGAAGGTCAAAAAGTTGTTTTTAGAGACAGACAAGGATCTGTCAGTGGTGAGCACCCCCAGCTATGCTCTTGTCAAGCTAATCAGAAAAAAGAAGTGTGGGTGTCCTGCCTTGAAAGCAGAGGAAATTTTTGCTCTCAATACTGTTTCTTTCAAAAGAAAGAGCAGGGAGAGTATCTCTAGGCAGGTTTTATGTTCCTGACATTATCTTGAAGGAAACCTGAAATACTTAATAAATTTGATGTAAAACCACTATTACAATAGTAAACAGATATCATGGTTATTAATTCTACAAAAATGAATGGTTCATCACTCAGCTATTGCTCAACTACAGAACTGATTAACAGCACCAGGGACTGCCTGCCATTTGGTTTAATACTCTGTGCTGTTTGTTACATTAGTTACTGGATGGTGATTATATTGCAGCAGTTACTCACATCAGTAAGTCTGCTTGCTGTAAAATTTAAAAGCACAAACAAGGATATGTTTTCAAATATGTAAGGATATGTTAATATGTTCAAATATGTTAAGGATATGTTTTCAAATATGTAAGGGGTGAGTGTCAGGGAGATGGAGTTAGGCTTTTCTCAGTGGTGACCAGTGATAGGACAAGGGATAGTGGGTGTAAATTGGAGCATAGGAGGTTCAAGTTGAATATCCGAAAAAATTTGTTGTGGTTGTCTCCTTCACTGGAGACATTCAAAACCCGCCTGGACACGTTCCTAGGCGATGTACTCTAGGGGGCCCTGCTCTGGCAGGGGGGGTTGGACTAGATGATCTTTCGAGGTCCCTTCCAACCTCTAGGATTCTATGATTCTATGACCACGTCACAAAGAAATCAGCAGAAATCTTATGCCTTAAAACATTCCCCAACACTAGCTATATATTCTCTACAGACACTCCTGAAACTCACCTGAACATTCATAAACTTTGAGCAGGAAAAAACAATGCAAAAAACCCCATCAAGCAATAAGGTACACAAGAATCAAATTCCTAGATTAATTTCTCTATCAAAATGCATAGGTATCAGCATCCTCTTGCCTGGCTTCCAGCAGAGGATAGAAGGGCAGCTGAGAATGGCTTGAGGAACCCAAATCAAAATGTGCACTTTGTTTGGATATCAGCTGGCAGGTAGTGAAGGTCACAAATCATGGTTGTGATGCTGTTCCTGAAGCACCGTGGCATTTCAGAGAAAAACTGCCATATGAAATTCTCTGTATGTCACTACAGTGAGTCTCCCATCAATAAGAAAAGGACATGTACAGCTTTCCAAGGGGAGTTGCCTGAAAACACTCTGAAGAGATGGGGGTTTTGTGGTTGGCTTCCTATCCTCTATGTCCTGGCTTATCTGAGTCTCACATGGAGAAACCTTCAGTAAGATTTAACAGCAGAAGCTGAATGAACTATTGAAAGCCCTATTATTTCAGCATTTTGACCATTATTTGATTATTTTACCATATATTACCACTAAACTAACCAAGATTAATTTGTCCTATAACCTGAAAACTCTATAGAAACTACACTATTACCTTAGGAGAGTAATTAGAAAGGGCTATTTTATTATTAGTGCATCATTCTAATGCATAGAGTGAAAGACAGAAAACGAACCCATAAACATGTGCATTAACCCAATACATTAATTATTCTGGTGCAACAAATTTATTTGGTATATTGTTCCTGCTGCATACGATTAATTTGTGTACAAATCATGCTCATATCAGAGTCAAAAAGGTATCATGCCTTTATCAGAAATTTTAAAAGTATTTAATAGAAAAAACTTAAAGTGAAAATTACAAATGGAAGATATCAAAATAGCAAACAGGAACAAGGATGTGTAAGAGAATGTGCTTTGAGGAAAACAGACATAATAATCTTTACTGAAGAACAGAAATCTTCTTTCTTGCTGTTTTATTACCTTGGCAACATCTCCTCCATATCAGCAATTACATAGGAGACAACAGTCCAAACAGCAGCACAGAGATTCATCTGGTTTGGATCCTGAACTGTCATTGTGTCCCCGTGAGAATGATGAAACCAGAAGTATTTACTGAGGTCATCATGCAAGCTGGCACCTACAGAGAAAAATGGGCAACATTCCATTGTAGGAACACAAATATTTAAAGAGGAATATAAATTAGAATCCTGTTTATGATTAAATCCACATGCAAGAGTATAAAGTTCTATATAATAACTGTACAGAGTCATGGCATGTGCAGTTTTTATGTTTTAGTTTGTAGGGTGTTTTTTTCACTTGAGTGAGTATGAGGCAACAAAAATTCACATTGGGGAAAATCTGACCTTCCCCAGGGAGATTCCTTTCCTCAGCTACAGTACACATACATTTTCCTCTAAGAGTACCAGTGTTCAGGTAATAAAATCACTTCAGTAACCCTCACATGCAGCAACGCATTCTCCGTCCTCCATACTTCATCCTACTGTTCCAATGATGAATTATGAATAAATTATGGGTTCTATCCTTGCTGATGTGTTGGGGAATGCTTTGGAATTTGCTTTTGTTTCTGTTCATCCCAAGGATGTGTTGTTTAATTGTAGTTTTCCAGATAATGTGAGGTAACCCAGGTGGCCCAGGACTGTATTACTTCTCACTGTTGTCCTCCTCAGCTGGGGCAGAAGCAAACTGGGTTGTTCCCAGTCAGGAACAACTGACTCCCTCTGGGGGCACATGGGCAGGGAAAGGACTACTCTTCCACAAGCCAGACAGGCTCAGGGAGCACAAATAATGCTGGGGAGGCATCACTCAAGCTCCAAGGCAGACCAAAGCCAAGAGCAGTAGGAGAAGCTTCTGTCCCACCAGGTACTGCAGGACAGATGACATTTGACAGATGACATTGATGCATTTTCACCCTGGTCCAGTCCCCACCAACCCTCTCTGACATCCCATCCCCTTGCAATTTCTTTTCTCCCACTTCATCACCTCTACCTCTTCTCTGCTTCTCTGCTTTTATCAGCCTCCATCTGCTTTGTTTCAATCTCCCCAAGCCTTCCAGCATTAAGAGAACTCCACCCCAAAGTTTGAAAATAAATAAATGGGATATTTTCCTTCACCATACTGAAACATGCTTACAATTTCTTTGTGTTGATCCCCCTGGCCTGCCTGATGACCAGGGCTTGGAGGAGCACAGCTCCCAGGGCAGGACCCACCCAGCACAACAGGACCCCCTCCTTGCTTTGTCACCAAACCCAGAGGACAAGCACTGATGTGAACTCACAAGTAAGAGCTGTGGGCTGCAGGTGGAAACACCGACTGAGGCTACACCTACCATGCCAAGTTAGGCAGGAAAAAAACAGGACTGCTTGATTAAAAAAAAGAAGTAAATATATTATTTGTAGATTTCTTTATACACAATGGAAATCAGTATCAGATGATGAAGGCTCTGATAAACTCATGTGTGATTATAAGACTTACTGTTATGATTTTCCTTGGTTTCCCTGAGACGCCTGAAGCCTTTGAAGAGAATGAAAGCAAAATTTCTCACAGTATAACTGTACATTCCTATAATACATGTCTTTTGATCATTCGTACAGTCATTCAGGAAGGAGTCCAGCTCTCACTGTGGGTTAACAGGCATGTTTGTGTTGCTGTAATGGGAAATGACTTGGACAGCTTGTTCCACTGCTATTTTAGAGAGAAGGAAAAAAAGGCAATTCCATCCAAGATGAAGATTTCTTCATAAGAGAGATGATATGTATAAAGACCAAATGCTGTAGCATATGGTTATATGGTATTGTGACTGATTTTATTTTAAGAGGCTCTTTGTGCTCTTAAGAGACTTTGCCACTGATTTGAAGCAATGCAATTCCACAGAAGTCGCTGGGTAGGTTACAGGTATTGAATTATATTTCAATAGTTTCAGCACTGAATTTATGTCAACTCATATTCACTTTTAAAATTTGATTTTGAATTCTTTTAAATATACACAGCCATAAAAGGGCTGAGCCATGATAAATTTTTTTAGCTGATGGCCTTCACTACAGACACATTACAAGTTAAGTCACTGAGGCAAACTCATTACATTTTTAAAAAACTTTTCTAAGACTCAAGACAAAAATTGCTTGCCTGGAATTTGTCATAGACATTTAACTGATCACAGTAACTATGGGTTTACAGAATAGCATTTTATCCCTGTGAATGGAACACCATTTGCTTTGTAATGTTTAACCCCTCAAAATGCTAAAACAGACTTGTTTCTCTAAATTAATTTTTAAAATAAAAAAATGATGACTTTGGCATCATGCAGCTATTGTGCAAGAAACATCAGAGTGTGTGAGTAGAGTGAGTATTGAAGGGTTCCTAAACTGGCTGTGCTGTCTCTCATGTCTTGGGCTAGCACTGAAGTCAGTGACCTGTAAACATCATGTGAGACAAAGGAAAAGACCCTAAGAAAGCAGTTTTAGCCTATGTAATTAGAAACAAAAGTGAAAATCCATGTTCTTGGCTTCAAGCACAAGAATAGTTTACAGCCGAGGGCCCCACACAAGCCTCTAGACATGAAACACCCTGGGGCACAGATAGGACTGCAAGCAATTTTAATGTCTCCTCCTTCTAACTTGAGACTCCTCCATGTTGATGTTAGCTGCCCGCAGATATTTATGGCTTTCAAAGGTCACCAGGCTGTGGCAAGACACTGAATAGAACTCTTTCCCCAGCAAATGCATCCAGGACTGAGATAGATCAAGCCCTGCAGCTGACTGTGAAGTGGGGAGTTCTGCAGGGCTCAGCAGACAGCAGTGATGTTGGGTTGCCTAAATCAAGACTGTGGGATCCTACAGCTCCTTTTCTAAAAAACTTCACAGAAGAAGCAATGCTGTGAGCACAAGTGGCCATCTTACAGAAGGCGTTGGCAGGGAGAGAAGAATTTTGCTTAACACTTCAAACAGCAAGGTTTCAAAGTCCAGCAGCTGGCTGACTGTACTGTATCCTTGACAGCAACTGAATTATTAACCCTTCTCAAACAAAATTTGCCTGAGAGCCAAAAACGCCACTTCCAGAAGCTTGAAAGAAACTGGTGAAAAATCACCTGGATACAGATTTTAAAACTCCAATTGCTAACCATTTTATTTTTTTTCACCTAAAATTGATCCAAGGGGTTTTTCTTGTTAACATTTCCATCAGGAAATGGCAACAAATGGAGGTTTATTTTTGCCAGCTACATAAGCTAGCAGTCAAATAAAACAGATGAGTAGTCACGTCTCATAGACCTATAAATTATTCACCCATTTCCACACTAGCCATCTAGGAAGGGGATTGTATACAGCCTTATAAGAGTCTGAATGATCTAATCAAGTATTTAAAAATGCTCATATGGGAGGTGTTATGTAGATAGTTATCATGTATTTAATTTTGATTTCCAGGCGAAACCTATACTCAAACAGAAAAACAAGCCATGGGCTGGGTACTCCACTGTCACGTTTCATGCACTTTGCTGCCTTCTTGTGTTTGCAGAGCAAGACCACCCATAAAGAAAAAGGGGATGTTTGCCAAACAACCCTCTTTAATTGTTCTTTTTCACTCTGTTCACATTTACAGTGATGCGAATCATATGAAGAAGACTGCTGGCCAATAAGGAATTCAGGGAGAAACCGCTTCTAGCTGGATGTAGCAGACGTTGTGGCATGAAAACAGAGAATGTTAAAATCCACTGCCAAAAATGCTGTACTTCTTAGTTCAATGCATCAAAAATACTGGAAATTAAATGATTAATAATTTACAGCTTTAGTAAGATAATATACAGACAATTCATCGTTCCATTATGAAGTGGCAGGAAACCCTCTCTGGTACAGGGGTCCAGTTCATAGAATCATAGAAAACTGGGGGTTGGAAGGGACCTCAAAAGATCATCTAGTCCAACCCTCCCTGCCAAAGCACTTCAGTTACCTTCTGGCAGTGATCCCTCAGGTGCCTCATGGGACCCGTTTACATAGGTCTGATGGAGGGACCAGGAGAGGCAAATCTCATGTCCATAGCAGCTGCTGGGTCCCAGCATCCCATTACCTGGTAGCATCCCATGTGTGTTTCAGGGACTTTAAACAGGGTTCTCCTTGTCACAGTGAGGCACCACCTTACTTGCCCTTTGTGGGAAATTGTTGCATAAAAAGGGTAAGAGGCAAACACTCAGTAATGCCTCTAACTTCTCAGGATGGGCTTCTGGTTTCTTTGTTGTGGAGGTTGAAAGCTTTTATATAGGTTTGGTTTGCTGCTTTTGACTCCTTCCAAGCTCATTTCCTTATACTTCACCACTCAGGGAGTCTGCACACTGAGCAGGATGCAGGCAAAACCAATTTTGTCCTGAGGTTACAGAGCAGGGAAGCACTTGCCAAACAGTTCAGCTTACTCCACAAACATGATAATTTTAAAAACATGCACAACTAGCATATGCTCTTATGTGACCAAATACCTGCTGAAAACCTGAATTGTACTGTGGGGTTTGGAGTGATACTGTTGTCATCTGAGCTGATGAATATACCCTTAGCAAAATCAAGGGTACCCTTAGCACAGCAGGCAAGTGTCCTGTGATCAAATCCTAGTAAACACTGTATCCTAAGTATTGCAGCCCTTCTGCATATAACTAAAATACAAATACTGTTTTCCTCTTCATTCTTCAAATGCTGGACCTTTTTTTAAGACTAGCCATCTTCAAAGCTTTGCTACCAAGCACAAGAGTATCTCTATGAATCAAATGACTGTCTTGCAGTTGTGAGAAAAATGAGGAAATGCTACAAAACTGCACCAAAGCAGTCCATTGCTTTATTTGGTTAATGTGAGCTATGGTCACTGGCACCAGAAGCCACAATCAAACATAAAAATTATTGACTGTCAACCTTGTGTTGCTGCGTTTGCAAACACTGCCACCCTCTCCATTTACCCTGTTTGTGACTTATCTGAGGTACTGCCAGGAATGTGCCATCAGGACCTTGTTTCCTAGCCCCAGGTGATGTCTACCTTGTGAAGCAGGAATAAGTTACACTGCCTCCTGTGACACTGTACCAGGGGCACCATCTCCAGAAATGGCATCTCTCCATCTACCCATCTGGAGCTCCTTGCTGGAGTCCAGGACAGGGCCACTAAGATGAATAAGGGACCAGAGGATCTTTCATATGAAGAAAGGCTGAGAGAGCTGGGGCTGCTCAGCCTGGAGAGTATAAGGCTCAGGAGGTGCTTTATCCATGTGTATAAACACCAGATGGGACAAGAGACAATGACTACAAAACAAGTTCCATCTGAACACCAGAAAACACTTTTTTACTGAGAGGGTAGTCAAACACTGGCACAGGTTGCACAGAGAGGTTGCAGAGTCTCCATCCTCGGAGAAACTAAAAATTTGGGCATGATCCTAAGAAACCTGCTACATCTGGCCCTGTTTGAGCAGGGGGATTGGACAACATGAGCCCAAGAGGCACCTGCCAACCTCAAGCCTTCTGTGGGACTCTCTAACTCATTATGTAATTTTTTTGGCTCATTCAGACATTTCATAACTCGCACACTATAAAAAAATTCTTCAACTCAAGCTCATTGATGTCTTGAACTCATTTAATCAGTCTCTGCAGAATCAGCTATTGTTTCATACATGGTTTGATGCCCTGCATAAAGCAGGTAAAAGAAGCTGCTTTGGTAATTGATACTGACAACATGTTTTCACAATTCAGCTGTGTAACAGTATTTTGATGAAAATCCACACACGTGTTGAGGAATTCTGAAAAACAGCCCATCCCTAGCTTCTGATCTCAGCATGGAATGCACAATGTGAATATTAATTAGCTGATGACCAGAATATTTATTTGCCTTACAACGTGCCTGCATTGAACACCAATTCTTCACACATTAATAAATTGTCTGCTGCATGGTTGGGTTTTTTTCTTGCCAACTTAAGAAGATGAGATGCTGCTATTTAAGTAAAAGGATGAATGAGACCCAAAAGAATGATGGACATGTTAGTTAATGATGACCACTGCTTCTTGTCAATCACTGTCAGCCACTAGTGCCTTCCTATACACTGCCATGATAAATCACCATGAGAATTAAACTCCATTCTCAGATATTTCAGCACTTAAATTATTGACATTTGTGCAAGCAATGACTGGAAAATTAGTTACTGATCATCAGAATGATTCCAAAGGCAGTTTCCATAAAACACAGATATCTTCAAGGAGGAAGGCATACAGTAGCTCCAGAGTATTTTTTCAGTGTAAACCATTTGGCATTACATTCCTCCATAAATTTTCTCTTTTCTTTTTTTATATCCTAAATTTCATTTAACTGCCAAAGGAAGCCAAATGTGACTCTTGGAGTCAGCACATGTTTGCTGTATAGCTCGACCAGTGGCTTTCTAGCTGTCTTTGCTTTCAAGTAAACTTCACAAGGCAAATATTCCATGAGACTTTCAAATACCATGGGAAATTCCCCAGCGTTTGCATAACCTCTCCTGGGTGTGCTGGGTCTTCAATATTACACTTAGATCTTTGGGATACTGACCTCTACATGTACATAGCCATACACAGTGAGGTTAAATTCATTTGCTTTCTTTTTACAGTAGTCCCTAGAGGTTAATATGTGGTTATTATGCTAATGTGAGGTTAATATGCTAATGAATTACAAGAATTATTAACTTTTTTTTAGGTTTGTTTTGACAGCAGTCTCTAGAGGAGCTGACAGAATTGTCACTCCATTCTTTTATACAGCATATATACCTCTCCAAATAAAAAAGACTCCAGCTCAGAAGAACATACACTCTAAACAGACAAGAGGGACTGCAGGATGAGAGAGGCATGCAGAGATGAAATGGTACATTCATTTTCTCACAGCAGCTGAGAAAGGAAGACATGCCAGACATCTGAGCCTAGGCCAGTGCCCTGTTGAGCAAGCTGTGCTACCTCCCAACAGCAAAGTTGGAAATGCCTTAACAAAGGATATTTTGCTCACCAGTTCCAAAAGCTGATGAAGCTAAAAGAAAAGCTTTACAAGTTAACATGTGTGTATCTCTTGCATCTTCCAAGTACCTATGTGTTCAAGCTTCATCTCCCTGTCAAGACAAATCTGCATCCTATCAAAGGTACTGCTTGTGGTAAGATGTCAGCACAAACACATGATCTGAAACCTCGTTTTTATTTCTGTAGTGATTTTTCTGGTCCCAATAGACAGATGCCCTTTTTTCATATATTAAAGACTGGTTTCATCCTCTGCTTTTTGCTTAAGAAACAAGAAAAACTCCCTAACTTCATTATCAAGTTTATTCCAATCTCAGACCTTTTTAATGCCAATGACACTATTTAGGAATGTACTAGAACACTACAATGTCTTGGAAATAGAACAAGACCTGATGAAATACATGTGTCCTTTTCCACTATGTTAAGTACTCAGAAATAGGAAAAAAAGAGGCAGAGGGAAACATCACAATCTTCTATGCAGTTAAAAACTGCTATGTACCAGGAAAATGAAAATACTGAAGATAAAAGCATTGTCCTTCTCACACCAGAGTCTTAACTCAACTTTGTGCCATACACATACAGAATAACAAAATCAATAGCCTCTCACTTCTCACAGCTGGAGCATTGCTGCCCCAGACATTTTGAAATGTCAAGACTGAAGAGCAGAGGTGGGGGGGACACGTTTTTTCATTCGAAGGATATATATGTCAAAGATCTATCAAAGAAAAAAGACATATAAAAGATACAAACAGGAACATAATTTCATATTCTCATTTATATTTTCATTTTGTGTCTTTCTAAAGCCTAGCAAAGTCACAAATCTTCAGTGGTCAGGAAGTAAATCTGCTGCACTGGTTGTTCTGTTCGGGGTGGGTTGCCTGGAAGGCTCCCCTGAAGCCACAGCATCCCTGGTGCTGCAAGTCCTATGGAGCACTTGGCTGCTTGTGCTAGGTATTGCACAGGCATTTTGTGAGCTGCCCTCACTCAATTGCAGTCTTCAGAACCACTACTGCAATGAAGACCCAATTATTGCAGGCATTTATTGAATGAATTTTGGTGCATACATCCATACATCAACCTCTTTTTTTTTTTTTTTTTTTTTTTTTGGTGGAATAACCCGTAGTTGATAGCTGGTGTTAATGCCAATTATTTCATTACCCATTTTTCAAGGAAGCAGAGGCAATGGAGAATGCTAATGCTGTTTAGTGGGGCGCTGACAGCATTAATTCTCCTGTCAGTCTCAAATGATGAAATTACAGGCTAAGTTGCTCGAGTTTCGTGGCTACAGACACAGAAATAGTTTCCAGTACAGAGCTTATAAATAACATCAGAAGCCCTGCTGTTTCACCTCCTGAGTCATTCTCTCAAAAGTCTTTAAAATTCATGATTCAAACAACAAGGCAGAGGGAAAGCTTTCAGCTGGTTGTTTCAGGGGCTAATTAAACGGAGCCTTCAGTGCAAGGGAGACAATATGAAGTGTGCATTATTTCTTGTTTTGCTTAATGCATTAGAGAATTAATTCCCTGGATACACTAAACATATTAAATTACAGCTCAGGATTATCACAGTTACTTCTGCAAGGCATTAACCTTTCATTCATTGCAGCAGAGGATGGGTGACAGCTGGGGATTCAAACCAAACTCGCATGAAATCCTGTGAAATGAGGTCTCAGGGAAGCAGTTCTACTCCACAGAGCACAGGTTGACTCGACACTAAAATAATACCCTAAGCAGCCTTTGAATGGAAAAATACCCAAACCAAACAGATGATTCTTCAATAGTGAGAGGTACTGGAAGCTCTTCCTTCACTCATATGCTGTCTTAAATCAGCAAGGCTCTTTTTAAAAAAAAAATGATAGAAAATAAAAGGGTGAGCATTCCCAGCTGGTACTGCCCCAACATGACTCCACACTTCCAGGTTGGCTACATGGGATGGAGACATTCTCCACAGGCTTGCCCATCCCATTTTGGAACCTGTTTACACCTCTGCCTACCACAGCCCCCTGTGGCAATCCATGGTGTACTCGAGTGTTTCATGTGGGTGCACTCAGGTTCTCACTCTGCCAGCTGTAGCAGCAGCACCCTGTCTTTCCTTGTTCATCTTCTGCCTGTCATTGATGGCTTAATACACTGTTATCACACCCTAACTCAGCAGCTTTTTCCCAAGCTGAAGAATCCTCCTCATACAGAAACTATTTAATGACTTCACAGATGCAAGCTGCTGGTGGTTCTTCTCCTTTTTCTAAAGGTGTTTCACCATTCCTGGGATGAAAAACCAGTATTGCCTGCAAATGCCAGTGTGTGAATGGACTCATGATGCAGTGGCAGCATATCACAACACATTACCTACAGAAGCTTTGTGTTTCTTATCTCTTCCTTCCCCAGCTGCACAAAACACAGTATTTTTTACCATTCCTGGGTGTTGAGATTTTCAGACAATTATCCAGTGATTCCCAGTTCATTCTTCCTGCAAATAATGCATGTGAATCCTGTTATACATGCAGAGCACACACATCCTGCAATACTCTGCATTTATTGACACAAAAATGTAGCTGACTCTTGCATTGCTTAGGCATTTTCTACTATAAGATTACTGTCACATTTTTACAGTCAGGATCAGTTTTGGTATGAAATATTCAAAGCAGTCATTAGCAAACTTTGCCAACTTGCTATTCCTGCTATTTACTCCCTTAATTTGGAGTTTTATAAGCACTTGAAGTGCCAAGAAAAAGGTGGCTGGGCAGCCTAAATAAAGCGCTTTCCTGTTATGAAGACTGACAATTTATTTCTACCTTTTTTAAATCACTTATGAAAGGCTGGACCAGTGGGTCAAGGTCAATAAAATGAGGTTTAACAAGGCCAAGTGCTGGGTCCTGCACTTTGGTCACAACTACCCCACATAACACTACAGGCTTGGGTAGGGATGACTGGAAAGCCACCAGGCAGAAAAGGAGCTGGGGGTGCTGGTCAGCACTGACTGAATATGAGCCAGCAGTGTGCCCAGGTGGCCAAGAAGGCCAACAGCAGCCTGGCCTGTATCAGGAACAGTGTGGCCAGCAGGAGAAGGGAAGTGATGGTGCCCCTGTACTCAGCACTGGTGAGGGTGCAGTTCTAGGGCCATTAGACAAGGACCACTAGACAAGGACCTACCATTCACTTCTAGGACCCTCACTACAACGAAGCCATTGAGCTGCTGGAGCATGTCCTGAGAAGGGCAACCAAGCTGGTGAAGGGTCTGGAGAACAAAGTCCTATGAGGAGAGGCTGAGGGAACTGGGAATGTTTAGTTTGGAGAAGAGGAGGCAGAGGGGCGACATCATTGCTCTTTACAATTACCAGAAAGGAGGTTGTAGAGAGGTGGGTGTTGGCCTCTTCTCTCAAGTGATTAATGACAGTATTAGAGGAAATGGCCTGAAGTTGCTCCAAGGGAGATTTAGACTAAATATTAGGAAGAATGTCTTTACTGGGAGAGGAGTTAGGCATTGGAGCAGGCTGCCCAGTGAGGTGGTGTAGTCACCATCCCTGGAACTATTTAAAGACTGTGTAGATAAGGCACTTCAGGACATGCTTTAGTGGGTGATACAGATATTGATGAATGTGTTGGGGGGAGAGGAGGATGTTGACAGATGGACAGAGTGATCTTAGAGGTCTTTTCCAACTGTGACAATTCCGTGATTCTGCAATTACTCTGCAAGAGGAAAATACCTTTTATTTCACAGTAGCTTATTTCTCAAAGGTCTTTGATCCAGGGGCTTTTGAAGCATCAACTGTATTTTGCTGACCAGATCAAGCTACAAAAATGGCTGTAACTCTTCTGAAAAAGCCCTGCTAGATTGCTGAGACATGACTTCTATTTTCAAAAGCTACATGGACTCTGCCATTATTTTTGTATTTTCTGCCTTTGCAGCCCTTCTTTTGGCTCCATGACCACCCTGGTTCAGTGATTCACAGATCCCTATTTAGAGGATTCCCTGCTTAGGGTGTTTCAATTTAGAAGGGTTATATACCTGTAACAGATGCCTATAATATATTCTGTACATTCAAATACAGTTTATTTCATTTGTGCTTTCTTTAAAATGAGGTGCATGGATGCATATATTATGCAGAAACTACTTAGCAAAGGTGATAGTTTTAAAATCAGATTAATAAATTTACATTTTGTGTTCTCTCTTAAACACCGTGTAGGAGAGATTAAAATCATTACAAAATCAGCAATTTCTACAATTTAGAATTACTTTTCACGTGTTTGTTTATGCCTCAGCTCAACAAAGCAGTTAATGTTTGAGCATGGGATTTATTTTAACACCGTTAAATTTTAAATGTCACAGATGAGGCTCAAAGGAAGACTGGGACCCATGTAAATTGTCTTTCTTAACCAAGTGCATTTCTGTATGTCTCTGTAGTCTCTGTATAAATGCCCCACATAGCTGATGTTATAAACTCACTTAAAAACCTAAAGTATTAAAGTGCTTTCTTCGTTGTCCCCTGCCAGCCAAAGAGCTTCCTGGCAGCTCCCACGGACTGTGGGACCCTTGCTCCACCCTGTGCCCACAGCTTCCAAACCAGCCCCAGAAATCCAGTGGAAAGAGGCACCCCTGGACGGTGTGAAGGTTGGATGTGGGGAACAGGAACCGTGAGAATGACCCACGTATTGGGTTCTGAGCAGCATTTCAGGCTGCAGCAACTGTTTGCATTCATTTACATTTTCAATCCATTCAAGAAGCATCTTTGTGCTTTACAATCAATGGAGCGACTTCCTAAGCCAAACCCACAATCTGATTTAATGCAAGCCTTTCAATCTGCTTTCCCAAAGGATGCTGGAGACTGAGAGGACACATGCAGGTTTCTATTAAGTTCCCTTCAGGCTCTAACCTACCCTCCTAGGGGTAGGTCATCTGGTGATCACAACTGGATGCTTAATCACAAAATTCCTGTAGGGCCCTCCACAGCAAGCAGCCAGCTCCTAGAAATGCCAAGCTTCATTGGATTCAACTAAGCAGAGCTCTCTTCTGCTCAGATGGAGAACAAAGTCTGTTAATGACCATCCTGGTGCTTAACTAGCTATGAAAAAAAAACAACAAATGGTCACCCTACTTCAAGTAAAAATCCTCCTGGGCACTCTGTTATATTTTATATCATGCAAAAGCAACAGGATAAGCAGTGGTTTTACAGCCTCTTTACTGTCATACCCTACTGAGACTATCAAACAGCTCAGGATCATGGTGGATCTTAGATGTAGGACCATTAGACAAGGCTTGAAGAATACTATGGTTAGAACAATAAAATATCCTCCAAAATATCTGTGGTTACTTTGATTAATGCATACTTGAGTTTTAAACCAATATAAGATAATTTCTAACAAATGTCAAATGCTCCTCATATCAGTGATGAAATACTTCTTTCATTTGATCTACAAACCAGTGTAGATTTTGTACATTTAACTAGTTCATTATTAATAGAAAAACAGATAGCTAACTGGAGCAAAGTTCAGATCTGATCTTATTGCAAGGTTGAGGACTGTTCAGATCTGGAACATTTTGATGTTTTGTAGCATTTCTGAAACAAAGCTGTAGTAATACTCATCATTCTGGCCTGCAGATCACCTTATCCCACATACTATGAACACAAAGTAGCAAGAATAAAGTAAGAAATTCTAATGCAAAAAATTATGTACTTTTGTCAACAAAACTGCAAAGAAACAACATATTTAAACAAAACAAAACAATAAAATGCATTAAGGTACAACAAAGACCCTTGCTGCAACACTGTCATCTGCAGTTTTAGAATCTTCCTATGTTTAAATTTTTCATGTAATCAGGAGGGGACACACATTTGGAAAACAAAAGGGAAAATTAAAGGATTTCAATTCTTTAAGGGAGGGAAGGACAGAAATTCCCCACACCTGCTATGACTCTGCATTGTACCACTGTCTGTGGGCTCTGTCTGATTCAAGCAGAACTAATCCTAGAAGAAGACAGAGTAAATAATCAATGTCCCTAACTAACCTCATTCTTCCAATCTGTAAATTTGAGTTGCTGTGATAGGTATTTTGCCACAGTGCAAACACAATGAGGGACTTGTCAAAATGCAGATATATTAAGAATGAGACAGAAGTCACATAGTACTAGAAAGATCACTAAAAGAAGCTGAAAATTAAATTGAAATTTAATTTCATCTTAAAATTAAGTTGAAAGGTTAGCCTACTTGTTTTGAGCAACAGAGTTGCAGCCCTGCAAGTAAGTGTAAATAGCATTTGCCTTGGATTACTGCATTCTCCATATTACCATGCACAGAATATGTTCTTTTCTCATTATTTTGAGGTGGTTTTTTTGTTTTCATTCAAATGAAATTTATATGGGTGAAGGCCCCATACAAAACACAGACAGCAAAGACTGTTTGAGGAAAACTTTCCAGAAGTAGAACTAGGTACCAGTGTGCCCAGCTGCCCAAATGCTGAGATGTAAACATAACTTTGGAAGTCCTTCTCCAGATGATGTCTATCTCTATTGCAATCATAAGACTCAGTACAAAATCAAAAAAATCAATACATATTGTTCACCATTTGGGGATTAAAATGTGCAAGGCTCCATTTAAAATTATATGCTTATGGTTCTCAGTGCAGCTTTTACAGAAATTTCATGAACAGCTTCAAATGACACAATGTATTACAAACAATGCAAAAAATGCAGATGATTTGGTAGCAGTGATTGACTCTACTCAATATGAAGTAAACAAACCTCTGTGAATTTAACACTCTCTGACCATGCTAAAACTTTGAACAGTATTTACAGCTGCATAAATCCAAGCCACTTGGAATGGGAATTAGTCAAAGAATCAAGAGCAAACACGTTCTTGTAAAGGTGTTTATGGTGTTACATCCAAACACTACCTGAAGCCTCACACAAAGGGGAAAAAGAGCCAGTGATGATGACTGCTACCAGCCTAGAACAAGTGAAGTGATCTCTGCATGATTATTACTGATAATAATTATCTGAGCAGAGAAAAGTTAGAATTCAATCCATTCCTTGAAAAAAGACCCTTAATTTCTGCATTGCTACAATCTTCTTTCATAGAAAGCTCCCCAAATGCAAGTTATCATAACTAGGATCACATTTGAAAGGCACTTGGGGCCAGTTTGGATTAATTTAGATCTCTATCCTCAGCAAATTGCCTTCCTTTTGATTACTGTACTAATGTATACTTCTTAAATAAATGAAAATGTTCTGTACCCATGTTGTTCACCATTAAGATAAAGCTGAGAATACTTATGAACCTTATAGTCTATCAAAAATTTAAAAATACTCAAGTTTCATTGGAAAAGTATAAATATGACAACTAGTTCCATTCAGATGGAAGACCTTTTTAACACATCAAACACATATACATTATATATATATATATATACACACACACATAAAGCAATAAATAAAAACCTTTCTGGAGTCAAATGTGCACTTTCTGTATAGAATGGCATGCCAAAAATGCTGAGGACTGAAGTGACTATTCAAACTGGAATTAAAAATGTTACCTAAAAATAACATCTGATTTTTTTTTATAACATGCTGGCCACAATTTACTTTACTTTTATATCCTCACCTTACTTTCAGAGCCTCACTTTAAAACTGACAGGTATTTGGTAGGAAAAAGAGGCTGACTTTTCTCTTTCTAAGATCCATTGTTGCAAAGCAGTCTTTCATGATTATTGGTTGAATACTTTCCATTCCCTGCACCTACAAGGACTGACACAGAAAAAAACCCAGCAGATCTCATTAGTCCTGGGTAGCACAACCTCAGCCTTACCTAGTATCAAGTTTCTCAGAACAGGTGAAAAAAAGGCACCGTCGTTTCAGAAATGCAGCCATTGAAATCAGACTGCATTGAGCGAAGAAGGGAAAACTTTCCACTGACACTTAATCTTTTCAGGGTCAAAAACCAGACAAGTGAGATATTAAATAAGAAACTCATTCCAGGTAAGGATAGTCAAATCGTTCCCAGGCTTACAGACTGCCACCAAGTCCCACTGCTGCCAGCAGGGGCCACAGCTGGGACTCCAGAGGTGGCTCTGGGCTTGAAAAAACATGGGGTAGCAGAGAGGGCAACAGCAATTACTTCAATAATTAGATTCTTTCTTGTGCTGCATATGGAGAGCCCAAGGCTTATCTGGAATTAGATGAGGTACCCAGGGTGCCTTCACAGCCATCTCTTTTAGTGAATGGAGTAGCCAAATATCCTCTTCTTGAAACAGTGAAAGAGCAATTGTTGGGTTTGGGTTTTTTTTTTCCCCTGTCTCTATGCATTTAAAACAGAATGCAAATGAAAAAGGAAAAGAGAACACCTGAAGAACGGGTATGAAGTAATGCTATCAACAATGGGGACATACATTCAATACGGTCCTTTTGCTGCAGAAGAAATGTTTTGCATCTAAAACACAGTTAAATGTTTTTGCCCAGGTAAACCATAAGGAGGGCTGAGAGGTGGGCACAGCTTGGGGAAGGGAAGCCAAGACGTGACCAGCTGGGGAGGACCAGCACAAGACACAGCCAGAGCAGTGATCTTGCCCATTTCCACAGAGGCAGGAGACTCACTCAGCAGGCAGGAGCTTGCTGGTTCAATTGCTTGCTCTGGTTCAATTATTACAGGAGTATTTCTTTGCTCAGGCCCTAAGGACCATGTGCAGTCCCTTCCCTCCTGCTCTCTAATTAGATACCTGAAATCATTACTTGGGACAAGGGATAGTGAAATGAAACTGTTACTAGATTAAGTGAAATTAAATTACTAGGTTGAGTATACACAGTGAAAATGTTTCTACAGATACTAAAATAATGTTCTCAAAAACACTGCACCATCTCTTGAAATCATTTCACCATTAAGAGTTTTCCTGGCTGCTACTTCTCTGACCAAAAGAGAGGATCTGCATGGAAACCAGAAAACAAGCAAATTACATTTTTA
The DNA here is from genome assembly GCF_036169615.1 of Heliangelus exortis. NCBI lineage: Eukaryota > Metazoa > Chordata > Aves > Apodiformes > Trochilidae > Heliangelus > Heliangelus exortis. Next base: position 128,750,484 of record NC_092423.1, on the reverse strand, counting down.
ACTGTCTGATGATCCCTTCTCTCCCCCAGGTGTTCTGAAATAAAAGATATAAATGCAGAGCACTTGGAGACTTCAAGAGCACTGAGTGCATGTGCTTTAAATTGTGATTGCACATTAACATCTGCCCTAAAATCTAGCCAGCAGGTTTCGGTGGACAAGCAAAGTACCCATAGCAATTAGAAACTAAAGGAAGAGGCAGACAGACTAATTAACTTTCCTCGTTGCTTCCCATTTAGCACTTCTTAGGGATTTAAAATTTAAGACGTGTATAATTTGGGATGGTTTTGTCCATTAGGTTTAGCTGCCCAATGAAATCTGTTTCTTAGGTAGAAGTTAGGAGGGCTAAAATTGTTCGGGCCAAGAAAACAAGTTACTGCAGTGGAGTGTAGGAATCCTGACATGTTCAGCCTGTGCTTCTCACACCCAAGCACAGCCAGAGAGTAAGAGCTGCCCTGTCAGAGCCCATCTCCTTCCTGCTGCTGGTGGTTATGACCTCCATGTTAATGGTAGCTGGAGAAAGCATTTGAAAATAACAATTTTCAAAGCTGGCAGCAACAATTCTGTGCAAAAAGCCTAGGGACCTTCCTAGCCCCTTTGCAAGGGGAAAAAAGAAACCACCCTGAGCATTATGTTAGGCTTTGCCATTACTAGGGATTTCAGCCATTAGCAGGCACCTATTCCTGCAGCTTTCTGTGAACAGGCTGTGAAGAGAGATGACAAAATGAGAATGCACTATGGCTTCCTTGATACTGTAGGAACTGTGGAGGTACAAGCTGCAGCATACAAGACTGCTGTTGTTTTTTCCAGGGGCTGCTGTTAACACAGGGGCTTGGGTCAGTCTGCAAGATGCACTGGTTAAAGCCTGAGTGCAAGAAAAACAGCAGCTGCCCAGCCTGCAGTAGTAGTTTTCAGAAGATTTCTTCTGGTGACATCTATGATCATTCTGCTATGAAATACAAATAAAAAGACACTTAACTTTTTAAAAATTTCAAACCCATTCAGATTATTTTAGAGACTGTAACTTGGAAGCAAAGGGCTGCTGCTGCAGCATCTCACCTGCTTGTAGATTCAGTTAGCACTTTAAAAGCACAGAACAGCAGAAATACACAAGGAGTCAATAACAATCATTGGTATCATTAGTATTTCCTGCTTATCTCTGGCCTAAATGTAGAAAGCAAATAAAGATGCTTTGATTTGAGAGTAGCTGGTTTGGAAAGCTGAAAGCCTAAGTCTCCACAGAGCACCACCCCAGTCACTTCATCTTCCCTCTCCCCTTTCTCTTCCCATCTGTGTTACACTGCCTTTCAGCTCAGGCCAATTGCTGCAGCAGGAAGCCACAGGCACCCAGCTGTGGGATGAGGGCCTCAGATTTATATTATGTGGGGTCAAAGGCTCAAAGGAAAGGCTGCATGATCATTTACATCCAGCACTTCATGTCACACATAAAACATCCCTGCATCTAAGAGACCACTGACCATAAAGAGTACTGTGAGAGTGGTTACCTGGATTATTTAGCACTATTTAGACTATAAGCAGACTAATGCTTTTAAAACCAGCTGAACTCAATAAGAATCCCAAAGGTTCAGCCAGCCTGTTACCCTCTCTCTGGTAGCAGCCAATGTTGTGAGGAAGACTGGAAGAAACAGGGTCTCTCCCTTCAGTATAACCTGCCCAGCCAGCAGCAGTTTATAGACTTTCTGACTGAGAACTTGCACTCATAGCACTGTGATGGCCTAGCCTCTGATGGACTTTTCTCCCTTGCAGTAGTCCAGTCTTCTTACATTTATGTTTGACCCCAATCTCCAAAACACCTTGTAGTGCTGATTTATTCCATTTGATTATCCACTTATCCATTGTTAAGAGAAGTGTGTCCTTATGTCTGTTCTCCAGTTAGCACTGATGCTCTGATCCTCTGGTATAAAAGGTGAATTGTTGTTCTCTATAATAGAGCACTCTCTATAATATAATATTACAGTCAAAAACTATTGATCTTTTCTGTGCTGCACTTAAATTTTTATTTCCAGAGATGATGATAGTTTTGTTGGTGGCTTCTACCTTAAGTCATAACAGGACAGTCTGACAAAACCCAGAATCAGTCTGGTTTGTGTCTGCATCAAATTCCAAAGAGTTTCTTGTACATTATAATAATTGGTTTGCTTTGATTAATCTAATAATCTTTAGCCTATATTACCTTGCTGCAGTAATATACAATGCAAAGAACTGCAGTTTCATGGAATCTCAGACAGTATGACAACTAAAGGCAGACCTAAGAAAACAAGCCTTTTTGTTTTGCAGAAAAAAACACCATTCTGCTTTATTCTTTCCCCAATTAAAAAACTTTTCTCATAATGTGTAATAAAACAAAAACTCCAATCGTGCACATTTTTATGACAATACATTTGTAAAATAAAAAAACCCCAAGCACTTAAAAAGACATTTTCTATCATTAATTTCAATTTTAACTAAATGTTTATTCTTAGTGGAACTCGCAATTTCATTATTTTCTATTACAATTTCATCAAAATAGATCTTGATTATATAAATCAACATTTCTAAATACCTTCCTCTCCATAAGGACTTAAAGACCAAATCTACCAACAGAAACTACTTCGACAATACATTCTAACTATGAAAAGAACCCAAAGCATGCACCTAGAATCAGTGCTTTTAATGCCAGTCACAAAATCACTGTGATCTCTAGATGCTACTGGAATATAGTACGACCCAGCACACCATTCCATGTCCTCAGAATACATGATGGCTTCCTTTGAACTTACCTTCTAATAAAACATGTAGAAAACCTCAAAGTTGTGTTAGTCACGGAGGCCACAAGAACAAACAAAGAAAATAGAGTCATAGAATTGCTCAGGCTGGAAAAGACCTGCAAGATCATCGAGTCCAACCTCATCCTAACCCTATTACCCTATTTTTGATGACCCACCACTAAACTACGTCCTCAGGCATCACATCCAGGCGAGTTTTAAACACATTCAGGGATGGAGACACAATCATATCCCTGGGGAGCCTGTTCCAGTGCTTAACAACCCTTTCTGTAAAGAAGTTTCTCCTGATATCCAACCTAAATCTCCCCTGATGTAAACTGAAGACCTTTCCCCTTGTCCTGTCACCTGTCACCAGTGAGAAGAGACCAACCCCACTCTCATTACAACTTCCTTTCAGGTATTTGTAAAGAGTGATAAGGTCTCCCCTCAGCCTCTGTTTCCCCAGACTAAACATCTCCAACACCCTCAGTCACTCCTCACAGGGGATATTTTACAAACCTTTCACTGGCTTTGTTGCCCTTCTTTGGACCTGCTCCAACACCTCAATGTCCTTTTTGTACGGAGGTGCCCAAAACTGAACACAGTACTTGAGGTGAGGCCTCTGCTGAGCACAGGGCCAGGATCACTTCCCTGGTCCTGCTGGTCACACAATTTCTGATACAAGCCAGAATGCCAGTGGCCTTCTTGGCCACCTGGGCACATGGCTGGCTCATATTCAGCTGACTGTCAATCAATACACCCAGGTCTTTTTCTGCCAGGCAGCTTTCCAGCCACTCTTCTCCAAGCCTGTGGCATTGCCTGGGGCTGTGTGACCAAAATGCAGGACCTGACACTTGGCCTTATTGAATTCCATGCAGTCGGCCTCAAGCCAACGATCCAGTCTGTCCAGGTCCCTCTGTAAAGCCTTCCTACCATCCAGCAGACTGACACTCCCTCCCAACTTGGTGTCATCTGTGAACTGACTGAGAGTGCAATCAGTCCCCTCATCAAGGTCTAATATAAAGTTGTTAAATAGGAGTGGCCCCAGCACTGAGCCCTGGGGGACACCACTTGTGTCTGGCCACCAACTGGGCAGTTTAACTCCATTGACCACATCTTTGGGCCACAACTCTTCTAACCCAGCAGAGTATGTGCCCGTCCAAGCCATGGACAGCCAGCTTTTCCATGAGGATGTTAGGGGGGGCAGTGCCAAAGGCTTTAATGAAGTCCAGGTAGATTACATCAACAGCTTTGCCCTCATCCACTAAGCAGGTCACCTTGTCATAGAACGAGATCAGGTCTGTCAAGCAGGATCTGCCTTCCATGAACCCACGCTGACTGGGCCTGATTGTATGGTTGCCCTTTAACTGATCTATAATGGCTCTTGGGATTATCCCTCCCACAACCTTCCCTGGCATGGAGGTGAGACTGGAAGGTCTGTAGTTACTGGGATCCTCTTTCTGGCCTTTCTTGAAGATGGGTGTCACATTTGCCAGTGTCCAGGCCAGTCCTGGTTAGCCAGGACGTCTGAAAGATGATGGAGAGAGGCTTGGCAACCACACCTGCCAACTCTCTGAGCACTCTAGGGTGTAAACCATCTGGCCCCATTGACTTATGAGTGTCAATGATTTATTAAAATGATGTATATTATAAAGCTGATCCAAACTGGTTGAGCTTAGGGAGTAAAAAAAGGAAGGGTGCATAGAGTGGGACACCACAGGGGTCTCAGACTACTTGATATTTTCATTATAGACCAAAATGATGGTGTAGAGTCTTCCCATGCTAAGACCTGACACCAACCAGGGATGTACAGTGGGGACACTGAAGACAAGAAGCGAATTTGTTAAGTGATCTTCAAAAACTGGAGAGACTTTGAAAATAAAGCAGGATTGATCATTAGGAGCAAGTGTAAACTACACCAAGAAAGGAAATAACCAACCTCACATAAAAGCCTGCTTCAAGAAGAAAGAAATAATTATGTCTCTGGGTTCATAATGGAAAGAAAAGAGAGCTAATACACTTAAATTACAGCAGGAAAAACTGGGGTTATATACTAGGAAAACATCCCTAAGCACTAAGTATAGACCAACTTCTCTGTGATGTTTCCATTCATCTTCAAGAACTGCATAAACAAATGAGAAAGAAACAGCACAGGCATTGCCAAGACTGCTGGACAGGAGAGTGTTTAGATGCTCTCTAAAGATCTTCTTGCCAGCTCTGTGGTTCTTTGAAATCTCTTCTGTTTGTATGCATTTCTGAAATAGCTCCTTAAGAGGTTACTGATCTTTCTCCAGTGCTTGACTCGACCCATGGCTAAATCTAAGTTTGGCCTGTGAGGCAGAGGGAAATTTGGGATCACTATTCCAAGTAGACCTTGTATATGGCATTAAAATAGATGTTAAACTTCTAAAGTAACCTCGTTGCATTTTACAAACAGCACAGAAATAAGAACTTTAAATCAGAAAAATGTTCTCCTCCTAGATATTTCATATTATCTGCAAAGAATGTGTGTGTAAAAATACTGGTAAAAGTCTTATGTCTAGAAGTTTCCCACTTAGGGAGTACAAGGCATAAAAATTTTTGAAAATAATTTCTGTAACTTCACCAGAGCAAGTTTGGTTTTTGTTCCTTTGCATCTGTCTGCTCGGAGATGGGCTGATGTTTCTCAGCTTGCACAAATCTTTTTAGTGATGTTTCTCCACTCTACTTTGTTCTTTCTGGGGGTTTGGATTTGGGGGGTGGGGGAAGCAGGCAGGAAATTCATACACCCCCTCCTTAAGTAAAACCACTTTACTTTAGGATTCTTTGTAGTAACCTCTGTCCTCATATAATTTTAGTTTTTCTGCCTTGTATCTCTAATTTACTTTTGTAAGCTGTTTCCAGCAGCTTCCAGCCAGCGAGGTGTTTGTGTGTTACACATCCCTAAGGAAATGGGGAAGAGCTGTAAAATGTCAGTACACTAAACTCTCCTGTCTCTGTGCATAAGGATCGAGAAGCTACCCTTTGAAAACTAAACTGTTCAAATTCTTTCCCCTCTACGAAACCACATTAATGGTTTTCAGCTGCTTCTAATTTCAAAATCCATAAACATTTTCTAACACATGGATGATCCCAACTGACAACAGATGGATGATTAAGCCCACTGTCAACAAACCTGCTTTCCTCTTAGTAGCAGATGAAGTTGTACATTTCAGGAGTAATCTACAATCCCTCAGGAGCCTGAAGACCTGAGTCTAAAAATCCCTGCTTTCAGCTATTCCTTTAATTTAGCTTTCTTTGAGAACAGCAACCACCACTACAAAAATTCTGCTGTCCAAGAAGGTCACTGCTTGGGTTTAATAGTTAATAGAACTGAACTGTTTGAAACTCCAATTTAGCCAGTCAACAGGAAAAGGGTCCATTTTCTTTGGTGTATTTCCAAGCCTACATGGTGATGGAGACACTCCTGTCACAGGCACTGCAAAGAGCTGAGCACTGTGGACAAATTGGCCCTGATGCATAATAATTCTTACTTAGGTGTTCAGGCTCTCTGGATGATGAGCTTGAATAAACTGCTGCTCTGCTTTGTCCTTGCAGACGGATTTGTTTACATGTCCCTAGAATATATTTGTAGGAAGCTCTTTCTATATACACAATTTTTTTTTTTACACACATCCACAATGCTTGATCAGATAAAGCTGCTCTTGTGCTAAACAAATGCAAGGTCCGATGATTCCAGAAGAATACTGACAATTACCTCCTCTTTATGGTCACTTAGAGACAAAAGGTATCTCCTCTGCACCTCCCAGGTAACTGAGGGAAAATAAACTGTTTGGTGATGATGGCAGCTGATGTCAGAGCTGGCAGAGTACACTGTACCTTCTCTCTTGCATTCCTACACAGCCCATGATCCTTTCTTGAGGATTTGCCACTGCAAAATACAAATGTATATTCAGTTTCTTTCAGAGGTGTTTTTCTGTGGTCTGTTCTATGACTGAATTGAGAGGAATTATTGCATGAAAACATATACAATGTCACTGGAAAGAGATATACGTGGAGAAAAAAATGGTGCTCAATAAATTCTCTTTAGAAATTCAGTAGCACTGTAGATCAAATCTGTAGAATAATTTCTGAAGACAAACAGTTAGAAAGGTTCCCATTCTGAAGTTTATAAATGTTAACAATGTCTTGAAGAGATTGCTACTGAAATAATTTTGAACTTGGTCCTTTGAGGAAGATGTCTCTATAAATGATTTCTGAGCTTTGTATTTGTTCAGCAAGTTCTACTATCAAAAGCATACTTTACAAGCCTCAGAAATTTACACTGAAAATGTCACCTGCAAATGAAAGCATGATGTGTTTGCTGCTTAGGGAAAGACAAGGTTTCTGAGTTAACATCTAAAGCTCTGTCACTAAAAATCTTTTTGATCCTGGATCAAAACCATACTTAGTTCAAACCTGCAACGTGCCTTGCACAGTCGGCTGAGATGTTTTTACATCCTACTTTCCATGTAAAACTTTTAGATAGCTTAGGAAAAAATGCTGTGGAAGTGCTATGTTATTCACTATATTAGCTTTCATGAGTAACAAAAGAATAGTACAAAAGTAATTGCCATGGTTTAAAATTGGAAGTAACTCTCAAGTCTCTACCTGGCAGCAGAGTTGGAGAGAACGGGGAACAAGTACTACTTATGGTATAGGAAGATGAAATTAGGAACTATTTAAGTAAATGGGGCAAATACAAAGTAATAGAACTGGATGGGCTGTATAAGGGAGTGGGCTAATGCCACTGAGAGACTGACTTCTATAATCTCAGAAGAGTTGTGGCAATCAAGGAAAGACTCCAACGACTAAAGCCAAACAAACCAACAATAGCCCCTGGGAAAATTATGGATCAGAGGAGTGGAATAAAAGTGGGTGTAAGACTGACCAGAGCACTGGGCTCAAAGGGCAGACATCAAGAGTTGAGGTCTCGCTGTTAACAGCTTATGAGTGGTGTGACCTCCTCAGGCAAGAGTCAATGCCAGACCCTTTGCATCTTCATCAGTGACCCAGGCAACAGATAGGAGCTGGATCATCACTGCATCTGTAGAAGGGACAGCTGTGTGTGCTTGAGGGCAGAGCTGCTGATCAGAGAGTTCAAAACCAAGGAGTGGCCTGACAAGGACCTCAGAAAATTCAAAGCCAAAACAGAAGTGCTATACTGGAAGAGGACAACCCAGTGCAGCAGAACAGGCAGGAGACACACAAGCAAGGCAAAAGCTCTGCAGAACAGGACCTGGAGGCACTGCTGGACAAGTGGCACCAGTGAGAGCTTGGAGCAATGAAGGTAATGTGTGGACTACATTAGCAGTAGGGTCATCAAAGTGATTTTTTCTTAATATTGCATTTTGTTTTGGGACTCCAGTACAAGAAAAATGTGTCAAAATGTGGACTTGCGCTAACATAAGCACCCTGGCCAGATGATCAGCTTGTTCTTGTTATTCATTAGCATTCCAATAGCAACTACATCAGCTGTGCTTTGTTGCAATTTTAAACTTGATTCCAAACCACCAACGGAAACTTTGAATGGTTGAGGATGTACCAAGCCCAGAAAAATCCTCATAGAAACACTCATCATATGATTTCATATAGGAAACTACTTCGAGAGCTGCAAGCCTGTTCTTAATACATTTAGCCTGTGTCCCTCCCATCAAGAGCAGCTTACACGTGATCTTCCTGGAATGCTACTGAACAATTTATTTTTTAATTCAGTTTTTAACACTGATTCCACTACAGTTTGTTTTCCAGGAATGAAATCCACAAATCCGCAGATATTTCTGCTGTTATTCCTAATAGCCACTTCGGACCATTGCACATTTGGTGGGAAATTTCCCAGCATTTCCACATTACAAATGTATTTTATTTTTCATATAAATTCCGGAAAGTTAATTAAAAAAATTTTTAAAAATTGGAGCAACTCACATTTAAGTTCCACACTTCCCCATTGGTAAGCATTTTCCACTTCTAACTTCCTTACAAAACACAAATTAAGCCCTCTTTTTTCCTATTTATTTCATTACTTGCATGAGCTGCAGTGAAGTCAGGCAGAGTTCTAGGAATAAGGCTTAGCTCACTTGTACTTCCAAACTGCATATTTAACATGTTAACACTGAGGTCTGTGTGTTAATGTAGGACACTTGTTTTTTTTTTTTTTAGGATCAACAAATGGCAAATGCTTCCATATGAAAAGAATATTCCCACCCACAGAAACAGAATTCAGCTTCCCTGCATGACAAACAATAGAGAATTAATATGCCTCTCAGAGGCACAACCAGAATAAAAACAACCACACCCCAAATCCAAATGAGATTCTCAGTTAGATATTTTCAGGGTTTTCCTTTCTGAGACAGAGCATGTTCTCCTGCTAACAAGGTGAGTGGAAGTAGTAAATTTATTGACAACTTCTGGAATGTTTAGGAATTCTGCGTGTTTACAGAAGGAACTTATTTGATAATAGGGTCTCCTACACAAATCTAACTCACATAATTTTTTTAAGTACCTTTTTGGGTACCCAGTCCACTGAGCTGGAAGATAGAGGTGGGGAGCAGCTTGAAGCCCCCATAATCCAAGTGGAGATGGTTAGTGACCTGTTGCACCACTTAGAGATGCAAAAACATAGAGACAGATGGTATTGAGGGGGCTAGCAGAATCACAGAATCAGCCAGGTTGGAAAGGACCTCTGAGATCATCAAGTCCAGCCCTTAATCCACGGCCACTGTGGTTCTCAGACCATGGCACTGAGTGCCACATTCAGTCTCCTCTTAAAAACCACCAGGGACAGAGAATCCACCACCTCCCTGGGCAGCCCATTCCAATGCCTGATCACTCTCTCTGTAAAGAATTTTTTCCTAATATCCAACCTAAACCTCCCCTGGTAGAGCTTAAGTCAATGCCCTCTTGTCTTACTGAGAGCTGCCTGGGAGCAGAGACTGACCACCCCCTGCCTACACCCTCCTTTCAGGGAGTTGTAGAGAGTGATGAGGTCTCCCCTGAGCCTCCTCTTCTCCAGACTGAACACCCCCAGCTCCCTCAGCCCTTCCTCACAGGACTTGTGCAGGATCCCTTCACAGCCTCCTTGCTCTTCTCTGGACCTGCTCCAGGACCTCAATCTCCTTCCTGAACTGAGGGGCCCAGAGTGCTCACCAAGCCACTTTCCATCATTTACCAGCACTCCTGGCTAACCAGAGAGGTGCCAGTAGTCTGCAGGTTGGCAAACATGACCCCCAAAAACAAGAAGGGCCAGAAGGAGGATCCTGGGAACTACAGGCCTGTCAGTCTGACCTCGGGAAGGTTGTGGATAAAATCATCTTGAGTGCCATTATGCAGCACATGCAGGACAAGCAGGTGACCAGGCTCAGTCAGCAGGGGTTCATGAAAGGGAGGTGCTGCTTAATGAACCTCATCTCCCCCTGTGACAGTGACCCATGTACTGGATGAGGGAAAGGCTGTGGATGTATTCACCTGGACCTTAGTAAAGCCTTTGATACTGTTTTCCACAGCATTCTCCTGGAGAAACTGGCTACATTTGGCCTAGAGAGAGAGGTGTACACTTCACTGGGTAAAAAAAACCAACAACTCTGGATGGCTGGGAACTGATGACCAGCAGCGTTCCCCAGAGGGAACATCACTGTTCCTCAGTGTTGAGGCCAGGTCTATTTAATATCTTTATCAATGATACAGATGAGGGGATTGAGTGCACCCTCAGTAAGTTTGCAGATGACACTAATTTGGGAGAGTGTTTTGATCTGCCTGAGGTTAGGAAAGCTCTGACAGAGGGACCTGGACAGGCTCGATCAATGGGCTGAGTCCAACTGTATGAGATTTAACAAGACCAAGTGCTGGGTCCTGCCCTTGGGTCACAACTACCCCAGGCAATGCTACAGTCTTGGGGAAGAGTGGTTGGAAAGCTGCCAAACTTAAAAGGACCTGTGGGTGCTGACTGACATCTGGGTGACAATGACCCAGCAATGTGCCCAGGTGACCAAGAAGGCAAAGAACATCCTGGCCTGTATCAGAAAAAGTGTGGCCAGCAGGAGCAGGGAAGTGATTGTGCCCCTTTGTAGTTGTACTTGGCACTGGTGAGGCCTCACTTCAAATACTGTGTTGGACGAGATGATCTTAAAGGTCAGAATGATCCTTTGAATCTGTGATCCAAAATTAAGGAAACAAATTCAACCTTACTGATATTCACAGAAGGAATGGTGACAAAATACCCCTAAGTGAAAGAATTCACTAATCAAAAAGTGCAAGAACCACTAGGATTTACAATTTTATTTGAAACACCTTAATTTAAATTTTCATTACTAGATTAATGGGCTTATTTAGTATTTATACAGTGTTGGATTGTTTCTTCTAGGATTCTAAAAGACAATCAGAATGTCAGTGTTTTAAACTGATTTATTGTAGTATTAACATATGATTATTTTAAAGCTGCATTGCCTTGGCTTTTTTAAAGATAAGTATAAGTACTATGCAATATCATCTGCTTAACCCATGTGGTCTATTTCACAGCTTGTGACCCCCAAGAAAACTTTGTCACATAAACTGTATCACAGTTGCTAAAGAAAATAAAATAAACAAATATGAATTGAGAAATTCAAGCTGTTGAGAAATGCATAATAGAGTTTTGGAAATATTTTTGGTTTCACATTTTGAATTTCCTCTGGGATTGTACGTTAACAGTTATTCCATTTTTAAAATTTTAATTAGCATTATCTAAACACTGCAAATCGAACACAAGAGATTTTGATATTCAAAGCTAGTCTGATTGAAATGGGTAAAGCTTAACTGTGAAAGGTGGAATTTCATTATGGGACAATGCTTGTAAGATTTACTGGCAGATTCAGATTTTATTTTTTTTTAAAAGACCAGCCACACCCATTCCCATCTAATCACAACACATGGTAAAGAACTTCACCTTGTAACTATGATATCAAGCCCATCCCTCCTGCTTTACCCTATACTTTTTGAAGGACACCCAAGTCTTCTTTCACACTTCCAAAATGACAGAAAATTCACCAAGTCTGTAAGGTTCTTCTCTAGCTCACTGACCTTATTGGAAGAAGGTGTCTGCTTTCTTCCACTTTGAAGCTGAATTTGTTTAGAGTCAGAAGGACTGAATACTAATACAATAATACCTAGTGAAGTAAAACCACTTAGTAATACCTGCTACTAATTGCAGCATTCACTCTTGACTATGTCAAGCTTTCTCTTCATAGTATTTTTATTAATCTCTCATAAACTACTCTTAAAACATTACTGAACAGGTGGAGTTCATAGTTAAAGTAGACTTCAGCAAGTTCATTCAGAAGCAGTCTTAATTTTTTAATTAAAAGTAAGCATGAATGAGCAGTCTTCAATTATTTGCTACAATAATGAATTGTTTTACCCTAAAGATGACACATTATTTTTTACCTTAAGAGGCTTGAGAAATGGTCCAGTGCAAACTGCATGAAGTTCAGCAAGTCCAAGTGCAAGGTCCTGCGTCAGGGCTGGAGCAATCCCAGGTCCAGTTACAAGATGGGTGCAGAGTGGGTTGAGAGTAGCCCTGAAGAGAAGGACTTGGTGGTGCTGATTGTCAAGAAATCCCACATGAGCCCACAGTGCACTCATGCAGCTCAGAAAGCCAAATGTATCCCAGGATGCATCAAGAGGAGCATGGCTACCAGATCAAGAGAGGTGATTCTGCCCCTCTACTCTGATCTTGTGAGACCCCACTTCAAATACTGCATCCTGTTCTGGTGTCTCCACCATAAGTAGGACACACATCTGCTGGCATGTGTCTAGAGGAGGGCCACAAAGATGATCCAGGGGCTGAAACACCACTGCTACGAGGTGCTGAGGGAGCTGGGATTGTTCAGCCTGAAGAAGTCTCTGGGGGGACCTTATAGCTGCCTTCCAATATCTGAAGAGAACCTACAAGGAGACTGGGGAGAGACTTTTCATATGAGTGTCCAGCAACAGGACAATAGGAAATGGTTTTAAACTGAAAGAGAACAGGTTTAGTCTGGAGTTTAGGAAGAAGTTTGTAAGCACAAGGGTGGTGAGACTCTGGTACAGATTGCCCAAAGAAGTTATGGATGCCCTCTCCCTGGAGGTGTTCAAAGCCAGCCTGGATGAGTCTTTGAGCAACCTTGTCTAGATGAGAGGTGTTCCTGCCCATGGCAGGGAGGTTGAAGTATATGATCTCTAAGATCCAATCTAACAATGGGCTGCCCAGGGAGGTGGTGGATTCTCCATCCCTGGAGGTTTTTAAGAGACTGAATGCGGCACTCAGTGCCATGGTCTGGGAACCATAGCAGTAGTGGATCAAGGGTTGGATTTGATGATCTCAGAGGTCCTTTCCAACCTGTCTGATTCTATGATTCTAAGCCATTCTATGATCCTAAGCCATTCTATGATCCTATGATTCTATGAGGACTTGACAGGACTTTCCTCTGCCCCTAGGAATTACTAATGTAAATGTAATTGTAAAATGTAATGTAAATGCATTAATGAGAAATGTATCTCAGAAGCCCTCTTAAAACTACCAGCAAAATATGCATTCAGGCACTGTGCCTATCATTCAGCTCCATCCCTCTATCCAACAGTACAATCACAGCTGAGTATTTGCATGGTCTGTGCCTAGTCTACATTAAGCAAACAAACTTGCAATTCTGATTCTTCTTGTTAATTATTATACACAGTTGCCCATTCCTAGATGCTAAAACAAGACTCTAGCCCAAGCAGAACAAAGGTGGAAAGAACTGAATGCAAATTATGGCCAAGTTTGTCTGGTAGTCAAGTAGCACAACTAATAAGAAAACATACCATAATTTACAGAAGAGTTATTTCATTACCTTATTAGTCTCAAAGACTTTATTAACTTTACTAAAAGCAGAACCAGTCAGATGAAAGGCCAATATATCTGAGATATTATGTTAAACTATGAGCCTTTTAAGGTATTCACCCTTGTAACACATTGCAACATATTAAATTTATTTAATTACTCTAGAGTAATTTCTAATTTCAAAACCCCATTTTTATGGAACAATGATAAATTAGAGCCTAGATGAATTGTTTTACAGATTAATACACACAGTTCTTTCTGCAATCAAGATTTTAAATGGTTCTAATAGCTGTAGCACTTACAGGAGGTTCTTTAAGTGCCAAGCAATTATAACTGCTCTCTTAGCATACTGGTTTAATTTAATCCTCCTTAGTTGCAGAAAATGTGACTTCTGCAGTGGGACACACTCATTCACCATGTTTCCTATCAGTGATAAAATATGATATTTAAATGGAAACAAATTACCTGGAAAAAAGCAATACAATGTTGCTAATTATCACACAACAGTGATATATCTCAGACTCATTACAATGAAGATTCAGACAAGATATAGATGTTGACCATAAGCCCTAAAATGAAGATTCAGCTAAGATGTAGATGCTGACCATAAGCCCCTTAGTTCTCCCATTTTTCCACCACTTTCTCAAATACCTCTGGCTGACACTGAGCAGAGGAGCAGGCTTGGCTCAAGGACTCTGACAGTCCTGCTCTGGAGTTTGGTGCTTTTTGGGATGATGGGGATGGGGCATGAATTTGCAGCATGGTCCAGAGAAAAGGAGGGACTGAAGGGTTTGACCTCTTGCATAATAAGAAAGGAAACCATGTATGTCAGTCTGATGTCTAATGGCTAAAATGCATCTTATTTTAGATAAAAGTAATAAAGAAGCACTACGAAAATATAAAAACAAAGGAAAACAATTGACAGTATTTGTTTGCCACCTCTGAGAAAATGACTAATAGATTGTGTTAGCAATTAATTTTTGATTTCTGAAGAAATATTAGTTACATGAACTACTGGTTTACTAGTTTCTGGAAGAGTAATTCCTTCTCTTGTGCAATATACGAAGAAAACAAGACAGTGTCACCGTGGAGACAGAGAGACATGAGCAACCATCAGGGTTTAGAGTGACACTGTAAAAAGGAGATTCACCTTTAGTTGAAATTGGTTGAATTTTAAAAAGAAGAGTTGCCACATGCCTTTTGAGAGTTGTTTGATGTCCTGGGTCAGCTCGATCTCAAATACAGCTCAGTTCCAAACAGACAAGTGTTCCCATCACAAGCACTGCAACAACAGATAACCTCCCAAAAGGAGCATCCTTGAACCAGATCTCCTGGAAATACTGTGTCACAAAAGCTTTCCCACTGCAAAAATAGGAGAGCACTCATTTTTCTGTCCCATGACACCTAAAGCTTCACTCATGTTCACTGGATACCATAATACAAATGAAACCACTTCACTCCTTCATAGTTTCTGAAGGTTTGAAGGGAAGGCTGACTCAGCCCCAGTGCTATTATCTTAGGAATTGGTCTAATCATGTTTGAGGCACCCTTCTGACCATCAGATACCTGAGAGTTCATCTGTCAGGCCTTGCTTAATGTTTTTTAACCATTTCAGACACTGAAGAAGCCTGTTGTGAGAAAGCTTGCAAAGAAACCAAACAAATAAACCCAACCAATCTATTTCCCCAGCTATATTTGTAAATTCTGGCCAAACTTCATTAGGACTTGGCATTGGAAGGGAGCAAGCTTCATGTGCCACAGTTTAGATGTATCCCTAACTAAAAACAAGTAAGTAATTGAATCATTAAAAAGAGAGCTGAAAAAGATAATTGCATAATTAATAAAGGAGCAGTCTGAGGACCAATGGTCAACACAAACTGTAAAACCACAGCGAAAAAATATGACACCACAAAAACCCCATTTCATTTGATTTATGATTCATGAAAAAGCAAAACAAATGTTATACAAATATTTTCAGTAGCCGAAAACCCTATCACTAGAAAAACACAGTTACAGACATTCCTCATTGCTGGGCTGAACTGGTCTCAAAATAATCCAATGTAAAGGCCACTGACAGAAATATTTCTAATAATCTGCAGTCACAAAGCATTAGCAGCTGTGTTTGGTGCACATCACCTTGCCTGTGATTTAAGGTATTAGTTAAACTTCAGCCTATGGTTTACAGAGCCCTCTGAACCCTCCTGGCCTCTCTCATCGTAAAATCCCAAAATAGTCACTGGTGTTTTTTTAGTAAATGTGTTTAAGTAATGTTACAAATAACATTTCACGGCAGGCCCAATAAATAAACATACTGAAAATTGCAATCGGGGTCACTTCACCAGTCTAAGGAGCAGTCATGAACAGCTCTGGAAACCACCAACTTCTGTTGCCCTCTGTGGATCTTTCACAAAAGGAACAGAAGGAGCAGAATCTTAATTGCTTCTAAAATGGCAGATCCCAAAATCCATTTAATGCCAAAAAGGAGAAAATTTCTAGAGAAATGATGTCAGAAACCATTCTTATTGTTCATGAAGTCCACCATCTTTTTTTCTCACTGTTGCAGAAACAAAACCACCAAGTGTATTTCAAGAAAATATTTAAATACAATTGATGAAGTGTCAACACTTGATTGCTTGTTAAATTGGATAAAATTACAAAAGCTGTTACAGTATGTTCAATTTGCTCCCATGTTATTATATACCATAAGGGCTCATTTGAGCAGTGAGAATACTGCAGACAAGGCATGAAGATTACAAGATGTCTTAGGCTTTGCCCTGGTACAGTTTGAAATACAACCTAATGCAGCCAAAAGTCTTTTATTAGAGATAGTTCCTTCCCACTGGAGCTTGATGGGGGAAAAACAAAATCACTGCTTCTTTATGCTGCAAGAATACTTTGTTGTTTTCTTAATGGGAAGTTAAGCAATGAACTGAAATTAAATGAATCAAAGCTTCAGACAGCAAAAAAACCCAACATCAATTAATGTGACAATTTTTTAATAGAAAAGCAAATAAGATTTGTTTAAAAACTGAGGTCTCAGTTCTGCTGTATCTATATTTTCCCAAGGTTAAGCTTATAGTTTGCAGTATTTTTCTTATTTTATGCTGAGCTATATCATAGCATTATAGAATCATAGAATTGGCTGGGTTGGAAGGGACCTCAGAGATCATCAAGTCCAACCCTTGATCCACTACTGCTGCAGTTACCAGACCATGGCACTGAGTGCCACATCCAGTCTCTTTTTAAGTATCTCCAGGGATGGAGAATCCACCACTTCCCTGGGCAGCCCAGGGATCAATGCCTGATCACCCTCTCAGTGAAGAAATTCTTTCTAATATCCAACCTAAACCTCCCCTGGCACAACTTGAGACCGTGCCCTCTTGTCTTGCTGAGGGTTGCCTGGGAAAAGAGACCAACCCCCACCTGGCTACAACCTCCTGGCTCCAGTTTCTGCCCTGCTCCTGCTGCGTGTACACTACACGTGTAGTCCAGGTGACTAGTCAAGAGGACTATGGCAACCTGCATGCACATCAGCTGCTGAAAAATGGTGTACAAGAGCTCAATACACACTCCATCACAAGCAACACTCACATTATCAACTGAAAACGAGGCATTTAAATTTCTCTCTTTTCTTCAGTAATCTTTCCCACTCAGACGTAAAAGCACAATCAAGTCTCCAAGGACCACCTGTGATGCTCCCAAGACCTTACCTAGGAAATAATTCTGATACACTTACATTTTCTAATCCCAGCCAGAGGGATGAGTTCTCATATTCCATCTACAACAGAGACATGTTGGTCTGAAATTCTGGATCAGACATCTTTGCATAGGTGATTCCAGGCTGTGGAGGACATGTGCATGGCTGCAGCCCCTCAGCAGTGCTAATGGTCTCTCAACTCAGCTCTGCATGGTCCTAATACTCAGGTAAGATGCACCCACAGAGCCTAGGAGCCCAAGTGCACACCAGCTGAAGATGTATTCCTAGCTGTTTTAAGCTATCCATTCATCCATACTTCTTACACAGCATAAACATTTTGCTTTACAAATTATGCATCCATACATTTATCGAGGGAATCAACTTTATGGTATCTTTGTATCCCAGGTGAGTAAAAAGCAAAAGGTTCTGTCCATAAAGAAGCAGCATATATTCAATGACCCACTGCATCTTTCACAAAATACCATGTGAAAACCAAACCAGTAAATCAAAAGTTAAAGAGATTCTAAGCATATATTAGCTACTATTAAAACCAGCATAAGAAATGTATCAGTCTGCTTCAGTCATAAAACACTGAAGAAAAAGAACCTTAAAATTTTAAAACTGATCATAATTTTTTTAATAACTGTGTTATAAAACTTTTTTCTTTCTAATACTATTCAAGTGAGGAACCTACCATGGAAATTCACTAAGGCTTCACCCAGGCTGGCCTCTAATTGGAACTCTTGTGCTCTGCAACCCCCTGTGCTAGTGTGGGGTCTCCAGCACATGGGGGCTGCCAGGGGTGGATTTCTCTCACAGCTTGCAAGCTTCTTTGACTACAAGCTGTTCTTCACTGAGAGCCAGATACAATACTCCAAATAAACTCCTAAACCACTTCAAACTTAGTAGCATTTTACCTCTTTAGCATACCTTAATGCTCATAACCTTTAAAAAGTCATGTCTCAAAAACATTGTTTCTATAGCATATAAAATGGGAGGAAAAGCCCTGTATTTTGAAGTCAAAACAATAATAATTTAAAAGATTATTTGTTCTGTGTTGAAGAATTCCCCTCTGCCTTAGTTTACTATTTATAAACCACCAGTCTGGGATTAATTATTATAAATCCCTAAAGCTAAAAAGAAGATTTCAGGCATGTTATGCTATGCATAATCTGTACCATTATTAAACTGCAGCTCAGATGAACTCCATGTACTATTTCTGTTGGTCACCTTTTAATACTCCTGCATTTTACCAGGTAAAATGGTACATTTTACGACTCAAGAGAAACCATTTTTTCCTATTCTCAAAGCACCAGACCACCCATCCACGATGCCACTGCACAGGATGAGTGGTGTCACCTGTAAGCACACTCACCGGGCACCCCATCTCTCATCCAGTCCCTGATGTCCGTTCCGTCTGCGGTGTCATAAACATCCGTGACATTGATGGGCTGCAGCAGGGTCATGATCTCTTTCACAATGTCCCGAGCTTTAGCAGTGCCAGTAAAACCCAGTCCAGATGGTTTGAAGGTGCCCTCATCAGACTCCATGACGATATCAAAGTTGGAGATATTTTCCTAAATACGTGAGGAAAGAAGAGACTGTTTTGTTACTGCTATTTTAACAGGACCCACATACCAGATTCTATATGCCACTGTGAGCACACCATAACAACTTCATTTAAGAAGAAAATAAATGCTTCCTGTGATTGTGTCTATATAAGCATAACCGAAAGGATTTAATATTTCCATATGAAAAAGCTGAAACAGTTCAAGTTCAGCTCTGAGGCACCAGTACATTGTAGGAACCGCAGTATGCCTGGCCAAATACTTGCTTTAGGACTTCTGAAGTGCTACCTAGAAAGGTAACCTATTAATTACTCCCATATTTCAGTTTTCACATGCAGCTCTCACTTTCTTCTCAGACCTGAAACTTAGAGAATCTGTTGCAGGAGGGAAGGGTACACAGTCTGCTTGGCTTTAAAACTAGATGCATTCAAACCTTGCTTACACTGTGAAGGACATCCCCTCTAAAAAAAAAAACCCAGCTGCTGCCTCTTCAGAAATTAATTTTTTCAATGTACCATTGGAGTCAACTCTCATTTCAGTTGAAGGACAAAAATGCCAAGGGTCCAACTGACCTGAAATGCAAATGTCTGTTTTAAAGGAAGTTTGTTCTTCCTAGGTAACTCCATATAGGAAACATTAAAGATCAAGGTTCTGTGTATAAATAGGAAAAAGAATGAAAACCAGCATCCAGAGGCATTTATTTGCTTCCCATACACTCATAACATTTCATCTCAAAGGCTTAATTTGAATAAAGTATTTAGGGACTTTGCATGAGGGAAGGTCTCACTCTTTTTGAGGGGCAAGTAACATTTTTTTTGGAAAATAAAAGAGTTTATGGTCAGGTCAGGCAGAAAAGAGCTATCTTGAATGTCAGTAAAAGGACTTACTGTAGGTTTTATTATTATGCCCAGATCTCATTCCATAACTTTATAGTTGTCATAGTTAATTACAACAAAAAAATAAAACAGTACATCAGACATGTGATAGCAGTGGGTAATGGATTCATACCATTAACAGCTCACATATGCCTACAACTCATAAAAAATTCTTTCACATTTTTGTGGATTTAAAACCAAATATGAACTAGGTATTTGTAGTTCATATGGCTGTGAATGTGATATTCACATAAGTTTTCAGAAGTTCTTTATAGAATTTACCAAGAACTGTTTTACACTCTATTTTCCCAATACTTTTCTCTTTTATATGAAACAAGTTCTCATGTAGCAGAGGTATCCACTTCTACCTTAGAAATATATCCAGCAGTTACAAAATTCAATTCAAATCTTTGTATATGATTAAGTAACTGTAAATGCCACAGTACCTTAAAATAACCAATCTACCCATCCACTCATCCAGCTGCTGGAAATCAAAGTGGAAATAACCAATGTTGGCACCAAACTGGCAAACAATATTTTTATACTATTAAAAACATTATTTAGTTCTTAAAAGACAGAGTGTAAAGAATTAGGACACACATGCTGTCCAGTACTATCATCAAATGCAGTATCCAAGCCATGAGTCTCAGTGTGAAATTATGATGATCCACAGACCCTCTGAACATGGTAGGAGAGAAGGCCAAGGAAAGCACACTGAGTGTTATAATGAACCAACATAACAAGGGATTCAAAATGTAAATCTTTATATCAAAAGCCCAAGGAGCAAGACTTAGGGAAGACAACACACATTTCAATGTGCTGATGTAAAGCTAAGTTCATTATAGTGAGTCCTGCATTAATACCATAGAATCATAGAATCATAGAATTAGCTGGGTTGGAAGGGACCTCAGAGATCATTAAGTCCAACCCTTGACCCACCGGTGCGGTTGCTAGACCATGGCACTGAGTGCCACATCCAGTCTCTTTTTAAATGTCTCTAGGGATGGAGAATCCACCACCTCACCGGGCAGTCCATTCCATTGCCTGATCACCCTCTCCGTAAAAAAATTCTTTCTGATATCTAACCTAAATCTCCCCTGGCACAACTTAAGACTGTGTCCTCTTGTCTTGTTGAAAGTCGTCTGGGAAAAGAGACCAACCCCCACCTGGCTACACCCTCCTTTCAGGGAGTTGTAGAGAGTGATGAGGTCTCCCCTGAGCCTCCTCTTCTCCAGGCTGAACAGCCCCAGCTCTCTCAGCCTCTCTTCATAGGGCCTGTGCTCGAGTCCCTTCACCAGCCTGGTTGCCCTCCTTTGGACCTGCTCCAGGACCTCGATATCCTTCCTGAACTGAGGGGCCCAGAACTGGACACAGGACTCGAGGTGTGGCCTCACCAGCGCTGAGTACAGGGGCAGAATCCCTTCCCTGGACCTGCTGGCCACGCTGTTCCTGATCCAGGCCAGGATGCCATTGGCCTTCTTGGCTACCTGGGCACACTGCTGGCTCATGTTCAGCTTCCTGTCAATCCAGACTCCCAGGTCCCTTTCTGCCTGGCTGCTCTCAGCCACTCTGTGCCCAGCCTGGAGCTCCCCATGGGGTTGTTGTGGCCAAAGTGCAGGACCCGGCACTTGGCCGTGTTGAACCTCATCCCTTTGGAATCAGCCCAATGATAGAAGTCATTCAGAAACGGCCTCTGAGGCTGAGTCTTTTAAGCAGGACTTCTGCTCAGTTTTGGAGAAGCTGCAATCAGTAAGAACCAATAAAGAGAATGGAAGGGAATATTCAGGCCAGTAAGGTGAGGGAAAGTATGAGTGTGGGAACAGCATGGATACTGAGATGAAATCTCACCTACTACTCCAAAGACCAGAATTCCTAAGTTACAAAACTTCATAAGCTGCTAGTAGAGCAGCACTGCTGCAGTCTTCAGTTGTGTTTTCTCTTATAAATGTTCACATGTGTTTTTAATATGAGACTGAGAAAACAAACCACCCACAATACATTACTCCATATTGCTCTGTAAGAAAGCTGTTCCATTCTTAGAACGTGCTGGAGCGGCATGAAAATAGGACACCCTGGGGAGAGAAACTACTCACAGGGGGACAAAAAAGAAACAGGTCACAATTACTTGAAGTGCCATGTGTGCTTGAAAAAGCTTTTTCCTTATTTTGTCCACTAAAAGATAGGATTAATTATAAAACTATTCACTGATAAGTTTTTAAGTTGCTACCTAAAAAAAAAAGGGGGGGGAGGGGCAGGGTTAGGTTGGTTTCACTATACCAACACTTTGTACACACATATTCTACTTATATAGAAAGAAATATGCACCAGGAAATATGGAATATCCTATAGGGAAGATGCTCTATTGTTCTCTGCTCTCTATGATACAGGGGTAATTGCCACTTAGCAAAGTGGAGTGAGACTGTATGTTACTCCCTTGATTAATTCAAGGGAAAAAGCCTAACAAACCAGTAAGATTTTAGAAAATAACTGCAGGCTCAGCTGTTTCCTTTATTTTTCCTCGAAGTGAATGTATCATTTAAATAAGCATTTTAAACTCAGTACTCTTTTTTTTTGTTTTTTGTTTTGTTTTTTTTTTCCTACTACTCTCTTGCTACTTCTCTTAGCACATACTGGAAAATCAAATCACATTGATGAAACCTGCTTCCTAATTCTCTGAACATTAAAATAGACTTCTATCCTTTATCTTCCTATGACTTGGTCACAGAAGAGGTCACATCTCTTTATATTATCATGTTTAGCTCTTTCACTGAATTTTTAAATGAAACATCATGATTAATAATGCATGGGAAAAATTACTTTCTATAAATATCTATTTCTATTTTCATTGAGTACGCCAATAGGCACCATCCTTGCCAATACTTCTATTTTTAATTTCTTTATTTCTTTTATTTCCCTTTTTTTCTTTTTTCTATAAACAATCTACTTCTATGTCTGATAAGCAAAACTAAAAATACAAGTGCTTCTCATCTCTAAGGCAAACACTTGAAAACATATAATTACAGTCAAATCTTTCCAGTTAAGAAAACAAACCCTTGCCACATAAATGACTGGTACTTCTGTGGGTAGGAAACAAGTCCCATCTGGCACAAACAGTGGTAATCCCAAGCAGGTATGCCCTACATGTAGCTACTTATTCAGTCAAAATCCCAATTATTAATTTTCTAACAAATGTTAAACTACATTCTATCATCTCACCATTTATCTACTCAGTCACTGACAGCAATTCCTCTTACCCAGCTAAAGTATCTGAAAGGATAAGGGAGGGAACAGCTGTCTCAAAAGCCTTTAGTAATTTGGGGCTATTTAACAACTGAGTGTTATTACTTGTCCAATAGCACACTTATGGGTTTTCTTTTTCATTTCACTGAGAAAAATCACCACTTCACAAGGAAAACACTGGAGTCTTAATACCAAAGCACTGTCCTTGACTAATGGTTAATTTGTTCCAGTAATAAGGGGCATCAGTTAATGTGACAGTGCATTTTCAGCTTTCTATTATTGATTTACACTTAACTTCAGGAAACACCAACACTTATATTTTTGTATTCCAGTATTTGACTCAGAGCAGTTGGGATCCAAGCATAGTGCAGTGACAACTGTGTTGCAGAACTTAAAGTTAAATGATGGTCATTGCAGCACTAAGAGTGTGTTTAAATCAACACACTTTGTCAGGTTGGCAACTAAGACTACAGGAAAGACAAGAGAAAACACTTGAAATATCAAAGTGTGACATCTGGAAAAGAAAAAAAAAAATAATACCCTCTAAGTATTTGCTAATATGTAAAAATGGTGCAGTGTGATTTTGAGCAGCTGTTTAGGATCAACGTTATTTAATGAAGCAAAACAGCATAAATCCAACTAGAGAAAAACCCACCAGACCAGCTGTCAGGAAGCAGAGATCAGCCAGCAACAAGGTATAGTAACCAGCAGCCATGAGTGTGAGCAAACCACTCACATTCTTTTTGAATAAAGAGAGGGAAAATCAGGAACACTGTGATTTATACATTTTTGTAAACTGCTGCAGGCTGGGCCTCAGCTGGGCACAGGGACTGAATGTGGTACTCAGTGCCATGGGCTGGCAGTCAGGGGGGGAGTGGATCAAGGGTTGGAGTTGATGATCTCAGAGGTCCTTTCCAACCCGGATGGTCCTGTGGTTGATTCTGTGGTTGATTATGCAGGAGAAAGTTGCTGTAAAGCTGAAGACTAACACAATTTTTGATAGATGATAAGTTATGTTATAGGATGAAATATTTTTTGTGTCACATTTTGTGGGAAAGCAGTCTTTAAAAAAGTCCACAGGATTTATGGCTCATTCACTATCAGAGTTATGGAGTTCTGATTTTCAAGAAGACAATGACAAACGTCTCAGTAATTTACACGACCCTGGAGCAGTATTTGGTCATGTACTCATTACTGTTTCACTCAGTAAAGACTTACTCCTAGCAAGCCTTGCCTTGTACAATACTGCTACTGTTTCCTCTGCAGTGACTTGCCAGCACTCACAGAGATGACCATTCAGTATTGAAGTTCCCTGGGATGACAGACAGGAAAAAGCAGACAGCTCTGAAGACAGCAGCAGGCTACGTAAGGTATGCATCAGATTACCTGCAGCCCTGCCTTGGAAGGCTTTTTTCTTTGAGAAAGAGGCATATCAAAGAGAAGTGTTCTTCCTGGAAAATGTTCCATAACCTAAGACCTCTCACTACTTAAATACAAGGATACCAAAACACTGACTATTACTCTGAATGACTGTCTCGTCACTGTCCTTTTTTGAAGGGTCCTAGGTTTTAATCTGAAAATAGGAAACACTACCAAAATAAAATTTTGTAGTTTACATATTTCAGACAAAGGTGATTTTTACTCTTTCAGTAAGCAAATGAGTACTTATGTAACATAATAATAATCAATATAAATTATTAATATTAATTGTTAATATTTTCTGGTTTTCTGCAGAACACTTTTAGGTTCTCATATGGGTATGAGCTGAAATGTTAAAATGAAAAGAAGTCAGTGAGAAGAAAATTCATCACTGTGAGTCAACAAGAGGTGACAGTTTTCTGTGTCTTGCTCAAATGCAGTGAATTTGGATAGAAGGAGCCCATCTTCCTTACAGCAGAACATCCCAAAGCACCAAATCCCTGTGGTTGGGCACATCAGCCAGGAGAATAAAAGCAGAGCAGCTATTCTCAGAAGATGTTTCCACCACTTCACATGTTTCAGACAGCAGGTTTGCTACTAGCATGAGGGAAATGGGAGGAAAGATGCAAAGATGAAAGTTCTCCTAACACTAGACATATATCCAATTTACCCCCATGGAATGAAGACTGCCAGAAGCTACACTGTGATGGATTCTGGGTCTTTCCTGCTTCAGGCAGGGTAAAGAATGAACCCTTTCTAGTATTTTAGCAAAATCTGTCTTTTTTAAAGCTAGGAGTGTGTTTCTCTGCACTAGGAATGTGACACTTCAGTATTAAGAATTATGAATTTTAACTGACCTAGAACTGGTGTAAAATGTAATTGTATACTTAATGATGATAGCTTTATTGTGCTTAACACAAATATTGATGCTACTGGTTCTTAACTGTGATTCTGGAAAATACAGTGCAGTTATTTTCTTTTTGCAGTTTTGTAATGGAACATTTCCATCCTTATGCATTTCTTTCATTTCTCAGTGAAAGGGATCAGCAGGACATCAGTGGTCAAAACAACCAGCAGAAATTTTACAGAAGTTTTAATAACAGAGAATGTTTCCTGAGAAGAGCCAATGGACAAATGGTCAACATATTTTGCTGGGAAAAAAGGACCCACATTCAAGTCCTTGATGGCTCAAATCAGACACAAATCCATGCTTCACTATTCACCAGAGTACTTGGTACCTTGGGAAATAGACAAGATGATGAAACATGAGTTTTCTGAAAACTCTGTTTTTGAGGAGCCAATATTTTCTGGAGAAGGAAAATTTCACAGTGACAATTTTTTTTAATGTTTGTTTCCAAGAGAAAGCAACTCATAAGCAAATCACAGTAAAAACCTCATGTGAGCATCAACAGAGAGTACTTATATTAGCAACAGTGAGATACCAGCATTTCAGAAAGTCCTGTTTTAATGCAGACTCAACTTGGGAAAAATACCAAATCTTACTGGCAATAAACACAAAAAGAGGAAACCATAATATACACCAGTGATCGATATTTTTCATACAGTTTAATATTTTCTAAAAAGTTAGGACAGTGTATGGCATTTGTACCAGAAAGCATCCTTAAGATAGGAATGAAAGAAAGCAGAAATATTTTAAAAATGCTTTCTCTAATGCAGTTTGAAATAAATTCATAACACATTAATGCCTCTAATGATCACAGCACAGTTACTAAAGTAATTTGAATGTGGTCTAGGATCTGTTAATCTTCTAATTACAAAATATATTTGCCTTCCCAGGAAATTGTATGCAATACTTTTATTCCAAAATAAATATTATCAGCCATTCATAGTCCCTTGATTCAACTGTAACCTTGTCATCACAGTACACAGATCTTTCACAGAAACTAGTCTGAAGCAATGAAAACGAGTCCAGACATATACTTTCTCCTCTCATGAACACAGCATATAAGAGTAAATGAAAAAAAAACTTTTAAAACCTACTGGGGGGTACTCAGCTGTCATTGTTAAAGGTTGTAGCAAAATTTGTACTGAATAGTGGCAACATAAGATCCTCCAGAATTACATGTTCCTCCTGCTTCTTCCATTTAACTTGGAAAGGAAAGCAGCAGTTGCAATGTTTCATGTTTTTGAAGTTATTTACTGTATTGTCTGTACATATGAGCCCTACTCACCAACTGGGTTACACAACAGGGAGCACTGGGCAAAGACTTCAGATGCAGCATCGAACCCCAGGATCTGGAGCCAGATTTATAACTAGATCCTTCAATTTCAGTACCTTTCATCAGGATATGGTGTCATTAACCTCACAGAAAACCAAGCCTTTTTTCAGTCTGGGATTAAATCTAAATATTGGGTAACAGTTAAAAGCAGTGAGCACCTCAGCAGGTATCTCCTCTGGGAGCAAATGTGCTGGTGATTCCCCTGGGAGGCTTCTACCTCACTGTCAAAACAGTGTAAGTGATTTGCAAGTGAGTGACAGGTAGCCCTGCACTCATGGAAGCACTGAAATTAACTGAACAATACTTGTTCAGTTTTAACTTTTCAAAATGTCTTAGAAAAACCATAAAAAAGAAACGAGTGAGGAAGACCAGGAGGTGTTCTCCAGAAAAATATTTCATAAAATGAAAGCATGGTTGCACTAGCAATCTGTGTGTCTGAGCTTATTCTGGCTGCAGCTGGACAAATATGAATTTCCTAAGCATTTCTCTACTGAATGCTAGCAGAAAATTGAGACAGCACTAGACTGAGCTTTTGGTCAACCCAATATGGCAGGTTTTACATGCTCATGAAGCTGTGAACAGACAATATACCTTATCATTAGTTTTACTAACCAGAAACTATAATGTGAGGCTCTACAGAAATACTTGAGTGATTTACTTGAGCTAGAGAGGGATTTTTTTACAGGGGCATGTAGAGAAAGGATGAGGGGGAAAAGTTTTTAAACTGAAAGAGGGGAAACTTAGATCAGCTCTTAGGAAAAAAATCTTTACTGTGAGCATGGTGAGACAGTGGACCAGGTTGCTCAGGGAAATTGTGGGCACTTGCCCATCCCTGGAAGTGTTCAAGGCCAGCTTGGATGGGGCTTTGAGCAACCTCGTCTAGTGGAAGGTGTTCTACAATTCTATATAAATAATGTTATTATGCAGGGATATGAATTAGTTATTGACACCATATTAAAACCACTCCTCTGCTGCTATCTCAGTTATTTCTGCAGTAACTCATCCACTTTCCAGCAATGGCAACCTAGAGTGATGGATGAGAAAGAAAGACCTGAAATTAAATAGAAAGAAATAATAAATAATCTACAAAAGTAAGAGTATTTGTACTTGTCCAGTACTATATTGTCTTCATTTCTTCTCCCTTGCCACACTTCCACTGACAGGAGGTAATTTACAATGCCAAGGAAATCCATGTCTGTCTGTGCTGAATTATTGCATTCATATTTCTACTTATTTGTAGTGAACTAAAGCCATAATAAGCCCAGCTATGGAGATGACTCATACAGGCCATCTTTCATCTAACAAGGCATCTTTAAATACCCCTCTTAGTTAACTTGTACTCATTATCATCATCAAGCAATGTTT
This sequence comes from Heliangelus exortis, assembly GCF_036169615.1. Classification (NCBI taxonomy): domain Eukaryota; kingdom Metazoa; phylum Chordata; class Aves; order Apodiformes; family Trochilidae; genus Heliangelus; species Heliangelus exortis. The sequence goes on along the minus strand of NC_092423.1, from coordinate 128,722,469 downwards.
GTGCCACACCATCCTAATTGCCAGAAATTTGCACAAGTAAATCATTAAAAGGTTAAGTTATTTTTCATGCTAAATATAATGTGCAGCATTAATCTGCTTTATTTTTTTATTATGAGTAATGTGACATTCTATAGTTGTATCAATCTATAATTATGCCAGATCCCATGGCAGGGGGGGAATAAGAGCAACAAACAACAGACGGATGTCACTTCTGCTTAAATTCTCCATGTGAATTACAAATTCTTGTGAAGATAGACTGGGCTTTCTTCACAGAGTAAAACATCCAGATGGAATTGCATCAGAAGAGCAAAAATTGAGACACATCTTTGTCTCGATTTTTTTAAAAGCAAAGTAACCAAACACCTTCCAAACAGCTCACAGCCTGTTTTATATTTCCTTATTTGATCCTCAAGCCTGCTTTTTGATATTATATCTGAACATAAATCGTAGAGACAAAAGTGAAATGCAGACTTGTTGGCAAAAGATAAGACGTGCATGAGAGAATTTCATGTGTTGCTGAAAGCACCACCATAGGATGGAGCTTATTTTCTGACATGGAAATCTACAGAGGTGATGATACATTTCTCATGACTGATGTGCACTAGGCATAAGCAACCCTCCAGCTCCTCCAAAATGCCCTTTCATACACCAGAAGCATTTCTTTCCTGTGCTACACACTTGAGAACATTTCATTCTAGTTCAATCCTGCTGAACACATCAGTGGTGAATCCAGTCCTTAATACAGAATAAACTCCAACCTGTCACCTTCCTGAAGCTGAGTTAGCAAGCCCTAAGGTACCTCTTTCAAATGACAGAGCTGAGCTTTCCTTGTAGTTTGGAGATACAGGGAAGAACTAATACACTTAGCAGTGTTAAACAAGTTAATGAGAAATAATTGACTGTTCATCAATTAGCCAGAAAACAATAACAACTGACAACGCTATTGCAAAAGCAAATTGATTTAGTTTTGTTCATCACAAAGAATTTGATCTGATGAAAATTCCACTTATTTGTTCCAACAGGTTGCTTACCATTAAAAAGATACTTTCAGAAATCACTTGCAAGTTTGCTTTTGTATTATTGTAGAGCATGTGACTTCCTAAACACATTTGCATTAATTTTGTCTTTTGATTGGATATATTAAGCACTATGGAGAACAATACTACTAAATTAGGGAAAATAATAAAAGATAACAATTTTAGCTTAAATATACAGGTATAGCATTTTTTGGGGGAGAAAAAACCCACACACATATTCTAAGGACTTATCTCCAAAACATGTTTATGCCACTGCCCTCTAACTTTGAAAAGCCAGCTGTATGCAGGAGAGACAGATGTCACAAAGCAGAATATTTTTATCATGATAAGAAGTCACAGAGTTTGTGTGTTCCTTGCATCACTGGACATCAAGCATTTAAAATGTTCCAGATCCCACAAAATTAATAATTGACAAAGAGTGTTTTAGGTTACACACTACTATGATAAGATGGCAAAGATCTTTTATTTGCAGTATTTTATGTTTTACACAGTAAAATATTATGGGAAAATGCAACGAAGCAGAAATATTTAAGGCAAACAAAGCTATTTATATTGCCAACATATGTGGACCATTCATCGTGTATTCTCAGAAAGTTAGCTATGTTTGAAAGTTGTGGCAGATATCATAATGAAGTATCTATTTCAGAGCAGTTTTGTGACAGAATCTTAGGTCAAGCGGAACGTGTGTATGTGTGGTCACATCACTGTAAAATGAAGTTTACATTTATGATTAAAACCAGAATATACACTTTCAGGCACAACTGGAATCACTACTTTTGATTAGATATTAATTTGAACATTTTGAGAAAAATAATATGCAAGTCACAAGACCAGGGAAAAAAAGTGCTGCCTAACAAATCATCTGAAGAGAGCATTTACCTTGTGCAGCTGGTAGTATTGCTTGGCACCTATTCCTCCTTGCTCTTCTCCTGTCCATAGTACCAAGCGTAGAGTCCTTTTTGGGCGAAGTCCTAAAATAGAATTTTAAATACTATTTTTAGTATTAAATATCCATATATGTGAGCATTTTTTTTAACTCACCTATACCTTGCAATGGATGGAAAGCCCACATTCCGATTCAATCATCTCTACATTCACCAAACAACCTATTTCAAGTATGGTTTTTTTTGTCAAGATCACTTTTTTTGCCTGTTTGGGGAGAAGGACTGGGGCACAGGGAGAGAGTTCATGAGAGCAAGGAGTGGGCTGTTGTGGTGCTGTGAACAGTCACAGTAGCACAAGAGAAGCACCTTGTAGACACATCCTGTAGGTGCCTGAAAACCATAACATAAATCCATAGAATCATTTTGACTGGAAAAGACTTTTAAGATCATCAAGTGCAACCATTAAAACAGCTACCTTGTGAGTCACATGTTGCTGTCATCGGGGTGGTCTGCAGTAAGTAACACACATCTGCTTTCAGCAAATCCATATCAATATTTCATGAGAATTGCCATTGCTTTGTCATGGTTAATTTACTACAATTAATTGAAGATGAGCTGCTAGATTTTTATGAGAAATGTTTACCCATTTCAAGAACTGAGGGACTCTGCAATATTATTGTGCTTTTTATCAGAGAAACTAAAAGCAACAATCTGTACTTTGGAATCTGAAATTCAATCAGCTGCTGAATGTATGCACAGCTTTCTAAACCAGGCAAAACCAAGGCCATTTTCTATTTTGCTCTGGTAGCTCAGTAAGAAAGGTATGGGCCCAGATAAACCTTGAAACTGTCTCTGGCATGGCAGAACTGAACAGATAGTACTTGTTGCCCTTTATGGCAACTTCCCCGGGCAACATGTTCCAACATTTCACCACCCTCACAGTAATGACTTTTTTCCTTATGTCTAACCTGTATCTCCCCTTGTCAAGTTTTAAACCATCGCCCCTTGTTCTCTCACTGCACACCTGTGTAAAAATCCCTACCCCAGCTTTCTTCTAGGCCCCCTTCAGATATTTGAAGGTTATTATAAGGTCACCTCGGAGTCTCCATTTCCCCAGGCTGAACCCAAACTGCCTCAGCCTGTCTTCACAGGGGAAGTGCTCCAGCCCTCTGATCATTTTATTTACTCTCCTCTAGACACATTCAAGGAGCTCTGTGTCATTCTAATGGTGGGGACTGCAGAAATGGACACAGTACTTCAGGGGGGGGTCACATAAGAGCAGAGGGGAGGGGGAGAATCACCTCCCTTGACTGGCTGGCTGTGTATCTCTTGATGCAGCACAGGACACATACATTTATCTACCTGTTATTAAAATCACAGCTATTCTGACCAAAGAACATCAACAAAATCCAATATTCACAAGTAAAATTGTTAAATTTTTCTCAAAACACTTTTTTTTAGGGTATGAAGATATGATATATTGATATATAAGATACAATATATTGTACTTAAGTTACAATATTTGCTTTAATGATACCTAATTATTTTTGTTTGCTTCTTATAAGCTACCAGTTCCTAATCAAGGCACCACTTCCACAAAATCAGAGGTCTTGCAGATCACAACTCAAGTATGTGTTGAAAAAGCATGATAAAATAGCACTTGGATTATATAGAACTATGATCTGTGATGGGTGCACTGTGTAGAGAGGTAGATAGCAAATACTACAATAAAGGAAAACTTTCACAAATACAATAGTTACTCTTTTAACTTTGTCTACATGAATGACATATTACATAGTCTAACAAAAAGGACATCAGAAGAAAATAAAATTGAAACATTTAAATCGACCATTCTGGAAACTGTGGCAAGCTATAATTACATTAATTGATGATCAGTGTGGGGATCCTACCACGGTCTCCCTGAGTCACTTGGATCCAAGCTTATATAATTCAGTTGTAGGTTGCAGAGTTCAGCACTTCTCAAAACCACTGAAATCCCATGATTTTCATCCTACTGCAGCATCCCAGGAAAGAGAATAATAGGGGTTCACAAAAGGATAACTCAGAAGGTGAAACTCCAGTTGCACCAGAGGAGGTTTAGATTAGATACTAAAAGAAACTTCTTCACTTAAAGCTTTGTTAAACACTGGGATAGGCTGCCCAGGGAGGTGGCTGAATCACCATCCCAGGAGGTGTTTAGAAGACATTTAGATGTGGTGCTCAGAAACATGGTTTAGCACTGGACTCAGCAGAGATCAGTAGTGGTAGCAGAGTTAGGTTATGGTTGGACTCAATGATCTTAAAGGTCTTTTCCAAACAGAACAATTCTGTGATTAAATATAAAGATACAGTATGTTCTAAGAATACATTGTATAGTAGCAAATCAGACTTCTTCAATAAAGTCATCATATTGTTATAAGAATTATCAGCTCTCGAAAATACAGAAAAGTTATGAAAAAGTTTTTTTTCCTCTGAAAGTGAAGCATTGGAATCATCCATAAGCAAATCAAAGAGCTGCTCAGCTTACACGAGGCACATAAGCAAACTGATGTGAGTACATTAATAGGTACATTATTTTAACACATATTTATAGTGGGTTCAGCTGGAAATACTATCTTCTTGGTTTTAGTTTATAAAGTACTTTTCTATTCCTTCAGTCTGAAAGCTTCATTTATTTCCCACCTCTCCTGACTTTTAAGAATACTCATAAGAAGTTGCATTAGCTGAAGAAAGGAGAAAGCCCTTAGTACAAAGATGGGCCTGAAGCTCATCTGTATCCAATAATGTAGCCTTTCACTAAGTGCTCTGAAGATGCAAAGATCATGAGGTTTCTTAAAGCTTTGACAGCTTTACCCTCCCAAGGCCCTGCACAAATGTCCAGAAAAGCCTTGAACTGAGCATCAAAGTAGAACAAACTGCACTACCAGATCCCTTTCTTGCTAATAATGCCTAAGCCACTGATGTATTTGCTTCAGCAACTACTAGGGGGAGGTAAATACAGATACATCATCCTCAAGTCCTGTCCACTGCTGCATTTACCATCATGAATGATTCATTTTTCTGCATTAATACCCTGTGGCCTAGAATTTCTTTAAAGGGGCATTATACAAGAAGTAGTAAGATATGGCTGACGATGCTGGCAATCACTAAATTCCTAATGCACTCCCTACCTTTTTCAGGTTTACATCAGTTTCTGATTAGACATAGGGGATTTTCTGAGTGACATTAGTTGGGATATATCTATCATGCAAGCACTTCTCAAAAAATGCCTGGTATTTCTAAGACCTCTCCCACAGCATAAAATAAAAATAAAACCAGTAATCCATATTTTGCTAAAGAAGAATTCACCATCAAACACTGGTATAGTCTGCTTCCACTTCAATTACCAGCCTGGTTTTCTGTAAACAAGAATGAAATGGTATATTTAAGATCTCTGCTAAGCCCCTGATGTTATATCAATAATGTGGAACACTTCCCTTTCTTCAGTTATATTACAATATAGAAATTCAACTTGAGCTTTTTTATCAGCTGAAATTACTCAAGAAAGACAGTGATCTTGCCAAGCACACACTCTCTTCTAGTTGCAGCAGATTATTGTCTATGCCCCATCCACTCCATTGCTTTTTGGAGCTGAGCGTCGTGGCTGCACACCACTTACTTTCTCCCAGGCATATGACAAAACATGGAGACTTTTGATACTCCATGCCACAAATTTATCATAGAAATTACTCCATGAACAATTTGCAGGTGGTCCCTGATACAGACCTAATACACCAGTTACCCAAGGCTGATTCATGTGATAGCAGTCTGACTTTCAATGTTGCCTTTGATGACAAACTTCAGGTGTAGACTTTGAAGTTGGAATACATGGACAAACTCATGACTACTGTCCTTTTTAATGAGGTACTCACATATTTCTTTATTACTAGCTTGCCCTCAACCTTTCAAATTTATTGTGGTACCAACTGGATTTGTCTGAAAACAGCATCTTAACAAACTGTGTCTCAGTCTTTGAGTTTCCTTTGTGCTATGCCTTCTGTTTTCCCCACCCTCTCTTCTGTTGTGTCTTTTTGTGGCAAAGTTTTCATGGAAATTTCCCAAGTCTTCTGAATTTATTAGCAGCCTTCTGCAAAAAGAAAAGCAATTTCTGGTGCATATTCTAGGGTCAAATTAGCTGTATCAACAGTCATTCTTAATTGCTCTGTTTTACATACAAGGCACTGGCAGTCCTTTTATGCATCATTAAAATCTCCTCCAAAGTAGTGATGCTCTGTTAATATTTTTTTAATCTGACCAAATATTCAGATGGCTTTTTTTCATTTTCTTTTAGAATTGATCTGCTGAAGTGGAAACTCTTTCACTTATTAATAGACTAGGAAACAGGAGATTTTCTGAAACTTCCAGAATCTCAACAAGCACTTTATTTCCTGGTTCAACTGAAGTGCTGGATTTCACAGAAAATTACGTATTTTAGCTCTCATTGCATTCTCATCACATTATCTTTTTCATATCACTGATAATTTTAGTTATAATATTTCCTATTCTGGTGTAGATCTAAAGTAAAATATGAAATAAGGACACTTTCACCAGGTCACAATAAGTTTTTTAGCCCTTTTTTAAAATTTGTAATAGATTGTACACAGTTCTGGTATTGCAGTCCTCCATAATATTCCCAGAGTTAGAGCCCACACTTACTCCCTAATAAACTTAAGGTCTCAGTGAAGTGAAGATGCATAAATTCTCAATATTTGCTACACAATTATAATGCTTTTATGGCAGGGTTCTGATAGCTTTTGAAATAGAAGACAGGAAGATTTCAATATTCTGAGGTATATTAGAGATTATTACCTTATTTCTGCATTCTGTGGCACAGAAAAGGTGTTTTAGATAAACAGTTCTTCCCCTTAGCATCCTGCTTTGCTGGCTAATTGCAAATAATACACACCTATGGCAATAAACTGCAATTTATAGGGTGACAGTAATAATGCAACTAATCAAGGATGTCCAGAGTTTTTCCTCTGAAAATGTAGACGTTTTCTCCATTCTAAACCATCAGGATCTTGTCTTTCATCCTGTTATTAGAAATAGAATTTTCTATGATTCTGACAACTAATCTCACAATTTGAGCAGAAAAATGTCTGTCCAAAAATGGTTTTTGTTGGAGTAAAAAATAATGGTTTAACAGAGAAAATGGAATGCTATTAAAGTCATAAATTTCAAAAAGTAAGGCAAAGCAAACCTTTTTTTAAAAAAACACTTTTAGTATTATTTAAACACTGACTATGCTATATTTATAATTCTTTATTGAAGCTCAAATGAGAAAAGAGAAACAGCCTTTTGTTTGGGAAATTGCCTTTGTTGTCTTAAAACAGTCTAATGTAATGCAATCTGCTTGATTTTTCTGTGTTGATGCAGGTTCTGCTTGCAGCACCAAGGATGAGTTCCTTGCACAGGATAGCACTGGGAAGTGAATAAACCTCTGAGTCTTGAAGGTGTGGAGTAAAGAGAATGAGGTCTCCTGGTGAAGAGCCATAGGATCACAGGAAGAAGACAAAAAGTGGGCAAGACAAGAGCTGAGGAGTGAGAAATAAAGGGAAGGCAGGAGTCAAGTTGGACACAGCAGTAATTTATTTTATTTTTATGTTTCTAGGGAGGCTGATGAGTTTACGACAGAACAGGAAGGGCAGACTTACAGAAGAGTGGAGGTGGGAAGCATGAGATGTTTTAGGTAGATTTATTTTAAGAAAGTGATGGAATATCTGAAGGGAAATGTCAAGGAAAGAGCTGGATATACAAGAGTGGAGGGAAAAGCTGTGAATAATTTGTAAGTCTAGTAACTAAAAATAACATGGGTTAAACATTTTGACTGGGGAGCTGCAGGGAGAGGAGGGAGGCACAGTCCAGAGCCTGGTGTGATGGGCTGCAACCAAGTCAGGCAGTAATGCTGCCAGACCAAAAGTTTCTTTCTTTTCCTTGTCATACCCAGCAGAACTGCTCAGGGGCAGCTCAGATGAGAAGTGCTGACAAAGTGCCCTTTTGCACATGGAGTTTTAAACAAAGAACCAGTTAGCATAGTGTCATGAAGTAAAGAAAAAAAAAGGAAAAGAAAACCAACAAAAACACACTACTTGCCTGTTTATGTCTAAAACAGCAAAGCACTGTGGTCAGCAGAGCACTCCTCCACACCCTGTCCTGCTCTAATCCCATTGCCATGTTTTCCAAGACCCACAAAAGCAAGAAGATGCTGTCTTAAATGCATCTTATTTATCCTTAGGAAAACCTCCTTCCTTAAAGGTGTATCAAACTGTGGAGCAAAAAAGGCAATGGAAGACCCTGCTCCTTCCCTCTCTGGGATTAAAAGCATCAAACATGGTTTGACCTTACTGAATGGTGGCTTTGCCTTCTGCCTCTGCTGCCCTGCTCTTTGGATGGGGCAAAGGCCAAATCTGTCACACTGTCCCCTGAGCTGATGAGTCTGAAAAGGCATGAACCACATTTGTCTTCCCATAGTCAAAACACATAACTTAAAACACTGCCAGTAAGGGTAAGATGCCCCTGACTTCATCTGGATTTCAGCCTTTCACCATGTTACAGATGTGAAAAAGAATCACAGTAGCCTCTGTCACTAGGTTTTGAAGATTTTTTATAGTTGAGCAAAGCATACATTTTACCTTGAACTTCCTGGGCAAGCAGCTGGCTATAGGAGAATGGATGACACAGATATGGGGAATCCTATGTCTAAATTTCCTGCTGGATTCACAGCTCTGCATGCCTGCTACCCCTCTGCTACACCAACGCTGTATGGAAATTGAAGATTTAAGTATTTGCTAAATATGCATTCAAGCAAATGTTGAAATGAAGGAATAAATGCAGTTGTAGTGCAACAGCACACAAAGCTATTTCATACCAAGTAGATTTAATAGATTCGCAAAAGGTGAAGGTCAGAATAAAATATGCAGCTTTGGGGAAGTGGAAAGAATGTAAGAACAAGGAGTTAATATCAGGCATATTTAATTTAAAAAAACCCCAAGCCTACTGTAAAAGCAGTCATTTAATCTTGTTTCATAAAGTCTCTCCTAGACAGCAAGCAACTACAACACCATGGCTATAGGAAATTCAGAAGAACATTTAATAAAATTTTTAGTAAGTAGGTAAAAGCTGCAGTCACATGACCTCAATTTAAATTAGAAGGAAAGGAATTACTAGAGTGATAATTTTTTAATAAAACATATCTTTAGTTTTTATATATTAGCTAGGTCACTTGGACTGAAGAAAGGCAACTTTGCACAAAGACTAATGTGAACTGCATAGAAGTCTGTCTTACGGTTTTCTAGGCACATTAGTCACAGGTATAATTCAGATGAAAGCTACAATTTTAATTTTAAATAAGTTTTAAAGAAAAAAAAATCAATCTAATCAACTCCTTATGAGTTACATTAAATGCAATTCAAGTAGAATCTTGAAATTCTTATGTGCATTGTTTTAAAAACATTTCTGCAGTTCTCTGTGCTATGTAACAGAACTTCAGTTGTGCAAATCCATGTCTACATCTATACAAAAATTAACTTATGAAACTCTGTTTCTCTTTAACATTGGCAAAGAAGGAAGAGGAGAACTATGAATAGCACCTATCACCACACAATTCTTCCTTCCTCATGTGCATATAGATCATCGTCTAGGAATGTAGGAAAGCCATGTAAGAGGTGTGATGGCTGGGGTTAGATTTTGCCAGCACTCATCCTTCTCTCATCAGGCTGCTCTAACAGTGATGGCATCAGGCATCCTGCCCTGAGTGCAGAAGAGGAAAATGTGCCCTGCTCATCTACTTTGCTCTGGCAGGTCCCCATAGCAAATATTTTTTTACACAGTAGAACCAGGACTCCCAGAAGTAATTGAAGGCACAGTTAGAGCAGGAGATTTCCTGGTCTCCTGTGGCATGCAGACATGACTGAACATGAGCTCAGTGCACAAGACAACACCCACCAAAGCCCAGGAAATGTTTACTCTGTACCTCAATCCATCATGATGCTGGTCTTTGGAGTGCAGCCTCTCCTGAAGCTGTACTGCCTACTTCAACAAAGGCAGGAGCTGAGATAGCAGTAGCTGGCATCACCTTACATGGCAGCTGAAGGCAAGGAGGGTAAGTCTGTGATCTGGCAAATTCACCACACAGCCACTGTTGTGTGCTCCTTGCAAAGATGCAGCCCCTAAGCATATAGACTGGGCAGTAACTGGTGGGCATATGTGCACCTCTGGGCTTGACAGGACACCAAGAGTTGGCTAGTCATGGAGCAAGTGAGACCAAAACACAGCCAGGGAAGAGTAGAAAACATTTCTGAACAAGGAGAGGTAGCCTGGGGGGGATATTGCAGAAAGAAACCTGGGATGTAAACAAAGGACCTGTTGACTATTTGATTCCTCCTGTGCTAGCAGACATGAGACTGAAAAGAAACTAGACTGTAGTGGCAAGTAGCAGAACCCTCCAGCTTCTCTCCTCAACAGGAAAAAAAATTGTCTCCAGATGTTTTAATTAAGAAGAGACACAACAGTTTTCATGTTTGAAGTTTTTCAGAAGAAAGCAGAGAAATCCATCCATTAAAAATCAACTGCCTCTTTAAATCAAGCTCTCTACGCAGTGAGGAAGCATAAAATAGTATGCTTGGGAAGATGACACTGCCATACATCAGCGTTCTAAAGCCTTCTCTCTGGTACTGTCATTCCCTCAAGCTCCCTTTAAGGACAAAAATCCCTTGATTCTAGTGCTGGAGCACAAGGTGATTTTGGCAGGGTGCTCCTCAGGGTGGGAGCAGGGCAGAGCACCTGTGGCCTCAGCTAGGAAATGCCTCTCAGCTAAACAATGCAGGAACACATCCAAAAGCACTGGACACATAATACCTGCTTCTTGCTCAAATACAATGTACAAGAGTATAAGTCCTGAATGAGACAAGAACAGCCATAGCAGGAGGCTTGAAATGGCATAATAGATGCATAAATACCTCCTTCACAGAAACTTGGCAACCAACATCTGGAATAGGATCGAGTCCCACAGGCTGTCTGCCCACCTGTATAGTCAACTAAAGGAAAATATAGGACCAAAAAAAAACAATTGGGTAATTTTATGATAACTTTTTTATGAGTAGCTGCTTAACTAGCTATTTTACCTCACCTGGAAAGGCAGCTTCTTTTGTAAATCTCATGTAACATGGGGACAAGAGAACCTCTGTTTCAAATGACACCAGAGCATTAACCAGACCAACATGAAAATGCTGAGACAAATGGCATTGGCCATCTCCAGAGACATGGGGGTTTTTTTAGCACACAAACTAAGAAATGTAGAATATTGGAATTATAAATGCAACCTGAAAATGATTTTGGTTGGAGGTTTGTAGACCATAATTAGTAACACAGCTGCTGTTCTTCAAAACTACAAAACCCCCAACTTGCCCAAGACCAGTCTCTCCTACAGCTTTCAAACGCCCTCACACCACATCACAGCTCATGCAACACCCTAAGGATTCCCTGGGCTTCAAAATGGGAACCCCTCAGCCCTTTGTTGCTAGAACACCCCCAGTGCCTTGCAATCATCTCTAAATTACCCCAAATAACACTCACTACAATAGTAGCAATATTTGTTACCTATCATGCAGAGTTTGCAGACAGATGATAAAGAAAGAGGCTCTGGTGCTTACACCAAAGCTACACATGTGCCGACTGACCAGGCATCTGTCATCACAGGGAAAGGATAAAAGTAGAGTTTCTTCCTGCTTCTCCCTCAGTTAGGGCATAAATGCACTCACCTGTCTCCTCAATCACTCACTTGCTAAGAGCACATCAAAACTTCATATTCTAAATATTTCTGTTTCACACAAACTTAGTTAAAATTGATCAAAAGGTTAAAAACTGTGGAGGGGAAGGCAGCAGCTGCCAGACACAGCTGCAGGCAAACTGCACATTGCAGACGTTTACTGCCTTGGACACCCCCGTCAGCAGTTATGAAGGGGAATTTCTTAAGCATCAGAAATCCTCAGCTAATCACAACAGCCCCAGCTCCACTGAAATTGAAGGATTTTACCAGTTCTGACCAGCTCACTAACTGCCTCAGTGCCTCTAAAGACATCTTTCTTCCCAGACAAAGGAATAAAGAGCAATAACCAGATGAAACTTTCGTCTTACTTCACATAAGCAACTTCTGTGGAAAAACTTCCAGTTCTTCATTTTTTAAGCACATAAGCTTGCCAGAGATCCTGTCAATCAGCAGCATATATAAGCTTCAAAAGTTCCAGGGAAAAAAAAATTGTTTTTCTTTCCTTTGTGCTTCAATAAACTTCAACATTAATCAGGAGGAAAGACTTCTATGTATAACATCCATCAATATGGCTAATAGTTCATGAATTTTTCTGAAATGACCTACTGGAAAAGCAAACAATTGGAAGAGAAGAGTTGATATGGACAAGATGGTATGGATTTCCTTAGCTGCACTAAGGAAAACACTTCTGTTCACTCAGGTCCAGAGCTATTTCTGAGTACTGCTGGTACCAACATGTGCACAAGCCAGTGCTGACCTTTCACTGAAAGATGCTGAAGGGGATGTTTCAAAAGTGAAATTGAAGCCACACAGAAGAGGTGGAGTTCAGTTTTCTCCACGGGGTAGCTCTGGAAAAACCATGTGAGGCAAGATCCCTTTTGCTGGAATGTAGCCATCCAATAGTGTTTGCTCTGCATTTACTGTCTGTGCTTTCACCCTGAAGAAGAGGGAACAGCAACATCAGCAGGTGCCCCCTTCCTCTCACCCCAGCGTGGAAGGTGGGCAGAGAGACTGCAGATATTAGAAGCCAAGTATTCAGACAAACTTGAAACTTTTCACTTTTTAGCTCTACAGTCAGATTTTCCAGGTCTTACTGAATTGTTACAGCTCTAAACAGTATTTAAAAACTACAGTAGTTCACAATCTGGTCCTACATTTTCAGGTACTATTCTTCTAAAATGTATACAAGAAATTTTACATGAATGGAATCTTTTTATTCTACTCTCTGGTAATGTATTATAAAATTACTTCAGCTAATTCTGGCCTTCCTGTGGTTCCTTTTATTTCAAAAAAGCACAACACTCATGCAAAATGAAGAAGTGAAATGGGAAAAAAAAAATCTATCTGAAGTTTGAAGACTCAACGACCATAAAACTACTTCAGACTATGCTACTGCTATGTGTCCTTATAGGGAACATACAACTATTACAATACCTGGAACTCTACAAAACCACCAGAAATTAAAAATAGAACAAAATGAACAATATTATGCAGAAACTGCCAGCTCAATTAAAAGAAATAAAATCTAATACTGAAGATTCAGGAAATATAAAGGCTAAGATGGTAAGTATCCGATTTACTCAGGAATTAAAGCAAAACTGTTAAAAATTTTACTTTAAACAAGAAAACAAACTGTACTACTTAAAATAAAATACACCCATATTAAACTATGATTTTTCAATTGATTTAATGTATTTGATCCTAAGCCAAAAGCTTAGGGAGGAGGTTATGTTGAAAGTGTGGAATGGTATTTAAACCACAGTAGTTCCTCAAGTACTAAATGAAAGTATCAAAATACTAATTAGGAGGCCTAAATTGTGTCCATCAGCCACATTCAAGGGTCACAGGGATATCATGATGAAGTGCTATCTGATAATTATGGAAGAAAATTGATTAAACAGAGTAGTAATATCCTGTTTTCATGGAAGCAATGGACCATGGCAGACTATTTCTCACTACACGATATAAACTTCATAGTCTGTAATTCATATATCAGAATGTTCACTTCAGCTTTAAGATTGTATCACCAGAACTGTAAGATAAGTTATGCTCTAGTAAATACAGACATGGTTTTTATGGCTATGAAATTCACCATGGCTTTAAGGTTCCCAGTACACAGTAAAAAAATGCTACATGTGCCTACAGACAAGGCAGCTGAGCTGGCTTATCCTTAAGCCATAATGTATTTGGTGGCCTGGTCTAAGACTAAATTTATCAGGGTCTGAAAGGATATTAAACCAAATCTCAACAGTTAAAAATATAATGCTTGCTCAAAACACAGCCCATGGAACTGATTTGAAATGTAACTCCTTACTTCATTTCTCACACAATCTGCACATCTTTTACTCTGCTCTCCTTTTTGTCAGATTTTATGGGCATCATAAGATATAAAATTTGCATTAATCAATATGCTATGGAAGACACTTTACAAAAGGCCCTATCTCCCATGGTTATCTACAGGTCAGATGTGATGACACAGACATTCTTCCTCAGACTTTTGTTCATGCAGAACACTGGTACAACAAGAAGAGCTGAACACAACAGCTGGCCAGAACACAGGGCATCAGCAGAGACTCTGGCATTTCCCAGCTGAGAAAACAGTGTTTCACTACAGGTCATACAGCAAACACACAGGCTACTATCAGAGGAAATAAAATATTTGAACAAGCAGAGAGTGATGGATTTCAGCCGTGCATAAAGGAGAATCCAGTGAATAAGAATTACACAGTGCCACCATGAACATGCCCTTAAGAGACAAAAAAATGTTATTCTGAATGGAACAGAGTCAGAAAACACAGAAGCGTAATTATATTTTTCTTTCTTGACAGTGGAGGGGGCATAGACAATTTTCCAGGAGTCATAAAAGAAAGATTAAAAAAAACAAAAACAAAACACACTAAAAAAGAAGTAAGACTTCTGTAAAAGAATCCTCTTTAGTTTATTTTTAAAAGAAAAAAAATTAAACTAGATGCACTTTGTTTTCAGTCACAGACTGATATTCCAATCATTCCAAGGCTGGGAAAATGAGAGATAAGAGGTTTAAATAATGCAAAAAAGAATTCACAGGGATGTCTGATGTATGATGACTGCAGCATGAGAGTGACTGATCACATAACAGATTTTCTACAAAGATCATTCAGGGAACACTGAGATTGTTCAAGGGCACAAATCCTCCTGATCAGAAGCAGGAAAGGCTAGTTTTTTATTTAAACCCTGCCAGAACTAAAAGCACAAACAACACCTGATTTTAATTTTTAATGAATACGTGGTGCATTCCCCTTGAGCACAGGTTACACTTTTGGAAAATGGGAATGATGAGAAAAAATAGATTCCATCTGACAAAAGGAGAAAAGCATCCTTGGATATCAGCTTGACAATGTAAGAAGTCATTTTGAGAGTTTTTGAGTGAGGCTGTGGAACTAAAGCCAGAAAAAAAGCCTGGCTCAAAAACTGCTCAAGCAGTAAACCCAGTATTTACAGTTTGGAGACTAGAAATCAGACTGGAAACAGCAGGACACAGGTGGATGGCCATAGGTCCCTCCTGCACATACACTGGCCCTATCTCATCTTACTTTATGGACCATCTCTTCCACCAAACACACCCTATGCAGACATACAGAGACCATGCCCTTGTACAATGACAGAATGTCTGCAGACCCCTTCTACTCACAAGTCAGATGAAGCCCACAAACAGCAGAAATTTGCCTTCCAGATCTCACACAGAGGAGCTATGCAAACCAGGATACAGTAGGCTGAGCAAGTCCACACTGGTATTTTATCCATAGCATCACTGTAACAGACAATTGGACAGGGCTCTGACCAAGCTGAACTAAAGATGTCCCTGTTCACTTCAGGAGCAGTTGGACTAGGTACCACTAAAGGTTCCTGCTAACCCAAACTATTCTGTGGTTCTATGAGTACCAGAAGGCAAACTGTGACCTCGAGAAGCTTCATCTTCATTAATAGGGAGAGACTCATTAGGACAAAATGAAAAGAAGTTACTTCCTTCTAAGGTGAATAGATATTAAATCTTACACTGAACTTTCAGTCTGTGATGATGGTGACCATCAACATAAGTTCAAAGCAGGTTCCAAGCACTTTCTGGATCATTGATCCATGTCTTGCTTTCCAGTGACCCCTATGATTAAAGGACTTTAACAGACAAACTTGAAAAATATTTATACTAAGCATGAATATTTGTGCTCAGAGAAATAGATAAAATAGAAAATCCAGTTTAGACAACATATAACATGTCCTAAAAAAGTAATGCATTAACAATGTTTTAAAATTAAATATTTACCCAGATCCTTAATGAGTGATAATGCCTCCCATGATATAAATGCTCCACCACCATCATCCATAGCTCCCTGCCCAACGTCCCAGCTGTCCAGATGTCCACTGACCAATACAATCTGGAAAAGGAATTATGAAAAAATTATGAAAAACTTATCCACATGAAAACACTGAATCAGAAAAGTCAATTAAGCATTTAAGCATTTCCATGGTTTTGACATAAAATTGGCTTTTTACTTTAGAAGAGAAGGAAGGAAACATTTCAAATAAAACTAAAATATTGTTCTGTAGTCACTGAATATAATTCTAGGATGACCAAATGCATCCTACTGCTTCAAACCACTGCCTAAATCAAACTATGCTGTGAGAAATGTTTAAATGAAAGGGTTTCTTTTCACATTAAGTACAAAGCACATACTTTCCTGAGATACAGGACTACTACACTGCAGAACGGTGAAAATATATTTCATATTCCAGCTGCTTGGGCCCCTAGGCAAGAAATTTGATTAACTCTGTTTTTGGGTGTATAAAGAAGAAATATGAATTTAGACTGAAGTGTTCCCAGGCAGAGGCTATTGCTTTATTATATGTCCATGGTACTTGTCACTGAGGACTCCTAATTTATTACTGGATATTCTATGTGCTACAACAATGACAAGGTATTTTATAGTTACATTAGTCATAAGGATATTTAAAATTAAAAAATACATGGTAGCAAGTCCCAGATGGGTTTTCTACAAAGAAAGTTGGCTACAGTAGAGTACAGTAGTATTTTTATCTCCAGAAACACCCACTTTCAGCTCTAAACAATTCAAATGCCAACAAGCAGCATCAGATCAACACCAGAAGTGAGATTTTCCTAACTGGACCTGAAGCTGAAGGGCTGATGGATCTATGATTGCAAGGGAAAGGTCAAGGAGGGATGATAACTCTGAGCTGAGTAGGCAGTGTGGTAAAATGATGCAATAGGACAAAAATAAGAGCAGGATGCTGCTGCAGTGCCCCAGAAGACTTTGAAGAACTGATATCAGGAAAGTGACCTTGGGTAGGGTGGAAGTGGAAGCACCCAACCTACAACTCGACACTGAGAAAAAACTGAAGAAGACCCTGGAGCATCTGTCTCTGCTCTGCTGAGATCTGGCCATATATGAAGAGATGCTTCCAACTGCCTGGTCCACTGATGTCAATGAGCTCTGAGAATTGTGGGCTCTAGAAGATGAAAAATACTCATTCTTTCTCCCTCTGCAGATAAGGATCTCCTGGCAATATCATCTCATCTTTCATGTATCACATGACAACTACTCTAGCACTGATAATAGGAACATAATGAGTCTGTCCTATAATCAACCCCAGAGGGTGAGAGTCTATGTGTGTAGACAAAATTGCAAAGAGCTAACCTGGGGTCCTATCACAAAAACCTCTATTTTCCCCTTCACGTAAGATAAATCTTAGTAAGTTTTCACAGCTTAAAAAAAAAAAAACCAAACAAACCACACAGTGGAGTGCAGCAAATACTGCAAACTCAGGTAGCACAACTAAAAAGATTCTTTACATTAAACAAGGGCCATGGCAATTTACTAGTCATATCTACTGTATTGCCATGTGTCCAATCAGAATGTGCCAGAACTCCTTAAATTTATAAAATACACTATGATATATTTATAAATGTATGTATTATAAAAAACAGAAGTGTCATGCTTTAGACAATGGAAAAGCTTGTGATGAAAATTTGAAGATCAGTTTATTCTTTCCGTCTCAGAATCATAGAATGGCTCAAGTTGGCAGGGAACTTAAAGATCTAGTTCTAACTAGGGCAGGGACACCTTCCACTAGACCAGGTCACTCAAGGCCCCATCCAACCTGGCCTTGAACACTTCCAGAGAGGGGGCAGCCACAGCTTCCCTGGGCAATATGTCCCAGCATTTCATCACCCTCAAAGGAAAGAATTTTTTCCCAGTGTCTAGCCTCCCAGTGTCTCCCCTCTTCAGTTTTTAAACCATTGCCCCTTGTCCCTTCTGTAGGCCTTCTCTACATCTCTAACCCATGTAAAGAGCCCTCCCCAGCTTCCTTGTAGGCTCCCTTCAGGTACTAGAAAGATGCTATAAGGTCACTTCGCAGCCTCCTTTTCTCTAGGCTTAACAACCCCGATTTCTTCAGCCTGTCTTCCTAGGAGAGATGCTCCATCCCTCTGATAATTTTTGAGGCTCTCCTCTGGACACATTCCAGGAGTTCTATGTTCTTGTTATGTTGGGGACTCCAGAACTGTACTCCAGGGGGGATCTCACAAGAGCAGAGAAGGAGAAGCACATCCCTTGACTGGCTCTCTAAGCTTCTTTTGATGCAGCCCAGGACATGGGTGGCTTTCTGGGATTCAAGCTGATGTTATTAAGCTTCTGGTCCACCATCACCACCAAGTCCATCTCCACAGGGCTGCCCATAATTCTTTCTTCTCACAACCTGTATTTGTACATGGGATTGCTTCAACCCAGGTGTAGAACCTTGCATTAGCCTTGTTGAACTTCATTGCAGTTTGCCTGCCTTCCTCTTCAGTGAGACACATTGGTCCTGGGCATGCAGGATCCTTGAATAGACACCAGCTATCCTGGGCTCCCTTCCTGTCTAGGGCTTTGTTCCAGTCTATCCTACCAAGCAGATCTTTGAATAGACCAAAGTCTGACCTTTTAAAATCAATTCGTGTCAGCTTACTTTGCAACTTTCTCACTGCCCTAAGGATCTTGAATTCTACAGTGTCATGGTCACTGCAGCCTGGTATCCCATTGAGTTGTACATTGCTCAGGAGCCTGACTATACTGGTGAGAACAAGTTCTGGCAAAGCTCCTTTTCTGGTTGGTTCCTCTACAATTTGGAGGAGGATGCTTCAACTTTTCTGCTTACCCAGTCTTAACTAAATATGTGCTTGCTTCCCAGAACAGTTTGATTTTCTTGGTAGGAGATAGCCATGCTGTAGCCTTTATTCCAAAACTTCCTCTCCCTCAGAAACACTTTGATTTGAATGGCAGGTCCCTCTAGAAAAGCCTCAGATTTACTCATTTTCCAGGGATGCTGCCCTGCAGTAGAAATATTTAATCTGTGGCAGGCCGCTGCTCCAGTAGCAACATCACTTGAAAGCAGATAATCTAAGACCAGCCATGCCAGCTTTGGAGGTAGAAACCCTTCTAAATTGAGAGCAGAAAAGTACTCCCTGTGGTACCCCTTGCTCTTTTTGTTTTACTCTGAGGGACAACTAAGCACACACACACACATTTGCTTGCACATTGTGAGGGTGATGCATGAACTCTGCTTTGAGAGCTTGGGAGGTTTGTGCAGCCCAACCTGCAATCCATCTGTGGGGACAGAGCTCAAATACCACCACAAGGCTGTGCAGCTGACTGATGCAAACTTGTTCCTGTCCACTCAATAAGGAATTTGTAAGCAATAATAATTTTTAAACAAGAACAGAAAAGGCTCTGAGTGAAAGCACAACTGACTGTGGTATAAAGGACACCTATTCCACAATTTCAAAATTTCCATGTGGTTTGTTTGCTCTAAGAGCAAAATTGGTGTAAGAATAAGAAGATGACTATTCATTCTCCCAGGAAACTGCTCCAAGCTGGAGTGATTTAGAACAAGTCTGTAAACTTGCTGAGAGAGAACCAAGTTCACAGGAGAAGCTACGCCTTGTCTTTTGCACTGAAAAGATACCTCACTAATGCTGTTCCCTGGCAGCAACCTCAACATGAGCAAATGAGAGGGAATTACTTCTCATTTCTTTGTAACAACATGTATTGTACCAGCAGGAAATTCTGAATCAGAAGAATGTGATGTAATCCCATTTGGGGTTACAGACTTCAATCACAAAGCATTTTTACCAACTGCAGAACATTACACCAAAACAGATCAAGGTTCAAGTGGATTGAGAAAGTCAGATAATTTTATGGATGAACTTTCACTTAGATTTACTTAAACTGATGCCAAGAACAATTAAATAAATACAACCAATGTACTTCTATGTGAAAGTTTTTTCAGGACAGCTGGTTTTTAAAACTGTCATGTTTTAGTAGAGCTGCTGAAATAAAAGTTTTAGTGATCCTGCTAATAACCGGCCACAGACATTCTTAAAATGGGACACAGTCACCTCCAAATTTACACATAGACTGATCACTTACATTTGCACAAAACATCCTGCTAGAAATGTTGGCATATGCCAACAGAACATAAGCACTGGAAAGCAATGCAAGTATATGTAACTAGAAGTATTTCTTTTAAATATACATAGAAACCACAAGCACCTATAGAGGATAGTAAAAATATTGAAATACACATTTGCCACATCGACTAGAAATAAATTTAGGATAAAACAGCTTGCATGAAACATGACAATTTAAGATTTGGCTTTCTTGCAATGACCCAGCTAAGAAATGCTACTCTAGACACAGTCCCAAGGCAATGGAACAGAAGTGAAGCTGCAGGAAGCATTTCAAATAGAAGATGAGTTATTCCATTTCCTTCTGCACCAGCATTACGGCCTCTACTGGATGCCCTTGAGTCATGCCCATCATATCAATCAAGTATAGTGAAATGTTTATAAATTTATATTTTATTTTGCATAGTTATAAAAGTGTATGCTTTATATTTTTAAAACAAGAAAATTAGGAAGAGGATCCAACCCTTCACAAACATTTGCATAGGTCATGGGGTTATTCTTCTCTAAGCAGGATGTTTTTGCCACTAGAAAATAATTTCCCATTCCATAGGTAGTCACACATCCTACTGTATCATACACATAATAACTTCATGAAATGTAAATGAACTACCTTCTGCCTGGTTAGAGAGAATTTTAAGGACAGTCTACTTCACTTTTAGCCTCTACAATCTCACTTGATCCTATAGAGGTACAAGGCAAAGTCTTCTTTCTATGAAACACTAGAGATCATGAATAATAAATATTAAGAAAGAACTATAAGTTGCATTTTCAATCACAGAATTTAATCTAGAATAACATTTATAGCAAGTTGTGAAAAACAGCATGTAGTAATTTTATGTTAACTGAGGTAGGTGGTAATGGAAAAGTAATGAAATCACCATTCATCTTTACACTTATGGATGAAGAAGACTTCACAAATGGAGGTTAGGGTCCACAAAGTAGGACTTTTATTGATGGAATCTGGCTATGAACACATTGTCTTGCAAAAACTTAGTAATAACTTCCATTATCCAAACCTCTGAAAAGCATATTTCCTGACATGCTTCCCTCCAGCATACAGGGAACATAAGGAGAACCTTAACTTGCATAGAGAAGAGAGAAAACTTGAACAAGGATCACATACACAGAGAATGGGATGATCAAGAACTAAAAAGGGTATTAGGACCAGATCAAGCATCTTTACTCACATTAGATGCACTCAAACTTCAAGTGCTTGTATGCCAAAACTTCAAGCTAAAACACTGATTGTAAATTGAGTTCTCAACTCAGTTGAGCCAAACACTGCCACAAGCTGGATGTCTGCACAGGCAGCACAGGTCTATGGAGTTCCAAGCCCAGTTCCCAACTACCTGGCAACTCATGAAAAGCACTGTTATTTAAATTCTTTTTTTCCTCCAGTTTGCTTCTAAATAGGTCCATCTAAAGTTCTGGGTACAACAATAATGTCTTACATTATTTGACTAGATACTTTTTCTTCAGGAAGCCCCTTAGAGGGCATGGGATATTGTACAATAATTAACTTACATTTATGAACACCCACATACAGTTGATTTCAAAATTACAGAAAAACAGCAATCAGACAAGAATTAGGATTCCCTATTCAATCAAACCAGAAAAGTGCCTATAAATTGGCACAGACAATTTACAGGCTGTGCCATTATTCTTTTTACTCACACAAACATTCTCTAACTTCACAATTTTCTGTTTTCCCCAGTCCCAACCAACTATAGCATGACTGAAAAACTGAGTTCTCAGAAGAATCAGCTCTCCAGAGGAACCGAGCTCCAAATGCAGGCCTATGCTCCTAAGCACAGTGAGTACCTTTTTGATTAATCTCCTCATTTAGGTATCATGACAACTAAGAATTGCCAGATGGTTTCAGTTTGTAAGGATCTAAAGAAGCAGCATATCATATACCTAAGTACTGGGCAAATAAAACAGCTGGCAGGACTAAATTTAAACCCATCATGCTTAATTTGCCTTCAAAACTATGATTAAATGATGTCTTCAAGTACACAGATTTGCAAATTAAGACTAGTAAATCTGGCATGGCAGTTTTGGGATGTATTAGCATCCTCCACAGCACTGCTTGGAAATATATTCTGGAAAATGGCAACACCAAGCAATATCCACAAAGCACAGTTGACACAAGTGTTCACAGCAACCTTCTTCTTTTAAAGTAATTCTTAGTTTGCGGGCTGTATTCTCTTTCTCATTTTTAGGAAACAGTGCTATCATCTTAATGGAATAAAAAGTTGGTATGCAGTTTGTTTTTTTGCCCTGACCCATTCTCTTCATAGTCCACCTCAAACATTTCTCCTTTCAAATCACATGGCAAAATAAATAACAATTTAAGAGCTATCAAATCTTCCTTCTTGATAACTCATGTCCAGGCAGAACTACATTATTGTAAACAATCCAACATTCCTAAAGTTTTAAAATATTTACAGTAGTTATTTATTTGTGTCATGCAGTAAGATTCTGTAAATCAGCCCCTTGGCATCTTCATCAAAGGCCTGCTGAAATCTAAACAACCAGAACTTGTAACCTTATGTGCTGTAGCAGCACACAAACTGCAGCAAATGCATCACACATCATCTTCCTTTCTGGAACTCAACCCAGTTCTTCCAACAGAAAGACAGAGACTCAAAGAAAACTTCTCAAGGACTGCATAACAAAGATAACCTTTTCAACAGTTCTTGTAGGGACCCTACATTTTATATCTATACCATTATTTCAATCTCAGCATCTCAACTTTTGGGCTATCTAAGACTGACAATGCTGAGTGCCCATCAGCAGCATAGTACTACTATATGGCATGGGATCAGAATTAGACTTAGATGGAAGTTTAGATACTTAAATATATAATATATATATTTCAATATAGACACTCTTGTAGTTTAAGATACTCATTCCTACCAGAAAAAAAAAAAAATCACTTTGCCCAGTTACACTTAAATGTGGGTCTACTCCATTGTGTGTAATTCCATGAACTTTAACAGCTAAATTTAAGCATGGATCTATATTAGAGATACTCAGTTGTAAAAAAAAAACAATGACATACTTGGTAAGAATTCTACCCTGACCACTTCCCAAATATTTGTTTTGGGCTACAAGTACGTGAAAAAAAAGATATGTGAGTTTCTGCACTTGCCTTTAAGAAAACACTAACTGCCTCCAATTAAACTGCAATTGGATTAAATCATGTCCTAAATGTAGATCAGGAACATTACTACACTTAGTAGATTTTATTTTGTGTATATAAGAATATTTCTTCAAATCAGCTTTTAGCACTAGTGTCCAAATATGACTTCACTGTACAGCTCCTTTTATTACATTTCATGCACATTAGGAATGGTTCTCAAATAATAAGTCTCGCTGTCTCAACTAATTTACAGTCCTAAAGATACAGTAAAGTTCAGAAAGAAAAAATTATTGAAACAAAAACTGTCTTTTCTACTTAATATGCAGTGTAGTAAGTCTCAACTTCCAGGCTTCTGATTAAATGATAGATCTGCACATGAAATAGAAGTGACCCAATTAGTCACACAAGAATCCATCCCTATTACTGCTAAAAAGCTGATTAACCTTCAAAGAGCCTCTGTGTCACAATATACAGTACACTCTTCAAAGCACTATCTCTCCTTTGTAAAACTGACTGAAAATCAAGTGTTCTCAGAAAATATTGTAACCAAACCTCCCTGTTTAAAGTGAATCTCAAAACCTCTGAGTGGTTACATAGCATGGGCTAACCTCATTTATGGCATACAGGACAGTGAAGGAATTAGTTTGAAAAAAAATTATTACTGATAAAGTCATCACAGTAAACCTAATGAGACATAGAAGCTGTATGAGCATTCAAAAGATATCCAAGTATTGCAGTTACTACCATTTTCTTATTAAGTGTTGGAATGTAAGATTTAGCATTTCCGTATTTAAGTTTTCTAGAATCTTTTATTTCCTATTTCCTGAGCTGCAACTTTTCAGAATACTACTCTTCATAATACTGTATTTCAAAAATAAGGATTTTAATATATGTATTTCAGCATGCCACTAGTTTTTGAGAGGAAAAATCATAACAATAAACACCTGCAAACAAAACTAGGTATCACTGAAATATCACTTACCTTTGCATAAAGGTTGTAGCTGCTATGATGATTACTAAAGATTACATTACTAGAGATCTAGCAGCATTCTCAAATATTTTACTTTCAAAATTTTCTTTACCAAATATCCAAATTAACCTCAGCTAAAATGATGCCTAGTTTTATTTCTTTCACCGAGGCATTTAAAAAAAACATCCTACTTGTACTGTGATACTATGCTCTACTGGCAAGCACCCCTTTCCAAAATTGAAAATATTGTGAATTTTTCTCCCTAAATTTACAACATTATTGTTTCTTCTCAAGAACCTTAGAGGACACTTTCAGTCAGCCCCCTTGCACTGCTAGCACTGGCTTACAGCATTCTGATGACCTAAAAATACCCTGAAAGCCATCCTTAGTTGTCACCTCTGAACTGTCCTCAGGAAAACAGGACTTCATTTTACAAATGCCCCCAGGAAACTGCTGATGGAAACAGCCCAAGCCAACTGTAATGTCTGTAAGAATAATACAACTGTCTGCTGAAATAATAGCAGAGGACTACAAGAGAGGAAGCTTCAAAACAACACTTATGTCCCAGTGCCAGACTCCAAGCATCAGAGGATACTTGAGGTTGGAAGGGACCTCTGGGTGTTCATCAGCTTCCACACCCTGCTTGCAGCAAGGTCAACTTAGATCTGATTGCTCCGAGTTTCGTCCAGTTGAATCCTGAAAATTTCCAAAGAGTGAGAGAGATGTTGCAACCTCTCTGGAGAAACTTTTTTAATGTTTGCTTTTAGGAAAAAATTTTCCTAATATTTATTATAACACAAGCTCTTTAAAAATGTGTCCTACTGGGTCCTCACTGCAGCACTGAAAAGCCAAAGTGGACTTTGGATGCTGTCACAAGCCTGCCTCATCATTTCACATTTCAAGAAGCTTCTACTTAATTCATCACCAGTTGAAGACAAGGGAAATTGAATTCTTTCTTTTTACCACACCATTGTCACCATTATACATACTAACAGGATCACATGATCAGTTCTCCTGAAAATGTCTCATTAGCCCATTTCTATAGTCACAATTATCTAGAACTGGTGACGCCTCTTGTCCTGGTTCCCCACCAGTGGGAGGTGGCTCCCTGCCTTTCTGCTGTGATGGTGAAAGCTTTCTGCTCACAAGTATTTTCATGGTCAGTGATTCACAGGCCTGTGTTCGGAGTTGAAACTCCCAGTACAAGAGAGACATGGATATACTGGAGTAAGTCCAGCCAAGGGCTATGGAGATGATGAAGGGACTTTAATGTCTGACAGAGCTGGGACTGGGTAAAAGAAGGCTTGGGGGATCTCATCAATGTATATAAATACTTGATGGAGGATGTACAGAAGATGGAGCCAGACTCTTCTCAGTAGTGCCTACTGACAGAGCAAGAAACAACAGCAAAAACCTGAAATAGAATAAATTCCATTTAAAAATAAGGGGAAAAAATCTTTTTTACTGCAAGGGTTGTAGAACATTGGAACTGCTACCCAGAAAGGTTATGAGGTCTCCAAAGATGCAGATGTTCAAATTCCAAGCCCTACAGAACCTGCTCTAGTTGACTTGTCTTTGAGCACAGGGTTGGACTATGTGATCTCCAGAAGTCTCCTCTTTTAATTGTAACACTGATTCCAGAATGAATAATTCGTATTTTCTTCCGCATTTCTTTTGGCTCTGAAAAATTTCATTAGAGACAGAAAAAGCAGAAAACAACTTGGAAATCAAATCTACTAAACCCAAGTATGTCCTTCAGGATCCAGACAGCTAAAGTACATCTGTAATCTTCAATACAGTATTTTACTGGGACAAGACAAAAGACCTCTTTTCTACTTAGGGCAGTCAAAATCACAGTAAAAATTAAAGCTGTTATGAAATTAATTTTCTAGAATAATTTGCAATTTTTGTATAATAGTTTTATGGATTGATGCAAGAACCCACAGAAACAGGACATTGCTTCTCTTGCAACATGAAGGCTTTATCTTACACCTACCCTAAAAGAATTGCTTAACATACTTCATGAGACATATCTTTAAAGTCTCAACATTATTTGAGACTACAAATCCTAATTATAGCCCTGTTGGTTACTTTTAGTTTCTGATAGTTAAACCAGCACTTCTATTGAGGTTTTAATGTGGACTTAGAAAATCATTAATTTCTCATTTATCACTTCAAGTTAGTTAATTATATTGTATTGATCGTATCAGTAAAATGGAACTAAACAACCATTTATTATGTAGGGATACAGTGAAAATTAATATTTATTCCTGTATTTATGACAGCTTTCACAGAAAAAACTATAAAGTGAAGACTCAAAGCCCTTGTCTTATGTTGAAATTACTGGAGCTGCATCTTCTTACACTAATGAAAACTCAGACTACAATTTCTAGTACCTGGCCATAGCCTCTCAGAAACTGAGGGTTTATATTTGCAGAGACACAGCTAAGTACTTGCAAGTAACACTGACAGATTTTCCTACTCTGTTTCCATTAGTGTCTCTCAAAAACCCAGAGTTTTGATACAAAGTGAGAGCTTACCCTTCACATTTATCCGTCCCTTATTTCTATGTTTATATACTATTGTGAAACTCATGGTGTGTTTGACACAAGTTTTCACCAAGATGGAGAAGAGGCTGCTTTATCATCCTCAAACAATTTCTCTGTAAGACCAGATCAGACAATTGGTGTCACGATGACTCAGAGAGTGCAAGATCTGCTCAAAGACAGGAGAGATTCAGTTTATTGGACCCAGAAACACCAGGGCTCTGGGATGCATTTGGAATGCAAGAGACTTCAGAAAACCTGGTGCAAAGTACAGCTGTGGCGAACCAGGAAAAACCAGTGGCAACAGGGTCTTCAAGCCATTTGTCATACCACAAGGCAGGAAAACAGTTCAAGTGTGTGAGTTGTTTGGGCACTGAATGGCTGCTTGCTGTTGCCATCTTTAATACATGCACATGCAAGGCAGAAACCAGGGTCTGCCTCACACAGAACGAAGAGCAGATGGATAACTCATAGCTCTGGAAAAAAACCCTGGAGAAAGGTGAAAAACATGTCAACTGCAACAACAGAAATGGAGGAGATTCACAGATCCCCTTTTCCTGCCTCTTTCCAAAATCATGCTGTAACTAGCAGAATATAAGAGTTATCTCATTTGGAACTGAGCCAGCTGGTGTGAAACATGGAAGTGTTCACTGCAGGGGACATGCAGAGTCATTACTGTGCTCAGCCTACAAGTGGGAGAGATGTCCTTATGGCTACACACTGGAATCAAGCCAAGCTGTGCTTGTGTATTGGTCTCCATCTCCCTGCTATCAAGTGACCAGGGAAAGGCTGCACCTTGGTATAACCTTAGATATTCTCTTAGGCAAAACTTTCTGCACGTCCATCAGGGTGTGGGAAACTTTTTGCACTTGTGAAAATGTTCACAGTGGATTTTTTTTCCCCTGCATTCAGCTACAGAGTGGAAAGAGAAATGTCAGAAACACCACCTAGGTCCAGGTTATACAGATAGGTTTGTGTGATGTGGATTTCTGCCTTCTTGGACTTAACATCAAATTTATGTCCCAAGGCAACTCAAAAGTGCTAACTACTCCTTGTCATCTGAGATTTGAATGCCTGATCTTCATCTGAAAGATTGTGTGTCTCATTGCCAATGCCACCTCCTTCTAGTTTTTCCACTTATGGCTGCAACTTAACATTTACTTAACTATCCCTGCACCCCCAAATTTCACACATGACAGAGGAATGCAGGCTCACAGAAATTCTGACAACTATATAGCACCGGCTAACCAGCTGGCAGGCACAACTGGCTGCTGTTAGACATCAGTCTTCCATCACTTCTAAAATATGCATTTAAAAGACCCTATATCCACTCAGTCTCCACAACCCTGACACTGAATGCAGTAATGATGTTGTGATTTTTTTTTAATGAAACCTTGTGTCACACTGAAATTATTGCTGCAGTTCTGTTTGTACTTCATTTTATATCTGTTTGTGTTGAAATGAATTTAATTTCCCTTTCAGGCACTGTTCTCAGAGGATTCCATTCTAATTTTATTAGGTTTTGTGCCTTTAACTTTCAAAATGAAACACAATGCTTATCACAGTAGTACACAGAAAATTATTATATGTCCCAGATTAATAAGATTGAAAGGTGTGTTTAGTTAAGATTATATCAGGGCTGTGCGTGCTTAAATATTTTAATAGTTGAATGTTAAATGAAACTTATTCTAGCTTTTAAATGAAGATCTGACAAGGTTACACACAGAGAATTAGAGGCTTGAAAACAAGATTCTCCTAATGTATTCACTCCTGTCCTTGTTATCAGAAATAGCTGCATAAAAAATCCAGTTCATATGTTTAGCATTTGAGAGCATTCAGCAATTTTTATTCCCATGTTAGTGCATTTAAAATTACAACAATTTCAGAATAACTGATAGGAATCTGTAGTTCTCTCTCAAATCTGCTCCTCCCATTGATGTCTTATAAAATTTACTACTAACTTTCCAAGCCATTCTCATATGCCTCATTCCTCTTGAAAGAAGAAAAGATGCTTGAAGGTTTGCCAGCATTTATCTCCACCATGTTCTGTCCTTCTCAAGAGACTTTTCATCCACATATGGCAGGGACAGATCAAAGGGAATGTGAGCCACGAGGTGGTAACACTGGAGGACATTTGAATTATAATTTTGAAAAATGCTGATTGCAAAATAAGGTCAGAGCAAGCAGCAAACAAACATTTATTATACTGGCCTTTCTGGACAACAGAGCCAAAAGCTTTTTCCTGGATTTTGCATGTTACAAATGAAATAAAATAGAAAATAACTCATTGTAGTACTAAGCAAAAAAGGCAAAACTACTCTGCTAGTAGAATGCTAATGCTGCCATACTGGAGCCCCTCAGCTTGGCAGGATATCTTTCTTGAACAACAGGTGTCAGAGTTACCCTCTTGGAAAAAAGTTCTCTAAAGAACAAGTCCTCTGCAATGAGTAAGTTCCCCAAATGTGTGAGCTGTATACTCTTTTTCTAAAATCACCTACATTCACATAACCCAGGGTGTAGTGGTAGATATGCCCCTGTACTCAGCGCTGGTGAGGCCACACCTCGAGTCCTGTGTCCAGTTCTGGGCCCCTCAGTTCAGGAAGGATATCGAGGTCCTGGAGCAGGTCCAAAGGAGGGCAACCAGGCTGGTGAAGGGACTCGAGCACAGATCCTATGAAGAGAGGCTGAGGGAGCTGGGGCTGTTCAGCCTGGAGAAGAGGAGGCTCAGAGGAGACCTCATCACTCTCTACAACTCCCTGAAAGGAGGGTGTAGCCAGGTGGGGGTTGGTCTCTTTTCCCAGACGACTTTCAACAAGACAAGAGGACACAGTCTTAAGTTGTACCAGGGGAGATTTAGGTTAGATATCAGAAAGAATTTCTTTACGGAGAGGGTGATCAGGCAATGGAATGGACTGCCCGGTGAGGTGGTAGATTCTCCATCCTTGGAGACATTTAAAAAGAGACTGGATGTGGCACTCAGTGCCATGGTCTAGCAACTGCACTGGCGGGTCAAGGGTTGGACTTGATAATCTCTGAGGTCCCTTCCAACCCAGCTAATTCTATGATTCTATGATATCACTCTGGTAACTAACTTCTACTCTCACCAGCTGCAGGACAATTGATCCTAACACTGCAGCTGCAATCACACCATTTTAATTACATCCAAACCACAATTAAGGCAAAAAGACACAGAGCTGAAATAGGACTTTGCCTACAAACTTTGCAAGATAACAAGCAAAGTTACAGTTACCTTCTAATCTACAATTAACTCAGAGTTATTCTATGTTCTCCAGTAAACATGTCTTCCAAAAAGAAAAGAAGCTAGCTAATGTTTCAGTTCTTTAAAAAGACATGAAGGAATAAGTTATTAGACAATAAAGATATCAAATGAGGTAAAGAGAAAGGTGCAGATAAAAGGTTTCTGCAATTCTATAGAAAGTGTTGACTCCAATTCAAGTATGTCACCAGAACTGCCCATGTCTTGTTGCTAGTATCATCAAATCAGCACAGGTTCCATGGGAAGATACATAACATAAACTGCTGCCTGGGAACAGGTACTACCTGGTGGGATCATAACATAACTTTTGCTCTAAGCATGCCATCAGCAAAAAGCACAACAGTACCAGAAGTTCAGAACACACACAGAGACACATCCAAAAAGTTTGTTAGATTGCCTCAACAGTGACGTCTGTCTACTGAGCTGATTCTTGTACTAAGTCTCTCCAAATTACCCCGAGCAACCACTAATAAAACAAAACCAAGACTGAAACCCAGGTTGTAAAAGCACTGTAGAAAAGCTTTTAAGAAGTTATGAGAGAACTGAGTTTCCTCCGGGTCTTCCCAGACAAAGGACAAACCAAAAGAAAAGTTCAAGGTACATCGCGGAGGACTGCACTGGCACAGGATGGGTGCTAAACAGACATTTTTTAATAATAAAAGTTGTATTAGAGATGTCAAAGATTTTCCATCAGAGGGTTGTCCTGGCATCCCCATACACTCCCTTTGCCATTGCTGCTGTAACAGCATCTGAAGACCTTCCTTCACTTGCTCTCCAGACCATCTCATCAGCAGCCACAGCCCTATATCCACAGTGGTTTTCATAAGCAAGAAAAGCTTAAGTATCAATTAGGTTCTAACTAAAATCTCCCTCTCCATCCTACCCACTCCCATTTTTCTAACTTCAGGATTGTCCCTGGACCCCAGCACACCAACAGCATTTCCTCCAGAGGTGTGAGAGGTCAGCCACCTATGGTGGGCCACTGTGGCTACCAGGCAAATCAAAAGAGTGAGCATTTCTCTCTCCTCTCCCACTGCCCAACTCAGGCTGGATTAGATTAACTTTATCTGAAAGACATGAAAGTCAATACCCATAGCAAGGATGGAAGGGAGAGGGCAAGCTCTACCGTTCATCAACCAGAGTCAGTGAAAATGACAAATGCAGGGATGTTATCACATTCCTCAAAAGATACTTCACCATCTTATTTCAGTCTTTTCTCTTGCCTCTCCAATATTCAACCCCAATTTCCTCTCAATTAATTCAGCCCCAACAGCCTGTTTATTGACAGCTTGACCACCATGGAGGAAACAGAGAAGAAAACCAGAAAACACATCATAAAGCACCATTCATCTTCAGGACTTCATAACAGCCCATACATATTTAGATATAATGTGTCTATGCATTCTAACCAGAACATGTAACATTTCAAGTACCCTTAAATATCCCCAAAGTTATTAAATTTTTAGTTTTCAGAATCTAATCTCAGATCATCAAAGACTTAAATCAAGAACAGTTTATATATAAAATGAGATACATATGTTTTTCAATATGAAAAAGTGTGTGCACATGCAAAATACAATAGAGTGTTACAAGATTAAAGTTCATTTAGCATGACATTTGTAGCAAATCTCTCTCCTGAAGTTATGTTGCAGGACTCAGAACTAGACAAGAAACAGAGAAGTACATTTTCTTATGCTTGATGGGAAATACCAATGTGTGATTATTTAGGCCAATAATAACAATGTGTTAAAGTAAAACAAGGAATCTGCCCTCCATGCTTCTGCATTTTTTTTTTTTTTGCAAAGTGTTTGCCTATCCCCTAAATCTTGGACCTTATACACAATTTTTCATAAAACCAGTTTACTAGACATTAAATCATATTTCTTGACTCCAGACAACTATTATATATGTCTTTAAAGGCATTTTCTTCATGCTATTCAGCCATAGCAAGAAAATGGCTTTTCCAAGACTCTTGACAGATGAAAAATTTCTAAGCATACTAA
Organism: Heliangelus exortis; assembly: GCF_036169615.1. Lineage (NCBI taxonomy): Eukaryota > Metazoa > Chordata > Aves > Apodiformes > Trochilidae > Heliangelus > Heliangelus exortis. Next base: position 128,690,305 of record NC_092423.1, on the reverse strand, counting down.
TATCATATTAGGAATATTTAACTGTGACCATATGACCAGTGCTTGAAATGCCAGTGAACATGTACCTGGCTTTTGTTTAGGTACAGGAGAAAAGAGACCTTTTGAACACAAACGTTTCTAGTCCAGTCAACACATGATGTTAAAGACATTCAAATAATAACATGTGAGCTAAAAATATGTAACTTTCAATTCTCCCTTCCACATGATCTGTGGAGTCTGGACTGCATTCCGTGTTTGTTAGGGTTTTTTAAAAACTTTTTTTTAACATTGAACCTACAACCAAGGACTATTTTATTTTATGGAGTTGCCCAGCACCCATCACAAGATCTGAATAACTTCCATAGTGTTAAGTGATGTGGTCAGCATCCCTGTATACTCCCCCCCTCTGTCTCTCACAGTGGGAAATCACTTGTTGATTAAAAAGCACCATTTGCTTATTCTACACCGATTATAGGCAATGTAAAAGAGTCTGTTTTGTATCTGCAGGGGACAATGAGTGCATTTGGTGCAGTATGGAGTTTGACTGATTCCCAAGAAAGCTGTCCCCTGCATGTACAAGCAATATCTTCATTTCTTAAAATGAAGTTGCCTACCACAACTTCAAGTTTTGCCAAAAAAATGTGAGTCTACAAAGAATGACTCTAAGCAATATTCTGTGGGCAGCAGGTTAGTAAACAAGGAACATAGGCTGATGGTTTTAAAAATTTAGTTTTCAGTGTCAAGGTCTTTGGCAGGGCATCCTTTATAAATGAAAGTACTGGTTAGGTTTATTGGTTAGAACATGTTAACCTCAGGCACAGAGAAGTCATTGTGTATGCATAGTGATTTGGCCTGAAGTTTCTCCTCTTTGAGGAGTACTTGAGCAATTGAGCACTAGCTGCATATCCAAACTGTGTAATGGATGGCACAATAAATAACATCTTACACACCAATACAAGAAAATGTAAAATTAGACAGATTTTTAAAAATAAATAAATAAAAGCCCAAAGGAAGCAGGGGAAAGTGCTAAGAGATTACAAAATTCAAAAATGGAGTAAAAGATGCACAATAACCTGAAATATTTTTCTCTGGACTACCATGGAAGAGGGTGGGAGCCCCTTAATTTTTATGAAAAGGGATGTATAAGATAACTAGTGAACTACGTATCCTGGACATCAGTGCAAGTAATAATATTCATCTCAACAGAGTGAGAAAGCAAAGAAGGACTTAGCTTTTTTCTCATGGTTTTTATAGAAGTGAAGCATAAGGAAACTCTGACCCTGTGTAGAAGTCTTTGAAGCTGAATATAAGCCCTCCCTACAGCAGCCAAGAAACAACTTGTTGGATCTTGTCTAAACACAGCTAACACAGTTTAAATATAGTTTTGATTAGTCTGGCTGCATCAATCTGAGCCAAACAATGTTTACAGCATTTTTTATTTCTTTTAGTTTATATAACATGCTCCATGCATTAACTTTCTATGTAAATGGCCATCAATTAGGATCAATGTCCAGTAAACGACCTCACATTTCCAGCATCCTTATGATGTAACACTTCAGCTACAGCACATAGTGAATTCATCTTTCTTTTCTATGAGACACTTAAGATGTAAAGACAGCCAGGTGCCAATTTATCCCCAAGCTGCTCAAACTGCCTTTATAGAATTTCGGTGTAGCTTTCACGTAACTCAATAAAATGCATCCAGCTTGGACAAATCACCACTGACATTGCCTTAAAATGCAGAATACCTTACCTTTAGAGCTGGGTTTTACTACACCACCAAACATCTGAAGGAGTCCTAGTAACCAATCACCAAAATGTGTCTTGGGAGAAGATGGATTCATTCAAAAGCTGGAAGATATCATCTTCAGAAAGCTGCTGAAAAGCATCCAGGATAGTTTAAATTTCCATCAAAACAGGAGAGATCAAAGGACTGAATGAGGAAGAGGAAGACATACTAACTGCAGATGGTGAATACCAAAGCAGCATCAAAGATGTACAAGGCTGCAAGTGCAAGGCCAGCAGAAGTTCAGCCAGTTTCAGGAGTGTCTTATAGAGACAACTGCAATGGAATCTTCTCTCAACAGCTGTGAAGTTTCTGTCACTGCTACCTTTGACTCATTCACTATCTACTACATGGATGGGTAATTATCAAATGAAAATCATTTCTTCTTTTGCAGGCTGCACACGCAAATATTTTAGAAACTCATTTCTTTCTCCTTTGTGCTTTTCTCCCAAACATCCGAAGTCACAGAAACAATTCCACATTAAACAAATGAAAAACTCTCATACTAATTCTGACACAGTCAGAATTAGAGACTGTCACGTTCACAGAATAGAGTTAAACCAAAACCAGTGGGGGGTGAAAATCAAAACCACTGGTAAAGAAAAAAAGAAAATTCAGTTCTAAGCACTAGCAACAACCCCCCACAGCAAAGCTGACCATTTGCATACAACAGCCCACAGCCCTGTAGCCCTTCCTCCTCTTTGGACTGGGCATATTTCAAGTCAGAAGGCAGATGAGCCAAGGTTATTTATTCATCCATTGGAATGTGTTTTCTTTTCTAAACAGAAGTTTGTTTAATGAGATAATGGAACTAACAAAAACAGACTAAAAATCTAGTGGCTGTAGAGATGCACTATGACAGCAAACTTTTCTCCTTGTCAGTATTTTGCAGCATTTGAAACATTCAAAATATGAACAGAGGAAACTCAGGGAGCACAGTGATCAGCCATTCTGTAGACAGCTAAGCATCTCTGTCAGGAAGCTTTTCATGATACTCCATCTAAATATTCCCTGCTTAGTTTATCTCAAACAATTATTCATGATACCTGCAGACACATTTTGTCCTTCTTCCTCACCAACCTCACTTCAGAAATGCATCATTATTCTACAATCATTTCCCCATGTCACTACCCATCCTGTGCTTCTGTTTTGTTTTTCCACTGAATTTCTTTAAAATAAGCAACACTATTCCTCTGCAGGACTAAAAATTGAAAGCTAAAGATGGATTTCCAGATCACGCCCCATCTAAGATTACGAAATTGCAACAAATCCTATTCCAGAAAACAGAAAAAAGTGATCAAGAGGAATCACCAGTTCTTAAAATAAAGTAGTAATACAGATAATTTAAATCTAGACGCAACCATCAAGAACAAAATATCTGAAGCAGAGAGTTTGTGGAAACATGAGAAACCCAGCTGGTGGACATCTCTAGGACCTACATGAATCTGCAAGAAATGCTGGCTATGAGTTGAACAGTTAAAAAGACTCTAAAATTTATTATCTGACATTTCTCATTTATCTTTCTGTCAGGATTTAAAGGACTTGGGTCCCCTCTCACTGTCCTCTGAAATCATTCTTGTTTTAATTGTCTGTGAACATATCGTGATTCACACCTCTCTCCAGCCTTTTACATTACCTCTCTTTTGTAACCTCCTTTTCTCTGACATTACTAATTCCTCATTTAAGATGACAGTGAAAAGGGATTTCTCTTTCTACTGCCCAACCATGTCACTCCCCATGCCTCAAAATCCTCTTAGTGAGTTTAATCCCTCCGCTTCCCCCACTTCTATCAAGCATCTTTCTGTACTTGCTCTGAACTTCTGGAACTTTTAGTTCAAAATCCATACTCCCAAACATTTTACAAAGCAGTGTTTTAATTACTCCCTATGTGTCATCCACTTAGCTCTTCTCTCATTCCCAGTTTCCACTGTAAAATCTTTGGGAGACTCACTTCCCTGTTATTCTTTCTAAGTGTTCTGAAAACCTGAGATACTATGGACACAACTACAGATATCAGATTACAGCAAAATTAGGAGGGCAATTTAGATGAGAAGATCATTCAGTTTTCTTTTTCTTATTATTGGACTGTAAGTTCAGCAGGTACCAGATATTCCCACTATCCCAGGGTAACTGCATGTGGATGAGTGTATCTGGTTGGCAAGATTTGGATACCTGACCCCAGTTTTCAGTGGCTGCAAAATTCCACCCTTCACTGCGAAGTGATTTTGGTCCCCAAGTTTTATTTTAAAGTAGCAATGGGTACAAAGCTTTTATTATTAACTACTGTCACAATCACTATAAAGATTTATTGTAACAAATAGGCAAATAATGTGGATCTAAACATCATCTACCAGCCCTATTCAAAACATTTTCTACTCTGACAAAAATATGTATAAGCTAAAAAATATTTATAGCCAACTGAATTTCTGAAAGTGACAAACTGAATGAATGAACATGGTAATTTCACCTAGATACAGTTACATCTTATGTCTATTCAGAGGTGGCACACATCACATCTTTAAAGTCACAGATTTCTGCCATCTTCTCCTTAATAATATCAAATTGCCAAATGTCTTCTCAAGAACATTTTACCCCATATAATAAATCTGCGTTAAGTGTTTAAACCTATTTTGAACTCTACAGGATTCATGGTATCATTATTTTCTAGCTATAAACATTACACTTTAACTGAATAGTGTCAAAATTCTGATCATTAATATTGATTAGATATCTTTACTTATAAGTGAATTACATGTGAAACTGATGTAGTATTGATGATAAAATGATAAAGACATCTAACCTGTTCTGTCTCCTAAAATCTCCTTACCAAAGGGTACAGAGTGGCAGTTCCTCATAAACGTCACTTGCCATATATTGACTTTTTAACTAATGCTATTGAACCTTTGTAATCACAGAATTAATGACTTCTGTAGCTCAGCTATGAGAATTCATACTTTAATAATGTTGAAAACAACTGCTTGTTCCTACTCTCTTTCTTTAAGTCTCCAAAGTAGTTTTACAAGCACAACCTGTTGGAAATAGTTTTGGGATAAGAAGTCATTTCCTCAGTGGTTATTCGTAAGGCTATTTGCTAACAATTCAGCAGTTTAAAATTATATTCTATCACAGTTTCTGAGAAACAAAGGAAAGTTTTTTCCCTCCTAAAATCATTCTGCTTTAGCCACTTTGTATCATCCCATCTGCATTTCTGTCACTTTGTTTTTGATTCTTTATAAACAATTTATGGAAGCAGAGCAGTTCCCATGATCAGATTTTTAGATGTAAGTACAATCTTTTGCCCACTCCTTAAGCCCTATGTTATACAAGCCACAATCCTCTCACCCAATTTTTAAAGCCTGATTGTTGCCCATTATAGGACATAATAGAAAGAAGCCTGTATGGTTCAGATGATAAAGTTCCTGCACAAAGGACACAGTGAACGCTACGCCAAATTCTTCTGTTTGTTTTTCTGTATGTAAAAATATCACACTTAATTAAGGGGCTTTTTAAAATTTTCTTACTGAGCATAATATTGGCAAAACCAAATCAGACACCAGTCAAAACAAACAGTCCCTTTGATTTACTCCTCTGATGACTCTAACTGGTTGAGTGTAATTCATTCTTGAAAGAATTTTGCCCCCCAAATCCCACACTGTGAGCAGCTTTCAGCCGCGTGAACAAAGTGAAGTGGTCTCTGATTTTCACGGGGAGGATCAGTGATGTGGGGAACTTTGGCAGGGCTACAAAGGCTTGGCAGAATGGAGGCAGTCTAAACAGATACGGCTGTTTGGTTTCTCTGCCGGAACTGCTGAATACAGAAGTAAACTGTATGAACCCTGTTTGCTCACTCAAAGTATCACAAAAAGCACGCTTCACGATTAAGTTGGTTTGTGCTGACAAAAACGTGCTCAAAAAAACTCCAAACAAGCACGGATCTTAAAAAAAAAAAAACCCTCAGTGTGACAAATGTTAACTATTCTGTACTTACAAAGGAACTTCAGCTGAGATTGCTGTGAGGTTAGAGGAAACGAGATCAGCACAAAGGACACAAACCAAGTCAGGAAATTAATCCCCAGGAACGCCTCTGGTTGTTCTGCCTGGGAAAGATGGGCAGAAGAACCATTCCTGATTAGGAACCTTGAAACATTTGACCTATATCCTCCACTGAGAAACTTTCCACTTTATTTTAGGTGGGAAATAAATAAGGATCTCAAACCCCTTTAAAATCAGTCTTAGGCTCCAAGTAGAAGTCAGGACATCTCTGTCACAGTCACCTAACTGCTGCTTCCTGAACGTCTGTCTTGGTTCTTCCAAATTCAAGGAGACACTCCCAGTGCTGTGGACTTCTATAAACTATACCTGGGGCAAAACTGGTCTAACTGGGTCTTGGTGCATCTCCACTTGGCCTCATTCCCCATGCTGGTCAGCTTAACAGGGTGCAAGTTCAGCTTCACTGAGTTGATCCTGCAGACTTGCTGCCACAGCATGACAGGCTGGGCAAGAGCATTAAGGGAATTTCTGTACTAAAACCACATTGAAAAAGGCAGAAGGGGATGCATTTCGTCACAACAATCCCTCCTGGCATGTTAATAAATCTAGTGCTCCACAATGTTCAAATTCTGTATGATAGCCCAAGTCCTCTCCTAAGCCACAGTACAATGATTTCTATTAAAAAGGGTACATTATCTTGTCAAGTACAGAAAGTACCATTAAAATATTTAATTTTGCAGTAAAAACCTTTTATTGTTGTTGCATGATTTCTTTTTTAGTAATTCAGTTACAGCAAAAGTGATTCGCTCCAAATTACTAAACCAGTCATTTATTAATCATTCTGTCTAGCCTAGTAATTGCTGCACAAAATCCAATAAACAGAAAACTCTTTTTCCTATGAGCATTTTCTCGTGGATACACAGCAATCCATTTAGAGCATGCAGAAATTAGCTAGTGAAAGGATTATAACCATTTCTTTTATCTTAAGAAGAGTCATAGTTTCTGAGTGCAGCATCACTGGGAACCTCTTTCACATGCACTTTTGAACCAGACAGTAAAACAAAAGTATGAAATCTACTTCCAGTTGCAGTGTTTTTCATTCTCATAAGACACAGTAAACGAAAAACAGTGCCACAAGTTTCAAAAGACACCTCTATACAGTTAAATACTGAAAGTATGTTCAGTTAACATAGAATAATGCAGAAAATAGACTGCATGGGTAGAGGTAAGGGAGAAAAAATGTGTCCCAATAAACAGTAAGTTAATCTGTTGCATTTATTCAGTGCAACTCATCCTCTGCACAGCTTCTTGAATACATAGCTGTTATTAGCTTTAATAAAATGGAGTTTGTAGATATAATTTTGGTTATTAGGTATACTTTAAATAAAAATCTCCTCTAAGGAACTCAGCCAAACTAAAGTTTCAAGCAAAAGTGAGTTGATCTTTAGTTATTGTTTTATAAATACATGCTCCACTCCATTTCCAGCTCTGATAACATTCACTGCATATCTTCCTGATGAGATCGCCAAGAACAATGTAACTTCAGACATAAGTATGCCAGACACATATTGTTTCTGTGCTGTCACACCCAGAAACAAAGCATCTTACACAGCAAAAATTTCTCCCAAAGTTTTGCAGCTCTTCTTGGAATAAGCAGGTTTCAGTAAACAAAAATATTCCTATTTCATGGCAGAACATGCATTTCCAGCCAAAGATTTTTCTCAAAGTATGCAAGGCAGGCTGTGCAACACAAAGCTTTCAAACAAACAGAGGATTCAGCACACACTGTGTTTTGTGTTTGTTTTGTTTTTTTTTTAATAAAAATATATTTAAAATACATATTCCTTGGTACTTAAGATACCCCTTATCAATGTACCAGCATATTCCCATGAACGTAAAAATAGAAATCTCTTCCTCCTATCCCTCTTCCTGACACTGTAAGTGAAAAAAGTAACTTTATTCACTGAGTGACATGCTTGGTTGGGACAAGGAGGATTCAAGCAGAAGTGAGTTAAAATTCTCATAAATGGATATGAAGTCTGACTTTTTTCCTAGGAAGAATCCACTGCATGATGTTGGCCTCTTGTCTAAAGTAAATAACAACAGAACTAGAGAAAATGGCCTGAACTTGTACCAGGGAAAGTTTAGACTAGATACTAGGAAGAACTCCTTTACTAAGAGAGTAGTCAAGCACTGGAATGGGCTACCCAGAGAAGTGGTGGAGTCATTATCTCTTCAGTTCTTTTCCAGCCATGACAGTTCTGTGATTCTGTGATAATTTCACCCGGCAGTTGTCTCCTGCCTGTCCAGTGACAGAGAAACTAACTGTAGAGATCTTGATTTAAAAATGGACAGTGGAGTCATGTAAAGCATTAAAATTAAGGTACTAGTGTCAGCTCTTGATCCTGCATTCAGCAGAAAACTACTGCAGTCAGCAGAAGAGTGGGATGAGAGCTCAGCACACAGGCTGCTGCTATTTAGTATTTGCTGAATCTTTGAAAAGCTGTTTTCTTTCCAGCAAAAGGAAGAAAGAAAAAGAAAGAAGAAGAAAAAAAAATATACATATAATGACTCATGGATCTGGCCTACTGCATCTTTTGGCAAAGTAAACTTAAGCCTGTGTTTACTAGCATTATGAATATTGGGGCATTTGCAAGAACTACAAATTCCATGAGAATCCCCAGCACAGGCGTCACTTCATCTGGGAGCAGAACTTGTATGCTTGGATTGGGAACTTAGGTTTCTTTTACTTGATGGGTTCAGTGTATGAACCCTCACGGGGATGGCTGCCCAGGGCTGTACACCACCAGGGACATAAATTTCTCTACATGGCAAAACACAAATGCCAGGCTACTCCCCAGCGATTTTTATTTCCAAGTGCCTGATCAGGCCAGGTGCTACTGACAGGAAAAAGACAATCTCTCCTCAAATACTTCTGCAGCCCAGATACAAACTGAGAAAGCTTCAGCCAGATGGTATTTTCCTTCTTCTTACCTTGAGTTCACCTACCAGCTTAGCTACTGGGGGAGGCCCTAAATTAAATATAGATTTTCATGGGATTCGTGCCCCTTAGTCAGGTGGAACATCCTACTTCAAAGCTTCACCTTCCCCTGCTATTTAAGACATTTTAAAAGGGAGTAAAATCTAATACTAGATCTGTCCTTAGCTGTTCTTTTTTCAAAATTAGAGAGATAAAAAAATCTTTATGCATAGCTGCAGTATCAGAGTATCCCTGGCTATCTATTAATCTCTGTAACAAGAACACACTAAACATTCACTGGCAGTGCATCATCCTGCAGCATGAGTATTTGTCAGATACTATCCTTTAACCTATTTCAAGGGGAGAAAAACATCTTGGAGTGTCTTCTAAAGTTTTGTTGATTGTTGCTGGAAGAGCAGGGCTTGAAAAGATACATGGTGCTGTATTTCTGTGGCACAGAAAGTGAGGTCAAAGGAAGCTGCCTTTCTCTGGAATAGAAGATTAGTAAAAGTTAGTCCTCAGGAATTTAATTCTATGGGGTTGGACCAACTTTGAGAAGTAACACCTCCTAAAACAGCTTTGTCAGAATGTGGCCCATCATGCAAGGGGAGCATACCTGCAGAATTTACAGTTTTCATGCTGTGCTTTTGAATTGCAAAACCCATAAAATAGAGAAGCAGCAGAGAAGATTAATACCTTTAATATGACTACGTAAAAATTATCAGTATAGGGTATGTTTCTTCAGCAAAAGACAGCAGTACAAGGTTTGGAAATTTTTCAGGAAGTCTTTCTGTCCCACCAGAGATCTCCTCTATCAAATTCAGCTTCATCTAGCAGTTCTTCATTCATTAATTGATCTCATCTAAGCACAAGATTGATACTATCTTTGTCCTATTACTATAGAAATACACGGTGAGGAAAAGATTATTATGTAGATTAGTCTCATCCACATATTACTGGTGTTGAGTCCTCTGAGGCTGCTGAAAAGCAGGAAGAGAGAACGGAATGATCAGGGTTTCTTCAGGACTCATGGGGACTGCTTCAGAAAGGAGGAGAAATGAACCATGAATGTTGTCTCTCTTTTAATTATTGACATTGCAACACAAGTGGTTCATCTTCTGACCTGGACACTGACCACACCAGTTCTAGAAGGTTAAATTCTGTCAGATGAGCTTGTAGCAGCCTTTGATTATTCCCTCTGGGTTTTTGCTTGGGAATGGAGAGGTTCAGGACAGAACAGCAGCTCCCACATTCAGTTGCTTTGGACTTACTTTAACACATAAAGACCTGAAGGAGAAACTACTCTAAGAATACTTCCCTCCTCATTTCCTTCCAACACATAAATCAGAAATAAGGTAGCAACACTGGGTAGGAGAGGCAACACTTTGTAGTTCACCTTTAACTCAAGAGAGCAGTTACTTCAAATTTATAATTTAAATAAAAGTACCTCATATGGCTAGCACTGCATGGATTGCATCAAGTGGTCAACTGTAGAGGAAAAAAATCTCTTTAGAAACAACCAGTGGCAAACCCTGACCCTGACTGCCTTCGGTTTTCCCCAGGACTTGCTTTGCAGAGCCAGCACTCCCCAGAGCCCAAAGCAGCCACATTGGGGAAGGGGCACTCACCATGAGTTCAGGCACTTGGAAGGGTAACACAGAACTGGTGCACAGTTAGAGCATCACAAAAATAAGTTAAGGTTGAAAGTGAGAAACAGAATGGATATTTCAATACAACTTTTCATTCAAAACCATGTCCTGGCCCGCAGAATGACAGCCTGTTCAGGGCTGTGCCAAAAAGCCTCAGAGGTCACAGTCTTGTGACCTGCACAGCACTTCCTTCCTCTTCCCACCACTGCAGCCAGCCCCCAGCTGACTCAGCGTGCCGACCACCAAAAAGGTTTCCATCATTTGGTGCTCTGCAGGCCACAGTGCAAGAGTCTGGCTGTAGTACACAGCTAAACAATTCTTCCTGCACTTCATTTCAAACAAATGGGAAAGGAAAGACTATCCACATCATTTCAAAAAGTAAACCAGACAGTGGGGATTACATCTATTGGGAGGTTGCTGCTTTATTCAGTGACAGGATGTGAGGGGAAGGGAGATAGAATTTTGCAGACCCACCAATGCAGACCTACAGTGCAGTGGATTACCTGTTGTGTGGGTAGTGTTCCAGTAGTGAAGGCTGCACCTCTAGGTCCAAGACTGAAACAGAAGATCACATTGTGGCACCCTGATATCATAGTAGCAATGTTTTTGTAAATCTGTGATAGGTTGGAAACCTACAGAGTGTTTTTATTCATCACAAATAAATATTTTTGTGCCATTTATTATGCCTGTGAAAAAGTAACACAGAATTATTTCATACCTTTGGCTCACAGTAGGAATCATTTTTGCCATCTATCTATGCTACTATTTTCCCTTTTATTCTTTTCAAAAAGCATTAAAACAAAGAGTATAAGAAATAGAAAAAGAGGCTAGTTACTTTCATATCCTTTCTCCAAAGTTCAAAGACGACTGTGATAAACATTTTAGATTTATCATTTTTAAAATATTGATCTTATGTACTGATACATGTCCAACCAAGTTCAATTTCACCTGCAGAATAAAATCTTCAGAGATGAATGTTCATTACACCTGTGCCAGAAAACCATTTTATTTTCTTCTAGAGGCAAAGGTTTAATTAAACCTGAGACACTGCAGAGAAAAGTAAGAGAGCTCTGAGAAAATGGAAGTTCTTCACAGGACTGTCAAGAGAACCTTAGATAAACTGAGGTTTCTTAATTACTAATTCAGCAGGTCAGCTGTAGAGCAATTGCACAGCATTATGCTAATTTCAGATTAATAATTTCTGTGGATTAGCATCCAGAGTGCTAATAACTGCATCTGATCCACCAAGAAAGAGAAGGACAAAGATGTCTCTTATTCTAAACCACAAGAGATGGAGTTTTTCAGCCAAATGGTGGGAAGGACACCACATTACCTTTTGTGACTGCATTCAAATCCTAGGTCAATGTTGCACCCACACAGCAATTGTATTTATTCAGCAAAGTGAAGATAACCCATGATCTCTGTTTCTGCTTGGTTCAACATCCCAGTTTTAAATTGGTATTAGCAATTATGAACCACATTACAATTAAATATGTGGTTTCAGATAAGGGGGAAAAAAAGAAAACAGTTCTCTGCTTCAAATATTCAACAAGAGGTTTTAAGTGCTCAAAGCAGCAAAATGAAGTTATAAAAATTATGCTACTATCTTTTTGCAACACCCTGAGAGAAGAAACTTTATCTATTCCTAAGAGATAAACATTAAATGAAAACGCAATTATAGACAAAGAAGATTCTTTCAAACCACTAAAACTGTATTTACAGCAATTTAAATAGTTTCAGTGCCACTGGATTTAAACAGCTAAAATTACTGCAGGCTAGCTGCTCTTTCTTCAACTTCTTAGTGGCTTTCAAAGATCATCTTAATGTAATACATTAAGTGATTCTCAGGGTAAGCAGGAATAGGTTTGGTCTGGAATTTTTTTATTGGTTTTCTTTTAAATATACACAGCCTTTCCCAATTAGGGAGAAGTCTCCTATTAGAAAACAAAGCCGAAATTTCTTCATGCTTTCAACACAAATTTGAATCCTTTAGCCTTTAATAAAACTGAATTTAGCAGCAAATGATTTAATTTGAGAGACATGCAAATTATGTATTTTCCCATCTATATATTATTGGGTGGATCTTAAATAGCTAATGTTCATGACTAATGATATTGCAGAATCCTATCCTGAAAGATCACTAAAAGCTTTAAATGGGCTACATAATTAGATAAACAAAGCCATGTTCTCAGTGCAGACGATTTTGAAAGAAACTGCAGCAATTAAAGCTGCCAAACAATCAGATCTTCTCTTAGGAGTCTGAGCTTTTTGGACTCAGGAAAGATTGACTAGATGCCTCCACTTGTCTGTATGAACGTGTGTTTCAAGTGTGACCCTGCAAATCCCCAACTTCTAGATTTGTTTAAAACATTCTTGCTTGCATGCTAGGACAGCTTTTCTAAGAAAAAGCTGGATGTCATTTCATTAATTTTATGCCACAATTTTTATCACGCCTGCCAAGGCCTAAGAACCTTACAACTTGTTCTCAGAATACAGCAAAGACCTTATACAAACCACCCTGCCAGAGGCATAGTGCACATGAAATTTCTGCTTCTAAAGCAAAACAGACCACATTTCACCCTGATTATTCCTATTTTCACCAATGATCCCTATGTATTTGCCATGATTATTCTGAACTGCTGTTCTCTCCTCCAGACTATTATAAAGTACTTAATTCTGTGACCCTGGCAACACTTGCAGTCACATTCTTCATACCTGCACCCTGGTCCAGTCAGCACCAGATTCAGGTCATTCTGAAGAGCAACTGAGAACATCCCCTGGCTTCTTAATGCACAGAAAAACCTGTTACAGATGAATGCAAATGAAAGTCATTTGAGTCACCTGTTGCTGAATTTGTGCAACAAATAATCTTAAGCATTCTTGAAAGGCTTGCTGGGTATTTTGCAGGGGCAGAGAGGGCTGGTACATTGATGTCTAGCAGGTAATTGTGTGTGAATATAAAGTCTACATGTTTTCATATCATCTAGAGCACTCCCCTTACAAATTCTGTTGAAATTTAACCGACCTATCAAAGCCAGCTTTTTTTTCCCTTTACACTTACCTGCATCTCTTTCCTGAAACTCACCATTTAAATTTGTCTAACTAAATTAAACTATGAAATTAATCCATGAAACAGTAAATGCACCATATTTGGTGGGTAAGGGTGCAATCCAATTATTTAGCCAAACTTATCTGATGTTTGGGAACAGTAAAGAACGACAAAATAGCCATCAGACATGGGCTTGCTATAAATATATTTTTTTAACTATAGCCTATTTATATGCACAGTATAACAGCTGCAGTCTTCCAGAACGACTTGCAGAACAACTTGTAGAATGTGTTAAGAAACAGTCAAATAAAGTATAATCTGAACATTAATTCCAGCTAAGTGAACAGATCCCTGAAGCACTTTAGCATATAAATGAAGGTCAGTGAACTTCAGGCAGAAATGGAGAATATAAATTGAAGACAACCCTAACTTCACATTTACAATGCCAAGAAACAAAAAAATACAAGCAGAACAGACCATGAGCTGTAGCATCTGCTTCTAAGATAAGACAGGAACATACCTGCCAGCAGTTCCTGATCTTATTTTCCCTTTCCTTCACAAAGAATAATGCAATCTCAAATCCTTTTCCTGATTATTTGAAAGAAAAAGGAGGAGGAGGACATCACGTTTTAGAGCTCACTATTCACTCCCATTTGGAATGGTAGAATAGCCTCCACTCTGCCATGCAACACGCCACAGAAGAAGGGAAGATGGAGTAATAAAACTATCATACAGATTTATATCTTACAGCAACAAATTTTGTTAGAGTAAAGGAATATTATTTCATGGAATACCTTCTCCCACAAGCAGCACATTAAAATTGGCACATGGAGACAATGAGAAATAGGTCTGTCCAGCTGACATCACTGCAAGCAGAAACTAAGCACAATGATCATTAGATCAGACACACAATTCGAGAATAAAGCCCAGAATTTTGAGTAAAGTACTGAGGTGGCAACATTCTCCCTTGCTATGCTGAAATAGGTACTTGAAACATAAAGATAATTCCACTTCTCTTTGCTTATATGCACCCATTTGATACAATTTCTAAAGCAGTATGGTTTACAGACAATTTAATCTTATATCATTATATTACTCCATTCTCCACCCCATGTATGATGAAGTATGTGTGATTAGTTGAAAGAGGACACAGGGATTTTTTTCTGAGTAATTTATACCAGGACATCATACACATTTCTTGAGACTTATATTTCCCAATGATGGTTGTGAATTGGAACACTGTGATAGAAATCAGATGTCAAGGAACTATGTAACTATGAGAAGAATATACATTTTAGTTTATTTTTGTTCAAATTTGTAAACCCATATATAGAATAAACAACAGAATAAAAAGTAGTGGTAAAAACAAATGCAGACTCTGAGGAACACGCTTTTCAGTATGTGTAAAGAAGCAAATCTACAGGAACTGTGATACAAAACACACTTTGTGTTAAAGATGCTTTGACATACCCTTTTTTTTTCAGCTTTGATAAAGAATAAATGAGACTGCATTCCTAAACACATGAACTAGTTTTCTTTTCTGACAAGTACTGCTGAAGAAAGGCAATCATGTAATCAGGAAATTGTCCAAAATTTCCACTTACCTACCTGTTAAATGACTTAGAATTGTATTTCTGCACAATGAAATGCTAGATAAATTATATATTACATCATGATACACTGTTGGTATAAGTACTGATAATACTTGAGAAACTCTATAAAGAAAACTCATTCTTTGATTTGTTGAAGCTTTATGTCTGTCAGCCTCCAAAGATTTTTGTCATTTTATTAACAATCATTTTGGAAGAATTTTACTGATGTAATATACTTGACAGTGTATATTGCTTTGCCAAATCATAAATATGATCATCATTGTGACTACATTTACAATAAAGCTACAGTGGCAAAGTGTAAGGCCTGTAAGGGGATTCCTAGGCTGATGAAACTGTATAAAAACTATGTAACAATGGTATTTTAAAAAACAAGAACGAATTATTTCAGTGCTTTGAAGAACACATTAACAAAGCAAACCAAGTTTTTGAGACTGATTCTTTTAAAGACCATGCCAACTGTGGTCAGCTTATCATTTTCACCATCTCTCCCTACACCTTCTTCTCACAAAGCAACAATTCAATGTGTAAAACACTTACCAGTCTGCCCACAGTTCTGCAGTTGGTTCAGTGTTTCTCAAGAACACTGAAAACCACAAACTCTGCAAGATATTCTCCTACATTATTGTGTAACCATCACTCTCAGCTGCTGCTATCACACATTTTTTAGTTTAACACCTTTATGACAGTATTTCAGTGTGATTGAGCAGACCAAGTTCTTGCCCCCTTTTACCTCAGCTCCAACCTGACCAATTTAGATTTCACTGCTTTTAACATTTCCCCTCAACTCCATACAACATTAAACAACATTAGCTCTGTCCACCATCTAAAATCTTACTGTCAGATCTTCCTCCACACTTGGTTCTGTGTGTGGGAAGCTCTGAATCTGTGTTGAACATCCAACCCACATGCCCTTAGACATGCGGTTTTCCAATGGACTTGCATAAAAAAGTATTTTTTAGCACTATGCACTGATCTTTTGTGCCTCACTAAGACAAGAACTATCTTGCTAGTCCTCCTCTTGTACAAGGTTAAGCATACAGTCTGCACCTAACAAATGCAAACAGATGATCAGTGGGCTGGAGCACCTCTCCTATGAAGACAGGCTGAGAAATTTGGGTTTGTTCAGCCTGGAGAAAGGAAGGCCTAAGGGAAACCCTATAGTGGCTTTCCAGTACCTGGAAGGGGCCAGCAGGAAAGCTAGAGGGGTACTTCTTATGGGGGAATGCGGTGACAGGACAAGGGGGAATGTTTTCACATTGAAAGGTGGTAGGCTTAGATCAGGTATTAGGAAGAAATCCTTCAATGTGAGGGTGGTGAGACAGTGGAACAGGTTGCTTAGAAAAGTTGTGGATGCCCCATTCCTGAAAGTGTTCAAGGCCAGGCAGAATGGGGCTTGAGCAACCTGGTCTAGTGGAAGGTGGCCCTGACCATCCAGGAGAGGTTAAGGTCCCTTCCAACCCAAACCACTCTATGACTCTGTGACTACAGCTCTTTGACTAATTCTATAGTGAATAGTTGTTTGTTTGTTTCTTTTAAAACTAATCCTTGACATTTGGCACTAGCATTTCCAGCACCTACTTATTCACAATGAAACATACAATATAGTTTCTTTCCTTCTTCCCCTTCAATATTTTTTTACTTCATGCCTCAGGCAAGTATCACATCTGCTAAACCCAGGACTAGCCTTTCGATGCTCTTGCATATTAGAATGCAAGAAGGATCCAGTGTAATGTTAGAATATTACTTTTTCAATGTGGGGAAAAAAAGCTTTCACAACTATTCTGTAAATCCTGTGTGTATTTGTAAATTATTGCTGAAATAAAATCCCACAGTAATTCTTTAAACTGCTGTGTGGGAGTAGAGACAAAGGAATGGGTGGGAAGAAAATAAATTACAGTGTATCTGCTTATACTCACATCATCAAAAGGACTACAAAACTGGGTGCTCAGATAAATTTGCTGGCCAGTTCATTTTTAACGTCTGGTCTCACAATTTATTTGGCTGCAGTTTAAGAAGCAGAGAGAAGTTAAAATCCAACCAATTGCTCCAAAGAGTAGTACACATAGCAGAGGTTTAACAAATAGCTTTGAGCTGATACCAGACTGCATTCCAAAAGAGAAGGAGGCCGGGGTGGACAGCCAGATGACATCCATATGCTGGTATCTATGCCCAGGCTTGGGTGAAAGGCAGAAAGCACATTGCCTGGGCTTACATCAAGAGAATGGAACATGTATAGCAGGATGAGAACAGCACCCAATTCCTCCAAACTCCACTTGGCCCTAGAGAGGAAGGGAACCTAGATGTCCTTGTCACTGTCACCTAAGACATCACCAGTTGAGTGCCAGAAAGCTGAATAGGCATGTTCTAAGAAGGTCCTGCTCCCTCTGGAAAATCCTCTGGAAAATAGTTGTTGATGGTAACTAAAGATAATGCAGTTTGCCTTTGTATTGCAATAGCACATTTGCCCTGATAGCTACTGTCTCTCAGCTGACAAGAGGAGGACCTGGTGGTTTGCTTGTTCCTAGTGGAACACAACCCTTGGTTCTGCATCACCAAGCTGAGAAACCCAGCAATGTCGGGTGTCTCCATGATCAGCACAGGCTTCTACCATCCTGGCCCTTGCCCACTCTCAGCTGCCCATTTATTGATAGATTATAGGAATTTTTAAAACATTTGAATATGCAGAGGTCACATTACATTGGTGAACTTCACCTGATGCCTTCCAGCAGATTTTTATCAGTACAATAATTTTAAAAAATATGTACGGTGTTTTAAATTTTTCTTCCATATATACACACATAACTTGTTCCACCAGTATTCCAAACAGATACTCTAGGTACTACAATGCTTTTTAACTGTTGCCCCTTAATGACATCAATCCCATATGTACAAACCACTTATATGATGTGTTTTTTTTTTTCATACCAGATACTGAGGTTTCCGAAAATGCCTACTTTAGGATGCATAGGTCAGAGTCAGAAAGCAAACTATTGCCAAGTTCTCCCTAGCAGAATTAAAGGTTTTCAGTCAGCTCTTGGGTTTTAAATAGGAAATTCAAGTTTTAGAAGATTTGCCAAGCTCTACACCACAGAATTTGCCATGCACTTTAAATTCAAAATTTGGTAGGCTTTCAGGCAGTTAAAAAGACCTAAATGGTCAAGTTACAAAGAAACATGTTCCTCCATACCAGTTTCATATTATTTTGAATGTTTTCATAATGACAAGACCTCTCTTTAAGAATAAATGATGGCAATATTGACACTCCCACAAGACACACTATAAAAAACACCCCTCAAGTAATAGTACAAAGTCCTGTTACTAATAAAAGAAACACACACATAATACTACTTCTTTCAGCAAATATTGATACAAAAATTTCAAATAAAATAAAATATTTCCTAACAATGCCAATGTTCCTTCTTTATCCTTCCTAGTGTTTTGATTAGTTTTTTTTTTTCTTTTCACTATTTCTCTTTCTTCATCTTCTTTCCCATGAGCCCACTATTGTGAAGTAATAGGCTGGCACTTTCAAATTATCTTCATAATTATCTCTTAAATTCTTTAAAATTCTCTTAAATTTTAACAGTGACAAGCATCAGCTCACAGTCACAGGCGAGTGGCTCACAGAAGTGCGCTTACCAACCCTTCAACATTTTGGAACGAAAAGCAAAACAATCCACATGGAGAAAATGTGATAATGGAGCCATAACGTGATGGCACCAGGCTCTTAAAACATTTCTACTCAAAGCTCTATTGTATGCATGATTTAGTTGGAGCATAAGGATATCTGGAAGCCACATCAAAGGGCTAATGGATAGACATTTTGTTAACATATGTAGAACGGATGCCAGGCCATAAAACAACATTGTACTGAGTATTACATGTCTTCAGAAGGCTTTTTTTTTTCTGTGAGATTGTTTTTTTTGTTGTTTCATTTTGGTTTTTTTTTTTCTACAAATTATTTCTTCCTTTATGTGCATGAATGTCTAACAGGCTCAGAAGTCTGGATAATTTTCATACAATTTTCATGTTCTCTTGTCCGCTGAAGCTTTGCCCAGTACCAAAAATTCTGAGAGAGTGCTAATTTTTGAAATGGAGAAAGGCAGAAATATAGAAACAAAAGTTACTATTTCCTTTGTAAAGCAGGTTCTGTTGCACAAATCATGGATTGGTAAAAAAATTCATGATCTGCTACCTTAGCAACTCTGTTTCTCAGGTCATTCTTAGGACTGCTACTTTCAAAGTGCCATCCAAACTTGGCCCAGAGCTACAGCACATTCTTCAGTGGTTATTTATGCCTCTGGTGTTCAAAACAGAGTCACTTTTCAAATGGTACATTTTGTAGATATGGCACTCCATAAAAACAGGAGGCAAAAAAGCTGTGTAGAATGAATTCCTGGAACAGCTCTTTAGGATTCCAAAGAAGTCACTTATGAGCTTCTCTGTTTCTGCTCTCTGATACGTATGCTAGATCACAAAATAATGAGCAAACATTAAATTTATATACTTTGTAGGGCACTTAGGAAACCACCTTAGTTCTTCCACCACATAGTAACTGTAAGATAAATAGAACAGCAATGCACACCAAGAAATACCCAGTATGGAAAGACACTGCAAGTCAGCATTACAGAAAAGTTATACCTTTAACCACTTTGATACCTTTTTCAGTTAATGAAGTTATTTGTGGCTCAGCCTTTGGCACATTAGGTACACTGAAGCCAGACTAACAAGAAATAGCCTCTATTTATAGCATTTCCCCAGAGATGGGAACAGTTGCTTCTGCACTTTAAGACCAATCATGTTACAACTGTATTAAAATGAGAAGACAAACATATTTTACTGCCAGCTCTGCCTGTATTTCAAATGAAAATCACATTAGTTAACTTGTAAATTTCTCAGTCAGTCAGTCTCCAGTGTCAGCTTACATAGTTTAAATAAAACATTTCACAAAGGATGCTAACAGCACGGTCCCAGGTTTGACAGTGTACTTCAAAAACTCCTCCAAAATGAAAGCCAGGAATGGATCTCAATGCTGCTAACCCGCAACAGCTTGGACCTCAGCAGGTTCTGCTACCATACCTTTTTTGTTTCACAAATTCAACTGTCAGAAGTCATGCAAGCTAAAATATGTTAAGTCTTACAACCCACAGGTTTTCCACTCCTGCTGCTGTCCTAAGCACTATGAGCATGGGATCCCAAACTCAAAATGGCTGCCAGGGCACCAACTCAGGGCATGTTACAGAATCATAGAATCGTCCAGGTTGGAAAGGACCTCTGAGATCATCAAGTCCAACCCTTGATCCACTGCCACTGTGCTTACCAGACCATGGCACTGAGTGCCACATTCAGTCTCTTAAAAACCTCCAGGGACAGAGAATCCACCACCTCCCTGGGCAGCCCATTCCAATGCCTCATCACCCTCTCAGTAAAGAAATTCTTCCTAATATCCAACCTAAACCTCCCCTGGCAGAGCTTAAGTCCATGCCCTCTTGTCTTACTGAGAGCTGCCTGGGAGAAGAGACCGACCCTCCCCTGGCTACCCCCTCCTTTCAGGGAGTTGTAGAGAGTGATGAGGTCTCCCCTGAGCCTCCTCTTCTCCAGGCTGAACACCCCCAGCTCCCTCAGCCCTTCCTCACAGGATTTGTGCTGGATCCCTTCACAGCCTCCTTGCTCTTCTCTGGACCTGCTCCAGCACCTCAATCTCCTTCCTGAACTGAGGGGCCCAGAACTGGACACAGGACTCAAGGTGTGGCCTCACCAGTGCTGAGT
This sequence comes from Heliangelus exortis, assembly GCF_036169615.1. Lineage (NCBI taxonomy): Eukaryota > Metazoa > Chordata > Aves > Apodiformes > Trochilidae > Heliangelus > Heliangelus exortis. Next base: position 128,669,490 of record NC_092423.1, on the reverse strand, counting down.
ACAGGGGCAGAATCACTTCCTTGGACCTGCTGGCCACGCTGTTCCTGATACAGGCCAGGATGCCATTGGCCTTCTTGGCTACCTGGGCACACTGCTGGCTCATGTTCAGCTTCCTGTCAATCCAGACTCCCAGGTCCCTTTCTTCCTGGCTGCTCTCAGCCACTCTGTGCCCAGCCTGGATCTCCCCATGGGGTTGTTGTGGCCAAAGTGCAGGACCCAGCACTTGGCCGTGTTGAACCTCATCCCGTTGGAATCAGCCCAACTCTCCAACCTGTCCAGTCTGTTTGGTCCCATTGTTTCCTATGGGTTTACAGACAGAACTGATGGATCTTGAACTCATTATCTTACAGGCAGAGGCTCACCTTGTCTAAGCACCTACAGGCATTCAGGCCTTAGCAAGCACTAAAAGAGAACCTTGGGACTGTCAGAGGGGATGGTGGATCTCTCCACTCAGAACACACATGGTCATTCCAGCTATGACATTACCATGGGTCCTCTCTGGAAGAGCAGCCCTTCCTTGACTTAGAAGCAAGATAATACAAAAACAGAACAGAAACATTGGTGAGACCCTGAACTTCACTGACAGCACCACCTGAAAATTTGGTAGTGCAAAGTTGCAACTCAGAGTAGATTTCAAGGCATGTTTTTTTTAGTTGAAGCAATTGATGCTGAAGTATTTGCCTCCTGCTTCTGCCTGCAGAAGGATAAAGGATAAAGCAGAACAGAAACCAGAGGTATCAGTGGGTTAACTTTTCAAAACAACCTGTGTGCCTTGGTTGCAGAGCTGCCTCAAAAAGCAACAGGACATCTGCACCCATGTCACATCATTGCTCCTGAAGGTGTATGAATCCATGAGAGCTTCACAAAGCAGTAATTACATTTTTTCTACTGTTTTAAGTTATTCAGCAATGTAAATGTGTTGAAGTTCAGCACAGCTTTCCAAGTCTGACAATTCTGTTTATCAATTTTGATGATACCAAACATCTCTTGCAACAGCAAAACAAAATATATCTTACAAGACATTAAGCTACAGCAAACTTTCCTAGAAGTAGGTCAGAAGCATTTCAACAACTACTTTTTTTTTCCTTTCCTTAACATTTTTCTAGTTTTACTTTTTTCCCTCTCCATTGCTATATGAAAGAATCCACAAAAAAAAAAAATTGGGAAAGTCACCTAAAAAGAAGGAACTGAACTGAACATGCGACAAAAGTGGTCAAAAAAAGAAAACACAAACAAAACCAAACAAAAACCCCACAAACAGGTAAGAAAAAACCAATGCATTGTTTTCTCCTTCAGATTTTAATAATAATATTCAACATTGCTTGCAAGAGAGAAAATTTTCAGACAAATACAATTTCAGTTCTTGGTGACTGAATAAACACGCTAAAATCTTGCAGGATAAATTAATGAATTTATTAATCTAGCAGTATATCAAATTCTGGTCAATATACATAGACAAACACAAATGTCCCTAACATGTGATTACATCTAGAACTGTATCACTTCTTACCATATTTCTTCAGTATCCCATGGTGACCCTCATTTTCAATTAAGTTCCAGTTTTTAAGCTATAATTTGCTACAATGCCCATGACTGGTTGTTTCAGAGACTTCAGACTAATTTAAAACTGTTTTACTTTAGACCTTTGTAGAAGCAATACCACCCGCTGGTGATTTCTCACCCAGAGTTGAGAGATCCAGATTTGCTTTTGTTGCAATTCAAATCTTAAATTGAGATTCTGGCCTGTGGAAATGGCACCTTTCTATTGCCCTAGATTTGTACTGCATTTTGAAACATTTTGGCATAAAAGGCACTGTGAGACTTTGGGTCTGCAATGTATTTTATTGCCTAAATAGCTAGAAGGTTCCCTTTTTTACCAGAGTAACACAGTGGAATGAGTGTGGTGAAGGACCCATTAAGGCTCCAAGAGGAACTGAGCACTAAAAAACCTAAACATTCACTTGTTTTATTTTTCTGTTTCTTGGTTACATTTTCAAAGTGTGTCCACTACCACTGCCATTAACATCAGCAGGGGGTTTGTAAATAAGTCTTTACCCAGAGTTTCAAAAAAACTGAGCTGCTCACTACAAGTGAAGAGACCTCAATCCATTTCAGTACTTAAAGAAACAGCAGGACAGTAGGGAAGAAAGCAAGTACAGGCAAGGACCTTAACACATCTTTGGTGGTTACATTTGGATGCTTCATAATCTCAGTAGAAGGGTCCAATTTTGAAATCCACCAAATACTGTTCAGATAAGATAGCCTACTCACTGCCTAGAATCACTGCTAAAATTCAGATGACACAAAAATACCTATTTTATGTACTCTAATTTAAAAGCTGGAGCACTGTCCTTAACTTGTTAAATATGTGTTTCATGAAGACTCACAGACACAATCATGAGACTAGTTACATTTTCCCTGCCCAGTTATCAAGCTTTTGAAACAGCAGATTGATGCTAACACTGACAATCTCTAGATATCACAAGCCAGAGGTAAAGAACTACCATGTCAGAAAAGATACAATCATTTAAGAGCTATGCCTGGTTTATAGGTAGTTATTCTTACCTTCATTAAAGGCAGAAAACTAGAATGCTTAAAAAAACAATTGTGGCTCAGTAGATGTACCCCAGCAGCAATTTCTAGTGCTGCTGTCACTGAGGAGCATCAAGATTTTCACAATGAACCATACTGCCTGAAAATTCATTCCATGTTATAAAGTGACAGAGAATACCTCATACCTGGCATAAATCCTTCAGCATCAGAAATTTAGTTTGTATGATTTTTGGCTAAGAACTTGGAAGATAAGAGAAAGAAAGAAGAAAAGTCATAAACAGGAAATGAACTATTTAGGATTAACTGTTCAAACAGAATCCACAGATACTTTTAGTGCAGATGATTCATTTCTCTGAACTACCACACATACAACTCCTGCTAAATGCAGCAATGATTTGATTGAAGAAAACCCAAGACAACCACAATATCTTCAAAAAGCTAACCTGACATTCTGCATTTACTTTCAAAGTTGGGGAAAAAGTAAGCCAACAATTTTACTTCTGGACAGCAGAACTTGGATGACTTACCTGATCAAGAAACCACGTGAAGATTATTTACAGAATAATAAGCAAACCCCAGGCACAAACCATTATGGCAACTTATAAGTTATTACCTCTTATGTAAAGCAATAACTGTATTCATTGCAGTGCTATGATTTCAGTTCTGCTTATGTACATGCTTCCTTGTAAGCCTATGCAGATGGTACTATTTAAAGTGAGCTTTATGCCAGGAAAAAAAAAGGAGGATGTTAAATTGTGTACAGTTTAGCTGAATTTCCTGTTCTTAGAACAGAGTAATTCCTAAAGTTTTATAAAATATATCCTAGTATGTTAGAACTGAGCCTGATGATTTCAAACCTACTTCCTGAAAAGACTGAAAAGTCAAGGGACGCCTGAAATGTATAGAAGAGTGGGTGAACAAGAGTAATTTCTTTGAGGCTTGTAATTTCATATTTTTAAATAAAAAAAAGCTTCTTTTTGTATATTCTAACTTACCTGCTCTGGGTACTTGCTTCCAACTATCTCTGCCACTGTGTTAAAGGAAGGAGAGTCTGGGTAGGTCTTAGCCCCCATCTCCAGGTGCACAATGATCTTGGTCCCCCGGAAAGACATCCTTGACATCATTTCAGCATCCTCCACAGAGATGCAAGCAGTGGGAATTTGGGGCACATTAGGCTGGTAATCCTGCCACCCAGTATGTGGGCTGTGAAAACAAAAATAAAAACACAGTGTTAACAACTTAGTTCCCTAAGCTATTATTATTACAAAACTTTAAAAAGAATACTTTCAGTAGCGTTCCCAGCAGACTCTCAAAAAGGATATATTTCCTACCTTTAAATAAACCTTTTGATAAAACACATCAAAAGTGTTTTCATACTGTTCCTCATGTCTGGAGAGCTATTCTGTGCCATCTCTATTTTGGTCATTGCCATGCTTTGACATTACAGTAGTAATGCTTTATTCACTACTTTATCAGGAACAAAATCAATGAAAAGTCAGTAAGTGAACAGTTCATAAGAAGTGCATGTTTTTCCCTGTCATTAGTAATGAAATTAAAATTCACTACTTCAACCATTCCAAGATCAGACTGGAGATCAAATTTGAAGAGCACTAATGTGAGACACACCAGGAAAAATAAGACAGTGAGAATGTAAAAAAAAAACCCCAACAAAAAAATCTGCAAGTGCATTCATTTATTTTAGTATTTCAACCACTATCTGTAGACAAAAGAGAACTAAAACCAAACCAAAACCCTGAACAAAAAAGCCAACAATTAACTTTACATAAATTATGCAGAGAAAAACTAAAATATGCCCTACTAGACGTAAGGTGTCTTCCATTTAGGAACAGTCATGCCTTGTGGAGATGAAAAAAGGGGATCAAAATAAAATAAAAATAACCACAAAGTTCCTCTGATATTTACAGTGTGATATGGAGTGATGACTTCTTTCCTCTCTGAAAGCTGTGGGGGGGTTTCAGGACCACTTAAAGCACATATTTTCCCTCCAGAGGCTCCTTGAGGAGTGATTCCACATCTGACATCACACAATTGTTATAAGGTAATGGACAAGTTCCTTAACAAATTCCTTCAGGCTTTTTTTAACATTTGACCATTATTTACCTACTTGCCATTTTCTAGTGCTTTGGATATGTCTTTCAGAAGTACTGAGAAATTCAGCTGCATCTGAAGTCAATGCTTTTAAAGTGAAGTTGTATATAAAGCCATAAACAATGGAAAAGACATGGTAGGAAAAGAGAGAAATCAGGATCTAGATGTATGCCCAAATTCACACATACTTCTGATATTAAATCATTCATTGCCTTCATTTCCCACTTCTAAAATTGAAATAAAATTACTCCTCATTACAGAGACAGGGAAAAAATGGAATAAAAATGCTCTTTGTTTCAAGAAGACAGATTCAATGAATGTTCTGATACAACAATAATGATAGGAAATCGACTGGCATACAATTACATGTCCTAAGTCCTAAACTAAGCTTAGAACTGCACATTGAAATATTAGGGTAAAACTGAATAAGTAACTCTCTAGTACTTCTCTAGGCCATCCTCTGCAATAAATCTCTAAACTGAAATAATATATGTGTAATGCTCTATTTCAGGTCTACTTCGTAATTCTCACATTTCAGTTGCTACTCCAGAGGTGTTTTAAATATACATAAAATATTTAGCCACCTAGAGGCTTCTTCAGTATTCTTATGAATATGCCATTTGTCAATGTGTCTCAACTACTAAATTTGACTAAATTCTACTAAATTAGCAAAATGCCGGCTTCTGAAGGAAATATCTGAAGCTAAATGGTATTCTTAACCTACATGTTTCTCAAAAGCTAAATCATGTTTACCTACATATTACTCTATGAAGAAGGGCTAGAATTCAAGCTTTCAAACCAGATTACAGGCATTTGTATATACAGGTATATAATAAATATACAGGCATACTTTCACACCATTCATAAATATATTGATAACAGAATCACAGAACAGGTAACGTTAGCAGGGACCTCTGGAGCTCATCTGCTCCAACTCCCTGTTAAAGCTGGTTATCCAGAATCATGTTCAACACATAAAAATCTTCACCTACTTTGTGTAGCAGCCATATTTTTACACATTAATTTTTTTTTTTTAAATTTATATACATTTAAACATTTTTTTTTAAAGTTCTATGTGTATATGTATAAACATATAAAAAATTAAATACTAAAAATCAGCTACAGATGTCTTATGGGGAAGATCTGTTTATTAGGTGGGAACAGCTTAGGAAATTATTGCTCCCAGTTTTTATGGCTGAACTTCACACAAAGGCTGATGACCTCTCTCCTCATCAGCTTTGCAGGTTGGGTGACCCATAGCCCACCATGAGTATGAGCCCAGGTACTCAGACTCTCTTCTACCACATAACCCTCCCCAAGTGGCAAAAACTCATAAATTCAGATCTTACCCTTTGACCCTGAAAATAAAACAGGACTTCTGCCCCCCCTTCTATTAAACTGCAACAATTTGCTGCATATGGTTAATATTTCTTGGAGTGTTTGGTGATAAAGGTAGCACCATTAACTGAGATGCTTTCCAAAAAACAAAATAAACACCATAAGGAAAAAAATGAAACAAACAAGCAAAAAACAAAAAAAAAAAAAACCAATGAAACAAAAAAAACCAAAACCAAAATCCCAAACCTGACAATTTCATGTATTAATTCTCCAAAAACTTTCTACATTCAACAACCAAAACGAAACAGTTTCTGCTAATTTTAAATTAATTCATCCACCTGTGTTTTCTGGCAAGGTTATGTCTTAGTACTTACATGCAATGTACACTGAAACGCAGTAACTCAAGTTTTATCACCACCTGTATTGATTTCATTCCCCTTATTTCCCAGGTGCTCAACAAAAGAACCCCCTAAAACTGTATTTGTTTCTCCAAGATAAATAGTAATTACATATTTTACAGATGCTTGGTCCTGACACTCTACCACAACTGTGAATAAAGTTCTGACAGCCCACTGAGATGCACACATACTTACACACTTCAAATGAATGAGTGTTTGCAAGTATAACATTTACCTCAGTTAGCACAAAAAATAAACCTTGAAGTCATCCAGTAGGCTTCCCATTTCTATGCTTGAACTACCATTTCACTGAGATTCTAATGGTAAACCAAATTACCCAAATTAGGACATTTTGGCAGAGCCAGCAACTGTTCAGATGATACCAGGACCTGAAGGGAATGGATGACTGTCCAAATGATTGCTACAAAGAGAAATGGACACTAAGCACTATCAGTACAAAGTCACAAGGCAGTTTCACAGTCCTGTGTATTCCTAGTGCTATCAGATGAACTCACACAGAAAATATTTGTGGAAGACTCTAAGCATCTTGGGATATATCTGATTAAAGTTTACATGTATGCAAAAGATGCTATGTGTCAAGTATATCTACATAATAAATTACTTAATAAAGTATGAAAAAGTACATTGAAAAATTCTAAGGAAATAAGCCCCTTTTACGCAGAGATCACTGGAAAGGCTGCTGACCATAGTGCAAGACCTGAGCAATAATTAACGAAACAAAATGGAAAAGAAATTTCAATCAGACTCTGTGTGTAGCAGGCAAAGGGAAGCAGTCCTGAGGTTGGATCAAAACATGAGGATGTGGTTCAGCAGAAAGAATTTTAGTACTGGTGGGAAGATTTTTCTTTCATTGTGTCTGAACAAACATTTGTGGATATTCTTTCTAAATAAAAAGAAATTTACTTAAGAAATTTAAAAATATATCTGATTTGCATTTATCCTGCTCCTGGAAAAAAAAAAAAAAAAAAAAAAAAGAAAGAAAGAAAAGCATCACAAAACCAACAAGGGAGATCACAAAGCAACAGCAACCCTGATGAAGAATCAGGGTACCTACAGACAACCAAGGTGCACCTCCAGTGTGTCCTGCTGTGTCACCTGGGAGTCATGTCAGCTACTACTGCTTCAAACTCAAACTGCCTCTGAAAAAATTGTTGCCACATGGCAAAGCCTGAATTCATTTTGCAAAACTTTACTTATACACATACTTTACAATACTTCATACCATACTTTGGTGTTTAGTAGAGGAGTGCAAGTTCTACTGTTGGTTTGCTTGTTTAGTTAACAAAAACATTCATGTTTTAGACCTCCATACTTAAACTACTTTTAAAATTGAGTACATCTAGCTAGATGTGCCTTTATAAACCTATTAATGTCAATAAAAAATCATAGAATCATAGAATTGGCTGGGTTGGAAGGGACCTCAGAGATCATCAAGTCCAACCCTTGATCCACTACTGCTGCAGTTACCAGACCATGGCACTGAGTGCCACATCCAGTCTCTTTTTAAATATCTCCAGGGATGGAGAATCCACCACTTCCCGGGGCAGCCCATTCCAATGCCTGATCACCCTCTTGGTAAAGAAATTCTTTCTAATATCCAATCTGAACTTCCCCCGGCACAACTTGAGACCGTGCCCTCTTGTCTTGCTGAGAGTTGCCTGGGAAAAGAGACCAACCCCCACCTGGCTACCCCCTCCTTTCAGGTAGTTGTAGAGAGTGATGAGGTCTCCCCTGAGCCTCTTCTTCTCCAGGCTGAACAGCCCCAGCTCCCTCAGCCTCTCCTCATAGGATCTGTGCTCAAATCATTCAATCTCAAGATTTATATTCAGACAAGCTTCCGATAAATAAATGGTTGGGGTTTACTTTTGATAAACCCCTAGATTTCACATCTTAGAAAGTATTTAAGAGAAATATCAATAGATGAATAACAAAGCAGTTAAAAATGGTCATTGTTGAAAATGGTCATTAACTGACCAGTAAGAAACATATGTGGCTCACATCTTACAGGAAAATATAAAGGAAGCATAAAGAAGTCAAAAGGTAGCTAGTTAATTAGTTTGCCTTCTGAGTAAATTAATCAAATAGAGGAAACTAAAAGGCACAGGTGGAAAGAAATTCTACTAGTGTCAGGTCAGTTCTGGCTCTTGTTACTGTGGTAGATGGCCTTGTATGCTTCATTACTTCTTTCCTGGACTAACAATCTTTATCACTAAGATAAGCTAAACTGCCCAAGGACAAGTAAACTGTCTAAGAACCAGTGCTTCAAGCTAAACTGGATGTTCTGATATAAAACCCATCTCAAGTTGAAGCCTCAGGCTAAGACAGCAGTCTATTAAAGGTAGAAGTTAGTATGACATTACAAGAACTATAACATGACTAAAAGAAAACAACAACAACAAAACTTCATTATACAAAATCCTTTGAAGACTATTTTAGTCATAATGTGTATACACACACTCCCAATGCACAATTGTTCACACCACCCTCACAGGGTTTGGGAAATACAAAACAACATTGTGTAAGTATCCTTACTCACTCATACTAATACTAGTTACATACATGATCTCTTCTCTACAGGACCCATGCCATATTCACTATACCAAACACACAGATACTAAACACCCATATCAGGTCAGCTGGTTTGTTATGATTGACTTAAAACATGAAATAAATCCATGACTGTATTATTCACTAGCTATAACTATGGCAAGATCACAGCCTTAATTCTGAAGAATGAGATCCCCATGTCCTCATACCTTCATTCTATTTCTTCACTTATATATTCTACATATTACAAAAAGCCTCCCAAACCTCCACATACAAAGCTTTATACTTTAAAGGAGTGATGGAACCTCCAAAACAAAACAGAAACTGTACATCTTGATCTCAAGGCTATGGAGAAGAGCTACTCAGGAGTGCCTCACTCCTGTATTTTTCTCTTCATCAAAAGCAGCATGGGAAAGGCTGAACTCCATTCAAGTAAATACCCTTTTTCCAGAACCACAAAGTCCTTGCAAGACAAAACTTGTCCTTTTACACACTCAGACTGTGTACATTCTTTCAAGATTCTAACCGTTATCTGGATAAAGGCCAAAGTGTAAAAGAATTAGTTAAAATGTCAAAAGTATTGTTAATCTTCTCAGAAGTATTAGGCCTTTACAAATAAAATCAAGACTATTCCCTACTTACAGCCACTTGGCAAAATGCAGAAGAAATAAATTCAGCCTAATTTTGTGTTTCTGTCACCATTTGTCCCAAGATTCTCTTGCTTTCTTTGCTTCCTATATTGCCTTTGTTGGATTTGATTTGTAGGTTTACAGTAAGACAAAATAACAGCAAGACCAACGAATTTGAAACAAAATACGAATTTTGAAGTATGAAAGTAAAGAGCAAAAATATGATGTGGCACAAGTATGGAATGAAATAATATACCAGCCTGATACAAAGGAGTATAGTTATACAGTCTCTTTCAGATTACTTTTTACCAATCTTTAATTGATGTAGCCTCTGCATTAAGTGTAATGAAGTGTAAAAGAACTCCAGAAACTACAGGCTGGAAAGTAAAACCAAGGAAAACCCCCTTTGAAAAAGAGTACATCATTACTTTGTTACCACATGGACTCCATTTAAATAAACATTTAGAAAATGGCATCTAATCAGTGGTAGGCACTCATTAAAATTAGGCTTTACCAAACACACATAATAGCTTTGACATAATTACATATGTGCTGGGCTGCAGAGTGCAATGAACATGTATATGTTTGCATTTTATTCTAACATTCAGTACCACACGCACCAAGGGAATTCTACCAATAACCACAGAAGTTTTTACAAAATAGCACAGATTAGATATGGTTTGTCAAACAAGAAGTAGAAAACAACCATGAACGGTAAAATGATCAAATGAAGCAAATCAAATGAATTCCATTCCAGGACTGCTGGGAAAGTAGAAAGGTCTGCACAATCCTTTCCAAATGTCTGTAGGAAATGGAGGCTTGCATCAGCTGCTCTTCAGCTGAAAAAGAAACTTTCTGCATCTTGCAGACATGAGGATGACTCTCCAGCAGCTGACAATACCTTGAGGGAACCACTTAAGTCACAGATGAGTCTGGGCTCCTTCTGCTCAATGTGAGCAACTGAGCTCCTTCCTCCTGTGTTTACAACCCTGCCTCGTGAGAACGCAGCTGCCTGCTCCACACTTCCATAGGTATCTTAGTGGAGGGCTCCTGGAGGGAAAGCCAATGACAATCTTAATTGCCAGCAGCTGCAAGGCTTCTGGCTTCATGGGGTTGCTTTTTATTTTTTTGTTCAACTCCTGGCTTCTCAGTCTTGAGCAGAAGCCATATTTATATCTTCTGTGACCCTTCTATCACCAGAGACTAGTGAGCACACAAGCCAAATGAAAAAAGTCTCACTGGAAACAGATGTTATACTTTATACCTACAGGAAGGATATAAATAATTCCAAATACAGAAACCCCAAACATCAACAAAACCACCTATTTTCTTTACTTGGAAAGCAGAGAATCAGACAAAAAGGCACTACAGGCCTGCAATACATTAGCAAACTAAATAGCAGCTCGCTGCCTAGAATCTGTCCTTGAGACCTCCTGCATTTAATGATGTTTGTTATTACTGATAATGAATTCTTCCATTAAAATCACCAGGCACAACCAGGTGTGATGAGGCATCATAGTTTTCAGGGTTGGATCAATCACCATGTTGGTGCCTCCAAGTCTCTGCTTCACTGCAGACAGTAAGTGGGGAAGGTTGAGCTCTCCCATGTGCAGGCACACACAGTAAGTCCCACCAGAAACTTGAGTTTCCTCTGGCATTGGATACAATATATTACAGGACAGTATGTGAATATTCCTCCTTCTGACAGCTGCTCATGATATAGGGTAACATGCAGCCACTCCACTCAGTGAACTGAATGAAAAGCATAGGGATGCAGGATAGTGGCCTCACCCACCAGAAAACTTCCTTCTGGTAGTCAGCACATCACAGTGTTAAGTAGAGGGGAGCAAGGTCTGAAAGGAGTCCAGGAAAGTTTCAAACTCACAGAAGAGGGCCTGGATAGAACTTTTCTACTTTTCTTCCTTCTCCACACCACACATAATTTGGAGTAGTACACTCTTTGGACTCCGTCCTCCACAAAAAAACTAAAATACAAACCTAGCTTAAACTCCAATAGCTTTTCCCTAGGCTGGAGCAATGCAAACAAACCCCCATGGAGATACATTTTTAGAGTGGAAAAATTAAGGCTTAAGAATTAACAGGAATATGAGGGCAGTCTAGAAAAAACCCACAAGGTAGAAATAGGAATGACAGAAGGGAAACAAGTCTCTAAAGACAGCAGGAGGAAGCACAGTATCTTGGAACAACTATGTAGATGGATAAAAGGAGAGACCTAAAAGTAAAAATAACCTAGACAGTGGAATAACTTGGGTATTACCACCATAGACAGCATGGAAGTAGAACCCAGAAGTGAAGTAGAAGAAAGGAAATAGAGAAATGTTTTCTATCATTTGTGACCCTGTTCCCACTGAAAATCAGTGGAAGACACTTGTCAGGGTGAGCCCCTATATTTTCTGAGGAAAAATGAAACTCTGAAAGATCTTCACTGCATAAATACTTCTTCCACTCTCCCAGATCTAATTACTATAGAATATTAAACTATTTCTATTAAGCAATCCAATACTTCTGCAGTTGAGGAAAAAAAAAATAATTTCACATCAATAGATTAAAAAGTATACTAGTAAAAATAATATAAAGGGAATAAACACTTATTTTCCCTCTCAAGTGAGAGGCTTTAGTAGTACCACTACTAAAAGGAACTATTTTAACATCACCTGACCATTACCTTAGACTATTGAGTTGACATATTATACAACACTCAGGCAATGTAAAACACAATGTAAATGCTTAAGTGATACCAATACTTTATCTAATAGTGTATTACACTGATTTGATAAACTAATTCAATAAAATACTATGGTCTTATTTTCAAAACTCAGGTAAGTCTTAACAGTCACTCCAAAGCTCTAGAGGTGCCCTGAATTTTTCAGTTTCACACTTGAAAGCCACTGTGAACTGAAAAGTTCCTTTTAGCAACTGAATATATTTACAAAGATTATTATAACATTATAATAACTCCTGTGAACTAGGACTAAATATTGAGTAGCACAGCAAGATGTCATGCCAAGTCTGAGCATTCTTTTCCCAGCTGCACTTGCTGGCTATGGCAGATTCTCCCAAAAGCTTCATAATCTGCATCAGATGAAATATAATATGTCCCAATAGCTACATATTTCCTCAGAACGGCTCCTTTCCTGGCAATTAGTGTTGTGTTTAGGAAATGAAGAGTGTCAAACTGAAAAAAACCCCAATCTTTGCTGTGCAAACCATGGTTGACAGAATGACTGAATCAGTTCTGGGGATGTTCTCTTGCTGCCAGTTTCTTTGGGAGCACACAGGAAGAACACCCCATACACAGCAGGTGCCATTAGGAAATGAATGTAGGGGCTTCCCAAGAAAAAATCTTATGTCTTGTGCATTCAAGACATTTTCCTTCTTCAAAAGGAAAAGAAAAACTGCTGTTGAATGGTAACACTTTCTCACTGTTTTATTTTAGCTGTCAAGTTTGTTGTTCTCTTCAATGCATACAATGAACTCAGACTATTTTGTGTATTGTTTGGAGGTTTGTGCTCTTCCTGTTTAATCCTGTAGATACACTGATTTCTTCATCATCTGCTGAAGGGGAGAGAAAAGATTAATCTCAGCCCCTCTCTTACATGTTATGGATTTCTTTAATATCTAATAAAGAGTACCTAGGAGAGTTCTCTGCTGGAAGAAAGACTGGAACAATACCATTTTCCTTCCTTTTCATTAGGTTATCTGTCCTGCAAAGGAAAATGTTGGGAAAAAGATAGGCTGGAGGCCTTTGTTGGAATGTACAATCACAATCATGACTATTACATAGTCTGTACATAAATTTAAATACACAAATGCTTTTCCACCTAACCCAAGAGATACATCCACAAAGTCAGGTCAGATAAAATGTGCTGCTTTGAGAAGGTGAACTGGATTTAGGGACATGACAAGATTCCCAACTACCTGAAAAGTGACAGCCGTGGGAATACTGCAGCTTTCCGAGCTCACCTCCAGTAGTTCCAGCACAACAGAGCTGTCTGGGGAACCATCCATCTGTCCTGGGTGGTTCTCTCTTCTGCTCAGACAGTCTCCATGAGGAATGCCATGCGGCAAGTCACCTGCATTCCTAGACCTCTGCACAGCCTTGGAACTCAAGATACAAACATGCTGAAGCCCACTTAGGGCAACACTGTAAGACAGTAACAGAATAAAAAGGAGGATTTCTTTTCCCAGTGTTCTTATGCATAAGGAATGATTTTTTTCCACCTGAAGAACATTATGCAGGACAACTACCTTACTGACTGTTGATGGTTGATTTTAACACTGAGACCACATATATAACTTCATTAATAATATAAACAGAAAGTCTGTTAAAAACTGTATCTACTTAGAAAGAAGTATATTGTATACATTTAAAAGCAGAATTGTGCTTTACAAGCTAATTCACACAGGCTGAATTAACTTGCAGCTATCAAGCAAAAATTTATTTTTATAAAATACTCTGTAGAAGTACTACACTTCTGTGTAAGCACAGTGGAGTTACTTAAATTATTTGTTGGAACTGGTATGTGTTTCACATCAAGCTTGTCTGCAGGCAGATGCTGAACACTACAGAACAACTCTGGATGTGTGCAGTTAGTAACTATTTACCTCATAATTTAAAGCAGCTGTTCTGAAGAACAAATTTAAAGATCACCAAAGATCACTTAGAGCTTGCAAAGCCTTGGTGCACCTAGACAGCAAAAGCAGGCTGTTCAATCTAGAGGAAGATAAAGGTTCACCGACCTGCAGATGAATTTTGTTTTGTAATCTACACAGTGACTACAACCAGTATTAACTAACCCCCTGGACAGTGCTTGATCCACAGCTTAACCACTGAACTGTTCACCTGCAATGAGCGGCTGATGGTTGACATGACCCATGGTACACTGCACATCACAGAGTATCACTTTCTCCTGCCACTACTAAAAAATCTGCCAAGTAGCCTGGCTGCAAAAACGCTGACAACTCATCTTCTTTCTTGGAAATTTCTGATTTCTCAAACATCTGGAGAAGATGGATATGTCTAGGAGCATCCTGCTGAAACAGACAGCGGGGTAGTCCAGGTCACAAGCTCTGCTCCCTGCTAAGCCTTTCTGAAATACACAGGTGGAGGTAGACAAAATAGTTTATTTGTGGTCAGGACTTCTCACCCATGAAAGTACTTGGACTAAAAAACCCTTCAAGCCTCACAGCTACTTTACTAATACTCAGCAGTTACCCAAGCATACTAAACTGATCTGAGTGTTTTAAAATTTACACTTACATTTTTTTTTAATCAGCTAGACTGACTTAGGTGTAGCAACATTCTCGTTCCATACATCTTCTCTTTATACACATTTACAACAAGCACATCACATGATGAGCTGACACTGATCTAAACATTTTTAATTATTTTTCTAAATTTTTTACTACAAGTACGACCAACTACACTAGAAGTTTCAATTTAGACTGGGGAGATCCTCAGACAAATTATTGGCATTCTCCTTTGCTTTCTCAAGAAACTCCTATAGAGAAGCATTACCTGGAAGTCTGATGCTTTACAAGGGTGTTCTCCAATTACTTATCATATTTTCACACTTGCCTAGATTCTGCTATCTTTTCACTAACTCCCAAGTCATTCCAATAAGTATCATTGATATATGTGAGAAAAAGCAGCTACTATAAAGGAAGGAGTTAAAGGAATGCATCACTGATTGTCACTGAGAAGTACCACAAAATGCTTTACATGACTGAAACCTAATTTTAGGCACTGAAAAACAGTTACGCTTCTAGAATCAGAAACTGCAGCTGCACTTATTATTCCAAGTTTTCTCATGGGTATCTTAGTTCACATAGCATTTCTGGCAAGACTGAAATGTTAGAATTCTCTCAGACACCGCAGCACACCACTTTTGTTTTCCTAGATTGTCAGCATTATAAACTAAGTAAAGGAAAAATAAAAAAACCCACACAATTTTGTGGAGTTACAACCTTAGATGGTTTCTCAGGTGAATGCAGCAGCCTGGGATTATGGATTTCAGGTGCTGGCTGCATCTGGACAGAGCTGAATTCCCAGTTTAAGCTCTTTGGGCTTAAGCACAAATTCTGATTCCTCTAATGCCCTCCTGAAGATAAATACAGATTTGGTACCCTGGCTGCCTGGTCACTTAGCATTCTTTCTGCCTCTGTTCAATCTGCAACTGCAGCCTTCACAGAGCCTGAACCTGGGAGCCCTGAAAGTTGTTTCCTTCTTTGGAGACTGCAGGGAGACACAGACCCTCCCCAAAGAATGATCACAATATATTCCCTGAAAAGGTGCAAACAATGCTCAGATTATAGAAAAACAGCAAAATCCCCCTTTACATCCCACCTGTGAGCTAACTCTTTCCAAACCTCAGACCTAGTGGCAAAATCACATTTGAATCCCCCAACCTAATTTCTAATATTGTTCCTGATGATAAAATATTGCTATTAAGAAAAAGCCTTATACTTTTATGAAATTCCATCTACTTCATGGTCTTTCCACGGGCTTCTGCTCTCTCATGGTGAGTTGTTACTGAATTGAACTGAAAATCCAAATTCTCTGAGCTACAATCAACCAGTTTTTAAAAAAAATATTTCCATATTAAAATACTATATTGCAAGATAATCATCTGTGTGCTCTGTCACTCACCTCCTGCCAAAGCCTTCCCACAGATCTCTGTCAGGTCAACCTGAAATCTCAATCTAGCCAAAGTTAACAATCAAACACACTACATTTTATTTCATAAGAAAAGCCCATGGTTATACAATTGTTTATCAGCAGTAGCCACCCACTGTTATGAAACACAACCATTACTTTTTTTTGGTACAGGCAAATTATTGCAGAATCTACTATTGACTACCTAATCACAGTTCAAGAGAGTCAACATTCAATGTTGTCTTCTTTAAAGTAAACAATGTACAGATGTCACAATAAATAAACATTCAAAAATGCTATTGCTGTTTGCAAACAGGGAAGAAGATAATACTACCTTGAGCTACTCAAGATTCCATAGGGACACAAGGCAGAGTGATGAATGAAACTTCAGAATCCCTGGTTTTAGTTAATTCACATTGATTATTCTCCCTCATCTGACAAAAGCATCTTTTATTGTCCTGGGCACAAACATCTAGAATTAATCTGAATTTTCCAGAGCTAAAGAGTACAGCAGTTTCAATATCTCTTGTTGAGGTATGTTTTGTATTCTTGACACTCACTAGCAAACTAATTTGATGAATTCTGAATAGAAATAAGTCAATAAGGAACTACGTGGTTTCTTTCTGTTTCTTATTCTTAGAATAAATCTTCTTTTGTGATCAGAGTAGATTAAAATCCAGGAATTGCAGTCAATGCTCAACCTTGCTTAACAATAATTAACACAGACATATCAAAGATGTCCTCCCTTTGCTTCACAGAATATTTGCAATACTCATATTAGACAGCCAATACAGAACTATGGCAGAGAGTGAGTAGGAAAGCAAGGTAGCCACACAGTTTACCAGAAGTCACAGACCCTACTCACCCACCCAGCTAATGACATATGGGAACAATCTATAATTACAAAACCAGAAGTCCTATTTAAAAAGGCAAATCAGAACAGAACAAAGTTCTGGCTTCACTTTTGCACCATCCTCCTAAATACAGAGGACAAAATGAGGGAAAGTGTAAAGTGCCTGAAGGAGAGGACAACGGGCAAGTAACCAAAGCTGGCATTGCTGGCAGAGCAGAGACAGGAGTTGGCACCTCTCATTTAATAAACCAGATGGAGAAAGATTTTTACCATTTAGCCATGTCCTGCAGGCAAGACTAAAGAATTAGGACTTGATGCAACAAGATGGATATGATAAGAGAGAGGCTCAGGTGACTGATTGGATTTGAAGGGAAAAACAAAGCCAGAGAAAAGGATTAAAGTAATTGAAATTGTTACACTTACAAGACACAAGACTACTTCTACAGGGAAGAGCCCATTATTACTGTTGGCCATCAGCATCAGACTACATTTAGAAAACAATTCTAAACAACAACAACTGTGGAATAATTGGCTCCGACTTCTTGAAAACACAAGTAAAAATCTGTGTGTCATAAATAAGTCGTTTCATCAAACGAACCGGTCTAGCACATCACACTTAAATGCCTGACATACACCACATTACAGCTAACACAGCAGGGTAAGGCCTTCCTATGTGAAGACAACATTTAGTGAAATAACACAGAAATACTCTACCATATGGACAAGCCACAAGCAAGACTGTGGGAAGTAGAAAAAAATAGCAAAAATGAGAGGCTCCCTACCCCCGGAAAAATAACGCATGCATTCTTGTAAAGAGAAAATGTAATATGTAGGAGGAAACCATAAATGTTTGCTCACATGTTTAAGTAAACAAAGCAAAATATGAGGAATTAGGATTTCCAAATCCTCTGCATGTCTGCAACATAAACCAGAGACATTGTGGCTATTAACAGTTGGGTAGCACATAAGTATATATAAAAAATGGCACCTATAATTCACCTATAATTTTCCAGCTGTTTGTTTTACAGAGAATATGTAAAAGGCTACATATCAAACTAAAACATTTCGTTGTATGCAAGAGACAGGTTCTGAAGCACACAAATCTAGCCAGAGTCCATACTTCTGGGACTTTTTTGTCCCCTGTTCACTTTTGGAAATCAGCAGCACTTCTTGAAAAGAATACTCCAGATGTTTTACAGCAGACACAATGTTTTATAAATAAAACTTTAATATAAGCATGCTAAAGCTGTTCTGTAATATGCAGTTATTTTTTAACATAATTAGATCAAGAACAATATCAAATAGATTTTGGAAAAGGTATATTAAGTAATACAGGAAGAAACAATACTTTGGGGGAAGTACAAACTGGCAAACCAATTATAAGACATGAAAACAATAAAATTGGATAGACAGGTGAACCTATACAGTAGCTCTCTGTTTGGACCAAAATAAAAAAATGAGTTGCTGTGTAACTTGAATTTAATGGACTTAATTCCAGAAAACCTCAAGAAACAGCACCTTCACTCTATCTTTTTTCTTTTTCTTTTTAATGAAAAAAGGAGAGAATTAGGCTACAATTATACTCAGACATCAATTTTGTACCATTCTGGTACTATTTAATCCTTTCCAGTTGTTCAGAGCTATGTGCTCTGGAGATGAACACTCCTGATAAAGTCCTCAGTGCCGCGCTTACACGGTAAAAGCGTGGAAAATTACAGAGAAATGAAATGACAGCCTACATACTTCTCAGATCCTATCAGCAGCTGAAAATAAATACACTCCTTGTGAAAATAATTCATTGGCATTGTATTACTCAGATCCCTCTCTATAATCTTTATCTGCATTTTCATAGTCAGGTTTCCCTTCAATCTGCTACATTTATGGTCGCCACGTACAGGTGAGATGCTTGTGACAGTAATCAAGAAAAATTAATACTGCAACAACATTAAAACAGAACCTACAATTGATGGTTCAAGCCATCACAATCATGTCAGATGGTTCTGAACTTACTAACATGTTTTTGTAGGCACAGTAATGCATCCAGACTCAGAAGGGGCTGGCAGCACCGAAGAAAGCCGGAACCGATTAGGGCAAAACAGGAAATCAAGGAAAACTGCTAAAGTTCCCAGTGCTCAGCCCACAGCAAGCACAGCTGTAACTCCTTAAAGATCAGTACAAGAAACACAAGACTTGGCAGTTTTATATGCTCAACATCTTTATATACACGAACCAGTAACACAAAGGTAGAATAAAACTGCTTCTTTAAATCTTATTAACTCCAGGATATCACCAAATCTAATCAATGGGTGCTCATGGTACCCAAGTAAGACCAGAGTTAACACATGGTATTCATTATACAAGTGGCCATCTAGCCACCAACAAAATGTATGAGTCAGTAATATCAGAAGAGTGGGTGGGCCGGAAGCAAGCGTAAAAAAATTTAATAATGCATTGATCAAGGTTTGCCTTGGGAAGTTATTAGTGAGGAAGTGTGGTTTTCAAAGGGCTGTTATTCTCACAGCATCTTTCTGGTTACCAGAGTCTTTTGACAAAGATTTTACTAGCCCTTTACCTACCTCTACCAAGGTTACAGGACACTGCCTATATTATTAGACACTACATGGGTGAAACTACTCCCAATTACATGAACGTAATCTTGAACAGGAGTAGTCAAAATTAAGATTTGGAGAAGGCCCTTGTTAGTCTCATCACCATTTTACTGACTTGATAAGAAAACAAATATACCAGATGTATGAAATTACCCAAAGGTTTCAGATGTCACATCAGACCCTGTCTACTGGGGAAAAAAAAACAGTTACGCAGTTCAAAGCAAAAAGAGGCAAAAAAAATTGGCAAAGGCCAAAGACAGATTTGGACTTAAAAAACATCATCTACAGAGTTCTTACTACTATGAAGTCACCTGAAATCTGACTCCTTAATCACTGCTCAAATAGCAAGAACCCACTGTCTAATACTATCCTGTCCTAAAGCACAGGTTCCATTTCTTCTCAGGACACTTAAGTTCTCTTGCTGACAGCCAGGATTTGCCCAAAAGTGAGCACAAAGACTGCACTGCAGAACACAGTCTGGCATGCTGGCCTTCAGGGAACACAGGAAGCAAAGTAAAAATTAATGAATTGTCAGTCAACAACATATACAGACATCCTGGGGTGAAAGCCCCTAAGAGCAGGGCAAGAAAATTAATCCCACAGCACACCACCAATTCATATCTCTAAGGGCAGAAAGACAATGTACACAGCACTATGAAACATAACTAGAATCATGAGCTCACCAGAGACTCATAAAACATGGTCTACTCTTATTTTCTCTTGTTACATCACAAACCCATTCTGTGTGTCCCTTAGAACAGAAGACAATATTCTGTATCCTATTGCCACAGGATATTGTTTCAGTGCTGCATCTCATTGCAATGTCTCCTAAGACCAATTCCTGACTCTATACTAATCCCATAAGAGAAAAGTGGTCACGAATCATCAGTGGTGCTTCCTGATCTCTTCAGTCATGCTACAGCATTACTTTTACATCTCCACAGTTACTACTCAGTTTCTTCCTGCTTTTATGTCTCATGCACTCCCCAAGCAGACAGAAGATGTTGCCTATTCAGGAGACCATTGCTTGTAGATAAAAAGCTGTGTATGAGCCAACAGTGCATGCCTGCAGCCCAGAAGGCAAATCACATCCTGGCTGCATCAAAAGAAGAGTGGCCAGTGAGAGGTGATTCTGCCACTTTGCTCTGCTCTGGTAAGACCTCACTTGGAGGACTGCATCCAGCTCTGGAGCTCTCAGTACAGGAAGGACATGGACCTAATGGAGCAGATCCAGTGGAGGGACACAAAAATGATCAGGGGGCTGGAACACCTCTCCTATGAAGCCAGGGTGAGGGATCTGAGGTTTCCAGCCTGGAGAAAAGAAGGCTCCAGGGAGACCTAATACCTTCCAGTATCTGAAGGGGGCTTACAGGAAGGCTGGAGGTGAACTGTTTGCAAGGGCCTGTAGTGATAGGACAGGGGGCAATGGTTTTAAATTAGAGAAGAGTAGATTTAAAACTGGATGTTAGGAAAATGTTCTTTCCCATGAGGGTAGTGGAAAAATGGAACAGGTTGCCCAGGGTGGTAGTGGAGGCCTCATCCCAGGAGATATTCAAGATGAAACTTGACAAGGCTCTGAGCAACCTGATCTAGTTGAGGGTGTCCCTGCTTACTGCAGGGGGGTTGGACTACATGACCTTTAGAGGTCCCTTCCAACCCAAATTATTCTATGATTCTCTGATATTGTTATAACAAAAAATAATTTTTAAAAAGTGAATCAAAAGTTATCATGCACAGTACCAAGCAGGGGGAGAATCAGGTTCAACAGTTTTCCAGTTCCCCCAGAGATCAGGTATAAACTACCTTGACCACAGCTGCATTCTCCCCAATGAAAGAAAATAACTCCTCAACACAAACATTCACCCTGTGTGCATAAAACTCGTATGCTAGGGAGGAAAAAAAACAAAAAGGATTTTAAAAACACAAGGCAATAATAAGAAGATACTCTGTCACTAGAAGATGATAATTAGCAAAGGAAGCTTCTTGAGTAAAATGAAGGCATCAGATCTACACATAATAGAGGCAAACTATTTTCCTACTTCCAACAAGACCAAGCTTCCTTGAAGTAGAAGTGGTGGCACTGCTCACAATAGTATGCACCAGGAACAAAGACCACGGTGTTACACGCAGTCAGTAAGAATTCCAGGGACCAGCTTGGCACTGTCACATGAAATGGAAAAAAAAGTAAATATAGTAGACTTTTTTACTCAAGGAATATAGAAATAGTTTACTTTCACACTCAGAGAAGTGTCTTGTGTCCCAGACATCCTTTGAAAAACATTATTTCTGGAAGCTTAACCCAGCAACTTTCTGCCTTCAAAACAGATCTTTCTTAGCAGTTTTTCTTGACAAAAAGGCAATCTGGATTCACCATTTCTAAAAAAAACCCCCCTTTCACTAATAGTAACATTTGATTTTATATACACATCAGCATCAAAGAAACCTACTTGGCTGACATGCAATGAATACCCTTGTCTTACCTGACTTACAGAATGCCTCAGCTCTGTCCTTAAGCTCTCTCTTGCAATTGCCATTTACTAATGAAAAGACACAACCTGTGCTGAAGTAGTATAAAGTGAATCTTCATATCACAGAGGGCACATCTCTGACCACTACAATGGAAATTACACCATAAACAGTTTAAATTATTACGTAGGGGATGTGACTTGCTAAAAGGTCTCACATAGTACATCCATATTAGCCATTTAGCTGAATAAAGAATGAGGTTTTGAAGTGAACCTCCCAATATCCTTGTCTGCCCAATCACCAAGCAGTCTCTGAGCACCAGTGCTAGATTCCTTTCTGAAAAACCTACACCAGAAGATGCACTGAATGCATGGCACAGAAGATGCACTGAGCAGGGCACAACAGTTAACATATGCTGGGTATCAGCTGTTGCACCTAAATCTTTGATTGCAGCTTTTTTTTTTTTTTTTTTTTTTTTGTAAAGCAATTTTTATTTTATCATCAGATGGAAAAAACTTAATTGCAACACAAAGACTTTTGTTTTGAAAGATCTAAAAGTTACTTGCAATCAGAAGAGAAAAAAGTTTGGATAGCAACTAAGACATTGTCCTTAATCCCAAAAAACCAAGACACAAGATTATTTTAGTAGCCAAAAAAAAAGAAAAAAAAGGAAAAAGGTTTACAGATAGACTAAAATACATGCCACCCCTGCAGACTTGATAGCCCAAGGCTACCTTAATTAGAAGCAAAGAAAAAATTGAGAGGACTGAACAGAACTGCAGGAAATTAACTCGCATACCACAGGCACTAACATGCCAAAAGTTGGAGTAACCACAAATTCCTGAACTGATGCAGAGCTTGAAGCAGGGGAACAAAATTCAGATGCACCAAGGGCACCAGCAGCTGATGCAGACTAAGCCTGTAGATATGGCTGGAAATGTTATGTGTTGGATTCTCTCTAGCTATGCACCCTGTGAGCATCAGCCAGGCTGGTCCCTAATGTGTCCAGATATGCCACTGAGGCTGCATGGCTTCAGCAGCCCAGAAAATCACACAGCCACCAGAGTGCTACAGGCAGACCAGAAGAATGTGTGTATGAGTGTTGGGCAAAAGGAGGAAAGTGAAGCAGAAACTTATAAAAACTAGTAATACAAAAACTCCTACATTTTGTATATATAAGCCACTCATTTTTTCCTTTCAACAAGTGCCAGAGGCAGTGAGCTACCTTAGTTATACCCAAATACCTGAGGAAAGCAAATATTTTTTAGTTCAGCAGCAATCTGGATGACCAGTCCCAGACTAAAACAGACCATGTTACTAAAGAAAAAGTGAAGACAAACCTAACTCTATTTTGTGCTACTATAGGCTTGCATATTCATAGAAACCACTTTGCTTATGAAATAACCAAAATCAAAGAACACAATAAAAAATTAGCTGGTTAGTTGAAGAGCTCCTGAAATTATTTTAAGATGTAGGTTAAGTTTTAGAAATTTAGACACAGGTCAAGATTTTTTGGCTGCAAGTAACAGCTGGTGGTTCAGGCTATTTAATGGGCAACCAGAACAGCTTTCTAGGGTCAAACTTTCTCACCAACTTGACTCCCAGGCCATGATACATGAAAGGCAATACAGGACTGCTTGGCTACACCACATTGCATACAGAGAGACAGAGATGCTCAGGGACCCGACATACAGCTCATGCTCAGACTGGGCTCAGGTCATGTTGATTCCCATATTAAAAGAGAACTGCACTCACAGACAAGTCTTAACCAGCTGAAATTCAGTTCCATGGACACGGTGCTGCTTCCCCTCTATGGACAGCAGAACAGGTCAGAGGAAGAATGACTCATGAGATGGTAGCAAAAAATGAGGTATACTGGCATGCATTGTACAAGGAGCAGCAGAACAAGAGGTGAAGGAGCTTATGACCAGAGAATTCAGTATTTCAAAAACAGAAACATGAGATTTAAAGGTCATATGCATCTCTTTGCTATAATAGAAAAATAAAAGCAAAAAAAAAAACCAAAAAAAAAAACCAAAACAACCACCTACCAAAACTTCTGTACTACCCCAGATTTCAGAAAACTTGGTAAAACAAGCAGAAGCTGAGTGTCTCCACCACTCTGTGAATACTTTGCTTAGACATGGAAAGGAGGAATCTCTCTTTGTCAGGCAAGTGTCACATCTAGAACCAAAGGCAGCAGACCAAGCATTAGGAAGAGGTGATGTGGTAAGAAATCACTGTGCTAGCACCTGAGAGAGCTGAAAAATGACAGTAACTCACATACATTGCCAGCAAGATTGAGAAGAGAATGCATTGTTTACAAAGCAGTGCAGAATAAAGGGGAGAACAGGAAAAGAAAATACACTTTGATAGTACAATGTATATAGGAAAAGGTAAACATTACTGTAAATGGTAGAAGAAAATAAAGCAAGTGAAGTTACAAAAAGCGAAAATTAAGATAAAGGAGCAATAGTGTTCAAATTCACATACAGTACATGAAATGTAATTCCAGCCCTAGCATGCCTGCACTTCATTGTGTCATGTGTATCCACTTGGGCTACCCACACAGCCTCTCATAAATGTTGAGTTGCACCATGCCACTCAGGAATTCAATTTTCATCCAGACACAGCCCTTGATTAGAGTCACTAGAGCTTCACAAATAGACATTGTTTCTTGGCCACCTGTAGCCTGGAAAAAGGGAGAGGAAGTGAAGGAAATTACTTACTTCAGATAAGTACAAGATGCTGAATTCAGCCTCAAAAGAGGAAAACTTGATCAAGTATTTGACTTTCCAGGTCTGTTTTCGCCTTGTACTACTTCCCCCATTAGATTTCTTATATAATGGAGAGGCTGTTCAGCAGCATTAAAAAAAATAATAACTGAGCTCTTGGCATTTACCTTAGAGAATCTGGGGAACTTTATTTTTGAGTTCCTGAAAAACACTCAATTTTGCTTCATTCTAGAGCCCTTAAAGTGGTTATTCTTACAAGACATGGTGTTATGACTTTATCTAGTCTGTTGTTCTTGAGGAACAAGAAGAATTTACTTATTGCCTCAGATTCATAGGACTACATGCACCACAGGACAAATATTGGACTATTTCAGTAGCTAAAGAATATCTATTATCTACAAAATGTTCTAAAAATTACAGATTTAAATTGAGTATTTTTGCTCTTAAAAACTTCCACTACAAACTGTGAAATACTCATAAGTTTATTGTATGTAAGAGTAAACATATGTATTACTTTAACTTGTACAGGACCATTAATCACAGCACAGTCAAGCTACCAAAGCAAACCAAGTCAACATCCTGGTATCTCCCAAAAAGCCAAATCTAATTGATACTGTTGACTGATTACAATAATACCTGTTATTTGAGAAGGTTCATTAAAAACAGTTGTGTTACTCTGAACTGCTAATTATCCATGTTTAAATGTTTTTATCATTGTTTCAAGAATTGCTTCAGGAAATTGTTACTGAGAAAAAAGCTGTCAAACACAGAGTATGGGGGGCAGGCAGGGAAAATTAACTACCTGTTACAGTGCCTTTCTCCTGAGCAACAAAATCCACTCTGCCGTGATACCTATAAAATAGCAAGATAATTATTTGACTCTAACACAATGCCATGAGACACATGTGCCCTGAAAAATAGTAATACCAACCATGTAACTACTGTTATCTCTTCATAGGCCAAGAAAGATGCTGTTGCTAATTTTATTTCCTAGTCACTTACCACTTCTGCCCTAAATAAATTAATCCAGTCCTTGAAACTCAACAAGTCCTTCATTGTCACCAATGAATTGCTGTCACCCATTAATATAAACACAGCACTGAGTTTTCCTTAGTAAATTCAAGTTCATCCCTTCTTGCCTTCATTCAGAGCAGGGATGTTTGAGTCCCTAAGCAGTTTTATTCACTCCATAGTTACCCTGCCAATCTTTAAAGGAAAATAAGCTGCCCACATAATACCTGCTCAAAGGTTACCTTCACACTTTCTGCCCTTGACAATGTGGCAGCTACTTGTTATCTCTGGAACAAGGAACTACTACCAAGCAAGAGAACACTGATTTCGTTCATGTTGTGATTTTACCTATTCTGTCCTGTCAGTAAGCTTTAATAATCAGCCCTTATAAGCCTAAGATTTTAATCTACTAGAAAGCACCTAGCTTTAACCCATTAATGTTATTCACATTGCAAGGTGACCTACAAATCACACCACAAGGTGGCTTCCACTGTTCCAGCCAGCTTAATTAATCACAAATAGAGCAAAGCAAACCCCCTGTTCAAGAGGTTTAAATCTTAAAAAAGACACAGCAAAGCTGATATAATTTAGGGAAAACCGTGGAGTTACACCCATCATTCACCTGCGGAAAGTGAGACAGTGTAGTACCAGGAGGATACTTTCTGCTTAGATGTTTTCAAAATGTTCAGGATGCCACTATCCCACTGACATTCATTGATAGTATAGATCCATATGTAAACACACAGACTCAAGAAGTAAAGGTTCTGGTCAACAAGACTGCAGTGTATAAATTGGTATGCTTGATTAATCTAATAGCCTTCTATGATGTTGTAACTGAATGGGTACATGGAGGGAGTCCAGTGGATGTGGTCTACCTTGACCTTAGCAAGGCTTTTGATGCAGTCTCCCATAACATCCTATTGAGCAAGATCAGAAAATGTGGACTAGAAGAATGGACAGTGAGATGCATTAAGAACTGGGCTACACAATAAAGCCCAAAAAGTGGTGATCAATGGTGCAGAGTCCAGAAAGAGGCCTGTAACTATTGGAGCCCCTCAGGGATCAGTGCTGGGTCCAGTCCTGTTCAACATCTTTATCAATTACCTTGATGATGGGACAGAGTGTTTTCTCAGCAAGTTTGCTGATGACACAAAGCTGGGAGGAGTGGCTGACACCCCAGAAGGCTGTGCTGCCATTCAGAGGGACCTGGACAGTTGGGCAGGAAAAAATTTAATGAATTACAACAAAGGCAAGTGTAAATCTTGCATCTGGGAAAAAACAACCCCAGATTGGGTATAGGTTGGGGACTGAGGTGTTGGAGAGCAGTGAAGGGGAAAGGGACCTGGGGGTGCTGGTGGATGGAAGGATGACCATGAGCCAACAATGTGCCCTTGTGGCCAAGAAGGCCAATGGCATCCTGGGGTGCATTAGAAGGGGGATGGTCAGCAGGTGGAGAGAGGTTCTCCTACCACACTACTCTGCCCTGGTGAGGCCACATCTGGAATATTGTGTCCAGTTCTGGGACTGGGAACTGCTTGAAAGAATCCAGCACACAGCGACCAAGATGGTTAAGGGAGTGGAACATCTCCCTTATGAGGAAAGGCTGAGGGAGCTGGGGCTCTTCAGCTTGGAGAAGAGGAGAATAAGGGATGACCTCATTGATGTTTATAAGTATGTAAAGGGCGAGTGCCAGGAGGATGAAGCCAGGCTCTTCTCAGTGATAACCAATGATAGGAAAAGGGGTGATGGGTACAAGCTTCAGCACAGGAGGTTCCACACGAATATAAGGAAAACCTTTTTCACTGTCAAAGTGGCAGAGCACTGGAACAGGCTGCCCAGGGAGGTTGTGGAGTCTCCTTCTCTGGAGACATTCAAAACACACCTGTTCCTCTGTGACCTGCTGTAGGTGACCCAGCTCTGGATTCACGAGATGACCTTTCGAGGCTCCTTCCAACCCCTAACTTTCTGTGATTTCTGTGATTTCCCAGCCTGGACTTCCATAGAAACAAAACTAAGGTTCACAGATCAAACAGAAACTGTGGTATTATCCAAACAGAACACGATTCTAGTTTATGATGTGGCACACATTCAAGGTCAGGTTAGCTACCACTGATGACTCCTCTGCTGGTAGAGTCATTGGGCAACTAGGGGGAGGAACAAATGGCTTGTATGGCTCTGAACAGAAACTGTCCAAAAGAATGATATTACAAAATACAGTACCTCAAGAAAACTAAAAATGCTCATTTGAAAAATGTAAAAGTGTATATAATAAGTAACATACCAAGTCATCTAAAACCACTTATTTTTTAAGAAATCATTATTTCAACATACCTGACATAAAAAGCCGAGTGAGAATTAAAAGCCTTATTGCTCAAGTGTTCAAAATAATATTGTTCAAAGCAGACTACTCCTTCATCTAGTACAAGTCAACTTCCTGATAGGAAAATGACACATACAACAAAAACTGTACACTTACATTCTTGTCAAATTACAGTATGAGTAGTTCATACCATTGTATGGTACATGTTGTCACCAAAGACAACTTGATTTTAGTTGAAATCAGAATATTTATGGTAGCCTTGAGAATGCAGGAAGTTCTTTAAAACAAATATACAACATTTGGGTCAGTAACAAAAATGAGAACATTCTGAAAGACTGATAAAGCACAAGGGAGAAGAACTATTGTGCAGCCAATAGTTTCAAAACCAAACACCCACTCATAACTCACAATGTTTAGATCATAGAGAACAAAAATGCCTGCCCAAAAATGACACGTGAACTATGGGCTGACATGCAAGTCACAGGGAAAAAAGAGAAAAATGCTTACCTATGAATTGAAAAAGAAGCAATGGATCTAATGAGGGATGCCACTGCTCCAACTTTAGCAGCTTCCACTGCTCCCCGTGATCTGTACTGCACAGTTTCGCCGTAATTGATGAAAGGTTCATTGTAGACAACAATCTTCCCCTTGGCCTCCTGAGCTCTTCTGTGCAGTTCATCAAAAGAGGAAACCACTATGACTTCTGCTGTAATTCCTGAAAGAAAGTATTGCAGTGGCTTTAACATTGCTTTCCTTTAAATCTCCTACAGGCAGTTTTAACACATGAAAAAAACATGGGCAGTGTAGAGCACAAGAAATCAGATTTAACTTCTTACTGGAAAAGGGAGATGATGGGAAATGCTTCAGGGATTGGTACTAAATAGCTGTAATAGCACCCTGAACCAAGCACACACAGTTCCCTAAACCATACTGTCAAGGTTGGTATTAAAATACAACTTTTAGGGCAAGAAGGACACACGGGGGGAACTCTGTACTCTGCATGTACTTCAACACCTTACTGCAATCATTTATAGTACAAAAACACTTGCAAAAGTTGCCTATGGGATTAATAAAAAGAGATAGTAATCTTTTCAAGGAATTGTTTTGGTATGTTGCTAAACAACTTAGCTTAACATAAGACAACCGGAAGCACATACTTTTAGACTGAAACACTTAAAAATATTTTAATCCATGAATTAAATCAAAGCTATCCACTTTCAAAAAAAATTGCAGTATGCTTATAAACAAACAAACAAAAAATCTTCATATTAATGCAGGAGCCTGGATCTCCTTTTGGGAGTTTCCTCAGCACCCCATCTTTCCCTGTTCTGATACAGAGAAGACAGGCAGGTACTTCTGCAGAATTATTCACACATGGAAGATTAGATTCCACCTGGCTCTTAGTTTTTTATAGTTGGAATAGTTTTAAATTGCTGCATTATGTTACTTGGAATAAACAAACGATTTTATAGATAAACAGTTTTTCCCAAAGCCAGAGAATCCTTTCAACTTTTTAGAACATTAACTTGAGGAACTGTATTTCCCAGCACTTAAGAAGTAATTAAGAAAGATGGGGACAGACTTTTTAGCAGGGCCTGTAGTCACGAAGGGGTGATGAATTTAAAAGAGTGGAGATTCAGACTAGATATAAGCAAGCAGTTGTTTAGACTGAGGGTGGTGAGACACTGACCCAGGCTGCCCAGAAATGTGGTAGATGCCTCATCTCTGGAAACATTCCAGCATTCCAGGTCAGGTTGGACAGGGCTCTGAGCAAGCTGATCTCGTTGTACATGTCCATGCTCACTGAAGGGGGTTGGACTAGATGGGTTTGCAGTCCCTTCCAATCCCAAGCAGTCTGTCATCATCTGATTTCTGGGGGTTTTTTTTGGGTTTTTGTGTGTGTGTGTGTGTGGCATAAGAACTGGCAGAAAAACAGAAGGATCAATCCTTCCAGTCTTCCAGCACTAGTGTGTCCAGGTTCATGGCTTCTTTAGGATCAAAACACAGTATTCTTCAAAACCCTAAAGAAACTGTTTCAGACAGAAGAATTTGGTTTCTTAAGAGTGCACCATTAAGAGGGCAAGACACATCTATTGCTACAGCAAAACCTGGTGAAGTTTAGCTACAGAATGAATTAACCTATTGAAAGAGTTGTAAAACTTTTAACTGAATAACTATTCAGATTCTTAGTTTTATTAAAAGAGGCACAGAGAGCCAAACCAAAGAATTGCCTTCAAATTTTACTGGTTGTTGTTGGCAGGTAGGGGAGCTTGCAAAAAGACTCTGGCTGCTTCTAATGAAGTGCAGAGTCAGCTGCCTACCTAAGGAGCATCCCAGCAAAAGGACCACTCTGGCTATGGAGCTGTGCCACTAGAAATAAAGCCAGGTACCTGCAAAATTTAATTTTCCATTAGAGAAGTCATGGTCTCAGTAGGTTGATACGGCAATCTGTATTTCATATTAGTTCTCCCCAGTGCTCTACCTGGATCATGCATCAGACACTGGAAAGGCACTTGCTGTATTTTTGCCTGTTTGTCAAGGGAAGCAAAGAGCATTACTTTGCTACATTAATGAACAAATACCAACTCTGGCTGATTTTTAAAGAATGCTACAGACAGCTAGAAGCTATCTATAATCATCTATAATAAGAAATATCATGGAGAAGTATATTCATGGCCCTCCCTAGAGGACAGGCATCAGGAGTTTGTACAGTGAGCTTTGCAGGAATTAAAGCTAAGGAAAAGAACACAGACCTGCAAACTCCAGCCCAGTATTCCTAATTTTGCATGTTCCCAAAGAAAGTAAATAAAGCCATCCTTTGACTAAACAAAACAAAAGTTCTATCTGCAGTTTTAACTAAATGGCAGCACAGTACTATACCTAAAGCACCAGTCACAGTGCTTACTACAACAAAATAAAACTTCACTCTTGTGTAACTTCTCACTAATTCAGTGTCTCTTTTCCACTTTAGCCCCATTTTATGCCATTTCAATCTCATCAATCAAAGTGGCAAGAGCAATGGTTACCTTAATATGTGGACACACATACAAAATCACCTTAAGACTTTTTGTGCAAATGGTGAAATGTAACAAACCCCCCAGCAGTTTATCAGTTTAAGGGGAATTAATTATTCTTTTTCAAAATGGGAAATGCGTTACCTTATTGAGCCTGTGAGCACATTAACTGACCTCTTCTCCTACCTATTCAATATCTCATGCCTCTGCTGCCCATGTCAAAAGCTGTTCTCTCTCTTTCTTACTCCAGAGCTTGGCTATGTGGTATTGAGCTTCAGAAAATCCCTATAAGTTGGAAGTCAGATTGCCTCCTTAAGCAAGATACAAAGACTATAACCCACACAGTCCAAAAGATTAATTCAGGAATTAACTAAATAAAGGCCATGAAGTAGAGAAGACAAAATTATAAACATGATAATCTTTGGTGATTATATGAAGTTAAAACTATTTATTTGTTCTCATCATGTGTTCTCATAATGTTGCATTGGGCCAGTGAGCAAAAGCATCTATGTAGTACTATGGGTTTCCTCATTCTCATTCATGGGTTTCTTCATTTCTCAAAATAAACAGTAAATTGTACCCTGTCATTTCTGAGAATTAAGGTGCAGGAAGGGTGGAAACAAGTAGGCAACTTTCAACTACGAACAAAATTACAGATCACAAGGTCCTTGTACATAGAAAAGTACTTTTCTATCTAAACTCTTGGGCATGCCACAATGTTGATGATCACACTGCCAGTTGAAAAAAAATGGCACAGAATACATTAGCAAAGCCTGAACTCAGTCACAGGCAGGATGAAGAAAAGACTGATTGCAGTTACTCTTTAGTAGCTATAGAAAGTCCAGCTATATATATAAGAGCACCTGTAAATCAGCTGCCTGCAACACTGCCACACATCAGAAGTCTGATTCTTGGCATGAACAATTCTGTCTCAGAGTCACCTCTTAGCACCCCACAAGCTATCCTGGGGAGAGTAAGTTTAAATGCAGTGAACATTGAAGCCATTAGTAACAGGTTTTAGAGAAGAGTAAGAAAAAAAAGGCAAATACACCCTATTATCAGATTTTACAAACCGATGAATCTCTGCTAAAACATCAACAAAACTTTGTACAGAATTCTGTTGTGGCTCTTGGCCACAAGGCAAGACATGGCAAGAGTTTACCATGTCAAATACCAGGAATTGCTGAGATTTGAGAACCCAGGGTCTATTGTTTTTTATTTATTGCTACCCTAGAAACACTCAGCTCATATACAAACAGCAATTCAACCTAGTTAGTTACAATCAAATGCTGCACTAAAAGAAGAATTTAGCAAAGTCAGAAAGAAATGTCATTTGTATACTGTTTAATCTTATTGTATATTCATTTCTTGATTACTCAGTTATGGCCTTTACTCTCTTCTTTTTTTCCCCCCCATTTCATTTTTGCCATCCAATTAACAGTAACAGTCACTTGGAGATCTTGTTACAAAACCAAGTGCAGCCATCATTAATTTGACAATTACTTTTTTCAGTAACAACAAGTGAACAATTCACCCCTTCCAAACTTCATTTACTTCACGCTGCGTTAACCTAAGAATTATGATTTCTCTTATAAATCACACCATGCAACAGCAATGATGCTGATTCACATCCACTGAAGCTGCTACTGTCAAATAAATTACCTGATAGGCAAGGCATTTTTTGCTTAATACAACTAAAATACAGTATTTTTAGGTCTAAACAGAGCAAAGTTGGAAACTACATCAAGTGAGTCTCTGCTAAACTTCACTGTGTGCTATATACTAAAATTTTTGCATCCTAAGCATAAAATACCTCCTGAAATAGCAACACAAAAACTCAGCAACACAAAAAGTCAACAGCACAAAAAGTCAACAGCACAACTAACTCTTCTGGTACTGTAAGAGATTTTGAAACTGGGGAAGAGAATACCTGAAACATGTCTTGACCCCTGCAGTCATGAGAGCGAGAGGGACACAAGGGTGCCACCTCCCCACTCATCAGATTCAGGCATCAGGACATCAGGACCAAAAAGTCAAGACAGAAAGAAGAAGATAAAGAAACAGCAGGAGCAGCAACACACCACAAAAGCAGTGCATGAAGCCTGTCTGGGAACTGCAGCTCTGCCTCACAGACCAGCAACACCAGGTCATGTTGATTCTCTTGTTTCTTGTCTACCGGACAGTTGCCATTTCTCAGATTCCTCCATTTCCCTCTCACCTCTCCCACAAAGCTAATTTAGCCTGGAAGTTGCTGCACCAAGATATCCTGCATTCCATGCTGAACCCTAAGCACATGCCTCAAGTTTCTGATTTTAGCTTGGCTAATCCAGTTGTCCTTCAGACTTGCCCATCCCTCCAGCACGGAAGTACCATGCCTCCACTTCTGGAAGAAGTAGATATGCACACATAC
This sequence comes from Heliangelus exortis, assembly GCF_036169615.1. NCBI lineage: Eukaryota > Metazoa > Chordata > Aves > Apodiformes > Trochilidae > Heliangelus > Heliangelus exortis. Next base: position 128,635,801 of record NC_092423.1, on the reverse strand, counting down.
AGTTATTTGCAAGGTAGCTTTTTTTCACAGTTACAAAGACATTTTTTTGCATGGGTCACAGGAAAGAGCTGCAGGTAGGAAGTTACAATGAAGCAGCTGGAATGTGGTGTTCTCCCTTAAAAATGTCAGTCTTAGACCCTGGATGCCACACTCCACCTGCACACAGGCAGAGCACATGCCAGACTTAAGACTGCTGCATGAGGATGTAAGATGAAGCATGCAACAGGGAAAAAGTATATGTGTGTGTGTGTGTGTGTGTGTGTGTGTGTGTGTGTGTGTGTGTGTGTGTGTGCATGTATATACATATATATATATATATACATAAATATATATATATATATACACACACACACACATATCTCCGGAGACAGAGAAAAAGGTAGTTGTTGAGACAGGTCAAAGAAAAGAAGGTTTTTGATAGTAGAAGACATTTTTTGAAAGCTAAGTAAGATCAGGGACCTGGTATTATATGCTATTTAGGGTTAGCATCCTCTAAAATCAGCACAGAACACATTTTTCTCCTCAACTTCTGGCCTTCCTCTTTTAGCAGCATGTTGCTTTTTCATCTCTCTCCAGGAATTAGTTCAGCACCATCATCATTCAACAGGATTTTCAGAAAAACAAACCCAAATTCTGCATCCACAATGACCTCATCAAATTAAGGCTTGGAGTGAGGCCGAAGCAAATGATAGATTCCTATAATCATGCCATTTTTTTTCCCTCCCACAAAAATTATTAGCATGTACTGAAAATTTAAAAGAGTTTAACACCTAGAAACACATTTACTCTATCAACACACACCATTATGTGCTGATATAAGAATTATAATATGAAGAAAGGCTTAAATATCTTATGGGAAGCATGAAATTAAGAAGAGGGCTTTTATCAAGAAGAAAGATTCTGTAAAATCCAAATGTATTTCTGGAAAAAGTGACCTCACCTACTCCGTGAAACAGCAGAGAAAATTACTTCATGAAACTAAAATTGCATAGGAGAGTTATCAAAAAGGATGAGGCTATTCAGCTTGGATGCACAGCACAGAGAATAAACTTATTACCCCATTTAGTAAGAGCACAGAGAAAAATAAACATTATAAAACAGTCACTTTTTCTTTTACAAATATGACACAATTGCCAGCAAGTACTGAATCTCATTAAAACTGTTTGGTTTCAGTAATCTGTGGCTTACTGTGTAGCAGTAAATCCTAGTAGCAAAGGGTTTGGACTTGATCCTGAGCACCCCCTTGGATGTCAAAAGAGCAGGACAAGAGGTCCAGTTCTCCCAGAAGCAGCCCTGCATGGCACACAGACTTCCTGTCAACGGGATCCAGGAGAGCCACTTTTTGAGCACAGAGGTGCCCAAGGCAGAAAGCACAGAGGACAAGTATTTCTTCTTTAGTGAGTCAAGAGTCCAGTCACTGAAGGCTGTCCCTTGGGAGGAAAGGTGGCAATGACACCCAGCTGTGGGTGCATTCCCTATGCATGAAGAAAGTCATGTTCAAATTCTGCCTTCATTAGTGTGAAGCAGGACCTTCTGCCTGGGCTTACCATCCTTGAGGTAACCACCCTCAACTCAGCAACACTGAAAAGGGCCAAGACCCCAAAATTATTTTTATTTTTTTTAGTTGCAAATCCATACAGTTCACTTGAACACGGATTAAAGAAGTGACTGGAACCCATGCCCTTCTGAGACAGCACATCCACCTCAAAGCCACACAGCTACTCCTACTCTCTGACTCTTTGAAAAGCCACTGAACTAACTTTTGGACTAGATGCTGGGCCACTGAACATCACAGAATCTGTGGTCCTTCATGGATATAATCTTTCACATTCCAATAAAAACATAATTATCATACCACAAGTATGGCTGCTCTAAGTAATAATAAACAACCCAGACACCTGATACTGAATCTCAAGGCCTCAAGATGTGAATCCATAGCTCCTCACACACAGAAGGAGAGAGATCCAACAAAGACAGGAGGGCTTTGCTGAGCACGGTGTTCTCACTCCTACAACTTTCTTCAACCCATTCTCAGCACCAAACTCCTCATCAACGGGGGAACTCAAGTTCCTCCAAAAGGATCTCCTTTAATCCCAGTAGGTGAGTGGTTAGAGAACGTGCTGGTGACTCAAGGGCAAATCCTCTGATACACATTAAAATTAACTTTTTTTGTTCACCTTTTGTTAATCTAGATGAATTATCCAATCCACTTCACCACAAAGAAACAAACAAGAACAGTTAACGCTGGGGAAAAATACATCAGACAGGACTGTGGCCAGACCACTTCTTTCTGCAGCATCCCCGGCCTAAAAATGCTGTGAGCCTACAGCAACAGCACATGCCTTCAACAGCTTTGAGACACATTATCCCCAACAGGCTGGAACAACTTTCATGTTATCTGAGTGGTAAAACTCCCACCATCTTCTAAAAGAGCAAAACTGAACCAAATGTTGACAGTCGAGCAAAAATTCACGACTCAAACATAAAAAGTAGGGAAAAGTCTGCCAGTACATCATCTCAATATTTATGTGATTTCAGTTTCACTGCAACAAACAGTACACAGAAATCAGAGACCATTCCTTTTTCAAGGAGAATTTTTGGGCAGACTTCATTCTGGGGTTGGTTCTACTTGTTAGTATTTATTTAACATGAAAAGGCAAGGTCAACAATCACAAAAAAAAAAAAAAAAGTGCGTTTTAAACACATACAGAAAATCTGATTTCTTTGATACTTTATGGTCAAACATCTGCTAAACTACTGTTTTCCTTCAACTATGGGATTTTCAAAGCAACAATTATATCTATTTTACTCAGAATTCAGGGGATATAATCATACTACCAGAAGTCACCACAGTCTCTTTATATATATCTATCTGTATGTTTTGCCAATGTTGAAACACTGGAAATGAGAGAAGGACACTTGACTAAACATGGTAAACATCCAGTTTCTTAGCTCTCTAAACTGAGCTCTTGCTAAGATTCAATGCTATTTGTTACCTAGGAATCCATTTCTTCGAGGTGGTGATAATTTTCAATTTCTTCTGACTTCTGGAAATCCAGGTCACCCTGTGTTTAATTTTTCTCCTCTCCCTGTCACTAAACTGGCATATAAGTTACTCCCTCCTTGTGAGGAGATCAAAGGAAGTGAAAACTTTCTTTTTGACCCAGCACCTTCAGATCTTCATTTACACTTAAAGGGAAAACATTTTTTCCTCTTAAAAACCCCCCAAAATCTAATCTTTTCTGTGCTGCCCCTTTTTGCTGTGTAAATCACACTGAACCTAGAAATACGACACCCTGGAATGTTGCCATTTTGGAATGTGGATTTTATCCACAAGATCAAAAGGTACAGAAAAGCCTCCAGCACATGATCAGAACTGTTGCAACTTTGAGTGAGCCAAGGATTTCTGGGCCAAACTTGCACTGTACCCAAAGTGGGCAAATCCCAGCAAATCCAATAAACGGGCAAAGCTCTGTCCACATTCCATAATGTTTTGAACCCCATAGCATGGGTTAGAAAGAAAACCTTCAGGAAGATATGGTCCTTGCATCCTGGAGTCAATATTGGCTTGGACTCCACAGCTAAAATACTACTACTATTTAGGGTTTCCTGTTCCTGCTCTGAAGGATTGTGGACTTTTTTCTACACACTTGCATGCTCTATGCCAAAACGAAAAGTGAGCAGCCTCAGTCTGTGCTCTGGCCTTTGGGTCACTCTTAGAAAACACTGGTTTGAATTTCCATGGACACAAGGGAAAATAAATCTTGAATTTCCAACAGCCAAAGCCAGGTTTCTAACTTCAGCTAGGCTATTGCCACGTTAATAAGAGCCCTCCAGACCATTAGCCTGGGGAGCTGAACTCCAGAAGAAGCTCTGAGAGTACCAGGGCCACCAAGTCCAGCGTGAAGCAATAAACACATCCAAAGAGAAGCAACACGTTAAGGTTCTGGCAATGCTTCCTTGTTTCTTACTTCATTGGATCGCAAGTCTGGGTGACATAATGGGAAGGGAGGAATACAGGACATAACTGAGAGGATAAAAAGGAAGAAATGGTCTCCTGTACGTCCTGCTGGGACAGAGGAGACACCCCCTCTTGTCTTAGTTCCTTCCCCAGAACTTGAAAGACAAATGTCCAGTCGGTGCTGTCCTCTGGCTCTAAGCAGACATGAGTAATGTCAGACCTCTACAGAGAGAGTGGTTTGTAAAGCAATGGCTCTGAAACATATCCTGATAGGAGCACTGATTTAAAGCACATGGTAACTATCAAGCTAATACCCAGCATCTTCAAGGACCACCTGCACAGGCCACTTTAGAGGCAACCCTGAAGGGTTTCTCTGCACCTGGACAGAACCCAGGAGCCAATGGCCAGATCGAAGGAGCCAACATCTGAAAGCCAGTCCTCAGCCTTTAATGCACACTTCAGGCAAAGCTGGGCAAAGCAATGGGAGATCTCCCTGGTTTGATCCCTTGCAGCAACAGCAGCACAGTGCCAGGAGAATCAGCACTAAGCAGCTCAAATTCTGTTACATTGTTTTGATTACAAGATGAGTCACATTCCCACAGCATCTTGGCTAAAACAAGACAAAACAGAACTGTCAATATTCCCTCACCGAGGGAAAATGTTCAAATATTTCCGATGCAACTTAGGGCAGCCGCCTATCCCTTTTTCTCAGGGATACAGCATGATGAAAATCGCTGCTTGGAACAGAGGGGGTGGATTTGGGAATTAATTTCTCAGCAGCAATGAGGTGGTGCTTTTAATAGTCTAACCACACATTTTTTTTTTTACTCTGTGCTTGGGATGAGTGTGAATTTTAGGAGAGGTACTCTTCTGAGCAGCAACCTTGCCATTCTCTAGCCCAGAGATGCTGGTGATGAGCAGCTCTCACCAGGCATTTCCGTCAGCCAGGAGGCCAGTCCAGCAATCAGAAGAGCAAGAGCCAAGAGCTCACCAGGCACCAGCTACCCTAAATAACCTCCTCCTGTCACAACTTGCACAGAACAAGATGAGACCAACAGAAATCATAGCAGCCACAAACAGGAGGATAGTTTTAAATCAGAAGGTAAGTAATTTAATCAAAATTATTCCGCCAAGCGTGAGAAACTGCCTGCTCTTCTTTGAGAGATCTCATTGCCATGCATTCCTCTAGCACCAACACACACCTCTTCAGAAACATGGTAGATCTCAGAACAAAGTAAAAAGGTGAGGAAGAATAATGTGGAGGCTTTTGCACACTGTTCAGTATAAACCAATGCTGGATAATACAAGCTTATCTTCCAAAGCATCACCAGCCACCAGCTCAGCCCTGCAGTTGTCAGCATAATAAGATATTTAGAGATGAAAAAGAAGGACACAATTAGCCCCTTTGAGCCCTTCTAAACATGTAAGTTCAGTATCTCTCTAAATGAAAAAAGGCAAAACTACAAGACCAGTCAAGTGCAAATAACTACACAGCTAAAAAAGGGTAGTGAAAAACAGACTTCTCAGGCTGTGAAGATCTTTGCCAAGATTAAATTGCAGGTTCTGTCTGCAGTTTCAGGAACACTTGCTCAATACCAAGAACACTATTTTTTTAATTTTAGCTTTCTTTTTAGGAATCTTGGAGTAGGACTGGAAAGGACATTAAAGAAGTTGTAGGTTTAACCTTTGCTGTGAATATTCTCCTATCAAAGCACTAAGCCTTAGACATATAATGGGATAAACAGATACTATTATTGGTTTTAGTTTTGTATTTTAGGCGTGTGTTTACTTCAATATGACAGAAATACCTCAGATAAAAGTTATAGTAGTAGTTTTCCAAACCCAGTAAGATTTATTCCAAATGTATCTTAAATTACCAAGTTTTACTTTGTTTTATTTTGAAGGGCTATATATTTTTTCTAAACAAACCAGCTTTTACATATATTTTGTTTCATTTCAAACAAAAAGCTCGCTGTCACAAAAATTTACAATTCTTAAAAAAAAAATACGAGTATCACGTTACCTTTGATTTCCTAAACTAAATTTATTTTCTCATAAAGGAATAAGAATGCTTTTGAAGTGGTCTAGGGATAAGTCTATTGTTATTTATGGAGAGTAGTCACAGAAGGTGGTTGTCATCTGGCCTTTAAATAGCAATCCTGAGAAAGCCCCACATCAGTACATACAAAACCAGGACCTTATAAGTTGGTTGATTTGCAAGGAAGGTAGCATTTTGGGGCTCTGAACACCTGAATTTTGCTGAGTCCAGCTAAAGATCATTCTTGTTCCTGAAGTAATGTATCACACATCATCATCTAAAAGGCAACGCAGAGGTCAGTAATAGGTAAATGCCAAAGACTTTTCCAAGGTGAGCATGAGACAGTGCCTGGAGAGAAGAGGGAAGAGGTGGGGGGAAAAGAAAGGACAAAGAGATACCTATTGCCCTGCTTAGCAAGGGACTGGAACTTTCCAAGCTCAGCATGAGATTCTCCTTCTCTTCCTGCTGTTTTGTTTTTGCCAGAGTGAAGTGCTGAGCTTGGCAGGACAGGGCACAGCAAGAACAGCAGAAATCACATGTCAACTCAATACCCCATGGGGGTTTTCTCTGGCCAAAACTAAAAAGAAGGGCTGGAAGATCCCAGATCACAAGAACAAATTGCCCACCAGTCTCAGAGGAGGAGCAGAATCTTTGCAAATGAGATTCATAAGTGTTTAAAAAAAAAAAGGGTACAGGCTTAAGTGAGAGTTCAAGCATCAACTCTGATTTTGCAAGCTGGTTCTTTCAAACTGAATTAAACCAGAATGCATCATTCACAACCACGTCAAAAGAGAAGTCCCACAAAAATAGCATCTTATCTTGCAGAACTGCTGTAGCAGGAAGAAAACTTCAGTTTGTCCATGAAGAGAAGACATTGTAAGGGGTCTAATACATTTTGGTGTTAAAATGCAAATGAAACTCTAATTCCGAAAGAGTTACCTTCTGGAGGAGTTGCAACACTGTTCCCAAGTCCCAGAATAGCAATGTTGTGATTCCTTGGTTCCAGCATAGTCGCAAACTCTTTTCCTCTTTCCCAGTGTGGTACTTTCACAGGTTCCAGGTGGACATTTTCCAGCCCATCTTTGTGCAGGGCACTGAACATATACTTGATGGCTGCATCTAGATTTTTTGAACCACTGACTCTAGGTCCTATGGTATCAGCAAAAACTGCCAGTCTTTCATAGGATCTGTTCTGAGCTTTTCCATGAACAGCAAGATCAATAATAGCTTTAGCAATATCAGTATAGCCAGCTATCTCATTTTTAATGTCTTCAAACTTCTTTGGGTAACTATCATCTCTTCTCAAAGACTTCCCAGTGTACTGTGGTAATAAATTCATGAAAAGTATTAAGAATATGTACTTCATTTTTTTTCTTCTTTCTTTCCCACAGATGGCCTGTTGAAGAGAGAAAAAGAAAAAAAAAATACATAAAATCATACAGCTATCAGCAATACTTTTTGTTATTTGGATTGGCAGACAGACCAAAATGAAAAGAAATCAGTTTATCATGAAAATGCTTTGATCAGAACTGGCAGGAATGTAAACTCAACTTGGAGACACAATTATAGAAAGCAAATGAAAAAGTTACTTAGACCACTGGACACAGTCTTTGTTGTGGTCTTCAGAAACATCCTTGGAATGCTGCATCTCTTTGAATAATCACATCCTTCACTGAATCAAAACCCAGGGCTGCTCCAGCCCAGAAGCAGCTTTGCATCTCCTTTCTGTTAGGAGCGGGATTAGCTGTAAATGCCAAAGTGTCTTTACACATCTGGATTAAAAAAAAAAAATCTTAAACTGTTCATGAATAAAAATGCTTCTTAACCTCTATCTCCAGAATCAGGAAAGCACTTTCTATTGCACTAGAAAGATGACAGAGCAATTTAGATCTAATGCCCCCAGGAAGAAAGCATTAACTTCTTCAATGCATAAATCAATGACCACCAGAAAAACACTATTTCTTATTAACTGTTTTATCTCCTAGGGACTGGCTTGAGCAGCACTGTAAAAAAGTGCAGCACCAGCAGTGCTGATCCTGTGTTCGAGTTATCTTCATTAAAACTTAATAGTTTGTCCATTTTATCATTAAAAGTTCTCATTTCTTAAGACAAAATTCTTAGAAATTTTCAAACCCATAAAAGCAACAGTTTGTCTATACTATTAAATGAACTAACAAAAAAACCCTTTGGTATCAGTTGGAGTGTTTGCAAAGTTCTTTTATAACAGGAAGTTTGGTTATCCAAACTGAAAATAAAAAGGTTTGTATTATATACACAAAAGGAAATGTAACATTTTCTTGTTCCTTTGAATTTGAATCAGGCTGTAATCTGAATTATAAAAATCAGCAGTAAGAAACAAGGCCTTTAAATCAGTTCTATAGGCTGCAGCTATTATAAGACTTTAAAAGAGTGATTAATTACAGACAAGTGAAATAATAATTACTACTAGCCAAAAAATATTTGATTCAGCACTTCTGCTATTTTCATGGACTTTCATGACAATACCAATATTTTATGAAAATAATGCAATTTGCCTTAAAAATAGTAATACTAAAGGCAAATCACAGAATCACTGAAGTGTCAGAGCTGGAAGGGATCTCCAGAGATCATTTAGTTCAACTCTCCCACTACAGCAGGATCCCCTGGATCATACTACACAGGACTGCATCCGGGCTGGCTTAGAGTATCTCCAGAGAAGGGGACTCCACAATCTCCCTGGGCAGCTTTCTCCAGTGCCAGTGTTAATCTCTACTTAACAAAATATGCTTTTCTTGGAAACAATTGTTCAACAAATAGTGAAGGATGAATTAGCTGGGTAATATTGACAAAATATGGATAAATCAGACCTGCATGGCAGAAGTATCACTAAAATCTTTTGCCATTAAGATTTCCATGTTATTCTTCTTCCTTGTTTGAACTTCTTTAGTATTTCTGGAGACTTATACTCACAATTTTACAATCACTGACATGAGGAATCATTACACTATAGACCTCTTTTATTTTTGGTTCATGATGTTACATGCATAGAGACAGTACAAAGGTGGGGGGGGGAGGTATGAGTGCATGTGTACATATAAATACATATATTTGCATATGTTATATCCACATGCAAAATACAAAAAAAAATCCTCCTTTATTCTCAGACAATTGCACACTACAGGAGCTTTAATTGGGCATTACTTCTCAGTTTTCATGGAGTATGCAGATTTCCAGTAACCAAACATCTTTGTAGCACCTGAAGGGGCTGGAGTATCTTCCTCCTCTGACTGCCACAGAACACTGCCAGATATTCCTGAATTAACTCCCACCACCAGAAGCTGCACAGTAAAACCAGCAATTGAGCCAGTTCCTGAGAGATTAAAGGTGAAATTACACCATTTTTTGTGCCTGTGGGAGCTCACAATTGTATTTCAAGCTTTTGCAAGCTCCATTCTGAATGATCTAAGCTAAGAAACCACCTTTACCACCTGTGTTTTTACAATGAACCACAATGAACCACATGAATTCATGTTCACTCTGAACTACTTTCTAGTATTTGCTAAAAGTAAATAAGTAAAATAGGCTTTTGAAATAATGAGGTTATGGTAACAGATGATGAATTCTGACATCACATCTAATATATATATTGTCCCTTTTCCTCTCCTGTCCTCTATTAGTTTCAGTGAATTTATAATATCAGTGTAGGTTATGGGGACAACTAGCTAGGTTTGCCCTTGCACAAGAAACATGATGAGATAAACAAAAAACTCAGAAATTCAGATGTAGGTTTGGTGGTTTGTACAGTTGTCAGTTCTGATTTTTTCTCAAGTATTTATTCACCATATTTTTCCAAAGAAGCAGTGGCAGATCGTGCCAAGAGGTGCTGAATTACCCCCCTAGTAAGAAGTTTTAGTTGTAATTTTAATGTTTACCCTTCCTAAATGTTACCATACAAAAGCACTTGTAACTTCTAGAAAGTCAGGAAAGTGCAGATCACACCATCACAGAATGGTTGGGGTTAGAAGGATTCTCTGAAGCTCATCTTGTCCAATCCATCTGCTCAAGCAGGGCCACCTAGACCAGGCTGCCCAGAACCATGGCCAGACAGTTTTTTAGTATCTCCAAGGAAGGAGACTCAACAACTTCTCTGGGCAACCTGTTACAGCTTGGTCACCATCACTATTAGGAAGTGTTTCCTGCTGTTCAGATGGAACTTCCTTGCAACTTGTTAATCCATGCAGGCCTCTTGGCATTTCTGTTTGACCTCCTGTTTGTTGAAACAGAATTTTCTTGAGTTTGGAGGAGGTGATATTTGAATATTAATGATCTTTCTTGGAATCCTCTTCCAGGGCCTTATCCCATAGGACTCTTATCAAGCTTAATTTTTAAGAGACCAAAGTTTTCTCTCCTGAAGTCCTGTGCTGTGATCTTGATTTTTGTCTTGCTTCTTGCTCTCAAGATCCTGAGCTTCACATCTCATGGTCACTGCAGCCAAGGCTGCCTTTGACGTTCATAGCACAACCAGCCTTTCCTTGTTCTAAGTATGAGGTGCAGCACAGAACCTCTTCTTGCTGGCTCCTCTTACCCATGTCAGAAAGTTATCATAAATGCTAAGAACCTCCTGGATTTCTTATACATTGCTGTGCTGATCTACAAGCAGGAACTGGTATGGCAAAATTCCCCCATGATTGTCAGGGCCTCTGAATGTAAGGTTAATTCCAGCTGTCTACAACAGGTCTTATCTACTTGCTTTTCCTGATCAGTTGGCCTATAGCAGCCACCCTCTAGAATATCATCCATACTGGTCTGCTTTTTAAGCCTTATTCATAACCTCCCAGTTGGTTCATGAGACAGAACTCCAAGCACCCCAGCTGCTCTCTCACATAAAGGCCATCTCCATCTCCCTTTCTTCCCAGCTTTTCCCTCCTGAAAAGCACACATCTGTGCATTGCAGAATTCCAGTCATGTGAGCTATCCCACCACATCTCCATGATCCCAACAAGATCATAGTCCTGCAACTACATATACATCTCTAACTCCTCGTATTTATTCCCCATGTTGTGTACATATCAGTGTACAGGTACTTAGAAGCATCAATTCATTAATGGAAACAGAAGAGGGAACTCAACAGCATTTTTGTTAGAGCTGTCTGATTAGCTCTCAGGAAGGACACATACCAGGTAACCATTCTTAGGATGCCATCTGGAAAGCTGGCTATGCAATGCAGAAGGGGACAAAGAATTAAACCACATTTCTAGGATTCATAAACTACCAGAAGAAAAAAAAAAAAAAAAAGGAAAAAAAAAAAACCAACCAACCACAAATTTTGGAGTCACCAAGCCTAGCTCATATGACAACCAGTGCTAACTGCAGGCAGACTTTTCATAGGTCTTTCTGTGTCTATTCATGAACAGCAAGTTAAATGTTATCTTTAGCAATCTAAGAATATTAAGCTATTCTTAACTATTCAAATGTTCCCTAAACCTGAGATCAAGGCAGTAACAAATTCTTCCCACTGAACTGTCATTTTCCCAAGAGAACAACATAAATTGTGATTTCATATATGAATGACAAATTTATCACAGACATTTCCTCCCTGTGAGACAGAAAGGGTGAAGGTCTTACACAATCAGAAACAGGAGACTCCAGGGTTATCTCAGGACACTGTTGGAGAACTGTAAAAAGCCTTTTATAGTCTGAATTACTGTTTATTTGTGGTTATACTATACAGAGAGTATGGGTGTATTTTTATTGCTCAGCTCAGTACTTTCCTCATATTCCTTCCCTTTGGACCAGTTAATTACATGCTCACAGACATCCTCTGCTAGAGACATCAGTAATTTTCTAAGGATGACCAGGCGTGTTTCCTGATTTTTGGAAAGCCCATCACCCACAAAGAAGTAAGCAAGATAATCTGACTTCTGCCATAAGACAAATACTTTCTGAGTAAAGACAACTTTGTAGAGTTTGTTTCAAAAACTTAAGGTTTTGGATTTTGCTTGTTTAAGGGTTTGCAAAATCCACCACACAAAGCTGATCTGTTTAGTTGATAACAGAAAGCACAGGGGATTGCTTAATTAGCATTAGCAGTCTCAGAGAGCTGCCAGTTACCAATTTCATGCATTTTTTTCAATGGAGAAATGAAACCCGAGATATCATATTTCTCTTAACTAAGAAATGCTCCCCTTTGCTCTTCCTGGCCTCATTCAAACCAGCAGTATCCTCTGTCCAAAGGCTGCCCCAGAGGAGCTGCATTTAAGAGCCACATTTTCTCCAGGAATTTCCCACTAAACAGAGAACAGACATGTCTCTACAGTTTTGTGGATGTGGATTTTACATGGCCACCATGAAGCTTTTCACTATCTGCCACTGCATGATAAGAGGAGCACAACTAAACTCAAACCCTGGGCAAGAACACAAGAATGGGAACATAATTTATTGTGCTTTCCCTGCATAGTTCAGCACAACCCAGCAAAAAGCTAGCAGCAGTCAGAAATAATTCCCTGCTAGGTAAAGTAATGTCATACTCACTTGGACTGCAATAAAGGAATCACTCTACTGCCAATTCAGGGAAAGAACAGCACATCTGATGTCCCCAGTCTCTGCAACACCAAGTTTATCACCTCAATAAATAATCTGGGAAAAGAACCTACTGATTTTTGCACATCTTACTAGGTAAAATTAGCAAACAAACATCACAGCGTCAGCCAAGTTTAAAAAGTAATGATTGTCACAAATGTTCAATGCATTTAGTTATTCACTGAATTTCTTCATGAGGGTTTAGAGCCAAATGAGACAGGAAGAAAACACACTTTCAAGAAGCACAATTCTTTCTCCCAGCCCTATTAATGCATCTAATTCCATGGCTCTTTAGCACAAAATAATCATTTTCTGAATAAGGTTAAGAATCTGGGATTCTCTTGGCCATTCCAGGAGGCAAGAAAGCTCATCAGCATGTTTTAGTCCCTCTATTTTATTTCTCTGACCTTATACATCTTGCATGTCTGGAAAGGATGCAAAATGGTCCAGTTCCAGCCTCACCTGCAGCCTCTTGTTCAGGGTATTCTCCAAAAAGTGAAGCTCTCTAGACCATCTAAGAACCTGCAACTCCCACCTTTCACTTCTTCAAAGGGAAAACTAATACTGTTATATTAAGCACCAAGGGGCAGCTGCCATTGATCCTCTTCCCATTTTGAGCAGAACTGAAAGCCTTTCACATAGCAGACATTGCATGTTTACACCAGGTGAATTTGGTCTTTTCAGAAACTTCATCAGAGCTCAGGGCTTATTCATCTTAATTCAGCTTAAAGCAATATGTAGGGTCTCAGCCTTCCAGGATGAAAGAACACACTTTGAATTCTGTGGTTCAAAATGAGTACAAAGCTAAAAGATGTAACACAGTTCCAGTTCTTTTAGCTTCAGGTGAAGTGGACAGGGGGCATCCAGCCATGGCAGTACCTTGATTCATACACAGAAGGAAGGACATGGTCTGAATACTGTCCACAGACATTGGGATGGGCTACCCAGGGAGGTGGTGGATTCTCTGTCCCTGGACATTTTTAAAAAGAGAGTGGATGTGGCACTCATTGCCATGGTCTGGGAACCATGCTGGCAGTGGATCAAGGTTTGGACTTGATGATCTCAGAGGTCCTTTCCAACCCAGATGATTGTGGGATTCTGTGATTCACAGAAGAGAGAGATTTCTTCCTGTAAAATCTTAACATTTCAAAGGGAAAGTTTGAAGCAAGGAAGACACACTCATGGGAGGAAGACCAGGTTAGGAAGACCAGTTAAACAAACTGGGCATATGTAAATCCATGGGGCCTGATGGGTTGCAACCACAAATGCTGAGACAGCTGCCAGATGTCATAGTGAGGCAGCTCACAATTGTATTTGAAAGGTCATGTTACTCCTGTCTTATAGTCCAAGATGTAAGATGTGGGGACCTACAGGCCAGTCAGCCTCACCCTGATCCCTGGTAAGGTGACAGGCAAAAATCCTCCTGGAAATTATTTCCAAACATATGAAGAAGAAGAAGGTGACTCAATAATAGTTTGCATGGATTTACTAGGGGCAAATGATGCTTATTCAACCTGATAGCTTTCTAGGACAAAATTACTGGTTTGGTAGGTAGGAGATGAGCAGTGGATGTTGTTTGCCTTGAAATTATTATGGCATTTGACATTGTCTTCTGTAAAGTCTTCCATAAGTGGAGATCAGTGACCAGGGATGTTCCTGGGGGACTGCTCAATGTCTTTGCCAGCAACATGGAGAGTGGGCTCAGTGCACCCTCAGCAAGTCTGCTATTGACACCAAGCTGTGTGGTGTGGCTGACACACTGGAGGGAAGGGATGCCATCCAGAGGGACCTTGACAGGATGGAGAGATGGGCCCATGCAAAGTTCAATAAGGCCCAGTGCAAGGTCCTGCACATGGGTTGAGGCAAACCCCAAGCACAAATACAGGCTGGGCAGAGAATGGACTGAGGGCAGCCCTGAGGAGAAGGATTTGGGGATGCTGGCTAATGAGAAGCTCAACATGAGCCAGCAATGTGTGCCTGCAGCCCAGAAAATGAACTGTATTCTGGGCTGCACCAAAAGAAGTGTGGCCAGCAGGTCAAGGAAAGTGATCCTCCCCCTCTACTCTGTTCTCATGAGACCACACATAGAGTATTACATCCAGTTCTGGGGTAACAAACACAAGAGGGAAGGATACTTGTTGGAGAGCATCCAGAGGAAGGCCAGGAAGATGATCAGCCTATGAAGACAGGCTGAGAGAGTTTGGGAGTTGTTCAGCCTGGAGAAGACAAAACTGCAGGGAGACCTTAGAGCAGCCTTCCAGTACCTGAAGGTAGTGGAAAACTGAGGGGGGAGTTTTCTCAAGGGCTTTTAGTGATAGGACAAGATTTTAAACTGAAAGAGGGCAAATTTAGCTATTAGGAAAAAATTATTTAATGTGAGGGTGGTGAGACACTGGAAAAGGTTGCCCAGAGAAGCTGTGGATGCCCTGTCCCCAGAAGCGTTCAAGACCAGGCTGCACGGGGCTTTGAGCAACCTGATCCGGTGGGAGGTGTCCCTGCCCATGCAGGGGGGTTGGATCCAGATGATGTTCAAAGTCCCTTCAAACCCAAACCATTCTGTGATTCTGATTCTGACCATTAAAATCATTGCACTGTAAATTATTTAAATTTAACAGACAGAACTGTTTCATTTTCAGAATGAAAGACGATTTAAAAAAACTCAGATGGGAAAACTGTCTACAGCAATCAGATAACCAAAAGAGGAGCAGAGGGAAAAGAAATAAGATAAACAAAGTTTATCTTAGCATTAGACCAATGCTTCTTCTCCAGTGTGGCAAAGTTTTCCCCAAATCCCAGTTGAAAATACAGACAAAAGGATACAGAGACTCCACAAGAGTCACGGTTATGGGAAATGAAGAAAGAAAACAATAAATTGAAGATATTAACCACTTATTTGCTAGAGATCTGCTAAATCTGTATACTATCTATCAGTTTCCTAATCATGTACCATTTGATTTTCCTCCAAGGAATGTAGGAAACCTTGAAATCACAGAGTGGTTTTGATAACATTAGAATAGACTGAAAAGCCCCAGGGTAACAAACTCACATGCTTCAGAGTGATGTCTGATACATTTAATAGCATCTGAAAAAAAGTTTGTTGTGACAGCTGTGGAGTAGAATGGCTGGAAGGCTAGGTGGACTTGCAAAACGAGGAGGAGATTTCTGCCTAAAAATAAAGTCACAGAGTTTTTCCATCACTTAGAAAGATAAAAGCGATAGAGGGAAAGCTTTATGATCCTGAAGAGTGAAGCAGAAAAGCAGACATTCCTGAGAGACTTGTCCTCCAGAATTTTTAAGATTCCTCATCTGGGAGAGCTTTTAATCAGTTAGAAAATTTTGGTTTTGGGAATACTCACAGTCAAAGTTACCAGCAGCTCTGGGGAGAGAGACTTGGGGGCAATGGGGGACCAGAAGATCAACATGAGCTAACACTGTGCACTTGCAGCCCAGAAAGCCAACCATGTCCTGGGCTGCATCAAAAGAAGCACAGACAGTCAATGGAGGCAGGTGAATCTCCCCCTCTACTCTGCTCTTCTGAGACCCCACCTGCCATCCAGTTCTGGAGTCCTGAACATAACAAGGACATAGAGCTCTTTGAGTATGTCCAGAGGAGAGGCGCAAAAATGATCAGGACTGGAGCACCTCTCCTGTGAAGACAGGCTGAGGAAGTCGGGGTTGTTCAGCCTGAAGAAGGCTCCGACAGCTTTCCAGTACCTGGAGGGGGCCTACAAGAAAGCTGGGGTAGGACTTTTTGCACAAGTGTGTAGCAAGAGGACAAGGGGCAATGGTTTAAAACTTGAAGAGGGGAGATTTAAATAAGATATTAGGAGGAAATTCATTACTATGAGAGTGGTGAGACACTGGAACAGGTTTCCCAGGGAAGTTGTGGACGCTTAGAAGTGTTCAAGGTCAGGTTGGATAGGACCTTAACAACCTGACCTACTGGCAGGGGGGTTGGAACTAGATGGTCTTTAAGGTCCCTTCCAACCCTAGCCATTCTATGATTCTATGATTTACAGTACAAAGTCCTTAAAATGAGCCTTTTTACATCTAAGGTTAAGGAAAGGAAGAGTACACCACCATATGGATACAGGACTTTGAATAAAAAACAAGACATTATTACTGGGGCCAAAAAGACTAAAATTCCAAAGGAAACAGAAAACCATGAGTTTTCTTACCTTTATCAGCTTCAGAAGAACTATCTTGATTTGCTACAACTGAAGATCATAGAATCATAGAATTGGCTGGGTTGGAAGGGACCTCAGAGATCATCAAGTCCAACCCTTGATCCACTACTGCTGCAGTTACCAGACCATGGCACTGAGTGCCACATCCAGTCTCTTTTTAAATATCTCCAGGGATGGAGAATCCACCACTTCCCTGGGCAGCCCATTCCAATGCTTGATCACCCTCTCAGTAAAGAAATTCTTTCTAATGTCCAACCTAAACCTCCCCTGGCACAACTTGAGACCGTGCCCTCTTGTCTTGCTGAGGGTTGCCTGGGAAAAGAGACCAACCCCCACCTGGCTCCAGCCTCCTTTCAGGGAGTTGTAGAGAGTGATGAGGTCTCCTCTGAGCCTCCTCTTCTCCAGGCTGAACACCCCCAACTCCCCCAGCCAGGTATGCCCTGAAATTCTTGAAAGGCTAAGTGTGACCCAGTGGTGCGTGATCATATGCACCCAGCTAGTGATATTAACTTAACATGGACAGAACAGCAAGTGAAATGTTTAAAGATGACTAAAGATTAAGAGAAAGTCCAAATATGCCTGGATATATTGGCAGTATTAGCTCCCCATCCAGCAAAAGAAAGAGTTCATACCCTATGTATACTCTGTATGGTGGATGTACTATAGCTGAACAGGGAGCAAGCAGGAGAAGGAACCACAGTTAACTTTTTCTTCACCTGAAAACTTCAGAATTGTAAGAGGCTACCTTGACACTACCTTATTCAGAAGCAGCTGAATAATTCCATGGCAGGAATCCTGAAGAATGATACCGTAACCCATGTACAGAGTAACAGTGAAGCTACAGAAACAGTAGGTCTTGTACTTCCTTCCTTTAGAAGCAGTGACAGACAAGGCAAAAATTAAGTATAAAAAAAAACCCAAACAACAAAGCATTATCACCAAACAATGCCTAGGCCATCTAGCAGCTGATACTATTCTTAATGAGAGTTCAAAATACAAAGAGTTCTCAAAAGGGAGTACATTATCTTTTTAGAGGCAAAAGACAGGAAATCTGTGGGATTTTTAGAGAACAACTGAACAGAACAGGAATATTCAATGAAAGAAAGGCAGTTAGGAAACAATGACACCAAAATATACAATGTTTTTTCATATTACAATGACTGCCAAAGTACACAGCTAATGTCCAGCTGATAATGCTGAAAGAAAACTGGGACAGAGGGGACAGGAAAGATTATTTTGGAAAATTAAATCAAAACAGAGCAGAATAGGGCTGCAATTATATTATCTGGAATTCTGTTGCTCAACTTTGGTGACACTTCCTTTAAGTCCATAACTATTGCTCTAGTGTAAAAACAAGACAGGTTTCCTTCAGACACAGAAAGACAGGCTAATGAAAAAAATACATACAGACCCCCATTATGAGACAAAACATTAGTGGCCTCTTATAATTTATGGAACGTTTACTGATTGTAAAGGCCCTTGAGACAGACACATCTTTTACATTTTTAAAAAATGAATATATAACTGATACACAAACTCTTAAGAATCACACGTTGTTCTTTCAGCATTTTCTATGGGAGAAAAGCATCCCCTTTTTACTGAGGCAATAAAACCACAGAACTCTTCTTGTACAACCTCTTCTGTATTTTCTGTATTTTCTTATCTAAGGAGAGGAATTAGGCTATGGAAAAAGAACAAAGTGCCCAAGACAGAGAAACAAAAGGCTACAAATTAGGGGGCACAAAAGGCAAAACCTGCCAGTGAGCACCCATATTTAACATCACCCAAAATTCTAAACCCCGTTTCTTTTTCAAAACACACTAAACAGCACATCTTGTATCCTGAACTTGCAGTTAAAATACTTGCCAAATTCTAATGCTAAGTATTTTCTGAGTGCTTATTGAAAGAGAAGTAGATTGGGTCTGGCCAAAGGAAGAAACCTATCTTCATATAAGAAGGTATGAGCTATGACCACATGACCATCCCATACTTCTGGATAGCAAAAGCTGTTAAAGATGATGGATGGACCTTGAAAAATGAGCAAATCAGGTTCTGCTAACAACAATGAATGTGTGGATATCACTGTCACAAGCTGGTCTGAAAGCTGAAAGCCATCAAAATGCCAAGTACCTGGCACTCACAGGCACCTCTTGGTGCCCCTCCAAGCAGCATTGCAGCAGAAGGCTCTTCAGTGCTACAGAACACATGTATGCTTTATGTTGCTTCATTTTTGGACAGAAAATAGAAAATACTTTTGAGTGTCCCCTTCCAACAATTAAATCTTAGTCTTAAAAGTGACTAAGGGTTGAGATGTTTGCCAAATGAACTAATATTAGCTACTTACTAAGTAAAGGAGTGCAACGAACCCAAGTTTTCTGACTATCTGGTCTTAACAAAAATTACATGAGATTATAATCTCACCTGCATGCATCAAATACCACTCTAGAATTAACTCTTAAACTCTTAGCATTTCTATACATGAATATTATTCTTCTATGACCATAGTCCTACTAAGCATTTTTTGCTTTGTATATGGAACAAATTTTTTCATTTTAAGTCAACAATGTCAGAGAAAAGTTATGCACATTTTTAAATGCTTCAAAGAAAAAGACCCAAAAAAGGGAAGACTAACATTTCCAAAAATATCCAACCATTTTAGCTATTTTACTCCAAACACCTATAAACTAATTTTACTGACTGCAATTAGCAACAAAATTCCAAATTAAGTCAATAATTATTCAGCATTGATGAATGTGATAAAATTTCCAGATTAAAAGTAACTAACTTTTCTAAACATTCTTATTTACTAGGGGTTTTTAATCCAGTCTTTCTCTACAGTCACAAGAAAAGGTATGTTCCTTATTCTCTGTCCTGGTGGGCTAGGATACAGCTAACTTTCTGTTTTGTAATTTTACTTTCAGCTAAGTCATAAGTAGCTGTACTTGCTGAAATTAACAGCAAGTTTCTCAGTCAGTGTCTGCTTCTAGGACTGAAAACACTCGATGTTTATAGTTTCTGCTAGAGACTCGTATGCAGAACCAAGGCCACTGCTCGGTTCTGAGGAACATCTTGTGCTCCAGAAAGAGAAAAGGAGTAAAGAGGTCACACCTGCAGCCCTCCTTTAGGGAGGAACAGACAAGACAGGTGACCAAAATTGACCAAATGGAGTACTCCATCCCATACGTGTCCTATTCAGTACAGATTTGAAGGATCACAAGGGTCAAAACCCTTCTTCTTCCCCTTCCTTCAGCCTTTTTGCCTTACTCTGTCCCTGTTTTGCTTCAGCATCCGGGGAGGATTCCATCCACTCCTCTGCCTGTGGTCCTGATCCCTACCAGCCTGAGTCTGTGTGTTCCTGACTCCAGCTCCTGATTGCTGCTGACTCCAGTCCAGCCTGGACTTTCCCAGGGCTGCCCTGCAGCCTCAGTGCTGACATGAGCATTACTGGGTGAAAGGGAGGAGGAACATGGCATAATTTTCCTGTATATTTGTATATATTTAATAAATTTTCCTTTTTTATCATTACTGTTTCATTAAAGCTGTGTAGTTTAGTTTCCAACCTGTAACTCTCCCTCTCTTATTCTCTCTCCTTTCTTTATCAGAGAGGGGGATTAATAGAGAGCATCTCTCATTCAGTTGCCAGGCCAGCATTAAACCCTGACACATTCCTATAGTATCAACGTACAACTGGTTTTGAGAAGCTGAGAAAAACAGTGAACATATTTCTACATTTGCTCAGAAAACTTCATTTCCTATTTTTTTGCCACCCTGCTGTAAGAAATGGCCACCGAGTCTTTCCTTTCTAGAACAACAAAGGATGAATTTGGAAAAGCATCAAGAATTTCTCATGACAATCGATGGAAAAAAATATTTTTATGATGCAAATGTTTCTCTATAAGGGTGGGAAGGGATATTAATTTCAATGAGGTATGTTATGAAATATATAATTTATAATTTCATCATGTTCACTAGGGCATAACACTGGTACTGAAATATCATACCATACTCCAATATATAAACATCAGAATTAAATTGTTAAAAGTTCAGTAACAGTGTACAACTGGGGCTCCCATCCCACCACAGACTGCACTGTAATGTACAAACAAAAGCATGATTAAAAAGTTTGAATGTAAAGAACCAAGGCAAAGAACAAACTGTAAATAAGATAAAGACACTTTACTTATAAAGAGCTTGATAGAAAACGAGTTTTCAGCCAAATTTTAAAAACAAATTTAGCAAAACCAGACCTCCTTCTGATGTTGAGTAAAGTTCCAACACCACTTCTCCATCAAACCTACTTCCCAGTGCAATACACATTTGATCACAGAACACTACAGCTACCACATCTAAGGTAGTTCTGGTTCTGCAGTTAAGTTTCTGTTACTTTTTACCACCAATTAAGAGAAAAAAATAAACTATTTTGCTATTGCAGGACAAAACAAATCAGCTACCTAACAGTATTAACTTTTTTTTTTTCCCCAAGCATGTCAAGACATACAGTCTCAGTTAAGAGTTCACAGTGCTACACATATACACTGAGACAAACATGCCTTTAGGACCTGAAACTACAGATGATGAGTGGACAAACAACTGGAAGAGGAGGGACCCAGAAGTGACATCTCCAAAGGATTCAGTTGCCACATGAAAGACATTTCAATAAGCATAACCACTCAGCCCCTTTCTGCTTACACTACCAGGAAAGCTGGTCAAAAGCTTGCTGCAGGGAAGCAAATGGCCATACTACAAAAAGCCAACTGGAAAACAATGTGGAAGAAAAAATCCACAGTAACAAAATCAACAGCAAAAAGCTCCAAAGAACATAACAGAACAAACATAGAGAGGCAGTCACTGACCCCAGTGAGTCTGGGTAAGACAGTTCCTATTTTTCTGAGACATGCAATTCTATTTCCCAAAGTGAATTTTAAAGATGTATTTAAGTTATGTTCACATTTTTCAATACAGGATAGTAAAATAGTTATAAATACAATTAATGCATCTGGTCTACTAGTAATAAAGATCTGAAAATGTCTGTTCTCTATTTTTGTTCACAAACTACCACAGCTGGCATGTTTCTATCCAAAATTCTCCTGCAGTGACTCAGAAGATCCATCATGCAGGTTACTTGTGAAATAGCTTACACTGAGCTGCTATAGGTTAGCAAAACTTGGCTAAATATCAACAATTTTCTCTATATACAAACTTTCTGCTTGGAAAAACATGGATGGGGAAGCTGAAAGGTATATTAATTTTTATCTGAAAACAATTCAATGCAAAATTTAAAGTTCATTTTGAATACTCTGTTCATACACATATACCTGGCTTCTACCAGGTACAGTGTCTTACAGGTCCTTTGTTTTTTAATGGGAAAGAAATTTATACACTGCTCAGAACTAAATACCTGACACCTGAATAAACATCAGTTTCATAATACCTATGGTCGAACTTCTCTCTGCAGGAGTGAAAAAGGGACACCATAAACCTTATCAGATGTTCAAAGTGGACTTGAGTCTAAAGCACTGTCACAGTTCTAGATGGTCGTATTATTCCCCATCTTCCCAGGGGAAGATGAAGAAGGAAATAACGGAGAGAGACTTTAAGTTTTGAAGAAAAAAAAAAAAAATCAGGATAGGTTTAATGAGGTAGGAAGTTACAAATATGTATGTAAATACAGAGCCTGCTCTTCTCAGTTGGTAATTACTGCCCAAGAAGAGAAGTCCCACCCTGGACTGGGCAGCAGCTGGGAGTGCCCAAGTCCAGGTCTCAGTGACAGCCCCCAACAGCCTCAGGAGCAGCCAAGCTGTTCCCCCTTGGAAGGCAGCGGTGACCTGTCCTGGGGAATGATGTTCTGCTCTGGTGAGGAAAGGAGGAGCAGGAGCAGTGGCAGGAGCAGTGGCAGGAGCAGTGGCAGGAGCAGTGGCAGGAGCAGTGGCAGGAGCAGTGGCAGAGACCTCACCCCAGCCAGAGAAGCCCCATGGGGCTCCCTTGGAGCCATTTTATCCTGAGCCCCATGGGAAGGAGCACTGTGATTGGTCCATGTGGGTCACCTGACCTATCCTCTCCTCCCATTGGCTCAGCTGCTCCCCCGTCTCACTGCCACAGCAGTACATGGGATTGCTTCAACCCGGGTGTAGAACCCTGCATTAGCCTTGTTGAACTTCATGCAGTTTGCACAAGCCCACTTCTTGAGCCTGTCAAGGTCCTTCTGGATTTCCCATTTTCCAGTCAGCAAGAACTTCACCAGACTGCCATGACTTTTCAAATGTTATGAACAGTGGCTTTACAACTTCATCCACCAGTTCTTTCAGGAGCCACGGGTGAATCCCATCAGGTTCCATGGACTTGTTCACCTTCAGGTTATTTAGGTGGTGAACCTGCTCTTCATCTATGGTGGAGCAGATCTTCCTTTTCCTAGTGCCTTTGGCTTCTGTAACATGGAGGGTGTGACCAGAGTCCTTGCTGGTGAAGACAGAGGCAAAGTAGTCATTGAGTACCTCGGCCCTCTCTACATCTTGGATAACCAACTCTCCCATTTCCTTCTGGAGTGGGCCCACATTTTCCCTAGTCTTCCAGTTATCATTGACATACCTATAGAAAGTTTTCCTCTTGCCCTTACCAGATCAAATTCTGTTATATTGCTTCCCAAACCTGATCTCTTGCTTCTCTGACTTCTTCTCTGTACTTTTCCCAGGGTATCCATCCTTGCTTCCATCCTCTGTAAACTCTGTTTTTACCTCTAAGTGTGTTCATGAGTTCCTTGCTCATCCACACAGGCCTCCTGGCATTGCTGCCTGCCTGCCTTCCTCCTCACTGGGACACATTGGTCCTGGGTATGCAGGAAGTGATCCTTGGAAATGAATCAGCTTTTCTGGGCTCCCTTCCCATCCAGGGCTTTGTCTACCAAGCAGATCTTTGAAGAGACTAAAGTCTGCCCTTTTAAAATCAAGTGCCATCAGCTTACTTCACACTTTCCTCACTGCCCTAAGGATCTCAAATTCTAAAGTGTCATGGTCATTGCAGCTTGGTCTCCTGTTAAGTCTTACACCAGGCTGTCTCTGTGAGTGAATACAAGGTCTATGTATTCTATGTATGGAGGACAAAGTTGTTGCACTCAAGAACTTCCTGGTATGCTGGTGCTTTGCTGTGATGTCCCTCCGGCAGATGTCAGGGTGATTAAAGACCCCATGAGGACCACAGCTTGCAAGTGCAAAGCAGCTTTTTATTTGTCTGAAGAGGGGCCTCATCCACTTGGTCATCCTGACCCAGTGGCTTGTAGCAGACCCCCACTATGATATTGCTTGCCTTAACTTCCCTTAAATCCTAACCCATAGGCTCTCTCTCAGCTCCTCATCCATCCCCAGGCAGAGCTCAATGGACTCCAGCTGAATATTGATGTAGGGAGCAACACTCCCTTCTCTTTTGCCCTTCCTCACTAGTTTATACCCAGCCATCCCATGCTCCAGTCATGGGATCCATCCCACAGCCTCCCAGTGATACCAGTAACAGCACAGCCCTGCAGGTATGCAGATTTGTGGAACTCCTTCATTCTCCACGCTGAGTGCATTAGCATAGAGGCATTTCAGATGTGCCCTCTTCAAAGCAGTCTTACTGCTTCAAAGTATGAAAACAGAATTGAATAGATTTTAGATAATGTAGGTAAGTGTCCAAGCAGAAAAAAATGCCTCATTCTTGCAGAGCTATACCTTCAGAGACACCATAGAATATACATGCAAAAATACCTACAGGAGCTTCAGCATAAATGAAGAAAGTACCACTACCAAAATATATTGTGGATCTACATCAGAGGTATCTTTCCAAAATGGAAAAAAAAAAAAATATTTTTGAGAAGGAAGGTAGCTTAATGAACTATGAAATTCCCTTTTCTCATTACAATTACTGTTTGAACCTCATGGTGTTAGAAAAACAATTGGAGAGCCATCCTTTAAAACCCTCTAAGGTTCTCTGTTGTAGCTGCCAAATTAGCTGGGGTGCCATTTTTGTGATACAGATGCTAATAGGGGCTTGAATGTGACAATACAAAAGCTGATCCTCTACTGGAGTGTCAAGGGAAGACACTGGCTCTGGCAATCATAAGCCAACTAGTAGGTATACATGTATGACATTTTCTGGAATACATTTTGCCACATCTGACACACACATATGTGTGTCAGCACCTAAGAGACTACTGAGGACACAATGTGATCAATCCTTTTTCTGCAAATATGAAAAATATTAGGATATCTCTATCTTTGCACTGACATGATTCGAATACTGCACCTGACCAATATTTCTCAGAGATTATATATACTGTGCTGGGAAAGTACCAGAGGAAAGAAAACAGCCACATTTCCTAAGTCTTAAACACTTCTGGACAGTTCATGTCTCATAAGGCAAAGCTGACAGGCAAGTGTCAGCTTCTAAATTCCAGAGAAGACTTCACACTGGCCACCTTTGGGTAAACCAGCTCACCACTGCTGCCATGAACAAACCAGGCCCAGGGGACCGACTGCACCAGGATGCACACAGGGACAACAGCCAAACAGAGCCCAGAGAGCCCACAGCTCCATTTCCAGACCCCAGGTGCTCACCTTACCTTCCACTACTGCACGTGACAGCCACAAGCTTTCTCAGATTGCTGGAGGAATTATGCCAGGACAACACATTAAAACCTGACACACATTAGAACCTATTTAGACACCCTTTAAATTGCTATTTAGGTACCATGTTATCAAACAAGCCAGGGATCCCTGGTATTAGGACAGCTGTGGCTTTTATCCTACTTGCTAGGTATCCCTCTGCATACAGGGCTTTTGTATTTCTAGTCACGAGACCAATCATTAGGGAAACAAAAGCACGCAGAACCAATCCACTTAGCACTTTTGATTTAGCTACAATTGGAAATATTCAAACCCACACATTTGCACTGTCAAACCTGCAAAAATTGCAGAGGGCTCTCTCTATCCACAGCATGAATAGGGAGACTACTTAACATTTGGGGCTATGGTGCTAATAATGTGAGGAAAGCATGGAGCCTGTGCTTCCTTCAGTGAATCCAGCTGTTGCA
Source organism: Heliangelus exortis (assembly GCF_036169615.1). Classification (NCBI taxonomy): domain Eukaryota; kingdom Metazoa; phylum Chordata; class Aves; order Apodiformes; family Trochilidae; genus Heliangelus; species Heliangelus exortis. Next base: position 128,609,996 of record NC_092423.1, on the reverse strand, counting down.
AATGTCAGAGTCTCTGTCAATTAAATACAATTCCAAATTAAAATGAAACTTGGGTTTTGATTTTTACCACATATATCAGCTTTCAAGCAGGAACAACTGATGAGGTAGAATTCACATATAAGATTACAACTCCTCCTTCATTCAGAAGCAGCCAAAAAGTCCTCTTTGACTTCTCAGTAAAGTGCTGCTCCTTTCAGGATGACCATCTTGCCACATGTGCCTCCACTTCCATGAGTTCCATATTAGGGTCACTCCTCAGAAAGCTCTTCTTGAAACCATTTAGAAACAAGCTGGGACACAAACAGTGCTTCAAGCAATGAATTACCTATCAGTCCTGCTCCCTGATGACAGCAACTTCCCAGTTATCCATTGGAACAGATCTGAGGGCAACACTAATCCTACACCCTTTACCTCATGTTTACCAACTAGCCCTACTTGTTGACTACAAAGTACTTAGATATAAACACCTGGAGGGCAGGCAACATCAGCAGATATTTTAAATTTCTTAAGTTATTTTCTTAAGTTATTCCTAAATTAAGGTTTTTTCTCTATGGCAAAGTTACCTTCTGCTTTCAGAAAAGCAAATAATCTTGTACAGACCACCTGCAGCTGCAGCAATGCTTACTGCTGATAGCCCACCTGTTATCTCACCACAGCTGAAAATGTTTTCCAGGAAAAAAGGTAGTATTAGCTGACTTCCATTCTCCCTATGCCACTTGTCTGTAGGGACAGAAGACATAAGACAGCATCTATCATTTTGATAATTCTGGGAAGTTGCATTAGACAGATGACTACCCTACTTATTATTATTTATCCAGAATGCATCTGCCTTCACATACTGATAAGCCCCCATTATAACTCCCTCCAAAGGAACTTCCCCATGTTCCCATTCATGCTGCTCAAATAGACTGCATGTTCCCCATCTTCAGAGAACAGTCATCTGACTACATTTAATTCTAACAGCAAGGCACTGAGAAAAAAACATTACTGGTTAGGAGATAAAGCAGAACTTGACTGCCAAAAATGCAACTGTTCTGACTTTGGTAAACCCTTGAGACCTGCAAATGTATGCTGGTGGGACTGACAAGAGTGTGGTGAGCAACACAAGGATGAGACAGCTGAGAAGGCTCCACGATAATCACAACAAAATGGCACCATTTAAAAAAAAAACAAGAAAACCAAAGCAAACAAAAAAAAAACCCTGAAACAAACAAAAAACACCACAAAATTATAAAGCAATTTTCACAAATTTGTTCCATGAATAACATTACACAGGAGAGCATCATGTCTGGAGGGAGAAGGGGGCATGTCTTGCTTGCTTACAGTCACAAAATAACTCATGGTGTTGTGTAAATAGGACTATCTTTACTCAAAACCAATATTCTGGGGGAAGAAAAAAACAGACCTACTTTAAACAATGAAGAGACTACTAAAAGAAATATCACTTAACACTGAACAGTATATTTTCCTCTAGGAAGAAAGACTTGCAAGTGAGTTTTCTGCTCACCTACTGTCACATGTAGAGATAATTATAGTATTCATTTCACACACTTCACTGCCCCAGAAAATATTTAGATGCTAGACTGAAGATACTGTTTTCACCTGCTATGTGTGTGTACAGCAGACATTTAAGAGGTGTTCGACTATTTAAGTTTTTTTCCAGTTTGACCACTGTCCCCTCTCATCACATTTGCTGGAACAGTCTGAAATCAGACAACTACCAAAAAGCCCCATATGATCCACCCATATTGCATGGGCTGGGTTTGGCTATGCCAGGTCTTTTCAATAATAATTGTAATATACAACAGGTAGCACTGCAACACATGACAGATCTGCTGACCTGGACAGCATCAGTTGCTGTAAACAAGCACAAGTCCTCACTCGGTTGCTCTTTGAAGAGCAGCCACACAGGTATTCCTGTTCACTACCACCCTTTCTGCAAGCTTTCAGATGCAAGAATTGCAAAATGAAGAACAAATCACAGACTGCAATAGTAATGTCTATTAAAATCAATGTAGATGTATTTTACCAGCCTATGGACCAGGCAACGGAATATCTGAATCAGTCATGGCATAAGTTCATCTGGCTGTGGTGTCTCTGCCCTCCAAATTGCCATTCACTTTCACAAGAATCTCATCCATATGGTCAGGCAGCAAGGTGGTTAAGGGAACAAACACTGTGAGAAACATTTATTCTTTGTAGAAATTAATCATGAGCATTAGTACCAGTAGGTTAACGCCAAAGGAAAAACAGGGATGTACTACTCAGTCTCTACTACCTGGGTGAGAAACACTGCCCAAGGACAGGTGGGTGGCTCTGTTGGGAACCCCTGCAGCACCTGCAGGTAAATTAGAGAAAGGCAGTAACTTGGAGCCTGAACGGAATTTTCCAAGCCTGAGACATTTTTGCTTACGAAAATCCTCTAGAGATTCCTTACCCAACAACTATTTCAAGACAACCAAATAGAACAATTAATTAAAATCAAGTTGACTTTGTTTTCCTTCTAGGGTATTTCACACTGAGGTAGAAACTGTCTGCTCTGCGTATTTTTCGGCAGCACTGGATACATTACCTGAGATTAATCCTGTACTTCTCTGCCTTATCTAGTTGTCATAAAAGAAATTATCAATAGCCCATTGCAGTGTATGACCAGTCTTAAAGAAATTAGTAATTTGCAATTACTTTTGCTTCCAAAACAATAAAGAATTTCATTAAACTAAAACTTCAAGGGTTTTTGCAGTCTGCTATGGAACAGCACTCATGTTTTGTATGGCAGAACATGATCAGACAGAGCACTAGAAGGTGAGGCCTGTTATTCAGAACAATAAAAATCAACAAAATCAGAAAAGCTAATCTCAAAACCTGTGGAGACCAGAAGAGGAAACCATTACAGACAAATCAGATTCATGCTTTGGTTTTCAAAAGTTACAGATAAAAAGTAGATGCTTTCCCAAAGGAGTCTATGGCCTCAGATCTCATTTTGAAGCCTGAAAAAAAGTACATTTTTTTCTGAAATGTCTATTGGCACATGTATAATATTACGTAAGCTTCTTTTGTGGTGCTACTTGAAACACAAAATCACTTTTGACTCTCTTGTTTTATGTAAATTCACAGTCAAGTGCCTCCTCTGAAAAAAAAGAACACAAATATGAAAAGCACAGGGTATCAATACACATGTAGGAGATGAAAGCTAGAAAAATTGGAGGAGGGCAGAAGAGGGATCTCATTCCCTTTCATACAGAGTGTTCTAGGAGGAAATGTACTATCACTACATTTGAGTAAAAGATCAGACATCATAACCAGCAACTGGATAAAAAGAAAGAAAAAACCCACAAGTATACTTACAACCAGATCTGTTTTCTCAGATCAGTATTAAAACAGGCTTCAAAAGGGTGACAAGATGCTACAACCCGTGGTGTCACAAAACAGGTTTGGGCAAACCCTGAGCTGCTGGGAACAGCCATGGTTGCACTGCATGTAGGATGGTCAATCAGGCAAGTTTAAAATAAACCTTATTTGTTTGTATTTCCTATGATGTAAAAAATATCTATGATGGGTCACCTAATATAAACCTCCTCTCAGTAAGACATAAAGATCACTGATTTAAAATTTATCTTAGACAGTCAAGAACTGAGATAAATTTGACTGCAATTTTTCTTTTCTGAAACAGTATTAGTACCTTTTAAAGTCATGTTCTGAGATCACAGGTCTTTTATAATAACTCTTATTGCAATGGGTAATACAGAGAAACACTTTGAAAAAATAGATAAATAACTATTTAGAGATGCATTTTAATCTGCATGTCTGTTCATGGATACTCCAACCAAATACTTTTATGGCAGCAACAGCACCAAAGGGATTCTCACATTTTTCTCTCACACCCACTGTGTACAAAATTCATTAAACACATCTGTGTTAATTAGATTTAAAAGATTCTGAGAAAAAACTTCACTATAATTTATAGCAGGCCATAAAAAACACTCTCCATTAAAAATAAACAAATTGCCCCCCTCTGCCCAACCAGTCCACTCTGTCTCAATGACAGAAAGCAAGCCTCTTGTAAAATCAAGGCACCCAAAGTACCATTCTTAAACTACAGGCTAACAAGATTAACATTTTTCTCAGGAAAACATGAGATGTTTTTTTCTTTTGTTGTAAAAAAATAACAAAAGAGAACAGAGCATTCTTCACAGATTCTGTCAGAAATATTGACATTATCAAGTAATTGGCATTTGGGATATTATGAATCAGAGATAAAAATTCACTGCTGCCAGTGCAGCGGAAATGTAAGTGACTGGTGGTCAACTGAAGAAAGAATTTACATTTATTTCAGTACTTTGAGATTACTGCAGATATTTGGTAACAAAAAAATGAAAGATTACTTCAATGCAGTTTTCAACAGATAATATTTCCTTTTGAGACACAACAGAAAGGAATTCAGAGCTTCAAGACTGTAATCGTTTTGTACATTTCTAGCACAAAGTACTTTTTCAAGCAAAATATTTCACCCCTGCAGCTGCTATCTCATGTACTGCCATTCTTCATCTTCATCCTCCCAAAACTGGAAAGGAAAGAAGGAAGAAATGACAAGACAAAGTTTTCCATCTGAAAACAAGAAACTTTAATACACTACAGCAGGGATAAAAGAATCCTGTGTGTATTATGAGTTTCTGCAATTACATCAACAATAAGAGAGTGTATAATATGTTTCCCAATTTGCCACTAAAGACATGCAGGTATTTGCAAAACTGTTATAAAACAAATAAGAATTTATATGAGCTTTTACTGACAGATGTCTCCCGACAGGGGTCAATGCCAGGTTGTTCTGCCCTGGCCCAGATTTGCAGTCTGTTGTTATCTGATTCAGTATCTTATTGTTCTGCTGTTCAAAAGAATTATATACATTTTGAAGATGAAGAAAAAAGATTGGCTAAGACAAAGGCTTGGCATGAATCTCTAAAGCTGCAGTGGCTCTGATCCAAGTTTAACTATGCAGACTTCATCTGAAATAGTGAAGTTTGGTTGAAGTACAACTGATTGCAAGTCACAATTGATAGATCTAATCCAAGACAGAGGGGTCCAAATTTACAATGAAGCAAAGCACATGAGAACTCTCATGGATATGGCAGACTTTTGCAGGGTTTCGTTGGGGAACTCCAAGGTTTTAATCAAAATAATAATCTAACAGAGGGAGCATCAGACAAAACTAGGCCATTCTACAAGTGGTAAAAGAGGCAAAGATTTTTAACACAAGCTTTAAGCGTCACAGAAAAATAATCAGAGTAAAATCAAGTCCAAGTTTTGTCACCCAATCTTAAATCTAAGCTAAAACACAGTCTAGACAGACATAGATGTATGAAGTCCTTCCATTCCCACACAGGAAAGCTTTTCTATGGTCATATCAATGATTTCTTTAGAAGAAGAATAAACCACACTCCCATTGAGAGATTACAGTCTTTTCAGACAAAAGAGATATGGAACAATCTTGAGAAACAGTAAAAAGTAATCTAATTTTGAACAGAGTGAAAATGACAGACAAGAAAAATTATCAAATATAAGGCTTATAAAACAAAAAATTAGGATTTCAGGTGTTGCATGTTCACAGCCTTCTCTAAGCAGGCACTCTGTGTTCATGCAGCACTTCAGAAAGTCTGGTCTCGAGAATTCTACAGTCTGAAGGAAGAAACGTAATCAGCAAGCAAAGAGAAATCTGGTGCTTGTGTTTTGAGTTCGCTCTTCAGTAGCTCTGAGCAGACTTGTAACTTTTCAAGATACAATCTCTAGATTCAAAAGGCTCCTCTGTATCTTATGTTTCCTTGGAAAAATCTGACTCAGCTTGCAGAGCTTATTAAAAAACAAGAGAAAACTGCATCTCACTTTTCTCTCCCTCTTATATCAGTCCTTTTATAAATTATGTATATGCATATACACATATATAAAAATTGTATAGGTATCTATAAAAATGCCTCTCATGTACTTTTTCCTTTTGCACCAATTTGAAGTTGGCTTTGAAGAACTAAGTCCTGTCCTAAAAGATCTAATGAGTACCAGTTACTAGAATTTCCTACTGAGAAGCACTAAGCTGCTTTACATGCTGGGATCTCCTCACTATGATGGGTGCTATAAAAGATAATTAAATACCTAATGTACCCATCTGGTACTTATGGGTTCCATCCCCCTGCAGTGGCACAGCTTGATTCAGGCAGTGACTGCTGCCAGCTCTCCTGGTTTCAAGATAAAGGCAGAGCACCTCGCCTGACGCCTGTCTGGCATCCCCCGAGCACGTGTGCCAGGGCTAGGTACAACATAAAGCCAATGTTTGTGTGTAAATACCCAGGAACAAGAAGGTAAGCAGGCAGTTCTTCTCACACGTGTTGCTGAAGGCCCACCAAGCTGCTGTTATTTCCAGAGAAAGGCAGGAGGACAGGCAGAGGGACAGGTACAACACAGACCTGACGCCCCGCTGCCAGGCCCAGGTCTCCAGGCCCTTGACCCCGAACAGGACAGGCCCGGGAGAACCCGAGGCTGCAGCCCAGCGACTGAAAGTCGACTTCGGGGTGGCTCCCAGCACACGCTGGCAGGGATTTACAGCAAGCCCTCGGCAAGAGAACGAGACGGGGCTGAGCCCCGCCGAGAGGCCGGTGATGGTGGCCTGAGTGCCCCTTCTTGCCTCCACCCCGGAGGCACGGCCGGGCCTTCCGCGAGAAGCGGGGCCCCGGAGCAGCACTGCAGCCCGGCGCTGGGCATCGCCAGCTCCCCGGGCAGCCTGGATGAGTGATTCCCACTCCGGACCCCAGCCCCCTGTGAGGAGGAGGAAGAAGAGGAGAAGAAAAGGGGGAGGATGAGGCGGGGAGCAGAGCAAACACGCACCTTCCCCCTGCAGAGCGGGCCGCGGCGGTGACAACGCGGCCCCCGCCCCCCCACGGTCCGCTGGGGATGGAGGGGGAGGAGGAGCCGCCGCCGCCGTCGCCGCCGGGGGGGAAAGGGGCAGAGAGCAGGCGGCTGCGCGGGCCGGGTGCTACCGGTTGTGCTGAGGCGCCTGGATCTGCATCAGGGCGCGGGCCCTCCCGGTGCTGCGTTGTGATGCGGGAGAGGTCGGGCGTACCCCCCTACCCCGGTGGGTCTGGCAGCAGCCCGCATAGGCCCCTTGTGAGGCGCTGCGAGCCCGGCCTGGGCGCTCCCGGCCGATATAAACCGGGGAGGAGACCTAAAAGCAGCCATACACGAACTATCGCCAGCCCTCGGCGGGGGGAAAGCTCCTCGGTGCGAGGTGCCCGCAGCACCGTGCCGCGCTTCTGCAGGGCGGGCGGGCGGGCCCGTGAGCGGTGGGAGCCGACGTGTGAGGCGTGAGGCGCCTTTCCCCCTGCCCGCTCCGGGGATGTTTCGGAGCAGAGCAATGCCCTTCCCTTCCCCTTCTCCCTTTCCCCTTCCCTGGTGGCTCCCAGGTTGCTCAGACTCCTGGCTGCCTTCACGCTGCTGCGAAGGGAGGTATGGCCACAGCTTCTTGCATGGCAGCCTCCTGCACAGGTAACGTTGCACGCATTTAAATAAAGGCGTGTTGATAAAAGCACTTAAGTAAATGAGTGCAGTTTCTTCTGTAGATAAGATCTTAAAATACAAACATGGGTCTTAATCTGCTGGCGCTTGAATTGAAGCTCGCGATTGGTTCTGTTTAAATCATTGGAACTACCCAGGTGTTTAGAGATGTTTTGAGGATCAAAGCCCTTGGTACATTTCCAAAAAGCTGCTGTAGCAAGAAGACAGTGAAGAATTTCCCTCTTATATTCAACACAGTATGCCAATATTCATGAACTTTCTGCCTAAATGAAAAGACTGTAATATTAATGAGCTTCATGGGTGTGCACCATGAAGGATTTGAATCACGGTATTTATAAAGATAATGGCAGGTCCTGCCAACCTGACTGCTCCACACGTTTAGTTGACTCATTTTTATGTTTTCCCTTTTAATTTTCAGTGCACAATTTGCTTGTTACATTTTTGCAGTTGGGGGCTATGTCCTCTGCTGTACGTATCATGGAGCATGCTGGTGGGATTGCAGTGATACCTTTCTCTCAAACTGGACAGCCCTTGAAGAGCCCTGTATCATTAAGGTAACAAAATAATTGTTTAAATTAAAATATTACAGAAGTCAATGTCTGTCTACAGAAGAGCTGCCTGTCTATCTGGCATTCCTATGCCTTCTTGTATATTCTTTACATATTGTGTCCTATATAAACTGTGAGCATCCATGTGAAGCCAGTATCTCAGGAAATAATGTCACAAGTAGTTCTAAATGTGTCACTGCAGGTCATGCAAGGAAATACTTCATCCCCACAGATCAGTTCTTGCACCTATAACATCTAGGACCTTGACCACTAAGATAGAGCTTTCCCTTTTGTTTTCAGTGAGAGGCAGAACATAAGACAGGTCTGCATGAAGGAGCTTGTATGCAACTGCACTGGGAGTATTCAGATTTAGGATTTGGGCTGACTTCTGCGGGGAATTCCTTCTCTCTTCATTTGCTTTGTTTACAATTAAATCACCTGATTTCCCATTATTTTTTTCCAGATTATCTTCCTTTATTAATCCATCCACCGTGAAGAAGTCAGAAGGAAGATTAGCAATAAATAATCTTTTTTCCCTGTCACTGAATAGAAGGATGGAGAAGTATTGGCATGGCTGTCATTAATCCCAGGTCATAGGGAAGAGCAGAGCACATTGCTCATGTCTTCTGTTGTCCTTGCCTGAGAAGCAGTAAAAGCAAGTAAAGAGACTTAACAACAAAGCCTAGAGCTCCACCCCCCAAACCTTTTCAGCCAGCAACATGCACCCTGTTTAAGGGTTTCAAACATATCAATACCCACTTGGCCTTGGGAGAGATATTTTCATCACACCCATCTCTTACATTATATTATCGTATTTTGCATTATTCACTAAATGCACAGGGTTTTTTTCCCTTCAGTTTGATGATTCAGGACTTCAGGGTTGCTGTCTTTCTCTCCTAGGGGTTGTAAATTGTAAATCAGGGAGCACCTGAAGGTAAGGAGACCTATGCTCAGTTTACCAGACTTCATAAGAAAAGTTTTGCCCCTCCATCCAGACAAGTCATCCATATGATCCATCTTGCATACTTTTTAACTCATTATCTATTCAGGTGCTTGAAAGTCACTGTGTAGATGAATCTTTAGAAAACTGCCATGATTACACTAATAGGATCAGTGTCAATAACTTAATATTCAAGAAAGGCAATGAACAGATACAAATGTTAAAAATAATCAGAATTATCTGTAACTGGGTTCTTCAAGGAATAAGCCAGTATCTATGTCCTAGAAAGGGGGATGGAATTTAACGTGAGACAAATGACAGTTCTCTTTGCTGGATTTTTCTCACCTAGCATGCTGTACATGAAGCAACTGGTGGAGTCTGCTGTTAGGTGCAAGATAGTGCCTGAACAGATCCTGAATCTCTTCTGCTGTGATCTACAGTCACTTGGTACCACACTTCTCCCTGCACAAAGTGGGGATGATGCTGGTTTGCTGTGCTTTGTTTTTCCAGTCCATTTAGGCTGCATGGTTTCTGAAGCAAGGACTGCTTGGGTGGAGTTCCAAACTTTATTGAAGTCTCTAAAACGCAACTGTATTAAAATAAGAAGAAATCACAAGCACATTCACATACAAATTGTTATGCAAAATGGGGAGGGGGAGGGAAGAACGTATAAGATTCCTTTGAAAAGCTGTCAGCACAGGCCCAAGCACCAGAGATGTTTGAAGTGGGAGCACGCTGTACCAGCCTGAAGGAATTACCAATATACCAGCTACCTTTGTTTAGAAACATGATCTCAGTTTTCTTTTTATAACATTTACTTTATCAAGGCATTTTTCTTTTTTTGTCCCCCAGAAGTCTCCTCAAGGTTGACATATTTCCATACCACTAGAAGGTGTTTTGTTTTTTTCATTTAATGTTGCATTTAATGTTGCTTTGTTGCTGCACTGTAGGCAGGTAAATATGGACTGCTAGCTAATGAAAACTTCAGCTTTTATTTTCTCTTCTTTTTCAGTTGAAGGAGCCAAAAATAAAAATTCCTAAGTTTCCAAGATATGCTGGTTTTCATTTCTTCCTAGGAAGAAGTGTCGAGTCTTGAGCATGACTTGTACATCTTTCAATTTATGCAATGTGGTGGCAAATAAATTCTAAAAAGGATATTGTGAAAGAAAATCAGCAAGCACTTCATGGCATCTATTTTTCTATACAGTTCTGCTAGCTTTTCTGCTGCTCTGTCAGACTCTGCTTTTTAGGTACCAAGAGGAGCAGCTCTGCCAGCAGTGGGTGGGTAGGATGTGCTGCTTGGGACACAGCTGGGGCCTGTCCAGGTTTGCTGTCAGAAGTCAGCATTAGTTGCCCTGAGTTTCAGTACATTCTGGTACTGAGTTGATGTAAGTCAACGAAATCCAGCCTCTCCTGCTGAAGTTGACAGCTCCTTCCCAAACAACACAAACCAACATATAGCTAGTAGCAAAATGCCTCTGTGTCTATGCTGCAAGAGCACAGTGATGCTGGCAGCTCCAAGCCCTGGGTCCTTACCAGTGTGCAGCAGCCCCTCTGCTCTTCCAACCTCTTGCAGAGAGGTCATGCAGCACCTCAAAAAATCAGTGAACACACATGCTCCAGGGACATAAAAATGACAGCCATTCATTGACCCTACAGAAGTTCTGGCAGCAAAATTTGCTAGTAAGACATGTCCTGACTAATTTTTCCTGCAGATTACAGCAAGTTTACTTAGAGAGGCAATGGCTTTGCTATGCCACAGGAAGGTTTTTGTTAAGCATTGGTGGAATATGTTCCCACTTGAACCTTTTTACAAGCCTGTGTGACTTGTGCTGCCACAAGTGGTGAGCAGAGCACCTGATGTAAAACCAGAGCCCTCCCTGTCCATTCCTATTGATCTCCAGTCTTCAGGCAGAAATTGTTCCAGCAATACACAAGTCCTTCACTCCCATGTTTACAAAGAAAAGGCATGTGAATGCCTAACATCAATTATCTTATATTTGCATTGAGAATGTGTTAAATACTTCTCTAAATAACTTATGATGAAGGAATTAAATTATAAATAGTTTCTCTCAGCAACTCTCTCCACTCCAGCTAAGGAACCTTTATTCATCTCAACATTTTTGTAAGGACAAAATCCACATCCAGCTTACTCAAAATGTAGTTTCAACTTAGTCAACATATATTTGTCCCAAAAAAAGTTTAGATGCACGGGTACTTTCAATAACACAGATAAAATACATCTTTTCTTTCTGGGTATATGGACTTAAAGTAAAGGGAATCCTTTGCCCTGCTGTATACAAGAGCATCCCTGTTTTCATAACACATCCATTGTCATGATGAGTTGCAAGTTCAAAGGACACCAAGTGCAGCTCCATCACCCTGCATGAGAACATAGCTTTTCCCTGCACACAGCACAGGCCTGGGCTGAACTGTGTTGTAACAGGCTGTCTTTGCACAGGATGAACCCAAAACATCCCCATGTAAGAGAGGCAGATGGGAAGCTGGGCAGGAGTATAGCTTTGGGCAATGCTTCAGCCAAGCCATGGTGCTGGTAAAGGGAACGTTCCTGCAGGAGCAGGTACAAGAGAAGTGGACAGAAACTAAGTGCCCAAAGAGCCTGTTACCATCTCAACAGGCCTAAAAGGGAAAGATGTTTTAGCTTGATGGGTGATGGGTTTTGAATGCAAACATAAAACTCCTCATCTGGTGTGAGCATGCGTGCTATGGGACTCAGCTTTACTGATAACCTCAGTTCTAAGCTTAAGTAGAAGGCTCTGAACAGGATACTCAAGTCAAGCAGAGACAAACAGTGATTCTGTGAGAGAGTCAATGCCTTGTAATGATTAAGTTTTGGAGTCTATCTACAGGGCAGATTGGAAAAGTTTGTCCACCTTTTATGATCCTCTGCAGTTCAGATTTAGAAGATGACATGGCTCTTACTGAAATTGCAAAGTCTGTCCTATCAGCTTGAAAGGTTTGAGAGTCATGCTGAAAAGTGAAAAGCTGATACACTAAGAGCTTGTGTAAAAAAGAATATATTACGTATTTAAGAGGAGGCATGGTATTTTTTTAGAATATAGAAGAACTAGAGCAGAACAAGTCTATGGAGTTTAAGAATCTGCATTAAAAGGCCCATCAGAAAAGGCTAGAGTAAAATTTCACTGAGCTTTTAGTGACTGAATGTGTCATAAAAAGCATAGACTGGCAGAGAAAAAAATGACGATTTCTACAGCCAGAGCTGCTACAAAAATCAAACCATGATTTGGGAGAAGTCACATGGCCGAGTGCCTGTAACCAGTTTTCAAGATTCTAAAGAAAACTTCAGACTCTTTGACAGCTCTTCTGTGGGTACAAAATTCTCTTCCTTATTTTTATTTTCAGGCTTTTTTTTTTTTAACAAAACCATTTTGAAGCTGAAAAACCAGGGAACCTTGTACTCTTTCAGCCTATGGGAAAAAAGAAGAAAGATTGAAACCTGTTTTTTTTAAAGTCTTAACAGACATTGCGATTCGAAGTAGTGCCATTCAATAACTAGCAAAGATGCTTTTGCCTAATAAATTACTTCCAATAATCACACATGCTTTAAAGTCAAAATGTTTTTGCCAATCTTCTTTCTCATGTGCTTCATATATTTTACTTCATAAGACATGTTAATTTTATGCATTCTTAACGAAATCTCAATTTCCATTGAAAAGCAATTTGAAATAAATAAAAGATATAAACTGAATCAGCTTAAATATTTATTTACCATTTTTAACATAACAGTGTGAAAAAACTAGAACATAAAAATGGAAGTTAAGCTTTGTAACAGCATAAATATGTAAACAGTGTGTGGTCCTGCAGAACAAAGGGAAGTACAAAATTTACTGTAAAGATTAAATTAAATTACAAGTTAACAAGTTGTCTTGTTTACCAGCCAAAGAAAACCGATTTTCTTTAGGCAAATATCTGGGCATATACAAAATAAGGTGAAAGCTGATGATTTAAAGAAAAGTTTCTTGTTGCTGTTTTGATTGTAGATAATAATTCAAGGAGACTGTGACTTTCAGGGAAGATTTTCCTATAGAATGGAACTCAAGTAATGAAAATTTACTGCATCTGTTCCCGAAGCTGTGCCACAGCAGCACGGAGGTGGCACAGCCACCGGTCTGGCAGCGAGACACCAGGTCGAGGCAGGGTCCTTCATTCAAGTGTTTTGGTCTGAGGAGGAGTTAAGCTGTGGCCTCAGCCATCTGAGACTTGGCTCCAGAAGCTGTTCCTTCCTGAGAAGAGGTTTTTTTTCCTCAAGTCAGCATTAAACTCAGCTGGCACTGTGGGCTGGTCCAGAAGGAAGCATGTGCTCTGCTTCTCTTCTCTTCACAAGAGACGCTTCTGTTAGTGGCTCTGTGGCAACGGAAATTATGGGGATGAATGATGAAAACTGAACTTTGGGCTGTTTTACATTCTTTCAGTTCTGCTTAGTGTGATGGTTGTTGACTGCTCTCCTGCCACTATATTTAGCAAAGGGAGCACAGGGGAGATGAGCATTAATATTATGGGTTATGACACAAAAACCATCAAAACCTAAGTCCGTTCCCGTTTCTCTTTGGTAGCCTCTGGGGAGCTGCACTGTTTAGGAAAAGCTCCTGTTCCACTGCAGGGGCTCAGGAAAATGGGCACCAAACTTTATTTAGGCTCTAGGACTACATATGGCCATACAAGGTGGGTGGGTAGCTATGACACAACTTTTTCATCCACTGAGCTTAGTTTCCCACCGCTAAATAAGCTTCAAGTAGTTTGTCTGGTGGAATTATTGTTCCTTATGCGTCAATGCTTGGTTCATTCTAGGATTAAAAATAGAAGAAAATCAGAAGCTTCCTCTGCATTCAAAAAATCAACAAAAGATCCATGGGAAAAAAAAAATTGCATAATGCCCCAGAAAAAATCTAAATTAAATAAAGCCACCCCTCACAGAGAACTTGTGCTCTGTTTATTTTCAGCCAACTATTATAGGTTTTGCAATATTTTTCTGGAAGTTTTTCACAGGCATTCCTACTTTTTCTCACTCTGGGCGGGGTTTGAACTGCCAGGATGGAACCATTCTTTGGACCTAACCTTCAGCCATGAGAGATAAGTGGCTCTCAGCCCCAGCCCAACTACAGCACAGTTTTTAAGCTGCAACATGAATTAAAAAACTCAAGAGTTCTGCAAGCTGTGCCATAAACGCATTTGATATTGAAGGATTTATGGGTAGTGAAAGCTTGACATCCCCCAAGCATGGAAAAGAAATGGAAAGTTGCCTCATAATTCAACAGTACATCTCAACTGCAAAGCTCCAGTTGCACATCTCATCTGTTTCTTCCCACCTCCCATGGACTAAAGACAGCCCAGACCCTTCCAAGTGCAATGCAGCACCCTCATCATCGCCTCCTGCCACCCCCAGTACCTCCTGTAGGTATGAGACAGTGCCTGGGGTCCAACTTGTAGTTTTGCTGCAGCATCTCCCACCTTGGCAGATCTGCAGGAGAGAGCATCCAGCACAAGCTGTGACTGCCACCAGGAGCGACAGGAAACCCGGATCTCTGACGTGCTGGGCAGCTCTATGGGATCAAGAGAGTCTCTCCGGGTATGACACCAACATCTGCCCACTCTCCTGCCTACAGATGCTCTCTGTTAAGGGTAAATTCAGTGTGACAAGAAAACAAAATGCCTTGTAACTTCCAGTGGAAAATGGGCTGTCAGGACAGTTTCTCTTCCTGCCTTCTTTCCACTCACCCCAAATTAATGTCTGTAGATTTACATGGGCTCTTTCCCCATCCCTTCTCCCCCCCCATCCATACTAGGAACGAAGCTCAGATACTGCAAACTCGTTTTTTCAGTGCTTCCACCCCCACGAGCAGCTACTCTGCACATCCAACACACGTGAGATCAGTTCACAAGGGTCAGAGCAGGAGCCCACGTTTCCATTTCTAGCTCTACTGAGCTTACATTTTATCATTTGTTTGTTTTCTGAGCAGAAAATACACAACTTTACTTCACATGCAACGAAATCTCGGCAAAGCATCTTTTCCACTGGCAGGGTTGGGTTACAGCTCCTCCCCTCCCACCCACGCAGCTGAACCCAGTGCCTGGTCAGCCCAAGAGGCAGAAGGAAATTAAATGCACATGTCAGCATCCCCCTCTCTCCCTCCAGTTCCTTAGCAAAACTGCTCTTCTGCTCTAACCACAAACCATCCCAGAAGATGTGTCAGGGAGGGGGATACTTGCTGTATCTTTCCACAGACAAACTGTCCAGCAAAGCTGTGCTTCTTCAACCCAAAGAAAGTTTTGGAAAGGCAATGCTCTAAAAGTTGACAGCATGAATTTTCATGCCAAGTTTCAGAATCTCTGATACATAGGCAAGAGATTAAATGTAACAAAACCTATATCAAATTTCATTAAAAATGGACACCAGTGTTGCAAATTACTTCAAGGGAATTATGCCAGTCTGAATGAGCAAGTATTAAGTAGCAAGTGTAACTGATAGCAACCTTAAAAAAAAAAAAAAAAAAAAAAAAAAAAAGCTGTATTATTTCCATCTGCAAGAATAGCTTCCTTAGAGTTCTTTTCCCCCCCAGATTCCTTTTTCCCTGTCCCTTGTTTGCTTACTTGAACAAAGGATGCAATACTCAGCCTGCTATCATCATTTCCCTCCCACTGATAGTTTTTGTTTAATGTTTATCTGGGTATTTCTTTACTTACAAAAGTTTCCTGTATTCCATATGTTGCTTAAAAATAGTATCTGTCATTTAAGACTGCAAACAAATATAAATTTCAATACACGGCTGTAAAGGGAAAAAAGCAACAACCAGCCAAAGTTAGAAATACATTTTTCTCTTGTAAGGAGATACAAGAGACAATTTTGGTTTTAATTTATCCTATTTCAAATGAAGTGCAAAGCCCAAAGTGATGAACAAATTAGCAACGCAGTCTGTAAACATGAGCTAGAATTCCCTTTTAAAGCTGGCAAGCAGAGGAACGAGAAACTCAACTTCTAAATTTTTTTTCTCCATGAGTAAAAACAAAGGTGGGAGACTTCTTTTAACATAAGCTTTGCGTTACTTGCATCAGGCTTCATTTGCAGAAAATCTAGGAGGAAGTAACCATTTATAACCCAGAGTAAATCAAAGCAAAATGGCATTTTGATAAACACTAGAGCCCATCAATAACAAGGAGGTGCCGGATCAAGTTGCTGAGGAATTTCAGAGCTGCTACAGCAGCTCGGGCGGAGAAGAGCCAAGAGTATTTAGGAAAAGCCATCCCAGAGGCACGGATGCCGCTGCTAGCTGCAGGCACGTGGCACAGCATCCACAGCCTGGCACTGGGACTCCCAGCTGCCCAGCAACACCCACGGGTAGCCAGAGTATTGCTAGAAACACACCCAGGAAGGGGAGAACAAAAGGGAAGCAAAACCAAAGGCCAAGTCGTGCTAGGAAGGCTCAGTGTCAGAGACGCGCATTCAGCTGCCCGGTTTTTCCACAGAGCGTTGCTGGAAGCCGTGGGTCTGCGTCAGCCTGGGGAAAACTGAACTGATGTTTGTAAGCAAGATGATAGCTCTGTTAGAATTTTTCCCTAATTGTATGGTTTGGCACTGAACAGAGAAAGGCAAAGAGATCGGGAGGTGATAAATGCAGCTATGGTTGCTACTGCACATTAAAGAAATCTCAAGCTTTTGTTAGGGAGGGTGGGAAGACTGTGATACTTTAAGTCTGTGTACACAGCTGAAGCTTTAAACTTCTTTTGCGTGTAACAGAGTGGATAATGGACGTGTAGGGGGGAAAAATGTGAGAGGTGGAACAGAGCTAAAACTTTACCATCACTTCTGCTTGTAAGCAGATGCAGGAGGAATCCAACAGGCATAATATTTGGTAGCTTGCATAATTACAACAGATGTCTACATTGGATAACGTGTCCTGTGCATTAGATATACAGGCAGAGTCAAAGACTTATAAATAAAAAGAAAACTGCTTCTAATTATCAATTTGCTTATGAAGGAAACAATCTGGTGTTTAATATTTATAGCTATACTTACAGTGATATTCATTGCACCACTAAAAATAAATTCAGATCTACTACCTTAAGCAAAGTGGGCTTCAAAAAAACTGGATGTCAGACTATACAAATAAAGTATTAGTTTAGGCATGGTAGACTTTATTTTGGCACTTTAACAAATGCTTTATTTTACAGCAGTGGCACAGCATTTGCCAGAAATTTTCTTTTCTTGGCACAGTTAATTCAAGCAGTTATTTTACTAATTGAATTTCACTAAATATTGCACAATAAGATATACCTGTTAAATTTTTACCCTGTTTTTACTTGTTGAACTTGTATGGCTTTGAAAAAACTTGCCAGTAAGTGTAAGTAATTTAAAAAGCAATATATTAAATATTTTAGCACGGGATAGCGTTTGTTTGCTCCTAAATGACCATTGAACTTGGGACAGCAACAAATACAAGTTATGCAACTCTTATCTGAAGAGCTATCAGATCTTATTTACAATACATTGCCATTTCTGAGAAGCAGTTCAGCTTGATGTCCTAAACACCTATGTTTTGGAAATCTCTCTCTCTCAAAAAAAAAAAAAAAATTAAAAGAAATTAATAAATGAGGAGGTTAACAGAGCAGAAGACGAAGCCATTTGTCTGTTAGGAAGCATTATATAAAGGGGCAGACTATCGTCTTCTCCATATGTCCCTCTATGTGTGACCTATCTGTGGTCTAAGCAACAGAGATTTTTCTCTTCTACTTGGAATATTTCCTTCTTCTCTTATGAAGATACTCCACTTGTCCCAACTCTTCTGTTGGAGTCTCAGCAGAATGAAAAAAAAAAAAAAAATTCTCCAAAAGGCCAGGGAAAAAACAAACCAGAACAACAAATCAAAAACCAATATACACAACAAATGAAACCAGGTACTCCTTTGAATTTTACAGTATGGAAACAACATTTGCAGGAAGAACAGGTCTGAGTTAATACTGCCATAAAATATAATGCAAAGGTTGAATGACCTATCACTCATATGCCAGATGCAAGAATTTTCTCAGCAACAAATCTGGTTGGTCTGAGGATCAGCCTGATCAAAAGCCTTTTTTTTTTTTTTTTTTTTTTTTGTCTGGATTTTTAAGATCTACTAGATGTACTTTGTGACATTAAAACATAAGCAAGTAGACATAAAATGAAAAGCATACAAAAGTATATCACAATGGAATTCTCAGTATTAGGCCACATGATTTATTCAGTAGTGTTTATGATCCCAAATTACAATTATGTCTATCCATGTAAGACTACAAAAGTTACCATTAGAATTGTCTGTGCTTATAAAATACCAACATTTTCTTTTACTGTTATATACTCATTAACACCAGTCTGCGACGAGTTACATATAATCATAGGCACTTCAAAGGCTTTAAAAGACGTTTACAACTTAAATGCATTTTTAAAGAACAAAAATTTAAACCCCTACTGGTACCTTCAAATTGCAAATAATTAACAAATACAGTGGCCATAGAAATCTGCAGCAACTTCTCAAAATACTGTTAGAGTCTTTGGGTTTGCTTAGGTTTGTCAGTAGCTTACTCCAAATCTTCCTTACAGGAGATTTGTTTAGTAAGAATACGACTACACACTTTGTAGTAATAATCCAATTTTACACATTAATTTGCTGTTACAAATCTCACTGAAGCTACAGGTATGCTGAGAAACAATGTAAAGTGTAAAATTGATATTCTGACACTTAAATTTATACAAAGTGGAGTTTAAAGTTTACATAGCTGAAAAATTACATTTACACTAAAAGTTACTGTTATCTGGATTATCCAAAGACAAATTGCACCATGACAACTACAAAAAGGCAGTTTTTGGAAACAGATAAATTAATGAAATAAAAACTAACTTGTAAGATCAATCTGAGACATGCCGACAAAACTAAACAACTTTCATTGAACCATATGATAAAACAATCATTTTCATTATTTTATATTTATGCATAAAGTTTTAAAAATGATTCAGTGAACTTCAATGGTTTTATAAAATAATGCTTTGCCACTGTTATTCACAGAACACTGCAAATGTTAAGTTTTAATTTTACATTTTTAAAGGAATACATGAAAAGTTTTAAATACAATGGGATTTTATCATAAAGGTGCCGTAATGGCTCTTTAATGGAAAAAAAAAAATCTTCATTATTCTATGCAAAAGCTTTATTTAAAAAAGTTCAGTGATCTCATAAATAGAGACACTAAATAGGAATTTTATGCATAAAACTCCTTAGTAGGTGCCTTTTGATAGGCAGCACAGGATGGTTTACGTTCACCAAGGTCGTAACTGCCTTCATCCTTCTTTCTCATGCGATATACCAGCAGCAGGATAAGGAAGATTGCAAAAAGAAACCCAATAACTCCGCCAGCAATAACAGCTGCAATCAAAGAAACAGAGATTCACAATATGCCAGAAAAACAAGCTCAGTACCATGTTTCTTTTTCATCTCGCACGACGAGCTTGCAATTACTTTCAAATTACAGAAAAGGACTCCCATTACGCTACTGTCTTCATAATTAGTATCCTGAAATACAGTCTCAGAAAGCCTGCTTATGTTTATGAAGGCAATGATTTCACAGGACATTTCACCTACAAGTGAGTGATCTACAAAAAAAAGCTACTACAAATTTTCTAAAAACTTTAATTAAGACACCCATACTGCCACAGAATAAAATTGTCTCCTTTTGTAGTAATATTTAAATTTCTTTCAAATCAATTTTTCAATACTTGGCATTTTCAGCCTTAAAAGAACTATTCTGTCATGCTAGCTAAGAAATGGTGTTTCCCTTTTCTGCATCACTTTTCACCCTGACTGAAATTCATTTCCTATTGATGAGTAATAGGAGAGAACATTCCATGGAGCTCTAGGGAACAGAGGAATTACATTCATCACACACTTGTGAGCATGCACAAAGTATCAACTCCAATTGGACTTCAAGAGCAAACCAGCAAGCTTCCAATGACATGGATATTAAGGCTATTTCACTCTTTGGTGAGAAAGGTTCATAGGAAGGTGTCATCCAAAACTGTGACCTTTATGGACCCCAATGCTCTCTCAACAGAGACAGGGGGAAAGTATACCTGTAAACTCTGTTCTTGCACCAAAAAAAAAAATCTCACATGTGGGTAAGCCACGTGAAAATTTTGGTGGCCTGCCTCTGTCTCCTTGGGTTATGTATGGAAACAGACTCTCTCTATCCTAAGGACAGCATTTATTTATCCCTTTCCATACGCCCACCCCTGCCATAAGCTCCTCCCAGGCAGCTCCACTGGCACCAGACAGACCAGTCAGCAATGTGCTCTCAGGAGTGCAGGTGAGAAATGTGGTTTTGTAACACAGACATCAATCTACACTGCAACTCCTTTTCTAAGTTGTGAAAGGTCCAAATATTCAGCAGGCAGTATTCAATTTGCAGGCATCAAACCAACTGGGAAGACTTCACTATTAAATAACTCCAGAAGATGCTTATCTCATTCTCACCAGATTAACCACTGGCTACCTCCATGAATGTGTTTAAGAATCTATCAGGAAAACACAAACATTGAGTTTGCATCAGTTGATATGGATCCCCTCTCTTTTCTGTGCTATTTCTGGCAAGATGGACCTTGGCAAATGACATCTCACCTGCAAGAACTTCTGTTCTCTGGAAGAGGTTTTCTGAATGCTTCTCGGTGAACACATCTGAGTCTTCCCCTGGTTCATCACTCTTTTTCTTGGCATCTGTCTGGGACCTTTCCTCCTTATCCATTTCTTCGGGTGACTGTGGCACAAAAAAGAAAACAGCCTGTTGCTTCCAGACAGGGCACACCACAAGTCAGCACAGTCACTGCCACACAGGTACTCCACAACACCCACAAACACAACACATGGGAAACTGACTGCAGAAATCTGTGCTAGACATTGTCACTGAACCTATTTGTTGTCACAGTGTTGGAATGAAAAACACTATCCACACACCCAAAACCCCAGCACGAATATTCAGCAAACAGCTGTTAAATGTTGCCTGTGTTCATCAGAATGAAATAATTATTCTGAACTATTCTGAAATTAATACACCAGGTATGTTATATTCAGAACACCTTTGAGGGTAAGTTAGATAATATTGCCTCTGGGCAATGGAGAAGGAAGTACAGAAATAGTAAATGGAACCTGGCAAGATCTTCAGAGATGTAAAAAAGGTACAGCTTAGACTCAAAGGTATAATGAGAAATTGTCTTATGTATAATAAAATACTCTTTTTTTTTTAATTTAATCTCTCTTTTTTCCCTTTTCCAGATGTCCTTCACAGACTCTCTTGTAGAGAGAGAAGCTCTGTATTCATTTAGAAGGCTGCAACTACGTAAAATAAAATTATGGGGGGCTTTTCAATACATATAAATTAAACAAAGTTAACATCAAGCCATCAGGGGGGGCAGAACCATTTAAGTGGTTTTGCTCTCCAGCCACACACCTTTGTTTGTGCAGGCACCTTGGTCTGCATTTTCACTGTGGTAGTCTCAGCCCTAGATGCATCACTAGTTGCTGGTAACTTTGGAAGTGTTCTGGATGTTGTTATCACTGCACTATCCTCATCTTCTTCAGCACCTGGAGACAAAAAAGGGGACATTTAATTGAACTGTGAAAATCTTCCAGACCAATTACATTTTTTATTAAGACAGCAAGGTAGGAGTGCTTGCACAGCCCACCCTAGAGAAATGGCACAGATGACAATGCCTGTGGAGATAGATTTGAGTCCAAACACTGTGCCCTGAACTGTCAGGGGAATAATTGTGCCAAGTGATCCCATGAAAGAGGAAGGGGAACCAGCAGCTGGGTTAAGCAATAAACTGGAAAGTACCACAACATTTTTTAAACTGAAGGAACCAGATTGAAAAGAAGTACAAAAAAACCATAAACACTTGCAACTGAGGAAGAAACCCTGGAGCAGAAGCAGCAGCCTCCAGGGCTGGTGTGATCTTGTCTAACTCTGGGCTCTGCTGGGGCTTGGCAGCAGCACTGCCCACCCCAGGGGTGCCCCCAGCAGCCAACTCCAGCTCCCCTACAGCCACCATCAGGCAGGAGGTGGTGGGGTCCTGGACTCACATGGGGCTGGGGTCACTCACGTGTCCCATACCAGGGGTGTGTTGTTCATCAACACCAGATGAAGGGAACTCACCCCATAGCAAATCACGTTGGGATCAGTTTCAGAAGGGGGGCTGAATTCTGTAGTTGCATGGTACCATTTTTAAGTGGTGATATTGTGGTTATCTGTATCTGTTAAGCTTCAACTATTTAAGCCAAAAGCTTAATATCATCAATGATTACCAGTTAATTGAATATAATTATTCAGTCAATCAATCAACATCTTTATCCTGACTTAATTTACACCACATGAACTGAACAGTTTTTTCCCTGTAACACACTGCTTCAACAATAAAATCTCTCCTCTGCAGCAAATCTGTTAAACCCTCAAACATAAAAAATCAAGTGATTTCTATCTACAGGAAGCCTGCTACTACTGTGTATTTCATTTGCTAGGAATTCACATGTTTTTAAGCTCTACATAATGCAGAAGCCTTTTTATATTGAAATAAAGAGTAAGAGGACATAAAACTCCCTGAAGATAACCTTAAATTTAATTTCCTCCACATTCAAAGCCCTCCTGGAGTATGAAGGTTCCTTTAGAATAAGTTAATGGACATGTCTTATAAATATCCTCTAGTGATACTGGAAGGAAGAAGAAAGAGACAAGAGATTAAATCATTGCAAGGCTTGAAAGAAAAAAAGAATCAACCTATTCTTGGATCACGCCTTAGGAATCTCAATGTGTTCTGCTCATTACAGACTCTGGTTACCCAAGTTACTATGGGGTAATAATTCCAGCAAA
Source organism: Heliangelus exortis (assembly GCF_036169615.1). Classification (NCBI taxonomy): domain Eukaryota; kingdom Metazoa; phylum Chordata; class Aves; order Apodiformes; family Trochilidae; genus Heliangelus; species Heliangelus exortis. The sequence continues at coordinate 128,587,028 of NC_092423.1, read as the reverse complement.
TTGGCATAAGAATAATTCTTAACAAATAAATATATATATCATCTTACAACAGAACAGTATGACTCACTCATTCCAAACTGACTTTTAATCTTAGTTTTGTAGAGAAAGAAAACAGGCTGAAAATATGAGAGCAATAACAAAGTTTTGAACTTATGATCAAGAGTTATATACATTTGGCACTGAGGGAAGGGCAATAATGAGACAACAACTAAAACAACTTCTCTACTGTATAAAAGAAATTTTGGCATCATAAAAAAAACCAAAAAGTACTACATTAAAGCTGCCAGCACAGAATACTGGAAAAACCTTCAGAGATACCAAAATTACAGTGCTGTCTCCAGAATAAAGACCTCACAACAAGAATCAAATATTTTCCTGAAATGCTATTTAAAGATGAAAAAAACCCCAACATCCTGCTTCAAAACAGAGGTGAGGGAAGGCATCCAACAGGAAAAATTTTCTGGCTTTGCCTCAAGAGTTTTCTTTGAGAAATAAGGGCCCAATGGGTAGCTCAGCCTGCTTCACCTCGCAGAGTTCCTCCAAATTACACAAGACTTTCACAGCTGGGGAAATCAAAATCGATAATCAGATTAGAGATCTGATAAAACACACTTTGAGAGTACAAAACTTTATTTTCTTCTTTTTATGAAATGATAAGTCCCACTTAATCTAAACTGCTCCTCCAAAATCCTTAAATCCCATCTTCACTTCAGGCAACACTTGTGTCTGCCAGACAAAATGGTGAACATTACAGGTCTGAACTTCTCTGGCTACAGAGGATGCAGATCTACAGTTTCTCAATAAATAGGTGACTAATCTAACTTTTGGACTAGTAGCTGGATTTGCACCAAACGTACCCAGCTCCTGTTCTATACAGCCTTAGGAGAATCCTAACAGTCCCAAAAATATCAGGGCACCTGTCATTTAGGCTTGACTCAGGTACTGACTCAGACATCCCTGTGGTTCCTGCTTTCTAATTATCTTTATCTAGAAAGTTCTTTCCTTGCCATGGAGTAGGTCTGAATAAGGGGAAGGCATTTTCCTTGCTGAGCTGACAGTAGTATTCTCAGAATTCACAGAATCATAGAATTTTCAGGGTTGGAAGGGACCTTGAAGCTCATCTAGTTCCAACCCCCCTGCCACGGGCAGGGACACCTCCCACTACATCAGGTTGATCAGAGCCCTGTCCAGCCTGGCCTTAAAAACTTCCAGGGATGGGGCTTCCACCACCTCTCTGGGCAACCTGTTCCAGTGTCTCACCACCCTCATGGTGAAGAACTTCTTCCTAACATCTAATCTAAATCTACCCTGCTCTAGTTTGAATCCATTCCCCCCTAGTCCTGTCACTACCTGACGTCCTAAAAACTCCCTCCCCAGCTTTCTTGTAGGCCCCTTCAGATACTGGAAGGCTACAATAAGGCCTCCTTGGAGCCCTCTTCCCTCCAGACTGAATAACCCCAACTCTCTCAGTCTGTATTCGCAGAAGAGGTGCTCCAGCCCTCTGATCATCCTCTTCTCTGGACACACTCCAGCACATCCATGTCCCTCCTGTAACAGGGGCTCCAGAACTGGATGCAGTACTCCAGGTGGGGTCTCATGAGAGCAGAGCAGAGGGGGAGAATCACTTCCCTCGACCTGCTGGCCACACTTCTCTTGATGCAGCCCAGGATACATTTAGCTTTCTGGGCTGCACACGTACACTGATGGCTCGTGTTGAGCTTCTCATCCCCCAGCACCACCAAGTCCTTTTCCTCAGGGCTGCTCTCAAGCCAGGCACTGCCCAGCCTGTATCAGTGCTTGGGATTGCCTCGACCTTGTTGATGCAGGACCTTGTTGAACTTCATGAGGTTGGCATGATCCCACCTCTCCAGCCTGTCAAGGTCCCTCTGGATGGCATCCCTTCCCTCCAGCGTGTCAGCCACGCCACACAGTTTGGTGTCATCAGGGAACTTGCTGAGGGTGCACTCAATGCCACCATCCATGTCACCAACAAAGATGTTAAACAAGACTGGTCCCAGTGCTGATCCTTGTGGGACTCCACTTGTCACTGGCCTCCACTTGGACGTGGACCCATTGACAGCCACTCCTTGGGTGCAGCCATCAAGCCAGTTCTTTACCCACCGAGTGGTCCATCCATCAATCCCAGGTTTTACCAGCTTGGAGAGCAGGATGTTGTGTGGGACTGTGTCAAAGGCTTTGCTCAGGTCCAGGTGAATGATGTTGGTTGCTCTTCTCTTGTCTATTGATGTTGTGACCTTTTCATAGAAAGCCACAAGATTTGTCAGGCACAATTTGCCCTTGGTTAAGTTGTGTTGATTATACCAGATCACCTTGTCATTTTTCTTCTGACTCAGCAGTGCCTCCAGGAGGATCTGCTCCATGATTTTACCAGGCACAGAGATGAGACTGACTGGCCTTTGGTTCCCTGGATCTTCCTTCTTTCCCTTTTTGAAAATGGGGGTTACGTTTCCCCTTTTCCAGTCAGTGGGGACTTCACTAGACTGCCACAAATTACCTGTAAGTATGACTGAGGATTCAAAAACTCCTCTCTAATGCTCTCCAGAACACAGAAATACCATTAAAAAAAAACAAAAAAACCCCACCAAAACCAAAAAAAAAAACAACCTACTTCTCTCCCTGAATCCAAGTAGGTTTGGAAAGAAAAGACCAACAGACTGTCATGGGCATAACTGCCAATTAGGTTGTTATGACAAATATTACAAAATGGTTGGAGTAAAAGAGCTTAGTTCTTCCTCTTGAAAACATCACTGTCTCTGTGGATAGTTTCTGGATTTGGTCAGTGTGACTGACAATGCAGGGTACCAATTCCCTCAAGTCTCTCTACACATATATACTGCCCTCTTAGTGAGGGCACTGCAAAAACCCTGCAGTCACTAAACCCATAGCCATCTCTGTGGTAAAGAGTTGAGAACTCTCAACCATCACACAACTGCCTTTTTATGTACTGAAACTTCAACTGCTATCTTCACAGCAGTCAAAATAGCTCTAAATTGTGCTGTAGTATTGGAAATATCTAATGTAGCCCTCAGTGATGTGTCTGGTAGCTGCCCTGTGGATGAGGGGAATGCAAATGCTCTTTCACACTCTTGGTGCTTGAGGAAACTTGTCAGGCAATCAAGACTGTGCCAGCTTAAATCATTGTATACAACAAAAAGCCCACACCAGTTAGCACTCTTACTTGCAAAGCAGCCAGTGATTAACTCTTCCTACCAAACAAATTAAATTACTTCACTCTTTTTTTTTCACTCTATCACACTGCACTCTGTGAGTAGTTCCATCACAGGAAACCTTGTGGTAAGGTGGGCACACACATACCCATCACCTCTTTCACACCTTGCATCTCTACCATTAATGTGACACATACCAGAATGACATATTTTTTAGCTGGCTTATCTCACCCTCATTCACATGAAAAGCCCCCAACAAACCTTTTATCAAGAACACCAGGCAATCAGAGATGATACTGTAAACCTAACACCAGTGCCCTAACAGAGAACTGCAGTTGAAATAACTGGGGACAGTGCAAGGATGTTGTCTCTTGTAATTCTCACCTAAGGAGGGGAAAAAGAACAAAAAAAAACCTTGAAGAGTCCTGACTATTCTGCATTATACTGAAGATTCTGTCCAGAACAACAAAATACCACTTGTAAACAGTATTACAGTAGGTTTTTATGTTAAAGGACCTGGAGAACATTTGTCAATGTCACAAAGAGTGCTTGGGACTAGTGCAGCAGGTGGAAAGAAGAATCTCTTGCTCTAAGCCAATCTGAAGGGCACATATAAGTGGGACCTTAGTAAGCAGAAAAATAAATACCTGCTGTGTTGCCTGTACCATGGGAGGGGAAGCACACCATAAGAGGCTCTGCCACATCACCCAGAGTGCCTGCCAGGCACACTGCCACTTGGGGCCAGGAGCAACCAGAATTGACCACTGCCTCCTGCCAGCTCCTGTCCAGCAACTGGCAGAGGACCTGTGCCTCCTCTACCTGAGCCATGGTCCCCTGGCCCATCCCCACACCACACTGCCACTGGACTCCAAAACTGCCTTCCAGCCTTGGAGCATAACTTCAGCTTCCCATTAGGCCAAGAGCCAAAGTAGATCTGCTCTTACTTTTCTTGGAGGAGCTCCAGTCCCACCAATATAACTTTCCTCCAAGAACAGTCCCCTAGACAATGTCAGTCTAGACCTAGTTCATCCTGAGCTAACCATCTGAACTCAAGATGTTATTGACTGAGAAATATTAGGTTGAGGGAAAAGAAGATGAAAAATCTGCATCAGATTCTGATAATATATTGCATTGGATTGTCTACCAGGTGTAACTTAAGAGAAGATGTAAGAATCCAAAGAATGTGTAGACAAAGGTAATAGAGAAGATGGCTTTCCTAATTCAGCAGCTACTTCCAGCTAGCTGCATGACCAGGGCTCAGTTAAGATCTTTTATGCCAGAGGAAAAAGCAACAGCAGTTATAAAAGAATTTCAGGTTGTATACAGGCAGGAAAACTTATTTTTACTCCTATTATTCTGCATTATACAAACATCTACAGTAAAAAGACTGATGACAGAATGAGGCATCTCCTGAGAGAATGAGGCTGTAAGAAAACAATGGACTAATGAATTCACTGTGGACTTTCTGATTGATACAGGACATTCAGGAAGCAGGCATGGCTCCTTTGGAATCTACTGACCAATGTATTAGGCTTGAACAAGTGGGCAAAACACACAGCAGCAGCTGAATGTATGTGAAGACTAAAGAGGCCATGAAAAGGAAGAAAAAAACCAGAACACCATCACCTTTTTTTCTCCTTAGAAAAAGCCCTCAGCCAGTTTCCAGTTTGAAATGTGTCACGCTTACAGTGACATTTGTCCATGTTTATGCTGCCTGCAGACCTGCAAGGGCATTAATGGTGGTGCTGACAATTCCTGTTTATCTCCACAGGCCTGGTGGCAATTTCCATACCAAGGAAAGGAGTCAGCATGTTGTCATCTTGGATCTGTTTGCTTGGAGTGGAATGAAACAGCAAGAAAACTACCCTTGAGTGGGAAAGCTCTTCCTGCTAGGAACATTGCATCACTGAGTATCAAGTACAGAAAGACACATTCAACATACTATGAGGAAAACTGATCATTGGTAAAGCCTAAGGACATTTTCCATTTCATAATCTGGAGAAAGCAGTAAGTATAGGATGAGTAGGGTGAAGGGGATGCTAATTTGTTTCCCTCTTGACATTTTTTCTTAAGTGCATAAAGCTGAGTTCACAGATTGCTTAGACGATTATTTGGGCTTAAGAGTTCTTCACTTGTTAAAAAGTATTAGACTTTGGTACTGTCACACGACCTCTCTTGAAGGCCATCCAGCTAGTCTTGGGTCTACTGTGAGATTTTTCCTGCTTTCCTCTTTTAAAGAAACAGAGATTGGCAGAGGTAGCAGGAGTGCATGCTACACACTCCATCTTCCACCCATGACTCAAAGCTGAGAAGAGGAAAAGAGGGAAGAGAAAGCCAAGATGTTACTGTTGGTGCAGTCAAGAAATAGTTTCTGTCCTTTCTGGCCCCACTTTTACCACTCAGATGGGTTAATAAAATCTGAAGCCAGTTGTTGTACAGTCCTTTCCACTTCAAAAACAGGACTGCATTTTGAATTCTCCATATTAGAAACAGCCAAACTCCATGGATAGATTTAAGAAAAAAAAAAAACCCAACAAAACCAGACCATTCCCCATATTGCTCTTTATTGTCAGCCTATCTCCTCTCCTGAAGCTTACAAAGCCACCAACATCTGAAGACATGACAGAATGGCACACTGACCAAAAGGGCAATTTTCTCAGGGATCAGAATTTTCCTTAGACAGCTGTGGGAACTGGATGAAATCACTGACTTGTTAATTTTTTAATTTTTATTTTATTTTCAAATTGAATGTCAGGTTTCCCCACAAAGAAGTCTACAGCAAGGAGATTCAATTAAGCCCATGATCCCATTGGAATATCAAATTGCCCCCATGGAGGACTCCCAAAATGCCAGGTATTATCCAGCTGCCAAGAATGGATGAGCCTGAGTTTGCTTAGCAGCACAACTGGACCTCTGCAGACTTCATTTTAACGTATCTTTGAACCTCCAAAAAGAAAAGAAAAGAAAACCAAAAATCCAACTGAAAAAGCTCAGCTGTGGCTTGCAAGACAAAGTGCTACAAGAGCTCACCCTTTAAAAAATCACAAGTGTATGTATATATCAACAGACAAATTACAAAAAGTTCACTAACAAACAAATATGTGATGCACTTGGAAATTCAATGGGATTTCCATAACAGCTCAGCAAATGCTCACAACAGTAACAAAATTAATCTTCCAGAACTACCACAAAATCCTGAGCTTAATTTTTAATGGTTGGAGCCGCCCAGTTATTCTAGAAGATATTCCAAAAAGGGCCTTTTGAAAAGATATGACTAATGAGGCTTCACTGACAGTTTTTTTGAAAAATGATGAGTTAGCTACATGCCTCTAATGAGTGTTTAAGTCTGAGAACTCAGTATGTTATGTTTAAGAATTTCTTTATTCACTATGGATGTAATTACCTCAGACTGTCATGTTTTTGGCAGTACCTAGACTTCTAAATTTAAAAGAACAACAACAAAAAAGGAATGGACACCATGTTTATGTGAATCTGAATGCATATAAAAGAAAAGAAGTTTGCTGCTGCTATGTTTTCTTGAAGTCTATTAAATTGACTTAATTTTACGGGAGAACTAAGCCTTCTCTAACCCATATTTCTAAACTACAGAGAGGCCCACACAGAAACCAGAGGGACAAGCAGAGAGAGGCAGTGAAATGATGCAACAAAGGAGTAAGAGAACAGAGCAGAAAGTTAATATTTAAAACCCAGCCCGCAGGGATGCTCGGTGCTCTGTAAATAGAGAGCCAAGCACCCATGGTGCTTATTGAAAATATCATCTCCAGCTTATAAAGAAAATCTGCACAGCTTTTCCTCAAGCAAGCACACTAATTCTTACACTTTTAAAATGTAGATTGTGACATGTTGTCTCACCTGAACCTGACCCAGAAGAATAATCATCATCATCAATTGGGTAGACTCCTGATGCTTCTTCAACTGAGCTGTTGTCAAGGTATAGATCTTTATCAGAGGTCAAATCTGTTCTCTGGAAAACAGATAAGAGGGAATGGTTAAAAAGGTAACAGTTCTCCAGTGCAGCAGTCTCTTCATCTTCATTACTATTTCCAGAGTTGGTGATTGCAAACTGAACAGTTTATACATTCAGTTTATTCAACACATTTGTCTAAGATGTTAAAAAAAATCCAAGGCTGCACAATGAAAACTAGGAAACCACCCAGTCTTCAGGAAGCAAGCCCCCTTCAAATCACACTTCATCTCATTCAATGCATGAATGAATAAATAGGATTTGCAGTATACTCTGCAGAGCTTCTGAAACAAGAAAGAACAAAATCCTAGGATTCAAGCTGTCACGTGAAATCTGTCATTTGATCTCAAATAGGAAGCACCAAGAGCACTTATCAAAAAACATTTTAGAGGTATATAAAGCCAAACCACACACAACTCTTTACAAATTAGAATGATCGGTTGGGACTACAGAATAAAAATGTTTCCAAGACTGCTGTTCATTAAGGATTATGACATTTCCAGCCAGATCAGACAGCACATTTCCAAAATTCTGGTGAGGCAAAATGCTCCAATTCCCCAATTAATTCATCTCTCCCAAAATGTAGCTGTGGCTTCGACAAGCTGTAATTTGACTTCCAGTGACTTTCACCACATTTTTATGTCTGCAGTTATTTTCCCCACTAAAAAGAGATTCTGCTAAAATGAGCTGATAATAGAACAACATATCAGTCATCCTTTTAGACTGACAATTCAGACTTTGAAAGACTAAAAAAATGTCTTCCTCCACAGCTGCTTGTGCTTTTTCAACAGAGCATAAACCATCTAATGGAAGCCATGTATCTCCACTGACTGAGAAGGGACCTGCTATTATTACTACTATTCCTTTTACCAGCATTACTGTGAACACCTATTTGTCACAACCTGTTGAAAAAAGTATGACAATTGCAAATGGATCTTAAGCCAAAAATCAAAATGCTATACCAAAATGCATCATTTCTATATCTCACATAAGTGCCCAAAACTGCTGCTCTGAGTCACAAGGGTTTCCACCTTACTTGTACTGCACAGCACTGATTGCCCTTTTATTCTATATAACATTCACTGTAGATTTGCTGAAGGGTTACCAAACAATGAAAGGGGTAACTCCTCTATCCAAAGACTCATATCTGACTTTCCAAAGTTATTTTTCCCCCCAGAGATCTAAAAAATATCACTTAAGATGTTTGTGACTTTTTTTTTTTTTTTTTGGGTTGGAGGAGGATTGGCAACACATTCCAGTTCTAAGCTACTTACCAGCAGAAAACTGGTCTTCAGTTTGATCTAAATAAAAACTGATTTTTCACAAAAGGCAGAAAGGCCATCCTGATTATTAGAGTATTTCAGTATAAAAGACCTTTGCACTGGGGGTACTTAATGCTCCTCTCAACAGCTCTAAACTAAAATAGCACTATGCTGTTTTTCTTCCACAGAGGAATAGAAAAACAACATGATACTGGGTCAAAGTCTACTCTTGCTATGGCAGCTTTTACCTGTGGGATTTGTAGAGGGAAAAGCCCTATTTTATGAAAGGTTTACAAAAGGCTTGCTCTCCTCTGCTGCTGCTGGTTCACACAGTCTGCCTGGAACTGGCTGCAATCCAAAGCAGAAACTGGAGACAATGTCTGCTCACCACCAAGTTCCTTAATTCCTTTAAAAGATGTCTCCAAAGGAAGGCCTGAAGTACAGCAGTAGGTGTATAAGGGTGGTATTGTAATTAAGCAGCAGCTGAGACTTTCTGTAGAGGAAAACATCTCCCTGTCATGGGACAAATATCCTGCTGTTGATCAGGCTGCCACAATGGACCAAGCCATTTTGCCCCATTTTACTTTCTGACATAATTGTGGTACACAACAACCCACTCCTCAAGATCAGGCAGGAAAAAACCAAAACATATTTAAAAGGAAATGCAGGTGGCTGCCAAAGAGTATAGAAAAAGCATACAATATTCAAAAGGTGAAAGAAGAAGTAAATATCACCCAATGCCAAGCTGGGAAAAAACAATTGAAGATGGAGATTTTTTTTAACTATGGAAACTGCCAATAGCATTTGGTAACTGCTGAGAAACTGCCCGAGTTAGCGAATGTTATTTTTTGTCTTGACTAAAAATATGAACTTAACAATAAATTTATTCCCTAGGCCATTTCCCACTTCTTTCTATGTAAGAAGCAAACTTAGTAGTAGAATTAAATAAATAAAAACCCCAAACAACACCCTCCCTCCAAAATAAACAACCCCATTTTTTTTTTCTTTTGAGTCTCACAGGAGTCAGAAAAGACAGAAATTATTCCTGATTATTCTAAAGATTCAGTTTTTGTAAGGCAACTGAGCAGCTAATCCAACCCAGCCCAAGCTGAAAGTGCCTGGTCAGCCAGGCTCCCCACCATCATATTCACTCCCTTTATTTCAATGAATTATGGCTTTTCAGCTGCCAAAAGCTTTCATTTCTAACTATGCTGAGATGTTCTCAAGATTGAAACCAGCTGAGAACAGAGGAATAGAAATGGAAGAAAATCCTGGGTAGTTTTCAGCAGCAATTTGGGCATCCGTTGTATTTTATTCTGGGGATGAAAAGGATACAATGTGAAACATTATTTAATTTCTAGTATTGTGGATGGCACAACTCCATCAGAATGAGAAAATTATTCCCTACAGTCTTACAGATCCAGTACAACATTTACTATAGGGAGAAATACAGGGTGTAGTGAACCCCAAATAAAATCAGATCAAATATCAAGCTTCACCTGAGGAAGATACTCTGCAGCTTCTCTGGCCAGAGCCCCGTGCTTCAGCCTGTTTCCACTAGAAATGATTCTCATCCAGAGAGCACTCTCTCAAACCAAAGGCACAAAGAAGCATTTTATCTTAAAAATCCCCAGGCATTTGCATAGCTAAATGCATTGTACTGTCCCCAAAATGACTCCCTGCAAGCAGGCCAGACAACTTGGGGTAAGGGCACCCACTCTACACCCACAGCTTGCACCTCTTTTTGCCCACACAAAGCTGCCTGGGGCCACCTAGAATGAAAACTGGTGAACTAAAGGTTAAGAATAAAAAAAAAAAAAGCCCAGCAGTCAACAAAAAAAGCACAAACATTAAAAATAATACCATGAAGATTAAGCTTAGGGAAATGAAAGATGGTTAATGAAAATTTAAAAGTACTTCATGGTGCTTAAGTACGTATCAAGTACCGAAGCCATGCTTTGCAATTTTATGCTATGTAAAATTAAATAAGGTTTAATATTTGCTCTAGAAATGTTTCTCGCCTGTCAGCTGGGAACCCATGGCAGCCTGTGGACTACTTCCAGGGTGTTCACAAAAGATAAGTTGGAAAAACAAGTCTGTTTTCAGTAGGCTTGGACAGAGAAAGGTCTGTACTAGCACTTCAGTATGCTTGGAAGGAAGGGAAAAAAAAAAAAAAAAAAAAAAAAAAAAAGTTTGCAAATTCCAGCTCCATAAATCTATTTGTACTTATTATGAAGGCCAAATATTTAAGGGTCGGTTTCCTATGGCTAACAATTGAAATGAGGGCCCTCATGTCACTTTTATGTAACAGCCTTATTTTCAGATCTATTAAAATGGCAGGAACACCAGGCAAGGATGTCTCTGTTATCAGTCCTTTAATCTGGCCCTGAAGCCACAAAAACTGCTCGTTACCTCTTGACAGAGATTGCATTCTGGTCCGTCATTGTTATCCCACTTACGTTTTTATTCCAAGAATATAATGCTGCGAAATCCTGTGACCTAAATACTTCACATGCTACATGCCAATGATCACTGATTCCTGTCTGGTTATTGACTAGGCTGGCATAAACTTAAATCTCCTGGATGCAGTGTAGATTAGCACCCATTAAGAACTAGATAAAAGATATTCCCACACCAGTTATATGTCAAAATTGAAATCTCAGAGTCTTTATTTTAACAAAGCTTATATTTTGAATTATTTTAAATTAAATAAATTTAGATGACCCAGGGCATATTTTTTAAAACTCTTATTCTAACATTAAATGAGAGAGAAAACAAAAATTTTTTTTCTGACTTATCATGTCATGAAAGGCACAAATTGTTCATCAAATTACTATGGCAAAAAACTGAAAACAATCTTCAGACAGAGATAGGAAAGGATGGCACATTTAATTAAAAAAATAACGTATAAAGTGCCCTGTAATAGCCATTCACTTTTCCAGTGCTGCTGTTACAGTCAGTCTTCCCAATATGTGGGGATGATTTAGGAGTAAGACATTACAGACTTTTATGCCATGTGGATGAAGCCAAGAAAGCTGGTGTGAGGAGCAGTGAAGAAGGAATGTCTGCCATGGCTGGTTGAAACTCAGACAGAAGAGGGATGAGTAACTGACATACGGAAGGAAACATTTTATTACTTGCAGATGTGCTCCTATTTCTGTTCTCTACCTTTTAGGGTATATGTATGGGACAGAGAATTTGAGGCGTGCAGCTGGGTTATTAATGGTACGTTGCCTTCCTTTTTCCCCAGATGGAAGTCTTTTAGATTTAACACATTTAGTATGCACAGAACCAAAAACTAATATTTAAAAAGTGATGTTATATCCCAAATATCTAAGCCAGAAGGCTCTGGAAATTTGCAAGCATTACAGCTGTTGATTAGGTGGAGATATTTTATGCAAGGAAGAGAAAGAAAACAGATTTCCCTCTTCTATTAACAGATTGTACTGTTCTATGAGTGCTTGTATAAAACCATGTTCAGCTGGTGAGTCTGAGTTTACTGAAGTGATACTTTCCTCATACATATTTTTTGAATGCTAACTACCTGAATGCATTCAGCTAATGCCCAAGGGCCATTACAGAGAATCCCACTGAATGCAGGAGAAAAGGCAGTTGTGTGAAGGAGAAGCTGTATTTTCACCAAGGCTTCCTGCAAATATGATCTGCCACCCAAAAGAAGTCAGTTCTCTTAGACCCCATCACTGCCAATCCCAAAGCTGGCAGATGCCTTGCTATCATTGTTCACTGTTTCTTTGCTTTCTCTCATCACACCATCACACTATTTCATTGGTGAGACTCTCCCATTAAAAGTTCATTAACCTTGTCCAGGAATGAGTTGTGATTTTAAGCAAAAAAACTCCACAACACAAAACTTGAGAATCAGATTTACACCTCAAAGCACTTCATTTTCCCAGAGAAACGTGCTAACCAGAAAAGCATCCACCTTCCATTTCTCACTGTGCTCCTGGCTCTTAGAAATGAGCCTCTGCCATCTCTGACCGTGCCCACTGACCTCCTTCAGCCTCTGCATCCCTGCACTGCCTACGTGTACCCTGCTATAAATGTGTTGTTTTGAAGCAGGATTTTATGTTTAGGCATATTTATTCTTTCCATCACAACAGGCCCAAAATTGAATTTTTCAAGTTTGAGAGCAAGGTTTTCATACATAATCCAACACATGCATTCCTCATTTCCCTCAAATCATTTTGCCAGGGTTACCATCTCCTTGTTTTACCTTGGAAGGGCTTAAAACTTACAGCAACCTTACAATATATGAAGGGGGCCTACAAGAAATCTTGGGTAGGGCCTTTTACACCAGGGTATAGCAAGAGGACAAGGGGAAATGCGTTCAAACTTGAAGAGGGGAGATTTAGACTGGACATTAGGAAAAAATTATTTCCTCTGAGGGTAGTGAGACACTGGAACAGGATGTCCAAGGAAGTTGTGGCTGCCCTATCCCTGCAAGTGTTCAAGACCAGGTTGGATGGGGCCCTGAGCAACCTGATCTTGTGGAAGGTGTCCCAGTCTATTCAGGGGGTTTGGAACTAGATGATCTTTAAGGTCCCTTCTAACCCTAGCCATTGTATGGTTCTACGAAAACCCTCCAAGAACTCCCCACAGCTGCTGCCTTTCCATGCCAGTCCTCCCACTCATCCATGTGTCCAATGTGAAAATCAGCCTTGCACCTGGAACTGCCTGGACCAAATTTGCAGAAGCCACCATCTCTCCCACTGCTGGCTTTGGCCAATTACATAAAATGCTTTGATTGCCATGACTCATTCTGGAGAGCTCGTTTCCAAAGGTATTTTTAAAAATACCTTGTAAAATGTTTGCTGCCCTTCTTCAGATAAGGGTGGAAAAGGAAGTCAGCTTTGTACAGGTGTCCCTACAAGTGCTGTAAGTTGGATCTTTGCCTGCGGGGACAGTGCTGGTGCCAGCACAGCAGGCTGAGACCCTGCCCGGTGCAGCACAGGCACTACCAGGGATGGAGCACATGCCAGAAAGATTATTCACGCTCCTTGTACCTCATGTAGAAGGACTTCCTGATGCTGCACAAAACTATAGCTTTAGGCCTCCAGTCTCTCCTGACAGATAAAGAAAGGGTTTGACCGCTTGTGGCTGCGGAGGAAAGGCGGAGAGCCTGAAATAAAGGCGAGCACTGCAAACTGCTTCTCCTACTGCTAACATCCAACAATAGAGGAGTCTACCAAAAGAGCTGATTTACAGAGACTGCCTCATGTCAGAGCCAAGAGTCAGAAGATGCTGGCTTTTAAGATGTGTACAGTCTGTTATGCCAGACTAATTACCAAAACAGAGGCGTATTTGACAGGCACAGCATTAATAAAACAACTCTTGCCAGTGTCAGGCATTTCTGCAGCCTATGTCATGGCTCGAGCTAAAGGAAATACACTGGATCCATGGTGCTCACAGGGAAGCACTCCAAGGCAAAGAGCCCCCCAGGGTAAGGAGACACCAACAAGCCACCACCATGTCAGCTACTGTTCACTTTACAGCCATGCACCATAGAAATTACTGTGCTGCTGTTGATACACTGAAGTTCACACTCTCCATGAAGTCATAGAAACTTGTGGGTCTGTTTTCCAAGTCACCTGTGCCTTTAAAAATATTCCCTAATGTGTAATTACATGCTGTACGGTACGCTGCATGATAAAAGAACTTAAATGATAACAGGAGAACTTGTTCATGATTATTTGAAAATGTTTTTCTTCCCATTAAGAAGGCTCACAGATCTGTGTTGTGGGTCTTTGGCCTGCCTACAGTTTTGGAGCTGAGGCTTGTCCTGCCATGAGGAGAGATACATCCTCTAAAGTTCTGGCCTTTTTGAGGTGAATTCCAATGGAATTCCAATTTCACTTCTTTTCAGAGTGTTCGACTTCCAGTTGTGCATCATTAATGCACTAGAGGCACAGAAATACTAAATTTCAGTATATTAACCTAATCACTCTGTTCAGGGTGGGACTGATCAAGAGGGGACCAGCCCCATTGGTCCTTCCCTAGAACGAGAGCTGCATGGTCAGATCACCTCCACACAGGCTAGAAGTTGGGACTAAAGTATTTGCCTAACCCACATAAACTTACTCCAACTCCAGAAATGGTTACTTAGGAACGACAGTGGGACAGGGCAATTCAGATAACACCAATCCAAGCAAACAGGGTTGCTGTGTGGTTTACGTGAACCCCCTGATTTGACATTATATCACATACCCTAACTCCACAGCAACAGGTCTTTCCCTCCCTGAAACCCAGAACTGAACACTACAGTTTAGTTGTCTCATTTACCTTGAAAACCTCAAGGTTTTTACCCTGCATAACAGTCAGGGTACAGTACACAGCAATTCTTATTCCCCATACAAAAGCCAAAGTTTAATACCAAAGTTTCTCTGGGAATCCCAAAATTAAAGAATTCGAAGCCCTTTCAGGTTTCATGCCAAGCTATCAATCAGTGCAAAGAACAGTTTATTCTCAACTCTGCCTTTGGTGTAGGCACGATACAATGAGGAAACAGTTTTAGAAGGGTTACAGCTGAATCAGCTTCCAAAGCACCACTCCAGACTGAAATATTAAAGGGCATTCTGTAGGGGAAACATTGTCAGAAACCAGCAGCCGGCAATTGGCATTACAGATTGATTTATCTCAATTAGCATGGCAATTTTCTGCATGTTTCCCCAAAAGCACCCATCAGTTTCACCAAAAATAGGATCAAAACCACCACGCAAATCATCACCGCTCAAAGTGCTAATCAGTTTTTTAAGGACACATCAGCCCATGTGCAGACAGGTTAAATTTCAGGGAAAGCCGTGACCAAGGAGCTCAACGTGAGCCTTTGAAAATGCTGAATGAAGAGGTTTGCCTGGCTTTGAATCACCAGTCACAAGCCTGACAGTAATGGGAGATGCAGGTAGCTATTGGTAGAGAGGTCATAACTACACGTACCTGCCCTGGTCAGTGCTTTTAAATCAAACATGCACCGCCTCTTCCATACACACCTCCCCTCTCCTTTCATGCTCTCCTGATCCTTTTTCCTAATCAATAAAAGAACTAACACTTATATTTGCCTTCCTCCTCTTGAGAATGTTGATGAATGATTAAAGCTGCCAGGGTAACTCTTTGGCATGCATGCCAATAACTCCCCACCTAATAGCCTTTCCTCTGCCTCCATGCCCTGGCCCACTGGTGATTACTGCAATCCCTTGAAGTGGTCAAATTGCAGGGCAGCCCCCATGGAAACCTATTTGGAGCTGTTCGAGCTCCTACCAAAGAATGATGTTTTTAATACAGATTGTTCTTTTTAAACCCCTACAAAAGCAGCTGTAATCAATCATAGTGGAACACTGCAAACCTCCACCAGTTTCAAAAGCCTCATATTGATTCCTTTCCAGTCTGTGGATTTTAACAAAAATAACCCCATGTGAGGAACCAGAATTGACTAATGTGAAATTATCCGAATTAAGATATTTTTGCCAACAGTAGCAAGAATTGGCAATTAACTGTCTCAATCAAGTACATTCCTTTCGCATAAACAGGAACATTACATATAAAACAACTGTATTATTAAAGTTACATTAAGCACCAATTAAATACTACTAGCAAAGGTTACATATGGCAACTGAAGTTTGTCAAAGGTGAGGATAAATCAGACCTCACAGCTTAAGGAGGGAGCACTGTCAATTCTTGAATGCATCATCTATTATTCAGTAGAGATTTACTCACTGAACAACAAGGTCTGCGAATCTCTTGGTGGACACTTTTATTTGGCACCTGCAATCAGCAGACTCTGCTCCCTGCAGGTAGAAAACTATCCACCAGTTTGGATAGTTTGATCTGTTTGATATTTATAAAATTGTGTGGTATTGCACCAATCAGCTGAAGGAACTTTCCTCCCTCCCATGAACATGTTCAAACTATTTCAGAAGCTGGTGATAAAACGCTCTAAAAATTAAAAGAAATCTTGGATCCTCTAGAACTGAGATGAATATTGGTGTTTACACATTTATACCCCAGGTTCACAAGTTCTTACTTAAAACAAAGTAGAGCTCAAGTAAGTTTAAATGTGCTTAAATGAAACACCTTAATACAAGAGCTCTCAGTTTCATTACAATAAAATATGCAGGTTGTGTGCTCAACGTGAAAGAATCACCCATTATACATATACCTTTAAAAAAACCTAGCAAACAAAAGCCCCAAATTATCATCTTTATATTACTTCAGATACTGACAGGGAAAATTTTCTTCTCACAGCTGTCTTGTGATGCAAAACAGAACCACAGATCCATATGAACTTTGTGTTAGCCAGCAGAACTTGCTGCATGTTCTGACCTCTTTGTCCAGCCCATGAGCACAATAACAACTATATTTATTCAGGTAACTATTTCACACTTGTTGGGTAGTGCCTGGAAGCACAGAGCTAGGGAATCAGTTTGCCCTCTGTCAGGAAAAACACTGGTAAATCTAAAACTTGGTTAAATTTGGCCAGAAACCATAATCCCTACAGCAGAAATGATAAATAGTATCACTGCTACTGTTTCCACTGGTATAGTCTTCTCAGACAGAGACAGCAAACACAAAAAGCAATGAGAGACCAGGTACATCCTTGTAAGATAGCTCTTCACAGCCCAGATCCCCAAACAGTAAAACAACAAAGATGACTTTATTGCAGTTTAAAGGTGCCAACTAGTCTAACGCCCACTCAGCTCCCCGGTCTACAAGATCAAGTGGTTGGATTCGTCACCCTGATCCTGTCTTACTGAACTGAATTTTTGCTACAGAGGCTTGGTGTTCATTTCCTCTTTGATGCATATGAAGATAAGAAATGAGTTTACTTCAGATGGTATAAAACATTATGCTAATAACTTCCACTATAAAAGGAGCTGAGTGAAATCAGAGATACGTCAGCTTGTACAGGCTTCAGGAGCAGTCTTCTGTCTGGTATGCTGCCTTTCAGGCATGACTCCCCTCCTTCCACAGGGAGAAGTAACTGGTGCATCACCAACACTGAGCCTGCCAGACACCCCAGCCAAAGATGACAGACAGGTTGGGCTGGAGGAGAACACAGCACCCTGCCTGCAGCCCCAGACAGTTTCCCAGCCAGGTGGGGCTGCAGCAAGAAGGATTTTCCCCCTCGTCCTCCTCTGCATGCTGGTGGCTCCATAGGGCTTGCAGGGAGGCATCAGGATGGGAAAGGGAACCAAGAGGCCAGTTTTGTCTGAAGGCAAATACAGAGTGGGGTGTAACATATATTCATATTATTGAGAAAAAAAATCTAACATACATCTGCTCTTTAATACACCCGCCCACAAATGTCCATAGAAAGAATCAAGCTGAAAACACATAGTACGAGCTACACTAAAATAAAAAGTTACTCCATGAGCAGTGGAAAGCGTGACAACTGATTCTCTACGGATGTTCCTCTCCCTGCCACAACCCCAGCTCCTGCCCCTTCCCCCTGTGCTACTCCCTCCCTATGAGCTGTACATGTGGATGTGGCAGAACATGGATAAAACAACTCTGAAAATCAACACATGGGAATTTCTCAAAATAAAAGTTTCAAGTGGAATTACATAAGGGATCACCTTCAAAGAGCATGTTACATTTTTTTGGTTTAAAGCATGGTCAAGAAAGCTGCTGCTTTAATCAAAGGATTAGTGAACTGATAACATAATCTCTCCCAGTTATCATGAGTGGCTACCTTTAATGAAAAATGGATGAAATAAGCTTCCTATTCATTACCTTCTGCTAATATGTGAAAAATAAAGCTACATAAAACTAGAACCAAAAGAATAATGAAGGCAGAAATAAATGACACTCCATTAGATAAATTCGCTTCCCTTGGATTAAAGGAAAGCAGGTCAGATAAGTTGTTTGACAGCATTTTTAACAGCCATCTGACTGAAGAGTAAAATATAACAAAGACTGCTAATGGTATTAAATACCTGTTAACAAAGAACAATCCTTTCTTTCTAGTATTCATATTTTCAATTGGAGTTCTGCTGAAGGGAACAAAGATGTCAGTATTTCTGTAGATAAACTCTGAATCTTCATAAAAATGTCCCAGCACCATCAACACAGGGTTAGCAGCCCTGTACAATCTTTGCTGCCTTATAAACAGTTTAAAGCTTTTAAAAATCATTATGCCCACAAAACCTCCTGAAGCTGTTACACATTGCGGATTTCACAGCATTGTTGACCTGGGCAGCCTCTTTATCCTCAGTAAGTTATTTTAAGCAACTTTCTGCCAGCAAGCAAGTCTCTTTGTTAGGCTTTGTCTGTATTATTGCTAAAGCACTGCTTACAATACAGCACAAACCAGGGAGGTACTAATCAGAAACCAGAAAGGGGTCTGTCAAGTTCCTATGTGATTTCTTTTTTTTTTTTTTCTCAGTTTTCCTGATAATGCTTATCATAGTATCTGACAGATCATTTGCCCTGCTGCCAGGAATCTGGCTACACACCTAAGCCACCTCTTGAGAGGAAGCAGTGTGAATGCACAGCAGACAAAAGAAACCAAACCCATATATATATATTTTCAGGACCAGGCTATTATTTTGCATATTTTCTTCTTCCTTCTCAGCACTTTTGTATGGATCTCATATATGTATCTACCTCTGGTGCAGAGAAACAGAAGCTAGCAAGTGTATCTACCTACTGAGTAAGAAAACCCATCACCTGGTTTGGGGGGTGAGAAAGAGGAGAAGAAAAAGAAAGGTAAATTTCTCACACTTCAAACCAAACTCAAAGACCAAATAGTCGGCTTTATTCTTAAATTCTTATTATTGGTAGTATTAGTATTATTTATTCTTAAATTCCTAATCAAATAATGGACTCCAGCTTGAGGACCATTTCTATGGCATAGTAGGAAAAACAAGCCTCAGACCAACACATATCACCACACATCAAAAAGCAATCTCAATCTTCTGCAAGCTCATGGCCTGGAAGTCTTCCTTGGATTGTAAATTATTAATAGTCACAATCGAGCAGCAACATACGTGCTTCTTCTACTTCCCTGCTTATCCAAAATATTTATAGGGTGATCCTGTTTTGGGAAGCAACTCTTGCTCCTCCTTTCACTTTGAAGTTTCACATCTTGGAGGCTTGTGTGACTAATCACCCATACCAATCCTTGGTGTCACCAGAACTACTAAGACCTACCACGTTTTAATCCAAGGGCACACTATAAAATGTATTCAACAGACAGACCACACAGGCAGGGAGAGATTTAGACTTGATGCCAACTTCTGTATCACACTTGATAAGCAGACTCTCAGCTGAGGGCCAAGACATACAGAGGAAGCTGGGAGAAGTGCAAAGGAAAAAGAAATTCAAACTGACATAACTGGAGCCCACAAAATCTCTGCTGGTTATACTTTATTTCTGGATGTTAGATGAGCTTTCCTATTCCCTTGTTAAACCCACAGCTTTCATAGCAAATGGAAAGAAATTTTTTAAGTTATCAATTCACTGAAGTTTTCAGGTAGCACAAGAATGCCTTTCAAGTAATGCTTTCTGGAAGCAACTAATTTAGCACTGGCATCTTTATGCCACTTAACATGATTAAGTGTTGGCAAAAATAATGGTCACAATTGATAAGTAACTTGTCAATCCTGAGTTATTCTAGATAAAGCACGAACGTATTCCAATTATCTGCACCTTATTTCCGACAGCACATAATCTGCTCCATATAGCTGTCAATCAAATGGACAAATTCTCTTAAGGTTTCATTGCAAATATGTCCGAAGCAATTACACTTTACAAAGTTAACCCCAGATTAATAACAAAAGTTTAATTCAAACCACAGGTTTTTCTCTGCAAGCGAGAATAAAGGTTGCTACACTGATGGCACTGGAAAGCTTCTTAGTTCCGGTTTCTGTTTGTTTCAGTGAAAGGGTCACTCGGCACTCAGAAATGGAACAAGCAAAAAGGAGTTTCATCAGCCTAAGTGTTACGGATGTTGGCTGCTTAATAGACCTGACCTTGCACAAACCTTCTCACCTCCCGAGGTTCTGGGAGCTTAAAAAAATAACTGAGGACAAAGAGGAGGTGTAAAGACTCTGTTCAGGGAGAACATACGGCAGGACAGTCAGATCTGCCACAGCAAGACAACACTGAGTAGTTTTATAACATTACTAGAACACTTGTGTATGTGTATCTAAGAAAATAAAAGTGGTCACAGACTGTTTCAAATTGGAGTAATCCTATGCAAAGGAGTAGTTTAACACAGACATCTAAATAGCCAGAAAGAAGAATGTGCTTGTAATGTGGTTTTAGTAGAAAGCATATCACACAGTAACACTGTATTTAAGTTCTTCTCAAATCAGACACTTTGATCAAGAATAAACCTTTTTTTCATGAGGTAGGCATGAAGTGTGTAAATAAGGTTTTCTGATAAACACACCAGCAAATTAGATCAAGAACTTGCTGATAAATACAATTCTTCCAACAATATTAATGGGCTGCTTTTGCATGTTGAGAAAGCCAACGGCAAGGAGGCAATTGCAATGTGTTAAATCACAGCAAGCAGCATTTGCTAACCCACTTTGAAGAGACAGAAGAGATTTTTGGAAAAGCTATTTTCATATGCCACTTTTGAGTACAATAATTGAATGAGGACAAACAATAACCGGGAAGCACTTGAGAAACTAGAAGGTGAAAATCATGTCAGTTGAAAACTCAACTCATGACAGTAGCTGACATCTCTTCTTAAAAGTCACTCAGAAGTTCATTTCTCTTCATAATGACATAGTGAACAAAGACCATTATGCAGAAGAACGCAACAGCTACTGGCATTTTGATAAAGTAGAGTCATCAACTCATTTCATATCTTTAAAAAAATTTAGTCCATACCAGACACATCCCACAAAAACTAAAGGTATTTGTCCAGTGAAACACACAACTTGCAGAAAAATTGGCTCATTGGTATAAACTGGAACGCCACGAGTTTGCTGTTCTGAAACTGCTCACTGAACAGCCTGATGGAATATGAGCCCTTCTGGAGACTGCAGGCCCTGGTCCAGCTCCTGGCAGGGACTGTCCTTCCTCCATTAATTACGTGTGTGCATACGCAGGCCCACGCTGCAGCCCCCGGGGAAGCCTCTGATGGGCTGGGAGAGCAGATTACTCCTGGCTTACGGCTCGGATACAGCATGTTATGCAACTGAAAGGCTTTAACAAGCCTCCATTTCATTCTTTCAAAGTCAGTTTGAAGGGAAAAAAATGATCAGTCATGAAGATGAACACCAGAAAAGCGACACAAACACCCCAAAATGCAGTACAAAGTTGCAGGTTAACCCCTCAGTTTTCAATGAGAGGGGTGAAGGCACAGTCGGGAGGCTCTGCCAACAGCCCTGCCTGCCACAAAGCCTGCCGGGAAGCCAGGGCTTGCTCTTTATTTTCTGCTCAAACACCATTTCCTTCATAAGCCTGTCGACAATTTTTAAAGAAAGAAAGAAAAGCCAGACCACAGTCACCAAGCCCAATATTCTTCAAATCCACCATGGAGGTCCTTCTGCCTTCCATCGCGGGCCTTGCAGAGGCGGGGACGGGTCGGGGCTGTCCCTCCTGCCCCACTGCCCATGGGGCCAGCAGCCGCCGGGCCCTGGGGACACTCTGGGGACACTGTCACTCGCCACACACAGGGCCTGGAGCCACCAGCTTCAGGCAGGCAGCAAAGGGTGCCGGGAGCCCAAGGCAACCCTCTGGGCAAGCACAGGCCCCTGCCTTTACAGACAATGCAGCATTTTCTTCCCTACTTTCCCAGTAGGGCCGGTCTGAAGTGGCACACTATTTGCATTCAGAGTGAAAAACCTCATTTTGTCATCGGAGAAGTTCCCAGCAAGCTGTCCCCTGCCCGAGCCCGCTGGACATTAACCTCTGCCAGCCCACTGCCTGCTGGCTCTGCAGCAAGCACAGCAAGCACCAGCTACCCAACAGGGCCTGGGGTTTCAAAACCCCATCTTGTGGGGATAAAAGGGGGTTGTTCTGTTCCCCTGCCTGTGCTCATTACAGGTGTGATGCTGAGGTAACACAAAATGGAAAGTGCCTGGGTTTGTAACAGCCAACAGCAGAACTATGGTGTCGGCTGAAGCCAACTATAGAAGTGGCACTTGAAGATTTAACCAGAAAATAGAGTACATACAGTCTGTATGCTGAGGGACAGGCTGCAGTTGTACTGCTTTTTTGTCTTTTTAAAAACACTACACAAGAGTAAAATAAAGAGACAGTTTAGGATACAGCCACTTCTTCACCTTAAACTATCTTAGGAAATCAACTTAATGTCCTATTATAAACCTATAATCAGAGTATAGTATCCTATATATCCTAGAATATACCACATCCTATTATCAGTTTAAAATCATCTCTATCTGAAAGTTAAAGCTCGAGTTCACCGGAGTCACTGAGAGAAACAAGCTTCTCCCTTACTTCCGAGCCTACTCTGCTGGATCACACAGCTGAATGCTTCCATTTCACTGATGAAGGTTGTGATTCTTGATATTATACAGCACTGAAAGAGCCAAATAGATTAAATGGACATCTGCCTTTCCAGTCTGCTATAAAAGTGGTTTAATACCAAGCAGTGTTTAAACAGTAAAACTGTCTGCAATTGCTGCTTTATAATCTGCGAGTAATCAATCAATCTCAGTATTGAGCTTCCATTACTGCTTCTCTGCAAGCAGCTGGAAAAATTTTCAGGGCACATACTCCTTGTTTATACCTCAACATTAAAGAGAAATTAAACACAGCTCCAGTCTGAAGGCACAGTGATCCTGGCACACGCCAAGTCTCAGGCTTATAGTTTCAAAGCAAAGCAGAGAAGATACTGTGAAACCTCGAGTTATGGCAGCTCCTTGCCATGTTGCTTGCTCTCTGTATGCATTACTGCAATAAATACCCCTGGGTTTGCCAAAGGAAAGCAGCTTCCCATCAGAGCTATCATCCTGCTCCTCTCTGAAACCTCATCAACTCAGAAGAGAATGTAGGATGCAGCTGCTGGTCCCATGCCACCCATGGAGCTCAGCTGCTCTGGCTTAAAGCTGTCTCAAGCAACAGCATCAAACTCGACATCTTTTTCAGACTTGTTGCTTGATGTTGTAATGACTGTGGGATTACAACTGTCATGTTGGGGATTCAGAGGCTTACTTCTTTTAACAACGGAATCTGTGCTGACACGTTTTGGTTAAGGTGCAAGTGCCCCTTGATCTCAGAGCTACATGGACCTTTCCAGCAGAGCGGACGTTCATCCGAGACTGACGTCCCTGCTCAAGAAAACTAAAGGCATTTCCATTTAAGATGGGGAAGGCAGGGAAGGAGATGTGACACTTCAACCCAGCCACAGGATTTGGGTTGGAGAGAGGCCAGAGCTGAAGACAGGTAGCTCCTGGAGGCTTGAAGCACCTTGTGATAGGGTCACACCTGGATTATTGTGCTTCCCCAGCTGGATGTCTAGAGGCCCAGGCCATCCCCCTTATGCAAGAGATGGCTTCCAGAGTGGATTAATGCTAAACCTTTTCATGTTTCTTTATTCTGCCACACACAGGTTGTGGCACAGTGCTCTCTGATGTGGTATATAAAGCACATGACTAACATCCATCATCTGCTCATCCCTTCATCCCCTCCCCAAAGCCAGGATTTCACGTGGCAGATACTCTTGCTTTATCTGGAGTGGGCAGACAGTTTGTTTCACAAAAGCACAATTTACATCATTCAATTTAGACGTGGCAGACTGAAATCAGTTCACCATAACAGGGATATCAGTCATTGATTTCACGTCTCTCAGCTGACAACTAGTTTAAAGGGACCTCCTGCCCCATGCATTTATTCTTCAATTAATTATGAGTTTCCAGCAAGCACTCGGCACAGAGACTGGCCTGGACAAGAGGGACACAGCTCCTTCCAAGACCAGTACTCAGTTCTGCTGCTGACTCCAACCATCCAAGCTTGCCAGTGTCTCCTGCATGGATCTGAGTTTTCAGCTGGCTTGATGAAAAGTGCCACAGCCTAAACACAACACCAGCCTTGGATTAAACCTGAGGTATTTTTCCAATGTTATCTGCATTCTACTCCTACTCTTTGTATCCCTCTCTGCTTGGCACAGGGAGGCCAAGGATCAAAGTGAGTCCCCATAGAGTCACATGCACATTCCTTTCCCTCTCAATATCTCTATACAAATTAGAATAATCACTACAAATAGACTTCACTTGTAATTTTGAACCTTCTGGCCTAGCACTGGATTATCCAGTTCAGGGCTTTAATACAGCAGCACTCCCCAGTGAGACTACAGGAATGGGGAGACAGAAAGTCACTGAGTATTTCAGGTACCTAACTTGACTTCAATTCAAAGCAACTAAATTCAGGACTAAAAGGTCCTTTTGCAGATCAATGGAGAGAGGTCTGCTTCGCCAGAGAGCTGGTCACAGTCCTGATTTTATATATCTGAATTCAGGCTGATCAGCTGACAGCTGAACAGTCCTTCCAACACACGTTCAACAAGAGAGTCAACCTCTGACTGAAATGGCACCCGTAACGTCAGGTTCCAGTAGGTCTGACTGAGTTTTGGACTAAAACAGTAGAGAGGCACATTGCAAAGCCAGCAAATTTGCATTTTCCAAGGGAACAATTACTGTAACAACAGCACATTTACGAGACTCGGACAGAAACCTCAGTATCTCAGTGCTGCCATAAGCTGCACTGAAAAAAACCCCAAACCCCATGACTTCAGGCTGCAGACCCATACATTTGCAGCTGATGGTTCCAATAAGAGACCTCTGTTTATCTGTAATGACACAGTGTAATTCAACCAAGTAGGGTGACTTGTCCCTGGACTGGGACAGTGAGTACTCATTTCTCTGGATGCTTTATAAGGAAGGGAGAAAAAAAGCAACCACAGCATAATTCCTAACTGCAGAATTCTGTCAGCAGGAAGGAGCTCGATTTCCATGGCCATGAACAACAGCAGCTACTTCAGCTCCAAAGTATACAAGCACTCAGGCATCACTGTGATACAGCTAAATGTGGAGACCCAGCTGTACAGAAAACCAATTCTACTGGCTAATTAGCACAGTACTATGTGCCAAAAAAATTTCTTCCAGGTAAACTTTTTACCTCTTATGCTGCTTACAGTCACTTGATTACTGCTGTGAAAGTTGCATTGTTTGACATTTGGAGCACTGCAACTCTCCTCCAGTTGTTAATTCTACCCTGTGTGCAGTCCTGAAATGAATGCTAACATATATCAGACCTTTTCTCAGTGCCATCCAGTGTGTACAGAACACACACTGAACACAGTGCTTTAGAAATAAGATTTTCCACATGCTGCTTTAAGGAATGGAAACCAAAGGAGCAGCTGCATTGTGGTACAGTAAGCAAAATCCATAAGGTACACAACTATTCAGACTTGAGCTATCTCGGAAGGATGTAATGTTTTGTAAAATCTTTAGACTGTGTACTTTATCTTCTCATGCACAATGAGAATTAAGTGTAATTTATCAAGGCTTAAAATTAAACATGACTCATTGATGATGCAATGACAGAGCAACCAGTCAAATCAGTTCAGAAGTCATTTCTTTTCTATGTAAATTTAGCTTAATTCCAAAAATCAACAGAGGAAGCAAGACCAGCATTCAAATGCAAGTGAAACAACCTCTTGAAATTCTGCAGCAGTTAGCATCAGAAATCTCCCAGGTGTGAAATGAGAAACTAATGGAGTTTGCTGGTGGTGAAAAGAATCAACCCTGAACTGCATGGCAGGAAACTGCTGCTGTTAAACACGCCGATTATCATTTTAGCAACATTTTACCTACTAAATTCTTCATGGACCCTAAGTATATGTAATGCTATTCAGTCAGAGCATTGTATACCTATCAACTACAGAATAGCAGAAAAATTGACCTAAGACCAACCTGTAAAATTGAGATGTGCTTGTGTTAAAAAGTGCTTGAAATTTCTGCTAATTATACACTTATTCTACCTAAGGACAATAAGGACCTATTCCCTCAGCTTAAGACAGCACTCCAGTTCTATTCCTGTACCACCCTCTCTTCTTTCAAGCCAGGCTCTTGATAAGTGCCCACACAGTATAAAAATTCCCTAGGGATACCTGCATAAAAATGCACTTACAGACAGTGGTGTCCTGGTCAGCAAGATGAAATTACCTTACAGTAGCTTAGAAAACCTTCCAAGAGGGACATATTGTCCTAATGTAATAGGAGGCTGTGGGAACAAACAAGCTGAAAACAAAACAAGACAATTATACAAAAGCAACTTCCCAGCTAACATCTGAGAGGCAATTACAGGATACCGGCATGCTTCCTGCCTCCAAGCTGCAGCACCATCACTGTTTGTCAGTGATAGGGAAAAAGGAAAAAAGAAAAAGCACAAACAAGCATGGAGAATTTAAAACTCCTGGAGAGCCCCTGCTACCCAGAATTCCAGGCTTAAAGCAAAGGGTTCAGCTCCAAACCCAGCTACTTTTAGGCAAGCATTTAAGCTGGAGCTCAGGGTCCTAAATCCCATTTTAATCAGTGGAAATGGAGTCACTGCAGCCAGGGGTGCCCTGTTGGGCTTCCTAACCACAGGCACATAGCACTGCTTGGGATGTCTCAGGCACCGTCCCCAGTTCCTCACCAGATGGACACGTGCCTCCTGCAGGTCCCATTGCACATTCCAGGGCTGTGCAAACCTCCTCTGTGCCTGAGGTATCTTCCATGGCACAAAATTTAAGAGCATTTGTCTTCTCTTTCCCGTTCTGGAAAGGTAGGAGATGCAGGCAAGAGAAGGAGGCTGTCTCCAAAACAGGGCATAAAGGGCAAATGTCTGAAACACTTGTGGAACACTCAGCTTTGTCACCTCAGCACACTCTCCCTGTACACAGGTATTGAATATAACATGAGCGAAGCCTGGCTTGTCACTTTTCAATGACAGCAGTTCCCACACAGCAAGACAAGCTTTGGAGAGCACTCCAGGGTGTCATCCAACAGGTCTTAACTTACACCACGCCTAGAAACTCCTCAGATGACAAAGTCCAGGTCAAACCCCAGGATACATCACAACAGCAGATGTAATGTAGACTTCAATATCCCATGCAGGCAAGACTCTTTACACTCAGGAATTTTATCTGAGGTTGTTTTTTCTAGCTAAAAATGCCAAGCACAGAAAAACAGAGCTTCCAAAACTTCAAAGCTAATTTAAATAACCAGTTGCTTACGGAAGTGAGAAGAACACTAACATCTTTGTAGCACAAATCTATTACCATTTTTCTGATAACTAGGAAACCAAGAACCCCATTCTTTGGTTCCCCTTGCTGCTCTGGGAAAAACCCTGAGAACCAGCAACAGCTTCTGCACCAGTGAAGAAGTATATCTAAGCTATGCAGCACCCTCTTGCACCCTCCTATAGATCAGTAAGTCCCCCTCTTCCCATCTCCTCCAACTAATCCATGCCAGAGGCTGTGGGAGCACATGGTGCTACAGCAGCTACAGCTGCTTCTGGATGGAACAATTCTCCTCCCCTTTGCCACTGTGAAAAGCTAATGAGGGCATGGTGGCAAAGAGCAGACCACTCTTCCTACAGGCTTATGCTGTCCTAACTCCACAGTGAGAAATCAGCATTTTCACCATCCCTGGACTCTGCAAGTACACAGAAAAAAATTTTCAGCCTCATGCCTGTAGACACATGCCTGTAAAACAGGCATGAGATTCAAAAATGCCACGTTAGTTGCACCTACAGCATAAGAGTTGGAGAATATATTCTGATTTGGAGCAAGCTTTATTATAATTTCAGTGCATATAGCTAAGAGGTGATTTGCATAGATTTACATGTAGCTCTTTTGCAGTTCTCAGCCACACCAAGAACCAAGCCAGGTCTTCAAAGGACTTCAAAAAAGGACTTGCAGGTCACAGTCCTGAAGTGGATCCTGTATTAGATGGGCAGCTGAAGACAACAAAGTAAAGCACTCCTGGCTGGCTTTGTTAAAACACCTGTAGATCTGCTTCCAGAGTTTCTCAGTGTAGAGATTAGCAGCAATATCTATACAGAGATTAGTAGAATGTATTGGTGAACATCTCACTCTTTCTTCAAAGCCAGAAATACAGGTCCAGGCAGGCTTGCAAAGTCTGATGCATCATTGACGATGTCTCCCTCTTGGTTGGATTAAACCAAAATTTAAGCAGGCAGGGGGTTGATGGTAGCTTGTCCCTTCTCATCAAGGTGTTGATGGAAGCTCAAAATAAAGCTTCCAAAATAAATGCTGTTACAACATTTTTAGGTTATAGGCACACCCCAAAACCTCATAAACCAACAAGAGAGGTTTTGTTCTCTTGACTGAAGGCCAAGCATTTCCTTCCTTTTTAGGCTCCCAGAAACACTAGCAAAGTTTTTTTTTTTTCAACCATAAAACAAATTACCTACTAACACACTGCAGCATGGTATGTAGAATGTAATTTGTACGGCAGTCAAAAAAAATATGTAACTGTACTCCATATGCACTTCTATTAGAAATAACCATTTTGCTTTATTACTATAGTTCTAAGAGGGTAAAAGGACAATTTTAGATAAAAACAAAGCTCTATAAAACACACACAAGTATCCCTCACAAAATCCATCCATCACCAAGGAAGGACAAGTCCTGGATTTTAACTCCTTTATATGATTGAGATCTGTGATGAAGTTAAACATAGAAGCAATTAACTTCTGTGCAAGTAACACACAAGCTTTACTGCATATACAACCAGAAAACCTTGACAGCTTCCTACAGAACAGGAATTCCCACAGGGGCTTTTGATTTCCTCTAAATACAAGTACCTCTTGTGAGGAACAGAAAACAATACACAAACTCTTCATGACAGCTTCAGAATCAGAACACAGCCTGTGGCGAACTGCGATATTTTTTTTAAACTTTTACTGGGTTTAGAAAACTTGCATATACTTCTAAATTTCCTTGATTTTCACCTGAAGTATAGCTGTTGCAATAGCAACAGTCACAGCTAGCTAGAAGTCACTAGCAAGGTGCATACTCTATGCATATTCTGTCTTTTTAAAGCAGAAAACGGGCTCCCAGTTTAAACTTGCTCACTGAACTCTTATTTTATGATGCTAAAGTTTTTCCTGTGTGACATGAGACAGCACCTAAATGCTTCTATTCCTTTCAAATACACAGGCAGGATTTGTCTGTGTTTTGCTGATAAAGATAATATACCTTGAACCAGTAGTATTAAATTGAATGTCTCTTACTTCAGGAAGGAATTAACATTATTTGCAAAACTGATCCAACATATGTGTAAATTTAGACTTACTTATTTCAGGGTAACTTTCTCTGATAGCAAAATTCTAAAGCTGCTTCTGACAACAGAAAAAAAAGGACAATTATTTTGTTGGAACTACTGACTGAGATGTTCCTTCTATAGCATCTGAATGAAACCCACCTTGTATGGGTTGAACTCACAGCACAGATTAATATTACTGCCCTTGGAAGATGTCTTACATTATGGAAACCTGTTCCTGATCATTACTGATGAGAGAGGAAAAAGAAAAGCTTAGCCCAATTCAAGATTCAGCATATTCCTTTCAGATTATAGGCTGCTGAAGCCAAACCAAAGAGGATTTCTTTTTTCCTTCAGAAATAATTAAATCACATTAAGATAAAAAAAAATAGAGCAGAGGTAGCCAACGAACCTATCTTTTACATTGGACAGTAATTGAAAAAGATACAAAACCAAATAAGTTTAGGAAAACATTAACCTTAATTACCCTGTGAAAATCTATGGCCGTTAAACAATCATCCATATCTACTACTTACCTTATTATGTGCCTTAAGTAAAACAGAGGGCCTAGCTCAAGGAAATCCCTGCTTAAAAATTAAACATCAGTAACTGAAGCACAATAAGCCTCCATGATTTAAAGGCAATACTCTTAAGTACAGTCACGACTCCAAAGTCATACTAGAGTATCTCATTTGAGATTGTGTTTAGAATCCACACTGTTAGAGAACAGAATCTATTAACAGAGAATGCAGCAATTCTTGCCAAGCTGTTTGATAGAAACCAGGCACTGATATAACCTAATCTGTACAACTTCCCATTAGCAATACCACTTCCTAAAAGGAAGGCATTAAGGTTGAAGGGCTCTCACAGCACTACTGCAGTTCACTATAGAGAGCAAGGCTAATCTGGCACAATTACTTTCCTAAATGGTAAAATGGTCATCCCAAGATATCTTTCCATATCAGAATTATGTAACACTCCTCACCAGAGATGAACTTGTGGCATACTATAGAATTTACAAGTAATTTAGTTATTTATTTTACAGGCACTCAAATAGGACTTGTTATCCCATAAATCCTTCTACCTTAGCTCTTGGCTGTGCTGAAGGCAACACTGCTGTCACTCCTGGTTTAAATAAAGAGACCTCAGTGCTCACTCAGTGCTGTGGCAAGAAATACTCTGGCACAGGGCAGATCCGTATTTTTATCTCTCTGCAATCTCATTGAAGACTACAGCTTTCTTTTATACAGCTGAAGTATCAAATTTTAGCAAGCTGGCCTTAACACTGAGCTCTTAGTACTCACTTCTCCTGAAACTCAGATTATAAGGAAAAAATGCTCCTGCCTTATTAGCCTTTTATTATGAAACAGCTATTCATAGATTCCTGAAATACCTGCAATTCTTTTCATTCACTATGAAGAAACTCTTATATAGCCTAATGAATTGCAGAAACATTATATACTAACAAAAGCAAGACGCTTCAAAAAACAGGAGGAATGTTCATTCAGTATCTCACAACACTGAAGAAAATGACACAGAAAGTTAAAGATGTAAAAAATACACTTTTATAAAAACTTCCCACAAAATATACAAAAAAGATATACAAACAAAAATAACTATAATGCATACACTTTCAAAAATTGGGCAGTTCAAGGTGAGTTGTAGGAAAAGAGTGAAAAATACAGGTCTGTGGTAAAATACTGTTGTTTCTGCATAAACGTGTCATAAACTGTAATTTATACTTTCTTTTTCAAGTTCTTTAAAAGGCTGGCAACGCAGGGTGAGGTGACATGCTAGCAGAAACCCCACACTCCATGTTATACTGTGCTTGCAAACTCACACACCACCTTTTTAGGTGCCCCCCCTTGGCATATTTGGGTGGAAAGACAGGTCCAAAACTGAAGCTTTACTTGGAAAAGGGAAGGGAGAAAAACTTCCTCTGCATATTTTGCTTTTATCAACATTACACAAGCAGGTGTCATACACCTAGAGGGATGAACACAGGTAATTTTGACTGCTGGCATTAGCCAAGTCACTGCACCAGTACAATGTGGGAATGTGCTTGTCCAAGAGCTACACATGAAGCACAAGATGTTGGAATTTCTGTCAAATGAAAGAGATTCCAATAAGAAAAAACATTTTGCCATGCAGCCCACACCAGTTTCTTCTACTCTCCGAGACACCACCCTCTCCTTGCTGCTGGTGAGGCAGCCTCAGGAGGAGACCAGCTCTTTATCACCAGATAAAGAGGCACAGGAGAAGCTGACACCACAGGGAGCATCTTCCCTGGCCACACCAGGTTTTGCTGTGCAATATGTGAACACCAAGCTGCAGGCTGCTGTGTGCCAGAGGGCTGGAGCACCTCTCCTGTGAAGACAGGCTGAGACAGCTGGGTTTGCTCAGCCTGGAGAAGAGAAACTTCCAGGGAGATCTTATAGCAGCCTTCCAGTACCTGAAGGGAGCCTACAAGAAAGCTGGGGAGGGACTTTTTAGAAAGGTGTGTAGTGATAGGACAAGGGGCAATGGCTTTCAACTAGAAGAGAGGAGATTTAGGTTAGACACTAGAAGTTCTTTACTGTGAGGGTGGTGAGACACTGGAACAGGTTGCCCAGGTAGGTTCTGGATGCCCCCTCCCTTGAAGTTAAAGGACACTTTGAGCGACTCTGATGTAGTCAGAGGTGTCCCTGCCCATGCAGAGGAATGGAACTAAATTAATTTTCAGGTCCTTTCCAACCCAAACCATTCTACAATTCTGTGACACTAGGGCAGGTGTTACTTCAAATTTTACAGTAGCAAAAGCCACTTACTAGCAAAAATGAATGACATAAAGGCTGAGCAACTGCAGAAACAAAGCATGATGAATAAAACTGTGAGTGCAGAGAGGCGACCAACTCAGTGCTAGACCAAAGCCCACACCTGCAAATTTCCAAGTGCTGCAGTTCCAGTCCTTAGAAATACTCCCTGCTTGTGCCATGCAGATTACCCTCAAACAGGAGCAAGGCAGTGGCAAACCAAGGAGGCAGGCCTGGGATTCAGCTCCACAGACAGGCAATATGCCAGGGGGCAGAGGGAGGATTTTGGAGGAGAGAAGAGCAGGCAACTGCCAGTTACCAAGAAAAAAAAAAAAAAGAAAAGAAAAGAAAAAAAAAAAAAAAAAAAAAAAAAAAAAAAAAAAAAAAAAAAAAGAAGAAGAAAGAAGAAAAAAAAAAAAAAAGAAAGAGTGCATCACAAATCAGTATGCAAGGAGACCTTGGAATGGAAAGTATTACTGAGCTGAAAACAGGGATATTATACATGTTTTGTGCTTCACTCACACTCGGGAATGTCAGGTAACAGAATTACACAGGCAATGACAACCACTGCCCTCCTTCATGAGGCACAGAAGAAACACCCTTTCTTCTACTTAGCATGGTCAAAACTTGTCCAGACTCACAGACTTCTGCCATTTCAATTCCCTCTCTAAACATCTGACTAAAATAAGTGAGCCACTTGCACTGTACTCTTTTCTGCAGTTACTCATCTTTTCCACTGAGATGATTCTGTGCTTGTCTGCAGTCATCTGCATCCCCCTCCCCATCCGAATTCCTAACTTTAATTGCCCAACACAGCACATAAACTGCCTTTGGTATACATAACTTGATTTTTTTTATTCTGATGATTTTTAAAAAAGAAGTAACTGCTCCTAGCACAAACTTGCAAGGCAGACAGCTGCCTCTTCTCTGTTTCTCAGCTCCTGCTGCTCAGCCTGAGCTACCCAGGCTGCTCCTCCCAAGGCAACACTGGGTGGGGTTTGTGTCTTTCACAGTCTTTTCAAGGAGATAAGGTACTGAATAAAGCAACCTGTGCAGTGTTAGTCTAAGTGTTCATGCCATTCAGTGTTTATACTAAATTTTGTACCATCCATTCCTCCCTGCAGAGCACTAAAATTGATGACACCATTTTGTAAGTTCATAAATAAATAGATGTCCAAAAGAAAAGACTTCGCTCTGGCCTGTCCTGGCTCAACCCAAAACAGTGAAACCACTTTGTGGGGCATCTTAATGGAGCTAACAAACCCTCCAAGGAACACACTGGACAGATTTTGGCCCAGGGCCCCGTTAGCACTTTTGGATTAGGGCTTGCCTGCAACCTGTGACTCTGAGCTTGGACCACCACCAAATGATCCCACATACCCACATATGCCTTACTATATACACAAAAGGAATCTTACCAGGGATCCCATTTTAGTTTGCTCTTAATTTGGTTTGCTTAATTTGAGCATGTGTTTAAGTCAAGGATTGCAATGGATTTGCCTTTTTTTTCATGCTATAAAGGACTGCTCTGAAAAATGCAAGTTCTCTTCATTTTCTGTTTTATTTACTTATTTACAATTCTTCAATACTTCAGGACACCATAAAAGTATGTGCTTGTACTTTAAACCCCTATGATATTTTTATTTGGCACTGTTAACAATTAAGAGGTCTAAGACAATGAGGCAGATACTGGGATCCAGCTAACTTAAGCACCATCAGCCTTCCCAGACAGTATCTACTGTACATACCTAACACACGGGGACCAGCTGGAGCCCAGCTTATAGCTGGCACTACAAAAAATGTATCACGGTCACACAAAGTTTTATTTAAGGGCTGTCAATCACCAGAAGCTGAAGAGAGCCAAGTGAGGTTATGGATCAATCACTATTTAGTGTTATGCAAAAACATTTTCCTGCATGTAGTCATAAGTAGAGAAAGGGGTAGTCCTAAATCCCAGCACAATGAAGATCATCCAGCAGAGCAAAGCACCCACACTAACTGATGTTGACACCTGCAACAAGGAATTGCTGCCAGCTTGACCTCTTTCCTTTGATGACTGAAATCCTCAAGGCTCCTAATTTAGCTTGGCTTCAGCTGCTGAGCCCATGTGTCCAACCCACAGTCCCTGGCCCATGGGCAGACCCCAGGCTGTGCTTGTTCTGCACGGGCATCACACACCAATGGAAGGGCAGCCCAGACCCTCAGCTACAGGATGAGGAAAGGCTCACTGGGGCAACTGGGAAGGGACATGGCAGCACGGGGCTCCCAGATGTGTGCCCAACCCACCTGATCTTCAGCAAGAACAGAGCTGTCAGCAGAGCAGAGGAGCCTCAGAGCTCCACCAGCCCTCCTCCCACTTTCCAGAGGTACTACAAGGGACCTGGGGCACCAGCCCCACAGCAAGCTGGCAGGGGGGCTCAGGCAGGAGGGCTGCCCACCCCACTGCTGGCACCAGGGACATACTTGGGAAATTAAGACAACCACATCTCTGACTGCCATTCTCCCACTGGTTCAAGCATCCACTTAATCTGAGGATTGATTTCCTCAAGCCGTAACCTGAAACAGTCAAAGCTTTCACACATCCGTCAGTCACTGATGGATACCTAGCATGACTGAAGGGCTTTCCTAAATCAATGAAGTTCTGCCAAATCTACATCCTATATGCATACAGAGATAAACAAAAATGGCTTAGAAGAGAGGTGAAGAGAGCAAGAATCACTTTGGTGAAGGCCATTAGAAAAAACTCTTTTGAAAAGCCTCATAATGAAAAGTTCTGTGTGCTTGTCCTCTGCACCTGTACAGCACAGACTTCAAAGCATTTCCTTTCTTTGCTGAGAAGCCACCTATACTTCCACCTTTCTCTGATATACTGTATTTATTTTCATTGCTTAATGTTTATTCCTCTAAAATTAAAAATAGCAAAAAATAGCATAGAAATACACCTGTATGTATCTATTAACAAAACAAGTAACAGGTCAGCCTCACTCTGTAAGGAAAACAAATTTCTCCTTTCCACCCAGTATTAATGTATCCTTCGGTGTCTCAAAGAACTACAGCTTTTTTTTTTTTTTTTTTTTTTTTTTTTTGGTAGGCTGGACTAAGATCTCCAAATACTATAACAAACTTCACACAAGTTGATGGCCTTTGCTCAGATACAATCAAGAGTAAAAGCAAGAATATCCCATATTTATTAATGGAAATGAAATGCTCTAGAAGTTCGCTATTAACATTAACTACTTTATGCTGAATAAAATGCTCTAGAAAAAGTTTGCTATTAACATTAGCTACTTTATGCTGCACTTCTTAAATATCCAACAGTGAACATATCCTCATCCCAACTCTTCATTTTTGGTAGAAGCAACAAGGATGCAATGGAGAGGAAGAAACAAGTACTGGTTGGTTGGAAAGAGAAAAAGAAGAAAAATACATCACACAGCATCTCTACAATTTACAAAACTGCTTCTTCCTACACAATTTGAGAACAAAACCATTTCCTGTAAAGCTGGAAGCCTTCTATCTTCATGCAAAGGATACCTTCAAAAAGTTGGGATATAATTTCTACAACTCTTTACTTTGCATTCAACCGAGACAACATCAGGTGAAGCTTCCCCATTACTGAGGTGGCTGCAAGGTCATCCCCTACTTTGCCAAAAGCAGAGGGGTCCCTAAGTGCCCCCGGGGAGACTGCCAAGCTGCCCACATAGTTAGGGGAAGCCTTTCCCACCTAACCCACCGGGAAGAGGCTGAGCCGGGAGCGGGCAGAGGAGCGCAGACACTGCAGCCCCGGAGCGCGCCCCGCGGAGCCATCGGCACCCGCGGAGTTGCTCTGCGCAGCCTGTGAGCTGCGGGATGGCTTTAACATTCGGGACAGCACCCAAATAGCTTCTATTTTCGCAGTGCCGAGACGGCCATCTGCAGCTGTAGGACTCAGCTCTGTTTTCTTCGGAGCAAGGGACTCAAAATAAGTTTGCTGCCTGAGGGTGGAAAAACGGCTCATGCTATAAAACAAGAACCTTTTCACTTTGTTACCGGAGTTTCTAATTTAATGTAACTGGGGTAATGACTAGCCAATTTTAAGCCTGTGGTTTGGTTTAAACATTTAACTCTGGTGAGTATATAAGGCTTTATTCAAAGGGTAAATTCAGCTGTATAGCAACAGTTTACAAAACAAGTGTAATGCAGAGGAGAACTGCATTGTAATTACACCCTTGAAAGTTCCTTTTAATCCTCAAACTTTCATATGCTGTGGTCTCTTAAAAAAAGAAATAAAGCCTTACACAGAACACACTGACTAAAAGGGAAATTCATACAGTATCTAGTGTTTCTTATACAAAATTGCTAAGCAGCATTGACTTTTTAAAATGGTAAAAGCACATAACTAAATCCAGCTCCATAATCCCAGTGGATCATGCTGATGCATGGAAATCTCTGACCTGCTAGGCAACAGAAACTTTACATTTGAGCAAGTAAAGTCCATAACTTGTTTTGATTCCCCAAGGCAGTTCTGCTGCAAACCACCACTTAATGCATCAGCAAAATACCACTTACCAAACATTTATTTATAAAAGACCCAGCAGTGTATCCCAAGCTGTTGTTTGAGGCAAGCCTGCTGGGCCCTCACTGTTCATGGTAAAATCAGACTTTGGATCTTTGGATCTTTTCTTTTGGTGGGTTTTTACTTAATCTGTTTTGGTTTTTTTTTTTTTTTTTCAAATGAACCAGTACAATCCTGGCCAATTCTTTTTACTTCCCCTTTGTCCTGCCTTTTCCCCCCTTGTAGTTTTGCCATACATAGTTTTGCCATGATCATCAAAGAGCCATAATGCACACAGATGAATTATTCCTTTCCTCTTCTGTAGAAAATCTTCCATTTGCATGGCCAATGGTGCCTTGGAAAATGGCAGCTGTAGTGCTCCCTGCCTTGTCATCCCTCAACATCCCCCAGACATTGAAGATGAGCCAGCAAATAGCCCAATGCTTTATTTTATTACTATTTTCCTCTCACAGACTGCCTGGTCCTAAAAACATACCTGTCAATTCTGAATGCTTAAGCTTCAGAGATAAGGATATTGACATTTAAACGCTGCCTTTAAAAAAGAAAAACGTGTTCAGAAACTCAGCCGTGTGACATGCGTAATATCCACCTAAATTCCCAAGGAGAAATCACAGCATTGCTTGAGTAGATGATCCATTTCAATCCTCCCTGTGAAGCAAACCAATTCACGGCTCTAAGCGGATTTGTCCTGGAGAACTGTCCCCTTTCTGACTGCTGGGAAGTGCAAGATACCCACATCTCAATCTAGACTCGGTGACAAGCACTGAAAAGGGAAATTCCAACTGCGGGCAAAAAAAGCAGCAGGTGGGAAAGATCTTGCTTAATGTGAAACTGCAGAGAGGGCAGGAGAGAGATGCCTTCCCTGCCAAAGCTGCCTCCTGGAGAACCTAAGTGATCAGCCATGAATTACTGATATTTAGCAGCTAATAAATATTTATTAGGTAAAAGCTAAATAAGTTTTAATAGCTCATATAAAATATAAGCTAATTTTCATCATATAAGTAAGAATGTTATAACCATATGCACTACAATACATAACCTTTAACTTGATAATTCATTTGCTGGAAGCTCTAAAGCATACATATTTCCAAAGATAAAACAATAAACACAGGTACTTCACTCACAAACAAAACACATCAGTTACTGATTTGCTGGCATTACAACAGGAGATAGAGATTTCTTACATTATGCTGAATTATTAACATAACAACCATATTTTCTACCTAAATAGTCTGCTCCAACCTGTCACTCTGTCCCACTTCTCCTCTGCTTTCACAAGAGAAGTCACAGTAACAGTAGCAGAACCTCCACTTCCCCAGATCTTTTTTTTTTTTTTTTGAGTCTCACTAATAAATTCACTTTGCCTTCACTCACACTACTTGTCACGCTTCCCTGATGAAGCACCAGTTTGGAGAAGATGAGCAGCTCAGGGACTGGTGAGACAATGCTGCAAGTCCTTCACCTCCTGCTACCTCACTCAACTGGGAGCAATTGCACCAGGTACCCACTTGCTACCCAACAGTGTTTTGCTTGGCCCTTGGGCAGAGTACAGTGAGGAACTGACTGTAGTCACATCTTCCATGTAATTAAGAAAAAAACCCAAACAAAAAAGTAAAACCCTCACAAAAGTAGAAGGGATCCAAAGTTATATCAAGTGGGTTTTCTTGAGGCTTTTTCCCTCCTTCACAAGGAAAGCTGCCTGTCTACTATTGCTGCAACCATTTCCAAAACATGTATATTTCCTGGAATGGCACTGGTTGGTTGGGAGCAGCCACAGGAAGATTTTCAGCATGTAAAGTGAATGGTGGCTCTTCTCTCCTTTTGCCTGTGTCTCTATGCTGTGCCCTCCCTACCCACAAGAGATCAGCAGCAGCAGCTCAGCATTACTTAATCTCCTCTACCAGATTTTCAGCAGAGGAAATTTTGACATTTTTCATTAGTTGAGGACAGATCTTTCCACATCAGAAACAAAAATGCACAAATAAACTCTGCTAGTAAGTTTCAGCTAAGAGGTAAAGAACAAACAGAAGCTGGTACTACTCTGCTAGCTCTTCCTCCACAAAAAGTATCAAGACACCATGACTTGAGTTCTGGGCTAAGTCACCCCTAACTTCTGTTACTATAGTCAAAATATACAGTATTACTGTGCAGACCTTTATCACAGAATTAAAAAGTACTTTGAAATCCATGAAATATGAAAAAAAAAAACCCAAAACCAAAAGTACTTGCATTTGACACCTGTGGTCTTTCCAAGACTGACTGGAATTACAAACACACTAAGAAGGGTATGAGAGGACAGTTCCACAGATGTTTTCAAAATTAGGCTCCTTACCAAAATACGTATTTACTTGTTTGATCATGACACTGCCAAAAGAGACACACTGTCCTTTTGGAAAATGTCATCCATTTCACAACTTTCCCCAAAACCCACTTTCTTACGCTTTTGTGAACAACTTAGCACACAAATACAAGCATCAAAAATACAAATACAAGGAAACAAAACGTGTCACAAACAGTGAGAGTTTTTTCATAATGAGCTGCTTCTCCTAGCATCAGAAAAAACATCCTGCTCTGCTTGGCATGCCAGCATATTATTTTAAATAACTATGAAGGCTGAAAGTTCCCCTTCATCTCCAAACCCCAAGAGAAAACGAAGGAGTTATTTCCAGATCATGTACTCAATGGCCATCCAGGGAAGCCTATTCATTTTGGTTACAAGTCCTGCACCACACCTAATGAACACATTGCCTTCTTCTGATGCCTCTTACGCTGCCAGCAGGAGAGAATTAAAAATAATTATGGAAAAATAAAACAAAATAGCCCTAAAATTATTATTGGAACACTTCTCCCTTTAGTTTCCTTGGTGTTTATTCCTTCTCCTTTGGAAGAAGCTTCCACCACATGCAAAAGGTCAGCCTTTACTTGCATGGCAGGATTAAAAAGCCCTCAAGAATTTTGAAGAGGAACCATAGAGGGATCTCTGCCACACAAGTGGGAATTTGGCACACCCCAGCCATCCTCTCGCAAGGCTTCAGGTTAACCAGTCCCACTGGGGAAGTACTGGATGCAACCATGGCTCTTGTGGCCTACACCACTACTACCATTCTCCTAATGGGAAATTTATTACTGGGGCACCTACTGCTCCAGACCTTCTAAGAATAAAAAACATGGGGTACAAAAGCTGTGTCAGATATTTATGATTCCTCACTAGTGAGCAGTTTCTCTGCTTCAAAATGCATATTTTCTAACATGGTCTCCACACAGCACAGGCTTCACCCCATCTAGGTGAGACTAAGAAAAGTTAAAAGGCTAAACTAGGTGCTTTGAAATAACTAAGCAGGTTCAAGCCAGGAAATGAAGAGTTCATGCTCTACCAATACCTTAACTCTCAACCTGTTTCTCTGCCCTGATGGGAGTATCAGGGCTGCTCAGAGCATACTCTCAACTCTGGAAACTTTTCACATCATTGACCACAAATTAAGTGATGCAGACATGCTTTTCCATAAACTGGAGAATGTTCCTGTAGCCAGGGAAAGCAGAGGTTTCCAGTCACACTGGCAGCCTGGTGGAAAGGGAGGGCTGTGTGGAGGGAGCTGGTGGTGGGGAAGGAGCCTCCTGCAAACCCTGCAGCTGGAGCCTCCCACCTTCCCTCCTGCTGCAGCTCCACCTGCCCCAGGCTTTTGCAGCCACCTCTGAATATGCACTCCATGAAATTCCTGGGGCATTTTATCAGACCTGTGTGAGTCAAGTTTAATCAAGATGATTTTCTCCGAGTCCTTTCACTCCTTGTTTTCACTTTTCCTAACCAGAAAGGGGGATGAGGCAGCTGACACACAGCTATTGAAGGTACACTTTCTGGAGAGTGAGGCTCAGCAATTAGATTACACTTGCCTTTCCCCCCCCCACAATTTTAAACTCTCTCATCCCTGCTGTTTTTACAGATTCAGGCTTCCAGGATTGACCTCGCTTTTCCTCATGCTGTGTTTTGCAGCAAGCCCTTCCTTAGGTGCCTGGAAAAAGGACTCTCCTCTCTGCCTTGAATCAAAACCTGCCCTACAGCCCCTCTGCCTGCTCTGGGAGCACATCCCTGGCAATACAAAAACAAAGCCCGAGTCCAGATTTCTCTGAAAAGAAGCCTACTAAGAAAAGGCTTTGTACCAGAGAACAACTCCTAAAACTTGAGCCACAGCCCCACAATAAAGCCCAGGACTAGTCATCACCTGTGGTCTTCATTTATCTTCTTCTTTCACATAAACCTCTTCCCCACACGTGCTTGCCCTTCATCACTGGAAACACACTGCACCCAAAACCCAGCAAGGTATTTTTGTGTTGTTTTTTCTCTGTGGCTGACACACCCATAGGAGTTTTTATTTAAAATAAAATAAACCCAACTGCTATTATTAGAAAAGAGGTATAAACAGAGCTCAGAGAGGACTTCATAGCCTGCTCTTCAAACACGCTTCTCCCAAGCAGGGAGCATCAGGGCTATTAAAAGTAGCACCTCCCATTTTTTCACTCCCAAGCATCTCAAATTGTGTCAGCTTAAGTAGCCAAAGAAAGACATGGTTACCTAAGGGCAAGTGTAAATACCTCAGAAGGGGTGGGAGGAAGAAAGGGCTGCATTAACAGGTTCCTCACCAGGGAGGGTGTGGAGAAGTGAGCATCCAGACTGCAGCAGCAGCAGCTGCTTGAGCCACAGATAATCCCCCCAGGGCCTCTCTTCCCCTGTGCCACACTCAGCACCTACAGCCGGTGCACAAGGACCCCAGGGAGAAACTGCTCCTTCCCTGCCCCTTGAAACATTCATTGCTGCAAGCACATGCCCATGATCATGGGGTAGAAATAACTCAAAATTTTTCCCCTCTGGTATCCATGGAAAGAGATTAGCACTCCAATACTTCATTAGACAACAGTGCAAAGTATTCCACCAACTTGTGGAAAAAGTAAAAAGCACTGAGGTTATATGTATTTGGTAAGGCTCTGCTGAAGGGATTGGGATATTTTGTTTCAGTATAACATAGGGAAA
Source organism: Heliangelus exortis (assembly GCF_036169615.1). NCBI lineage: Eukaryota > Metazoa > Chordata > Aves > Apodiformes > Trochilidae > Heliangelus > Heliangelus exortis. Next base: position 128,544,954 of record NC_092423.1, on the reverse strand, counting down.
GCAGCTGTCACCTTGATTACAGTGTCCTCTGGAACCTGATACTTCTCCAACTAATCCTAACCTCAGCCAGCCCCCCACCCCTCTCTTCTTGAGCGAGCATAGTTACTGACCACATAAAAAAGTCAAATGGTGATTTGCACAAAAGTAAGTTTTAAAGTGATGCTGTAGGTCAGAAGAAGCATTCATTGTATCAGCACCTTGCACCCAGCATTCCCATCCTTACTCAGTCTGAGAAGACACAGGGTCCCAAGAATACCTGAAGAGCAGAAATACCAAGCTGCAAAGTTCGTCTCCATACACTCACTTTCCAAAAACCAAAGAGAAAGAGGGATGTAGTGCTCAAATCATCCACATCTGCTTAAACACTTGGCCTGTGTGCTCCAGTGCTGTCAAACACACACAGCTGATGAGCCAAAGATGGAGCTAGGATCCCTGACACGGGAACTTTTTTCCACCCCAGACCTGTCACCTCCAGGTGAATTATGATCTGTCCAAGATGTGCCAGAAGTCCAGCATCCCCTCCCCATCACAAGTTCTGCCAGTACTTCAGTCATTCCCAACTCCCCTCCCCAGTTCCCCCTCTTTTCACTGCTGTGAGCTGAGCAAGCCAGATTCCTGAGCGTGGGCAAATGACCAGAGCAGGCCTAGTTTACATCCACCTTTTCTTCTGCTCTTGGATCTCATATTCACAAGAGACTGAAGAGTGGTGCCAATGCTAGCAGTTACCTGGCTCGCCTGACAGCACAAAAGCAGCAGGAAAGGCAAAAAAACCCAACAAAACAAATCCAACAGCCCAATGAGGTGGAGAGAGATGCAGAGAAAAAGAGCAAATAAAGAACTTAAGATACAAATTACAATTAAGTGCACTACAGTTACCATGTACTGTGTAGTGTTGCTCAGAAATACCATTAATGCAAGTAAAAAAATCCACACTGTGAAAAAATGAGACATTTCTGGTAGGCAACTGGTACCACTGCAGTGATAATGGCAAGAGAAAAACACACAAGTGAACAGGTTTGAGAGAATTTAAAAGCCCTAGGTCCAGGTTGCTTTCTTTGTTTTTCACCTTCTGATTAAAACAGCCTACACATACAACAGACAATAGCACAGAGTGCTACCCATCACTGCAGTACACCCTATTGTACCATTGCTGAATATTTTACCCATTTTCTTTTAAAGACAAAAGCTCATTAAGACATAATATCATTAAAGCTGCTTTGATTTATCCACAGGAAAGCACTTATGCTGTATGCTTTAACTGATAAATTTATATAGCTCCATGGACAATGTTTTATAATTTAATTATGCATGCCATTGGAAAAATAGGAAACTTTTCTTAATAAGCTGCTTCACATTTTTGAGATGCTCATTGGAACAGGAATTCAGTATAATACAAAGTCTTTACTTGTATGCTCAGAGCCAGCACTGCACTTCAGGCTTTGCAATTAATCACAAAAAAAGACACAGCAAATTAAAACAGAAGTCTTAAGGAAAGCTAACTGACAACTGCAAAGTGCAGGACAAGGGCCATCCTCTGTGTAATTGAAGGTCATTTCTGTTAAGCTGTATGCTATATTTACCTCCTGCCTTGTAATGGCTGCTTTTATTCAAATGCTCTGCGGTAAAATACACGCACGTGTAGGGGATGAAGGCTTTATCACTGAACCTTCTGCAAGACATTAGAGGAATGAGGAAGGCTCACACACTTCTGCAGCAAAATTAGGTCAGGATGCCTTTGAACAGCTCCATCTGAAGGCTGTGCCAGACTTCAGATCAAATACTTTTTAGTGCATTAGACCCAACAGCTTAAGAGAGATGAACTTCTATACTGCTGATAATTATTACTAGTACTCTGCATTGCTGCCTCCCTCTCCACCTGTGAATAATTATAAATAGCCTACATTTTCCAGTCCCTGACATATGCCACTTGGTTAACAGCAATTCCAAAAAACATCTTTTGTAACCATGGGCCACACATTTCAAATATGAAAACCACATAACTCGGCACAGATTGAGAAATTATTACTTGCCTTGCACATACTCTTTACTGGGCACTCCCTGAATATACACACATGCCTAACTGGCATTGGCATCATGATAATTAATCGTGTGAAGGTGGAAAGTATGAAGCTGGTGATTCAAATGCAAACCTGTCTCTTCCCTCTGGTGCATTTGTCCAGCCCTGAATCGTGCAGCCAGGGAGCATTACTGCCACCAACCCCACCACCTCTTACCCTCCTGTAGCCTGGCCAGCCCTGGGGCTGATGCTCTCCTCCACACCTGCTCTGAATAGGCTTCAGGGCTATCCCCAGGTACAGCACATTCCAGCAGCCAAGCTGGGAGGGAAAAGAGCAAAGAACTGTTCCCATATATATAAAGCAGTTAAGGAATGACCAAAGAATGATCAACAGAGCCTACCAGCCCCTCCATGCAGCCATCTTTGTGTAAAACTTCACTAATAAATTACTCTGTAAATCAACTACAACAAGGCCCAAACCCCAAAACTGAATGCTTCAGGGAGTAAGAAGGAGTTATATAGCTCAAACAGTAACTATTGGGTCAAATACACCTTCTGCTTCACAGCAGAGCAGGACTGGCAGTAAGAAGTCAAAGCATTTAGACTACAAGTCTTTAAAAATTCACCTTTTTTTATTTGATTGGGGTTTTTGTGCTCTTAAAATTCACAGCTTAGTCCACTCTTGCAAGCCTGGCTGTTGGGAAGGTTGTTAGGATACAGAGAAACATCTACCTCCAGTTTCCTACAGCTTCTTGTTTTGTGCACGTATTAGGTGACACCACTAATTGTACAGCTGCTACAGCTCGCTGCCAGAGACTGCTCTGAAGAGGCTTTCCAATTAAGTTAGCTGAATTAAATAACAAGAGAGAGAGATTAGCTTTTTCTGTGTATCTCTAGGAAGCCACAGAGAAATTCCAAAAAATACTCTTGCTAATCCTCCCTCAGGACCCCTTCATCTCTGATCACCGTACAGAAATGCCATGTGAGCTACTCTGCTACATGGGAACTGTGCCAGCTCTGACTGTCTGAACAGCCACAATCTTCATGACAAGGGATCCTACCTACTTTTTTTGAAACTGACAGTATCTGCCAGAAAAAGTTTTCTCCTCAGTCTTCCTCAGGATGCTCAAGTCAAACACCTTTACATATTTAAAACACTGGAGATAAGATCTTCATATGTTATGTGCAGCAAGAAATAACATGGTGAAGAAGCATTACAGACTCCTACCTGCATATTACAGAAGCACCACATTTTTTCCCAAACCCAAAGCTGTCTAATTCTTCCAGTGCACTTACAAAAGGTCAGAAAAAAATAAATTAAAAATAAAAAAATTATAGGCACAGAACCTCAGCAGCATTACTAAACACTTACAAGCCCAGAAGACTTCTCTAATCACAGACAAGATTTGTGGTTCTCAGAAAAACTATCAGGAAGCCTTTATTATTGTTAAGTTTATGTAGCTTTTAGTACACAACAATTTATGCCACCAGGCGGAAGACCAATTACAGGTGTCCAACAAAAGAGACCTACATCAAGATAATGAGTCACCAGGTCTTGGTTAAGTGGCAGAAATATAGTGAAGAAAGCAGCACTAGTGAAAGCACAAAACCCCAAACCAGCCAAGGGTAGAAAAAGCTTTTCAGGATTTGAATCACAGTAAGAACAGGAACAAAAGGAAGAAAGGTCATTTCCCCTTTCTATTGCCCTACAGTTACAAAAGAGACAAGAAGTGGCATTTTCAGCACAGCAGTTCTATTAAGAGTACTGTCTCAAACTATTTTAGACCAAATGCTCCTGTGTTATTAGGAGCTCAGAAGCTGCCTCCATCTGATGACCCCCAGCACAGTGGCACAGGCACCCTTCTGCCTTTCCACCCCAGCAGAAAGGCTGTTTTCTACTGAGCCTAAGCCTCAGCAAAGGCACAAAGATCCTCCCTGGCAGAACATAGCCCAGCTCTTCAACTGGTTATGGCTGCTTGGGTTAAATGCCACCAGAGAGTGAAAGCATTTCTTCTATGCAACACGACTATTGTACCTGCACACTTTCAGGAGACAATTCTGTTTTTAACAGGTGGCCATGGTACGTACTTTCCTCACCCCTCACACCCCACATAGCCTGAATATTCAGCTGCAATGAGATTTCCAATCATTATTCAGTATATTGAAAATATGGCTGTTAAATGGCATCAGCATATCCTCCTGAGGTCAGTTTTCAGAGCTGCCACTTCTTCAATTCCCTCACCACATCCTTGAGCTCCACACCCCAATGGATGTTCTAGGCTGCTCTGCAGGGAGGACCACAGCTCCTACAAGGAGATCAGAAACTATCTCATGGTTTACCACAGGGCTTCCTCATCCACCTCCTGCTCACTGACAAACCCTCTGGAAACTTCTAGAGACCTCTCACACGTTTTCATGCAGCACACAGACATTTCCAGCAAAACATTTTGGCCAAAAGGGATGAAAAGACAAATTCAACTGGCCCAAGCTGCAACATGGACAGATCATTTCAGCTGAACCAAAAGTATTTCCAAGGCCACGACAGCTCTGCTCTGACCTCCCAGCCCATACAGGCTGGCTACAGATCTATACTAACCATTATTCCCAGTTTTTCTCTTTAGAACAGTATTTTTCTAATTCAATCACAGTTTGCAAGTGCTTGTCCCCTTACTAGAGCTTTGAGGTCAGAGAAAAAGCTGTGCTGAAGAATAATTATCAGTCTTCCACTGCAAAAAGTAAGTCTAAGAAGCGAACAAGATTCAGCTCTTAAAGCCAAAAGAAATGAAGTGCGCAGGGCTTGGCTGGTCACAGCCTGCAGGTACTGCAATCAACACAGCTGGGATTAATGCACCTTAGCCCAGGGAAAGAGGAAAGTTTGCTTCTAATTGAGCAACTGGTACAAGGTCCTGCATGTGGGATGAGGCAACACCAAGCAGTAATACAGGCCGGGAGAGGAACGGATTGAAAACAGCCCTAAAAAGAAGGACTTGGGGGTGTTGGCTGATGAAAAGCTCAGCATGAGCCAACAATGTGCGCTTGCAGCCCAGAAAGCCAACCATATCCTGGAGTGCATTACAAGAATCATGACCAGCAGGTCAAGGGAAGTGATTCTCACCCTCTGTTCCACTCCTATGAGACTCCACATGGAGTATTGTGTCCAGTTCTGGAACTCTCAAGACAGGAAGAACACGGAGCTGTTGAATCCAGGCCACGATGATGATCAGAGGGCTGAAGCACCTCTCCTACAGAGACAGGCAAAGACAGCTGGGGGGGTTGTTTACTCTGAAGAAGAGAATGCTCTGGGGAGACCTTTTAGAGAGGCCCCCCAGCTCCTGAAGTGGCCTACAGAAAAGCTGCGGGGGGACTTTTTAAAAGTGCATTTAGTGGTAGGATGAGGGGTAACGGTCTTAAGTTGGAAGAGGGTAGACTCAAGTTAGACATGAGGAATAAATTTTTCATTGTGAGCATGGCGAGACACTGCAACAGGATGCCCAAGGAAGTTGTGGCTGCCCCCTCCCTGGGAGTGTTCAAGGCCAGGTTGGATGGGGCCTTGAGCAACCTGGTCTGGTGGGAGGTGTCCCTGCCCATGCAGGGGGGTTGGAACTAGATGATCTTTAAGGTCCTTTCCAACCCAAACCATTCTATGAATCTAAGAACCAATGGAGGCACAGCAGACATATCAGAGAGAATTCCAGGAAGGCATAGAAGGACAGATGGAAGACCTAGTTAGGTTATTTATTCACATGGCAGCAAGACTATTACTTTCTTTTTTCTCTCTCAAAACATCCTTAAGGATTAACATCCTTAGCCTTGGGGCCACACCAGGCAGGCACCCAACTGCTCCCCAAGAAGTACTTCACGTTCCAGGCTATATCACTTTTCCAGCACTGTTCCCTACAGCTCTATGAGACTATTACTGTTACAGTTCTGAAATACACTTCAGAAAATAAGGATGGGCCACTCTTCAGGCTGATCCGAAAGGTGACAAGTGACCTCCATTAGTGTGGAAGCACCTCTGGAGAAAATTATGCTTTATTATGATTAATCAAACAGGAACAAAACATGTCTGACAATATAATACTTCAGTACAGACAATACATTCTGGTTGCTAATCACAATGCTGGTTTCTGAACATTCTGATTCACCTCTTCAGTATACCACAGTCTGTTTGACCTCCTTCAAGTCTTCTTATTGTCTCCTTACCATTAATAAGAGTACAAAGTATGTATTTATCTTCATGCTCACAACTCAAACACAGACAAACAGGTTTTATTTGAACCTTCCCAAACAAATTCACCTTTGGAACAAAACAACTTTGCTCAGAAGGGAGATTTTTTTTAGTTGTTGTTTATATATAACCTAAAAATAGTTATTTCAGATGGAACATTCAGCTCAGGCTTTAGTTAAGCACAGCCTACATGACACACTAATAGCCCATCTACAGACAAGGCCATGTTCTGCAGATTCATCGCCACCTTTTTACTCATCAATTCACTTCAAATGAACCCCCTACTCAAGACATCAACAAAAATCATTTGCTCAGTACAAAACTGCTTGTTGCAAATGGTTGTTAAATGCTACGTTTTCTCCTACTGCAGCCAGTTTTCCAATACTTTTAAGTATTGCATGTATTTTGTATTTCAGCCTAAATACCTAGTTTGAAAGCATCCCTCAGGGCTGAGCTAATCAAGAAAACAAGAGAGAACTGTCATTACTACAGGGTCAAACACTAATGCAGTCTTTACTCAAGAGACTGTAAATTACACTTCAATGTGAGCAAGAAAAACCTTGCTCCCAAACCACCCAATAGTGCCATGTAACCTATGAATAAATTACTAGTCATGAAAAGGTTACAGAGAGCAGCTTGCTATAATCTTGTAAGCATGAACTGAAGATAACCAAACAACAAACTGTTCACAGAACAGCCTACAGTAGTTCTCTCATGCTTGCTACAACAGAGAGAGCAAAGTGACTGTAGTATGGACCCAGTCGCCCGCTCATGACTTCTGCTCCCTCTCAAACGCAGCAGCACAGAGAGCATCTTTATCACTTATATTCAAGTAGGGTCTTGCATGGGGCCTCGAATAAGCTTCCCAGTCTCAAACACAACATTTCTGTTAAAAACCATAGTCAGTCAAATCTACTGAGAAAACAAAAGAGTACTTTTCCATAACTAGACAAGAGCCCTTTGTTTAGCCTTACTAAAGCCTTCAGTTCTTTGCCATGAGGAAAACGTTTAAACTGGTCAATGGCAAAAGTCAATTTGGTGAGCTAATGTAATTAATAAATGCCATCCATATGCCTCTGCTTGATGTTTTATAAAGACAATTGGCCATGAAGAGCAGGGCAAACAGAGAGCTCTGTAAGCAACTGGCTTCTCCACGGGGAGCTCAGCTGCTGCAGGGAGGACCAAGATCTTCTCCAGGCTCAGAGTTCCCTGCCAAAATGCTATGTCCCTCTACCAAGGGACATACCATCCTCTCTGGAAGCATTAGATCACAACCCTGTATTTGAAATGGAGCTTTTCACAACTTGCACCTCTGCTAGCCAAGAAATCAGGTTCGGACCTCTGCTAGTCAAGAAATTAGGCATTGAGCAGGGCATCCTGTAATTACACTTAAGATTAGGACCACAGAGACTTAGATCCATCATAACTTCAAACAAACCCAAGGATTACAGCTCATTCTCCAAAGTCCACCATCTTTATCCCATTAGCTGCAGCAATTGTCTCAAACCTACCACAGTAGTACCATCTGCCCAAGAACTCCAATATCTGTACCCGACTTCAAACCCCAAGATATTTGTCCCAACTTGTTCCCAAAGATGAGGCTCTCATCTACTTCCTTGATAAGGATCAAGAAAAAATGCAGAGAAAACATCTCTGCACTTTAGGCCTGAATATTAAGTCAGTTCCAATTCAGACCTTGGGGCTAAGACATTAAAAAGAGAAACTGCTTTGGTGTTTGATCTCACGTCAAGAATCATCTGTTCTTTAATTTTTAAATTACAAGCTAACCTGGGAGGGAAACCTATTCCCAGCAAGCTGCTCCTGAGAACATCCAGATATGGGGCAGCTTCATTGCAGCACCAGAATCTTAATAACTAAGACTGGTGTGAAAACCCAAAGCTCCCCTGAATTTCCAGTGCAAGACAGAGCAGGCAGCTGTTGGATGGGAGCACCCAGATGTTCATCCAGAGCAAGGGAAGCAGCCATGGCAGATGCTGCTGGATGATTCCAAGCACTGCCAAGCCACAAAAACAGCAGTGGATGGATATTTATTAATTTTACAGTGGGAAGAAAAAACTCGCATGAATTGAGGATGGGTGGAAATAAATCAAGACTAAAAAATTTCCTATCTTTTTTTGAAACTTACTTGGCAATGCTGATTTAACGCACGAGACATACGCATGGCATAAAAATCTGAAACACCACCCCTCTCTTCAGTCCTTTTTTTTTCTCCTCTACTTACTATAGCCAGAGTCTAGCTGCATTTTGGTTTTTTTTTAAAAAAAAAAACAAAAACAAAACAAAAAACCCCACCCAAAACCAGCAAAACAAAACAAAAAAACCAAAACCCAAGATTCCTCCTCTCCAATACACTATTAATTTTCCAAACTCCAAAAGCAGAGCAACCACTAGAAACTAATGCAGGGAAATTATAGCATCATATTTCTAAAATACTAAACAGTTCTGAATAATACACCAAATACTACCTTTGGACCATCCTTCAATAACTGCAGTTATGCCAACAGATCAGAGCTCAGAAGCTTACAGAAGAACCAGAAAGACCACCCAGCTGACACTGATGTCCTAATGCTCTATTTTAGGTATTTTACTGAAAGCCTTAAAACCAACCCCATGGATGCATTGCTGACATGAAGCAAAATCTCCAGAAACCTCACTGAGGAAGAGGAGAACCACAATTAACTCTCTATTAGGAGAGCAGCACTGTAATGCTGCGGTATGTAGCACGACCTGCCAGCCAACACGTGCTTGGGCTTGCAGAGAAGGTCAGACCATCACACAGGCTCTGGAAAACCATTCGTCTCACTGCTGCAAACCAGGATGAAAGGGAAAGCTTTATCAGACTCTTCCGAATGGGAGCTGACACATACAGCTGGATGCTTGGCACTGCTCTCTGGTGCTATTAAAATCAGCAAGAGCTGACTCCCACTATGATCAGGACCGGTCCCAACCTTTTAAAAAGCACATTAGGCCTCTCACAGAGTATGACTCTTCTTTCCAGCAGTTTTATGTTGCTCACTTTCTGCCTACTAAAAGGAAACCAGGAAAAGATACATAAAAAGCACATTTTTTTGCCATTCAGCCAAGCCTGGGTGAACCCCCTACATCCTTTCAGGGTTACCAGACCCTACTCCAATCCAGCATCTCACCCCATGCGGCACTGATGGCAGCAAACCCCCTTGCAAGTGCTGGCTGTGATACACCAGCCCTGATGATACACTAGCAACAGATTCAGCTTCCTCTCACCCTCTGCATCCCCACTGTGTCCCCAGATAGCTGCTCCCCCAGAGGAGCTGGCACAGGACACTGAAACACACACACATCTGCAGTACAGCCTATGTCAGGGCACATGAAGCATGCACCCGGCACAGACAAACTGCTCCCAGGTTCAGTGGAGTGAACCTGAGGAATTCGCTGCTTTAGGAAATAAAAAATCTGCTGCCTTCACCTCCCCTGCTCATAAAAGACCTAAAAAACCCAACCAGCCAAACAAAAAAACCCTGGATAATTAATCAGAAACAAGACTTTTCCCTTAAAGCTTTGCCTAAATAATAATAATAAATAGCAGAATCAAATGAAGGGGAAGAAATTTTCAGGTAAAAATAATTGACAGTGCTCTTGAAAGCCAGCAGGTTTCTCTAAGCATCCATATAAATTTTCTCTTATGACCAAGAGAGCTTCCAAAGAGAAGCCAGATTTGGCATCTATCTTTTCCCACAGACCGGTCTACAAAGTCCTGTCTTAAGGGATCATGTAGCTGCAGCATAATGAAAAGAAAGGAAAAAAAAAAAAAAAAAAAAAGGGGGTGGGGTGGGAGGGAAAAAAAATAAAGAGGAAAAGAAAAAGAAAAGGAAAAAAGCCACTCTCCCTTACTTTTCCAATCCTTCCACAACTTCCTGGCAGGGCGCTGTACCAGGGTCAGGCAGGCTCCCCCCGCCTCACCCTCCCCACTGCCTCCCGCACACCCCAACAACCCAGCCCGTGCTGCCGCAGCGCCTTCATCCTAAGGCAAATAAGAATAAAACTTAATGCTTTACCAATTACTGTGGCAGTTTAACAGTTACTACACCACCAGAGAACTTTGTGATAACAGCATTTCTATGAAATTAAAGTGTACTGTAACTCGTTAGCCGAGGGTATTTCTGCAGTGCAGTTACACTTAGCGGAAAGAGGAGTCGGTGTTCTACACAAGCCTGTTTTAATTAGTCCTTAAGAAAAGTGTTTTGCAATTGTATCCTTAGAAATCCCTAACGATGAGCCAGATTTCACGAAGGCTGTGACTGGGCTAATTTATACAACAGCTAGACAACTTCAAAAGTTAACCCAAGCTAGTGACATTATTTAGTTCAGTGAAGCGGCTCATTTTAATTGGATTAAATTGTCACGGTTTTTTTCATTTTATACTGAAACCTCAACTTATTATTTCCTAATATTTGCCCAAACACTGCAACTGTGTCGTCTGCATGCCCCCTTCCCTCAAGAAAATCTCAGATCCGCCGATGAAAATACTAAAACCCCCTGTGAGCGGCCCTACCCGGCTCCCTACCGCAGAAGGGCGGGAGCGGTTCTCCGGAGAGTGGCTTTTCCGGGGGTACAAATCCCGGCAACGGAGTAAATTGCATTGAGCAGGAGTCCTCGCTTAGCAAATACCGGGGCTGAGGAAAAACTGTAAACAGCGGTATTATCCCGAACAACTCGCAGCAAGTCCGCAGGAGAGAGGCCGGCGAGGCCAGCGGCAGGCTCGGGCTCCGCGGAGCCGGCACCGGTGGTTCCGCGGCCGGGCAGGCGGCTGGGCGGGAGGCGCGAAGCGGTGCGCACCCGCGCAAGGGGAGGCGCAGGCAGCGCGGCGTACCCGAAGGCTTTGAAGGGTCCTGAGCCACGCAGCCAATGCTAGCTCCGTTTTTTGGTTGTTATTTTTCTCTTTTAGCAACGAACCAAGGGAGTTATTTTCCCACCTCACCGCGTTTACCTCGGGCGGCCGCTCGGACACGGTGCGGCCCGGCGGTTCCAAACGCGGGGTCCGGACGGGTACAAAACCCCGCGGGACGCTGCGCCCCGAGGGTTCCTGGGCCCATCCCGCTCCGCCGCAGCCCCTCGGACGCCCCACGGCAGCCGGGCAGCCCCCCCTCCTCCGGAGCGTCAGAGAAAGAGGCACCAGGGGGGCTCCGGGGCCGGCCGGCGGCTGGGTTGTCGCAGCAAACTTCGGAGGAGGCTCGCTGGAGGGCGGCAGGGTGCTCGGCTTGGCTTCGTGGGTTTTTCTCTTTGGGAATTGTAGGGATGTCTCTTTTTGGGTTTTTTTGAGGATAACCGCTGTTTGCAGAGCGCTCAGCTATCAACAGATGCCCCCGCGAACCCGTCCGCTGGCCCGGCGAGCACCGATGCCGCGGGGCAGGGCCAGGACTACGCGCCCCGAGCTCAGCAGACGGAGCCGAGGAGGCCTCCCCCGTCCCGTCCCGTCCCGTCCCGCCGCCCTCCCGCTCCCCTCCGCCCGTCCCGGCACTCACCGGCTGCCCGGAGGCGCAGGCCACGAAGCTGACGGTGAGCGCCAGCCACACGCCCCGCATTATTCCCGCGGAGCCGGCGCGGCGGCGGCGGCCACCTGGGGCCGGGCACAAAGGAGAAACCTGGGGCCGGCGGCGCTCGGCAGCGCCCGGGGGGGCGCGGGGCAGGACCGCGGACGCCCTCCGCTTGTCGCGCTCCTTCCGCTCCTCTCCGCGCTCCGCTCCGCCGCTACCCGGCGAGCCCGGTACTGCGCGGCGCTGGGGCGCCCGGGCTGCAGGCTGCGCGCTGCCGGCTCCGCCGCCCTGCCTCCTTCCCTCCCTCCCTCCTTCCTTCCCTCCGCCCCGAGTGCGCGGCGGCGGCGGCGCGGCTCCCAGTTAAACCCCGCAGAAATTCCTGCAGGATTACAACACAGATTGGCAGCTCCCCCAGCCAGTGGAAGGAGGCGGCGCGATGCCGCCGCCGGCTCTCGCCCCTCGCAAATTCAACCAACTTTCCCCACACACACACTCCTTCCCTCCTCCGCCGCCGCGGTCTCCCCTTTCTCGTTTTTCCCCCCTCCCTCCCCAGTGGAAAACATGAGCAGCGCCGCGGGCTGGCCGAGCCAGGGCTGGCCCGGTATAAAGGGGCGGGGGGGGGGGGGGGTTGTGGAAGTGGAAAGGCTCCCTCTTTTCAAGGGAAATCTGGCCGCGGCAGCGTGTTTTTAGAGCTCTGCCGGCGGATTTTGCATCGTTGCTCCGGGCCATCCTCCCAGATTTGCCTGGGTGGCAGCATCTAGTATCGGACGAAACAGGATGGAAGGGTTAAAAATAACGGGGAGGGGGGATATTCCAAAATTTTAGCCTATTTTGGATCCCCACTTGGCTTTCTGCCTCAAGATTTTCAATTTTGGGGGCTTTTCTCCCTCAACAAGAAAACTAGAAACTTTTAAGGATGAGAAGATGGGAAGTAAGAGACAGCTGAGATTTGCACCTAGTTTCATCGGTGCAGGAGCTACGTCTTCAAAATAAATACAGCAGGAACTGACAGCCCCAAGAATGTGTGCTCCAAAAGCCAAAACAAGAAGTCTTGCCGTGACTAGTCCGTGGTATTTCTCAACTGGGCAAAATGGTGGTATTGCAGAGTCTCAGCCTGATGCACGCTCCTGTGCCAGCGCATTTCCACTGCTGAACGTGTCCATATATTACATCAGTCACTGGGCACGGGGAAGGAGCAATAACCAGGAAAGCAAAATATGTCAGGCTCTCTTACAAACTTCCACTCGTGATTTAACTCAGAGGGCTGTAGGCAGCTTTTTATAGCCTGAGTCAAATGGTCCTAAGGATGTAATGGTCTTTTTGTTTTAGCAAAACCTTTACTTCTTGGAGGACCCTGGCCACAGAGGGGGCAAGAAGAGCCCAGGGAATATATGTCTCCCCGGATATTTTCCCCACACAGTTATTTTTCTATGTCCTTCACCTTGCTTCCCCCCATGCTCTGTGGAGTGCTTTGGCCAACGGGTGGTGTTGACATCTCAACTACCTTCTGTTCCCATTCTGCTTGCCTTCCTATCAAGACAGGAATGCCATGTAAGTAAAGAAAATGATTTGGCACAATTGCTCACCTTGCTCATCGCCTTCTTGACCTCTCCCAGACAAAGGAACACCCTAGAGATCCCTCTGAAAGTGTGGGTGCAGCAGCTAGCTCTGTGCTGGGACACAGCAGGGCCCTTGCTCCCAGAGGGGTAGGTGGCCATGCCTGGAGTGCTCTTGCTGTGCACAACTCAGTCCCAGGAACGTGATACTTCTCAAGAGTTACCACACTTGCTATTTCTAGATCTACCTTCCGGACATGCCATGCTGTTGATTTTTAGGCTGCATTCCTCACTGGAATCTTTTCAGATTTTTAGTGGTCTGCTGGGGGGATCTTACACTGATTAATATGTTCTTTATATTAAGTACATTGATTTATAGAACACTTCTCCTTCAAAGTATGTTGCAAATACCTAGGACACAATTCTGTGTGTCCTCTTGGTTGGTAGACAGCAGGGTAGCAATCCAACTAAACAACAACTTCAGCACTGTTTGATGTGGGTGAGTGAAGTGCAGTGAAGCAAAGGGAGGAAAACTCCAGTTGGGCCAAATCTGTAGGACCTCACATAGGCACAGATAAAGAGGTTGCAACTTGCCCCAAGTCAAACAGAAACCAGAAATAGCATTCCTTATTCTGGCAGGATCCTTAACAGCGGGAAAACAGAACTGCACATTAAAAACAAATAACATAAAAGAGCATATGTGAAGACAGAGAAGCTGACTACAGAAAGCATGTTACGGTTTTCAGATACCAAGGGGCAGGTGGTTTACTACAGCAGGGTGGTTTTTTTAGCATTCAGACCTTTCAGACACATCTTTAATAAGTAAACCAAGCTCACCTTTTCTTGCAGGTATACAGTTCATGATTGTCAGGGATTTACGTACTCGGTAGAATCCATTAAAACCAAAATATCATCTGCAGCCTGCAAAGGGAGGGTCTTCCTCAGCAGCTAATGGGCTCCTCATGGACCACAAGCATCCATACAGGCAGTGCCCATGAAGAACTCGGGGCTAAGAACTGCAAAATCCCCAGATGCCTACAAACATCCTTAAATCTGGGGAGGCAATGTCTGATGCCAAACACAAAGCTAAGCACATGCACTAGTACTTTAAGAAACACAACTGAAGATCCAAAGCCAAATGGATGATTTGGAAAGATAGAAATGACCATGAGGAGGAAAGAAGAGAAAATAACCCTTGTAAGACACAGAAATTAAAAAAAGGACACAGAAATAAAAAAAAGTTGTATTTGGATCCCCTTGCTGCCTCCCCACACTCCTGAGGTTGGGAGTACTTGTAGTGCAGTAGGAGCACTTCCACATGTGGTCCCAGGAAGGATGGCTGTGCTACCTCATCACAGCCAAGTCCTCTGGCACCTGCTCCGACTGTCACCCTGATTTTATAAGGAAAGAGGCAAGTGGAAAACCCAGCACAAAACTGAAACCAAATGTTTTTAATGTAAATGAATTATTTAATAAGAACTGCAATGAGAGGGTAATTGCAGTCAAGCAATAAGACAGAGCTGCCAAGAGAAAGCAAGAGCTGCCTGGACGTTTCTGATGCAATCTGTCAGGCAGTGATCACTGTGCTGCCTTTGTGCCACCCAGAGTCCCCCCCCCCCCCTCTCATGGGCACTGGCCACCCAATTGCAACCCCAACATCGGATCACACCAGGCTGGAATGACATTAAAGTGGGATCAAGGAGCAAACTTCCCCAAAGACCATTTTTTCACAAAATATCTCACGGGCTGGAAGGATGCAAGGGGACCTTGTGTAGTATGGGCCATGTGGTGATCATCTACAGAAAAGCCCCAACAATAGCCCAAATGTCCACCAAATTTGAAAATTTAGCTTGGCATCTCTCCCAGAGGAAATAGATTTTCTGGATTTGTACCCTGTGTTCCTGGCTCTGGCTCATTTGCACTGTGCAGTCACAGCACTGAGTGACTTCACACCCGTGGAAATGTGTCTAAAGCTGGGAGTACCTCAAAGCACAGACAGACCTTTGCAGGACCTTTTTAGTGGATTGTGCCATGGAGCTACTGGAATCTTAGGGAAGAGCCATGGTTGGAAAGAGATGGGAGCTGTGCAAAAGCAAGTTTGGAAATCTCAGGAGAAAGTTTTCTAGCCTGTGGCTGCCGAGGCACCATAACAAACACTTTAAGTGTGTGTTCAGCAAGTTCCCAAGCACTTCCCAAGCATTCATCTCTGCATGGCCAAGTTCTCCAGTGGACTTACACTACAGGGCTAAGGAAAGAGATTATATAGGGAATTGCTAATAATGCTGGTTCTTCATTAAGATTTCCTGCCAATAATACAAGGCAGGATTGAGAACACTTGGCCCAGAGCACCAGCAAACACAGCAAAACCCTGAGCCTTATGCTGGGTGATGAGGTGGCATTGGCAGGAGCTGACATTTGTTGTATAAATGATCAGTAGCTGTGTTTGTGCCCAGGATGGAGATCATAAAAGGTGGTAAATTATCCCAAATAACTTACTCATATAGCAGTATAACCTGTGAGAAGGAAGAATCTGACACTGAATGTGTTTGAATCCATACTGGCAATGATCTGAAGTAAACTTGCTAGAATTGGTCGGTAGGACAGTTCAAAGTGAGACATTACTACATCACCAAACTTCCAAATTTTGTTTCCAATTTAACAACAATAAAAATATCCATCTCGTCTATTGAAATGTCTCACTAAATATTTGCAAGTGCAGTTTTGTTTATTTCTCTGTTATAATCTGAATTCAGGGATGTGGTAGGATGGGACTTGCACTCATGGGACCACTGAACCACAGAAGAGCTGGTAGCAATTTTTGGTAATACGTCACTGAATGTTTCTTTTCTGCATCAGTTTTTAATACTGCAATTACATGAACATGCATCCTTCTTCAGCAGGCTCTTGTTGCAAGGGTACCTCTTCTAATCATCCTCCTCCAAATACACTGGGACATCTTTGTTTCTCTTTGATTGAAAGGTCTCTTCTGCTATGCAGCTTCTGAATCATAGAGTTATGCTGGTTATTTATTTTTTAGTTCACCTATCTGTTTATTTTTATTAGAAATGAAATGCAAAATATGTCTGTGCAGAAGTGGGTGCTCCCTGATAGCTGAAAGAAGAGCATGGCAGGAGCTAAGGGCAGGATGAAGCAACCAGTGCTTGTTGTGTCTGATGTGGCACTCTCAGGGCCATACAGTAGGAATGTCTGTGGTTTATAACTCTGGTCTTTATACAAATGCAATTGAAAGTCTGAGCTTGGCTTGCAACTTAGTTAGGCAGCAACTGAAACAGAAAACTTGCAAATAAAAATTTTTGTTCATTTTCTGTGGAAAAAGAACAGTGGTGAGGAGGGAGCTGAAGGAGGACCATGATGACCCTGTGTTCTTGCACCAGGGGAGGTCTAGACCAGATAGGAGGAAGAATTTCTTTACTGAGAGATTATCTAGGCACTGGAATGGGTTGCCCAGGGAGGTGGTGGAATCACCATCCCTGGAAGTATTTAAAAACTGTGTGGGTGGGGCACTTCAGGACATGCTCTAGTGGGTGATACAAATATTGATAAATATATTTTACTGGGGGTGGGGCATGTTGCCAGTGGGATGCAGTGATCTTAGAGATCTTTTCCTATAACAATTCTGTATTTCTGTGATTCTTCCCCTACATAAGACTCATCCTAGAAGAAAATAAAAGGCTGGCATTACCGGGAGAGCAGAAGCAGCAGCTTCCTCAGGAATGGGGAGCAGGGTGAAGCAGTCCAGGAGCAGACTGGAAATGAAGCTGGTTTGTGTTTTTCACTGTGGAACAAGAGGAGTGAGTATCAATGTTAAGGGACAAAGAGAGAGACTTAGGCTGGGGGCTTCAGTCCAGTGATGGGTGCTGAGGGGGATGAGGTAAGCAGGGGGGTCTGGAATTATCTGCTAGGTAGGAATGGTACTAGCCAGCTTTCCAGAAGAGTTCAGGAAGTTGTGACCCCCACCTAGAGGGGGAAATCTCAACCAGTCACTCATCCAGATGCAGAGATGGCCCTCACACCTGGCAGTGCTCCTAGAGCGGGTCTCATTCCCTGCCATTCAGCAAGTGTCTGGAACTTTTAAATGCTAAATATGTGACTCAATTGCTTTGCTCATTTGGGGGTGGTGTGTCTCTTGCCAGCAGCCACCAAAAGCAAAGAGAATTACACAATACTGACAATGGGAGCCACCAAAATCATGAAATTTAGCCAAAGAAATTTTTTATTCCCAGCTTTGGCTCATAAGAAATTCAGTGTCACTTCATTCTGGCCTCCTGAACAGGGTAAAATTTACCATTCTGCCACTCCAGTGAAGGCTATAACATTTTTTTAGTTAATTTTTTTTTTCTCTTTTCTTCTTTTCTTTTTTTATTAACTTTTTGTTTGGTTGGTTGGTTGGTTTTTTGGTTTTTTTTTTTTTTTTTTTTTTTTTTTTTTTGTTAGGACAAAATACAAAAGATAATTTGTGATCTATAAAAGTTTCATTTAGAGCCATGGCTCGATATTTGCCTGAGACATTTGCATAGTTGGGAGCATCTCATACATGACAGTCCCTGCAAATGAAATGCATTTTTGATTTGGTTTATTATCTCAAAAGATGGTATCGTGGCTAAGGTTTGTATGCAGTACATCAGCAGAAAAATACGGAAGAGATTAATTAAAATATATTTTAATTCTGCCAGGTATACTGCTGAAGTAATGAAAGTCAGTTAGACATACATTTGGCTGCTATTGCTAACTGAATAATGCAAGTAATAACAGAGACATCTATTCAATTCCTGATGAACACGAGTAATTTCCATTATCTTAAAATGTGTAGGAGTTATGAATTATAGGTGCAGAGATTGCCCAACACTTTTTCATTATTATATCTTGTTGTCAGGTGCTTATATATTTGCCAAAGTTTAATGCATCAAGCTGAAATTTCCTATTCTGGATATCAGCCTCCGGCTGACTTTTATTTGTTTCATTTTATTTTTGTTTTGCAAGTTTTATCAAGAATGGTGCATCTGTATCCAAGAGCAAGGTTAGGAGCAAGCATGTTATTTTGTCTATGTAAAGCCAAATTCCTTCAAACGTTTATCTGAGAAGACATTTTACCTCCATGCATGGAAGCAAGAAGCAAAAATGTGGCAAAAAGACTGAATCAAACACTAGAAGTTCTCTTTTCAACACATTTGGGAAATTATTGCCAAATTTGGGTGACGTCTAAACGTTACTATCTTTGCAGTTTGTACATGCTCGACAGTGACTTGTTAAATTCTGACATCTAAAAATCTCATCTAGGCCTGGCATGTTCCAGCTCAGAGCCACAGAAATGTCTCTGTGGTTGGTCTCCAAATAAAAGGGCTGGCTGTAGATTTCCTCTCAACACTTGCAAGACAAGGTCTGCTGTGTGTGCCTGCACAGTGAGGGGGAAGAGAAGGGAATTTCATTTACTCCTGGAGGAATAAAGAGCAGGGCAGTAGTTGTAGAGTAGGGAGGAAGAGGGGCAACATGGGGAGGGAGCATAACAGTGGGAGAAGGACAGGAGTGAGTGCAGAAGAAGACATTGTCACAGAGTGCCAGGGCATCAGATGTGGGTAAATGATACCCACAAGGGGAGAGAAGGAAGAGGGAAAGGCAAAGCTGTGCCTGGAGTCACTGGGAGAAGAGGGAGAGGGAAAAGGCCCTGCCAAAGACAAGACACAGGAACAGCGTGGCCAGCAGGTCCAAGGAAGGGATTCTGCCCCTGTACTCAGCCCTGGTGAGGCCACACCTCGAGTCCTGTGTCCAGTTCTGGGCCCCTCAGTTCAGGAAGGATATCGAGGTCCTGGAGCAGGTCCAAAGGAGGGCAACCAGGCTGGTGAAGAGATCCAGCACAGATCCTATGAGGAGAGGCTGAGGGAGCTGGGGCTGTTCAGCCTGGAGAAGAGGAGGCTCAGGGGAGACCTCATCACTCTCTACAACTCCCTGAAAGGAGGTTGGAGCCAGGTAGGGGTTGGTCTCTTTTCCCAGGCAACCCTCAGCAAGACAAGAGGGTATGGTCTCAAGTTGTGCCAAGGGAGGTTTAGGTTGGACATTAGAAAGAATTTCTTTACTGAGAGGGTGATCAGGCATTGGAATGGGCTGCCCCGGGAAGTGGTGGATTCTCCATCCCTGGAGATATTTAAAAAGAGACTGGATGTGGCACTCAGTGCCATGGGCTGGTAACTGCAGCGGTAGTGGATCAAGGGTTGGACTTGATGATCTCTGAGGTCCCTTCCAACCCTGCTAATTCTGTGATTCTGTGATTCTATGATACTGATGCCCATCACTGGGCAACTGTGTTCTCTTCTGTACCACAAAATTATAACACCAGGTGTAAGGCTCCACGTTCCTCTGCTGTCAGCAAATAGCAATGGGAAGATGTCTGTCTGCCCCAACGCTCTGCTATGGCTGATCAGCATAAATAATGTATTTATTATATATAAAGCTGTGTAGTGAGAGATAATGTTGTCAGTAAGATCCATGCAGCGTTTTGTTGCAGAAGTTGAAAGCTATGGAGAGAATGACAAAGATGACTGTAATTAAAGATGGTATCATAAGGCATTAGCTGCAAGGACAACCTTAACTCTGATTTTTCTCCAAGCACTTTGCATTGTAGCTTAAATGTTTTAGTAGCAAAGGCTTTCTTAATGTTACTCTTAAAATATAATGCACGTCATGCTTGGGTTAACTGATTTCTGTTGTCTGACCCTAGAAATTTGTACCCATAGCAATAATCCTTTCACACGTAAGAAAATCACTGGAATTAACTGATACTGCTTATCACTTCCTAAACTATGGGAATAAATAGATAATGTAAGATTTGCTGATATAATACACTGAGCATGCTAAAGTTACTCCAGATTTGTGTATAATCAATGAAAGTATTTTAAAACAGTATTTGCTACATCTTGCCTGCTAATACTTTATTGTTCAGATACAAATATATAAATAGCTTTAAAATAAACAACTTTCAACAGCAAGTGAGCATCTGTCTATCTCAAGCCTTATCACAGCTATTTGAGTATTTCACATTTCTGTTTCTCTGTTGGTGTTGTTTTTACCTTCTCAGGATGTAGCAGGATCCAGAGTCAAAAGAAAAAAAAAAAGATGTGTCCAGGTCATAAATGTTTTACCATATTAATTTCAGTCTCAGGATACACATCCTGTAAGCACCAAAACAAATCAGCCTGCAGTACAAGGAGAATCTTATGGCCTGACTGCCTCTAAGAGAAAATGCAGCTGGACTTTTCATAATAGAGAAAAAGCTTCATTTTCATGTTCTAAGCTTTTTTTTTTCCTTTTTTATATAGTGTAATTGCAAACTCATGAGGTATGTAGAAAAATCTGCTTATTAGGAGTGAAATGAATAATGGTTAATGTCCCTAGATGCTTGTAGAGCAGTCCCTGAGGAAGTCTGACACACAGGCAAGAAGAAATTCTGGCCATGAGATGCCACGGTGTGGGGCTTCCCCTGGCTGGAGCAACCTCATTTGGGGTTTCTGAAATCAAAGGGTAGTGCACACAGTCTCAGTAATGACCAGATTCCTAATGATAGTAAAATAGGAATTATGTGGTGCTGCAAGCAAAGGATGAATTCTGAATGAGAGAAAATGAGTTCAAAGAGTGTGATTAAACAGTGGTAGGCTTAAGGTCTTAATTTTCTTCTCACACTATGGAAAGCAGGAGTAACTCATTTGCAGTCAGTGAAGCTACAGAGATGTAAAATGGCATCGGAGGAGAATCAGGCCATTGTTCTCTGAAAAACTCACTGATAAGACATTAATTACTAAAGAGAAAATGCCATCAAAAGGATTTTAAATGCTTTGCAGAACTCAGGAGACAAACTCATTAAATGTTACGTTGCACAGGGAATTAGTTCCAAATTTGTGAATGCAGAGGAGGCAAATGCTGCACTAGAGATAAATGGATGATCATTCTGAAAGCCTTCTTCAGAAGGCCCACTTTCTTTCAGAGAGGGAGTCAACACCACGTTACATCCAGAGATATGAAATAATTCCAGATAAAATAAAACACCCTGAACCTTGGTCTATCTCACACACTGAATCTCAGCCAACTGCAGTTGTTTAAGGTTTGTAAAAGTTCACTGGATTCTATTTCCTGCCCAGTCTGTCTCCCTTTCCTCCCCCCTCACTCTCAGCTCTTGTCTTAGGTCAAGCCAGGCTTGGAAACAGAGAAGCAAATAGCAGTCTTACAGCATCATGTGCAGTCTTTCTAACTGAACACCGAGTTCAGGTGCTAGAAATCTTATTGGAGGAAATCCCCTCCAGGGATATGATAAAAATCAATGGTAAAATTCTCATTAGATCTCTCCAAGGGCAAGAGTTTACCCTTATCCTCAGGATAGTCCCCTGATAGCTTTGCAGACCCCAGTTGCTGAGATAGGGTGACAGATATTTGAAGCTTCTGATGTTCAAACAGAACAAAACCCCCAAACACCTAACTCTCCATTAAACCCACCACAGAGGAGATGAAGCTTATTAATAGAAAAGGAAGAACAGGAGAGGAGTTATTGTTGAGAAGTGCAAACATGTCCATGTCACAGAGGATGCTGCTGTGCTCCCCAGCTGCCTCCCAGGCTGCATCTTGCTGGGGGACCTTGGCTGCTGAGGTTCCCACTCCAGCATTCTGGAGATCTTCAAGGCACATCTTTGCCCCAGGCTTTAGCAGTGATGAACAGGATGAATAATTTTTCTACCTGCCTGTTGGTCTGGACACGAGCAAAAGCCCTACAATAGGACAATAGTCAGACTTCTTGGGGCTGAGGTCTGCATAGAATCATAGAATCATAGAATTAGCTGGGTTGGAAGGGACCTCAGAGATCATCAAGTCCAACCCTTGATCCACTACCGCTGCAGTTACCAGCCCATGGCACTGAGTGCCACATCCAGGCTCTTTTTAAATATCTCCAGGGATGGAGAATCCACCACTTCCCGGGGCAGCCCATTCCAATGTCTGATCACCCTCTCAGTAAAGAAATTCTTTCTAATGTCCAACCTAAACCTCCCCTGGCACAACTTGAGACCTCTTGTGCCCTCTTGTCTCGATGAGGGTTGCCTGGGAAAAGAGACCAGCCCCCACCTGGCTACACCCTCCTTTCAGGGAGTTCTAGAGAGTGATGAGGTCTCCCCTGAGCCTCCTCTTCTCCAGGCTGAACACCCCCAGCTCCCTCAGCCTCTCCTCATAGGATCTGTGCTGGAGTCCCTTCACCAGCCTGGTTGCCCTCCTTTGGACCTGCTCCAGGACCTCAATATCCTTCCTAAACCGAGGGGCCCAGAACTGGACACAGTACTCGAGGTGTCAGGAGCATCTGGCTGTTTGATGGAATGTGGGAAGAAGGGCAGGAAGATGCACTTGTCACATGAGCCAGGGGCAAAGTGAGGATGCCAGGACAATACATCCCTAACACACAAACTGTGAGCAACACTGTCCTGTGATCTGATGGGGAGACTGCATTCGTGTCACAGGATCTGTGTGAAGAAGAAAGTCCTTTCAAACGTCTCCCACATCCCAGCTCTTTCTTGTCGCTGTTGTTCAGACCCAGCCACTCGAAGCAGCAGAAGGTTCAGACTATGTCCCTGGCGTCACTGCGTACTGATCACACGTTGGGACTGATGACAGGAGCTCAAAAGGATTATTCACAGTCCCTTGAGCTGCCAAAGAGGCTCTTCATGGCAGAGCAGCAGGAGTGCTTCCCTGGCTCACAGGAGGCCACGTCTGCCAGGGCAGCAATGGCCTCTGCTGCTGGACCTGACTTGTCATCCCCATCCAGCCCTGGGCACCTGCAGTTCAGATTCTTGGGTGCCAGAAAGATGGATGGGGACAAAGCCATGGTCAAAGTGGTCATCATAACAGTCTCACTCCTCAAAACAGGGACAACTTGTTCATTGTCCCAGTTATGTCTCCCAGTGGATGGTTCTGAAGCCTCACACATGGCATTTCCAGCTTGAGTGGCATGTTCCCTTTCCCTGCACATTGGGTTGGATGCCCTTCTGATACCAGATAGTTCAGACTTCTCCTGCCCCATGCAGCCTTTTGTTTTCACAATTTGGCTACACTTGGTGGGAGTGTTGTGGCTGTCAAGCCTCTCATACAATTCTGGGCAACAGTACAAATGATATACCCACTTATTTATTTTTTTTTTCCTTTTCTTTGTTTTTTTTTTAATCCATCCTTCTCCAACCAAGGAGATCAACTTTCATATAGTGAGTATGACCACAGAAGGAGGCACAAAATGAAGAATGACCTGGAGTGTTGTTCACAGGGGTGGCTGACTGCAGGAGGGCTGAGACCACGAGTGTCAGGGTAGTGTGTGCCATCGGCCAGAGAGATGCACAGCATGAGAATTTTCAATGCAAGTACTCACTGGCTACCTGGGCACATCTAACCTGTCCTGTGCTGTGTGAGATCTCTGGAGGCAGCAAGAATACACAGTCATGGATAGGGGAAGAACCCAGAGAAGATGAGAACCAGAGGAGCCACCCATTGGTTCTGGGGAGGAGCAGAAGTCTCTTCATATGTCAAAGGTCAGGAAAAAGCTTAGATGCACCCGTAATTGGTTTATATCATAAAAAGGTGGCTTAATTACCAACACTGATTGAAGCAGCTGATCATTGTGTTAACCCTCAGCTCTAAGGCTAGCCAGGAGAGTGGTCTTATCCTGTAGCAAGTAACAGACAGGGAGAGCCCTAGCAGAAAGAGCATCTTTTTTTGTGTGATGCATTTTGAATTCACATTTACATGGGACCTCTTTTACTAACAAATGTATACTAATGAGGGAAAATCTTAGAAATCTCCTTTGACTGTGTTTGCAAAGGCCCCTTTTCAAGGCAGGCCAAAAAGTGGATTAGTAGTATGAAATAAAAAAGAGCTAAAGCAGCCAACAGCAAAGTCAAGGCTGCACTGCTGCAGTGTCCCATCGCTGGGCATCAGCTTGTGAGATCTGTGTCCGTTCCAGTGTCTTGTTAAAATACTGCATTGGGAGCAGTAATTAAACAGATTCTGATGATGTTTTTTAACACATGCCAGCTGGCTCCCAGCCAGCGTCGAAGCAGAAACATTGTGCAAACTCATGGTCAATGGTGACTTTGATCTTTGAAGGGCTTTGTAGTGGCGGAAGGAAACGGGGAGGATAGGAGGGAGGAGAAGGGCGCAAGCAGCGGGGAGAAAAAAGGAGTAAGATGTACTGCTGTAGGAATGATCTCCTGCACCTTGCCAAAGGCAGTGGGTGATTTCTTCCTTCCCGTCTTTCTTTATGTGGGGCAGTAGGCAGAGTTGTAAACATCACCATAAAGGCCCAGTTCTGTTAGAGATGGCCCATATGAGTAACAGAAGCCCCTTGAACGTTACCATGTGTGTGCCACTGGGACTGCCCTGTGAGTGACTCTGGCTGCACGCTGGCTTGCAGTAGCTGAGCCTGCCTGGGTATTCCTGTGCAATGGGTACAGGACAGGGCTGGAGTCCTTCAGGACAGAACCCAGAACAAAGGTGAGGAAGAGGCCTTCTGTGGCCAAGAAAATCATAAACACTTGTCCTATTCAAATTATCTGTTTAGACATTGCCTGAAATGCTATTATAGCTTTTTAGGCACAAGGAAAATTGTTGCTTCTGTCCCACAAGGTTTTCTATTTAGATGTTGCATGAACAAGGGCCAAGGATAGTGGAAAACTACAACTGGCAAGAATGAGCAGAGAGGGATGTCTTTATGCTTCTGAACAGTTACTTTAAATTTGGTATTAATTTCCTCTGTCAACAATTATCAGTGGGCATGAAGAAGGAGAATATCCCATAATCACAAAATGTTAGGGTTGGAAGGGACCTTCAGAGATCATTGAGCCCAACTCTCCTGCCAGGGCAGGAGCACCTAAAGCAGGTCACACTTGACCCTCTACAGCAGTCTTCTCCAACATGGTGTGTATGCACACTAAGGGGTATGCAAGACAACCCACTAGGGTCAGAAGGAATATTTTTTTGTACCCCAATAGCACTGAAAAATCTTTTTAAAATCATGTTGATTTAATCTTCATTTCACACTTTTTAAAATCTTTTTTTTTTTTTTGTGCGTACACTTCATGATGTATATATTACTACAGTAGTACATATAGAAAATGTATAAATATACATATATATAATTTGTAAATAATTATACCATAGTAATTTTTAAGCGTTAGAAACATGTAGATGGTTTAGGTAGTTAATGTTGCCAATTTTCAGGTTTAACTCTTGCTGTGTCTTGGTCAGATTTGACCCTGTACTCCTGGACTGTGTTGGAGGCCTCTGAATATTAATGTGTTCTCTCAGGTGAACCTCACTCCAGAAATTGCAGCTGCTTTTGCTGAAGAATACCCCAATTCTTATGAAATTCTTCACAGCAGTAGGGTTGGCTTGACAGTGCATGCTGCAACACTTCTGTAATAGCACAGGAAAGCTGGAAAACCTTGCAAATAGGTTTTTTTTTGCACATTGAAAAATGTCTTTATTTCCCTCCCAAATTCTTCACTAATGGTAGATGATGACACTCATAATTTTTCCCCTCTTTCTTCTTTTCTGTAATGAACAACGTTTTAAATTTATTGAATTCCAACTCTGAAAAGACACCTTTAGCAGCAGGTTTTGCTGTGACTCCTAAGAATTTCAAAGAATCGAGTCCCTAATGAGTTCTCCTGTGCTCTAGCATGCACCAAAGATGCTGTCTGTGAGAATAACCTTTATTTTACTTCAAGAGCTCCAGCAGAGAACTGAGTTAAGTAACTAACCTTGCATCAGCTGAGCTCCCATAGATGTCAATAGTCATCTGTGTTCTCTCCTCACCTGCTCTAATTACAAGGTGAAGCAACTCAGCATGAACTCTGATGGGAGAGGTTTAAGCTAAAGCATTTCCTCCACAGCCGAATGACAGGAGTTCAGTTTTGTACCTGAGCCATGAGAAAACAAGAAGCTGGAAAAGATAACCATGTTATTTACAGGATAGTGCCTGGCCCCACTCTGAGGAGACCTTGACCTGGAATGTAAGTACAAGTAGTCTGTGAATCAGTCTTGCATTTTATACCAGCTGGGTCCTCTATGTGGACATATTTAATTGATTTACAACTGACTAATAGCAAAGAAATTGGAGTAAACGAATTCTAAACCAATTTAACTGTCCACAGTGTAGCTCATCCTCTTCATTAGAATCCTATTAATTACTGCAGCTTTTCATATTTATACAAAGCATATTGCAAAGTTGTTCAGATAGTACACCTTGAGCTCCAACATCACAAATGGCCACAGCACTGAATCCTCTGGAGTAGAAATGTCATATCCAGAAAAAACATCCTGGCAATTAAACCCATCATGGACTATGTTCCTAGGAGATATTTAGTTACAACTTAAACAGACTTGGCTTTTTCGGTTGAATTTGATGGCTCCTCCCTTAATTAGCCTCTGGGGACCCAGTTTGTATTTTCAAGATCTCTGATGCACATATGTATCTATCTGGCATCCTCCCAAATCTTTTCAAAGATAAAATGTGAGATGAACATCTGGTTCACACTATTACAGTCTTTATTGAACACAGAAAAGCACCATCTGCCACAGCTCCAACCCTTGTTTTCTAACATGATTTTTTCTTCAGAAGTACACAAGGAAATAAATTTTCACCAGTTATAGTCCCCAGAATTTCCTGAGATGAAAAGGCAGCAGTGACAGTAGTAGTCTTCCAGAGTTGGTTTGCTTCAAAAATCCAAAATTATTACTTAATTCGGTAAGAAACCATATTATCAGGGATACTATTTCCACTTCACATTACAGAGATTTCATTTAAGCATTTTGATAAATCCATTGCTGAAGGGTTTGATACTTTTTCAGATGCTTAGAGCACTGTGTCTTCAGACTTTTGGAGTCAAGGTGCAAATTTTGCAAAATCTCCCTTGCTTCTCACAAAATTTTTGGCAACATAAAACAGCTTGTTTGTTACAGATATGCAGAAAGTTAATTTTCATGCCAGTTCAGTCCCTGCCTTTGTAACCCCTGTTCTTAAGCCAAATAGTGCCCTAAAGCCAGGAGAGAAAACATCTCTAAGTCATCATCTACTCACCTCCTTCAGAGACAATAGGATCTGAGCCAGTTCCCATGGTCAGGACACAGTCCCAAGTCACTCATATCTTTTACATGACATTTGGAGATTCACATCACTCTGCTTTGGAGCTTGAATGTCTAAAAGGATTACAGTCTCCAGGGCTATTAGACCCTTATTCTTCCCCATTACTAAAGGAAATCTAAATAAATGCTATTAAGAGGCCAAATTCAATTTGCTGTCTCTTGGTGTTCCAGCATCATATCAATAAGAAGCTGTGTGCACATCACTCTGTGCTTGAGGACCACCAAATATCTGATGACTTCAAAGGGTTTCATAAAGTGCTGAGTCCCTGATGCCTCAGTGTTCAAGCAGTGGAGCTATATGACCAACCCCTGCAGCCAGTCCTTCTCTGCTACAGACTAGTACAGGTCCTTTCTGTCTAAAAACATTCCCAAGGCCTGGATTTGTACCTGTGGAATAGCTGGTGTCCGTGGCAGAGAGAGGACAGATTAACTCCACCAATGCCATGCAATGATTCTTTCCTTCACAGCAATATCCCAATAGCAGCACATTGCACCCCCAGCTCTCTGCAACAGCAATGTGCAGCTACACTTCTATTCATCAATTCTTGCTGTAAAATGTATTTTGCTGCCCCTGCCCCTGCACTTTTGATGCCCAAGCACCAGCAGTGCAACATAATATAAAAAGAACCAGGAAGACTGAGCCTCTGGCCTTTCTCTGCCAGCCTGCCCTTCTGGGGTGCCCTCCCTGCCTGCATATCTCTCGCAAGAGTTAGATGGGGTTTATGGTCACAACAGGAAGAAAAAAGAATAAAAAATTAACTCCACCATGACACAGCTCCCTGGTGAAAATGTTGAAGGGTATTCTACATACTAGACTTCAAAAACTGCATATTTCTAGTCTGGGCCTGCTCTTTGAAGAGTGTTAGAAAGGTGCACTAAGTAGTGGCAATGTACTAGAAAAGGAGTGTGCCCTTTTAATGGAAATCTGAGATTGATCCCAAATGTGCTGCTGAAAACATAAGAGCTCTCAGAGAAAAACCCTTGGGATGTATAAATAGTGCAGGGGACTTTCATCAGACCTCTGACTTAGTGGGTGCAGGTTCACATCTGTATCAGCCTCACAATAAGTTTCCCAACAGTGAGGGATAAATAGGTAGAAACTGAGATTAGAGAGGGGGAAAGAATTCTTGGAAGCTAGAAATGCTTGTTCACACCATGGAAAATATGGGAAGGTGAGAGTGATGGCACAGTGACTTAAGGGAAAATGAGGGTTTTCCTGCAGAAGTTT
Organism: Heliangelus exortis; assembly: GCF_036169615.1. Taxonomy (NCBI): domain Eukaryota; kingdom Metazoa; phylum Chordata; class Aves; order Apodiformes; family Trochilidae; genus Heliangelus; species Heliangelus exortis. The sequence continues at coordinate 128,516,213 of NC_092423.1, read as the reverse complement.
CCAAAATCTGTACATGTTGGGGGATTAAAAGGTTCAGCCTTCCATGGAAATGGACAACAGCAAACAGGATTCAAAGGCGACCCAGTCAGATGATGGCTACATATATACAAGGAAAGAATTCCCTTTTTTTAGTGATTTCTGGATTTCAGTGGTGTTCCAACTCAGACAGCTTTCACTTGCCCTTTGGTACCAAAACCAGACCCTGAGTGTATTCAGGAGAAAAGCTGAAACCACAACACCTCTCCTGGTGGACATTCCCTTGCCCTTGGTGCTTTCCTTCCAGACACTGCATAGGTGCAGAACATCCCCAGAAGCTTTGTTAACTATCCCAGCTGGAAATGAGGCTGAAACCACAGTGGGTACGGTGCAGGGATATCTTCTCCAGCTGTGTCCATTGCCTGAACATCCCCCTGTTCCTCCTCTGGTGATTCACCCTTGCCAAGCTGCCAGGGGTCTCCGGCAGCACTGGGGGAAAGGGCTGGCCTGCATCTAAAGCTGAAACATTGGCAAGTGGCAGAAATTGCTTTAGGATCACTGTACTTGAGGTCAACAACCACAGAGCAGGCCAGGACTGGTGGACTGCCATCTGGACTGGCACTGGCCATCACCCGGCTGGGTTCTTTGGAAGAAGGGAGGTCAGAAGTGGAGGTCACCTCCGTGCTGTTCTCCAGGCCAAAGATCAATCCTATGACATTCCTTAAAAAAGAAAGGCGAATATTTAACCCCAGTGATGCCACCAAAATTCCTTCTGACTGTCAAAGAAGCTGAAATAGGAATCCAGAGCTTTCAGAACTCTTGTGCCTGAGAATTACCTAAGCCATGTGGTTGTGTGGCTGCTACCAGCTGATGAATCTTCACCACAGATTTCCATATCCCGAGTGTGAAAAATGCAGCGCAAACCAAATTTCTCAGGACTTATTTCACAGCAACTTTAATTTTAAATTTTTTTTCGGTGTTAAACGTGAGGAAGGCAGGGCAGGTAAAGAAACCAAACTCAAGGCAGAGGGCATGCAGCCACAGAAACATGACTTGCAACATGCAGCATTTGTCCAGAACTGATACCTATAGCCAAGCACATGCACAGGCTGATGAAACCCAGAGTGACAAACCCTGAACGTGTGCAATGAGTCAGTTGTGTGAACTGCTTCCATGCACTGAGCCAGGAGATTAAGGGAACTTGCTGCACTGGATAATTCCAGCAAGGTACGAGGAGTTTCATCCAGTTGCCTGAGGGAGGTTTGATAACTCTGTGTGGTGTGTTGCAATCCTCAATCAAAATATTTCACTATGTTCAGTACTCCACGTGGGAACATCTGGCAATTTACAGCAGAAATGTCTCGTAGCATTTAGTACCTAAGTATTTCTTTCCCTCAGCCTATTTTTGTTTTACTGAATAGAGACCCATTTCCTGAATTTTAAAACAGTCTTGCTAACATAATCAAATCACTGTGATTACTCGGCAATGATTTCAAAAAGTCCTAAAAGTGCTGTTCTGACTTTGCAGTGAATTCGTATTACACATAGAAGACTTTGTAAACACTCTGAATGAAATGTTTTTAATTTAATCAGAAGAGTAACCAGTGTTTGGTGTTAGCTATTCAATGTATTTGAGCCACAAGCATTTTTCCAAGTGAGTGACTATGAGGGTTTGTAATGCAACTCAAAGCAAACACTGAGAATATAAAATCACACTTGTTCAAACAGGATTAGAGAGTTTATTCTAGCAGAGTTTCCAAGGATTTCAAAGAGAAAATAGCAAATTTTTTTTATTATTTTATTTTCAGGCAGGGAGGTGGAAAATCTGTGATGCCTGGTTAGTGATTGTACTTGGTAGGATCCCAGTGGTTCCATACTGCCCACACTCATGCTGAGTAGCAGAGCAGGGATGCTGTTCATTTTTCACAGTCTCCCAGCCCTCTGTGGCTTGATCTGGTTCTGCCTTTGCTCAGCAATTGCTTTCACTGTATTTTTTTTTTAACACAATCTGGAAGCCAGCAAAGAACTAAAGTCTATTTCTGTTGTGCATACAGCAGGTTGTGAAAAACCTAACTCTATGCTTTTTCATGGATGCTTTTTGCAGGCCACGTATATGATACAATGATATGAAAGGGAGCAGTTTCCTTGCCCTGGGGTAGGGGTTGGAGCCACACAGAAGGCACAGTCCCTCAGCCATTGCTCTTGCTCTTATGGCCACATCACTGAACCTTTCCCTGCATCCTTCTTCCCTTGCTACCCCTCCCTGTGCCTCCTGCAAAGGTCTCCAGTACCTTTTGCCAGCATCTCCCACCAAAACTTCCTGCCCAGTGCTGGACACATCTAAAAGCAGAGAGTGAGCATCATCCTTCCTCTGCTTTCAGCTGTGTGGGAGCACATGGTTGGTGGCTGCTCATCCTCTCCCCTGCAGCCCTGCTTCCCAGTCCTTGGCAGAAACACATTAGGGAGGTATCAGACCTTTGTAGGAGGTGACCACAAAAAGCTTGCCCAATTCAAAATATTAGCTAACCCAGAGAGGTACTGGAGACTCCCTGAGAAGTGTTTCCTAGGTACCATGCTCATATTTTTCCGCTATAATAAAGTTGCTGGGGACTGTGAATTCTCAGTGCTAGATGGTGGCTGGCAAGCCAGTTTGTAGCCCCCCACCTATTTCTTCAAATGTATTTGTTATTTGTAAGCAGTCACTGAATTGCTTGGACAGATGATTTGCAGATCACAGGTTGTGCACAAATTTTTTTTGTTTCATCAGCTCCCTATGCAGGACTTGTTTTGTGCAACTGGCAATTTAAGTGACACGATGTCATTTCTGATTCCAGATTAGATGGATGAAGCATTTTAAAGAGAAGAGGTGAGAACAGCAGGCAGAAAACAATGTTGTTCTGCTGTGAAGACACATTTCTTCTACAGTTCATCAAATTTCCATGGAATTTTTGTGGTCCAAATACTGTCAAAATGTCAGTAAAATAATTCCATCATTTGTAGCAGACTGAATGCAGAGTATTAAAAAATATATACTAAAAAGGTAAATTTCTTTTACCAACTAGACTCATGCATGTGCATGCTTTAGGGACATGGTTTAGTGGTGGATTTTGCAGCAGAATTACATTAATGGTTGGACTTGATGATCTTAAAGGTCTTTTCCAATCAAAATGATTCTATGATTCTATACATGTGTGTACTTTTGTTTAGAGATGCCTGGATACACAAACAGAAAAATATATTATTAACTTTGTGCATGAACAGTTCTAGGCTTTTACTGTGAAAATTTAGCTCCTATTTGGAATACTATGTTCAGTTCTGGAATCCTCAACACAAGAGGGGCATGGAGCTGTTGGAATGAGTCCAGAACAGGACCACAGTGATGATCAGAGTGTTGGAGCTCCCCTCCCACAAAGACAGGCTGAGTGTTGGGGGGTTGTTCAGCCTGAAGAAGAGCAGGCTCTGGGGAGATGTTATAGCTCCCTCCCAGTACCTGAAGGGGCCTACAGAAAAGCTGGGGGTTTTTAAAAATCCTTGTAATAAGGTGAGGGATAATGGCTTTAACCTGGAAGAGGGTAGATTTAAGTTAGACATAGGAAGAAATTGCTTCCTGTGGGGGTGGCAAGACACTGGCACAGGTTGCCCAGGGAAGTTGTGGCTGCCCCCTCCCTGGAGGAGTTCAAGGCCAGGTTGGATGGGAATTTGGGTAAACTCATCTAGTGGGAAGTGTCCCTGCCCATGCAGGGAGGTTGGAACTAGGTGATGTTTATGTTCCCTTCCAACCCAATTCTATGATTCCATTATTCTATGTTCATTTTGCAACCCCTCTGCAAGGTATGAAGAAATGTTTAGCACCACCCATCATGGTAACAAATCTCTGAATGCTGCCTTGATTTAGCATTCAGTTAGCAGCCCCAGATCCTTGGCAGAAAAAAATCCAGAAGTTTAATTTTTGTTTGTTGCTGATTTCCTTAATATTTGTGCTAAAAATCAAGTAACATTTAGACACCACGTATTTCTTCTTAATTCAGAGTGAAAATTTATGTTGTCATATACAGTTTTTACCATCAGCAGAAGCCCCATTAAAACATAAAACCAGCCATCCACATGGATATTAAAAAAAAAAAAAAAAAGAAAGGATGATATCGCTCCCAGGCATTCTGGGGTAGGACAGCAACTCACCCAGCCTCCTCTTCCCATCAAGGGCTGGGCAGGTCCAGTGCCCAGCAGGATTTTGAGGCTGTGGAAAAGCAGAGCTTGGCAGCAAGTCCTCCTCGTGTTCTTCCCTGACTGCAGGAGCCCCCAGAGCACTTTGGGCCTAGCAAAAAGTGAGGGTTTGGGTTCATTTTCTTTTGAGGGTTCCTTTTCACCTCCTTGATGAGCTAATGATCACATGCATTTGACCAAATTAGGAAGGATGTGCTGAAACAGGGAAAGTGATTGCCTGTGTTGGAAAATATAGATTGTTAAGAGTTATGAAACACTTTTGTCACATGGGTGGGAGGATTTCCCCGTTGCAAAATGATATTTCAGAAAGGCTACGTATAAGAGTAATATTAAGCAATAGTTGTATTTTTAGCAACCTTTTAAGCAACTAAGCAGCAGGAAGTAAGGAGAGAAAATCACTCCCACGTGATTCACACTGTAGGAGCTGCTTTGTAGGCTAGAGTCTGGGATGCTCTCTGCTACCAGGAGCTATTTCTGCAACCATCTCCAGTGTGACACCATGAATCATTCATCACCAGCACATAGTGCTTTCTCATCAGCATGTACTGTTGTTAAAAGTTCCTTAGAAACCCAACCACAATGGCAGAGCTTTCACAATAGGGTCTTGAGATGTGAAACTGTGTCTCGACCTAGAAGATACCCTTGTCCATAAATCTAATGGTGAGGAATTCCTTGACAATGACTATTTCACATCTGGCTGCATGGCATTCCCTTGGTGCTGGGGAGACACAAGAAAGGCTATGGCCCTACACAAGGATGACAGAATGAGTTAAACTGAGATAATTTCACCCACTGGAAGCCCTCTTGCAGTTCAATCCCTCTTGCTTGGCTATTTTTATTTAAGTAAGTGCAATCTAAATTAAAAAACAAATTACAGAGCATTTTGGAAATCGATTTCAAAACTTTATAGACAGCTGATACAGTGAGTTATTTACAAAGTATTTATAGAGTTTATTTTTGTCTTACAAAAACCATGACTCCTTGATGCCAATTGCTCCCAGTGCCTCCCCACAGGCTGTCCTCACCATGTGGGTCTCTGAGCAAATGCTGCAAAGGGGTCCATGAACCAATTTCAGCTCTTCTGTCAGACTCATCCCTGGCCTCACTCAAGTCCTGTCTTTGCTCCTGAGATGCATCCCCCTTGCCAAGCCTCCAGCCAGAAACCCTCATGTAGCAGGTGGGGTCTAAGCAGGACTCTGGGTGCTGTGGTGAGAGCAGTGGGTGTTGGGCAAGGGGAAACCCTCTCTGGTGGCCACATGCTTTGCCTGTACAGGAGGATGAAACCTGTACATGCCCCCTGTCATGGCAATCAGTAAATCTATGTGCTATCAGGTAAGGAGAAGGACCTGTTGGGCTCCAGCAGGTGCTTTGGCTGCCGATGCTACCATGGCATGGGGAATTACTACCTCAGGTCCTATTAAACGTGCAAATACTACACCCCTCACATTCAGCTATTGTTAATGCATTTTTTCAGATTAAAGCCCTGGTGGGATAGGAATTGGACCATGTGGAGAGTACCTAAAATAAATGAAACCCTATTCTCCTGCAGCTGGATGTTCTAGTGTATGTGGTGCCCACTGCTGGGGCCTCCAGCCAAGCCCAGTGAGTCACTGACACAATAGATGAGTTGTGGACACTGGCAGTTGTGGTTAGGCACAGTGTGAGAGCTTCTAATTCCTGCCTTTTACCATTTTGTCTCATCACTTTGACATTATTGAAACAGCATTTTATTGGCAAGCTCTGGAAGTTGGTAAATAACACTGTGTATAAAAGCTGTATGAGTTAAGCACTGATAATGCAAGGGGGCTGAGAGAGAGGCAGGAGAGGAACACTGGGATGATTGCTTTTTTGTTGTCGTTTTTGTTGGTTTTTAGTTTAGTTTAGTTTAGTTTGTTTGTTTTAACTGCTGCAGGTTGTGGAGTTAATTTGCAATTAAAATCCCAAAGACCAAGCTGCCCCAGGAATACAGTCATTTTCAACTGTGGCAGTGAAAGACAAGAATGTTGAAATTTCAGTGAGTGTTATTCACAGCCTCTTACTTATCAAAAGAACCATGCTATTTAAAGGTAACTAATGGATAAAATGTGAATAAAGATTAAACTAAAAAGGCTAAAATGGATTATTTAGAGCCCTTCCATTATGCTGAGTCCTGACATTAATATTCAGACACTCGTGAACACTTACATAACCACAGCTTATTTTTAATGGTCTTCTATCTTGCTTTCTTAACAGAATGACAAAATGTAATTTAGGACTATCAGCTGTGAGCCCCACATGGAGAAGAAAAGCCAGCAATTCACATCGTGCTCTGGCTTTTAAGACTTGGGAGACGATGGCGATTGTATGGCAGAATGCAGCTTGCAGGGCAATATCCATTTACACGCCATTCAAGACCCTCAGGCTATACAGAGCAGTGCAGAGTGCATCATAAAAAAATAGGAAGAAAAGAAGCTGGGTTAGTTACAATTGAACTGGCATGATGGCAAATTGATTTGTAAGGTAAGGGGAAGAAAAGAAGCCCCAGTTCCATCAGCGCAGCCGCGCACCCACTGACTCTGGCACGTCGCTGACTTCACTTTGCATCATTGATTCATCACTCCAGATTTTCTGCTCTTCCCTCAGTATAAAACCTCAGGAAAGGGGCAAAGCATCAGATCAGCATTTCCCAGGCAAATAGCGGAGCCAATTTTCAAAAAAACCCCAACTGGTTTTGTGTGTACTAGGAAGCCAAGGTTATTAGTTAACGTTTGTTTTCTCCTCATCCAGCTTGAAGTTAATAATTATTAAGCCTGTTTTGAGAGAAGCAGGGCCAGGGCTTGACCCGTGTTAAGCACAGATGTCACCAGTAATTATCCAGGACTGGACGTGACATGCTCCCTGGGGACTCAGGGTGGGTGACGAGCCCCAGAGGTGCAGCTGCAGCACCTTAGTGCCTGATCCATTTCTAATCTGCATTACTGCAGCTATTTCCCACTCAGAGGCACTTCTCTCCCCTTAATGTTGTTAGCAGCTCCCTGACAGAGACCCTCAAAACCTCACCTGCACTCAGGCTCTGAAGAGAGACAGCAAAGTGATGCTCCTGCTGCCCCTGCTCAGGTGCAAGGATTTGGTGCAAGGATCCAGGCCCCTGGGGCTGTGGACAGCCAGGGCAGGGGCTGCTGCAAGGACAGGAGCCCCAGACAGCCTGGGGTGAGGGCTGAGGCTGCCAATGGGCCTGGGACATGTCCAGAGGGTGGCTGAGGGACATTATTTTCCAACCTCTGGCTAAACAACTGGCTAAAATGACAGTGGAGACTCATAGTTAAACATAGGCCTGGCTGTTGGTTACCATCTCTCAGGGACATGTCAGACATTGCTGCTCTCATCCTCCTCCTGCAGCTCCTCTGGGAAGAGGACAAAGCTCTGGATCAATATCAGCCTCTCCTTAGCCAAGCCCCAGAGCCTGAGTTGCTGGGACAGCCTCTGCTGTAAGGACCACCACCAGTGGCCAGCACATTCTCTTCCTCATCACATATCACAGGTGTTCTCAGCTGGGCAGTTTGCTTTGTTTGCTTGGAAATAACTTTTTAGTCAACATCTTCTTCCACTGTGGCTAGTTCCCAGGAGGTCACAGGCATGATCATAAGACCTTGTGTGGTCTCCCAGGTTTGCCTAGCACCTCCCAGCCAGCTATAGGTGTCCCACACTTGGCTGATGCCTCCTTTGCTGGAGCCTTCCTTAGAAAATCTCTCTAGATGGTGTTTTTCTTCTTGCCAGATCTGTAGCTGCAAAGGTATCATCCATCTCCATATGTATAAGAGGCCTGTTAACAGTGTTGGTTGGCATGGTAAAGATGAAGTGTTGTGACCTCAGAGTGCAGGTAAATCATGGGGGATTCAGTAAAATTTTGGTGGAATAGTCTAGGAGAGAGATGGGCACTCACACTGCCTGCTGGGGCTGCTGGAAAAAGAAAATCTTCCCACAAAGATGGGAGAACAGTCTTATCATGAGCTGTACTTGCAATTTTCCTAGGAGTGCATCACTTGGGTCATCACTTGGGACCCTTTCCTAAAGGTCATTAAGGCAGTCAGCCCAAGGGGTTGCCTTTAAGAAATGTGAGTTGCTAGGCTGTTTCCCTCAACTCCTGTTGCCAGCAGATAACATGGGCATTTTCTGGAACAACAACCCTCCCCTTCATCCACATTGCTGCAGAGAAGACCATAGGCTGTTGGCTCTTGGGTGGTGTTAATGTAACAGTGTGTTGGTGTAATTACATGGGTCTCTATGTGTTAGTGTATAAAAGTGACTGTGAGAAAAAAAAAAAAACACTTCAGCTCTGACAAGTATAATTTCTTCAGCCTTTGCCCTAAAGATAAAACCTACCTCTCACAGCTTTTTTCTGATGCCCATCACCTTTACCAAGAGGATCTGTATTTTGAAGTCATCCATAACAGGGAGCTGGAAGGCCCAGATTTAACCTGTGACAGGTGAAGGAGATCATTCAATGAGGACTTAATACAGAGGACAGGCATTGCCCCAGTCCTTCAGCCAGAGCAGGCACCCCCCCAGCTCTGGTGGGTAAGAGGCACCAGGCAGAAAATTCTGGGGAGCCTGAGGTGAGATTGCAGACAGAAATAGCACTCCAGGAAAGCCCCATTGCCCTACATTTAGCTGTAGGAAACAGAAGGGACCCAACGGGTTCTCCACAGATCCAAGGCATTGTGAGGAGCATGGCATGAAGCTGGGGGCTGGCTGTAGTGTCTGCTCAAAGGGCTGCTGGCTTGAAGGAGCACAGAATGATGGGAGACAGGATGAACAAACTATCATCTGGAAAAATGGTGAACATCTCCTACACTGCAGAGAGTGAAAGCGCCTAGGGGACCTTGCTAAGACTGTATGAGGATGTCACCTTAGGTGGGCAGAGTGTCACACCCTAAAGTGTCACCTTTTCAGGCACTAAGAAAGGGAGAACACTCTGGTCAGGCAGCCACTCTGCCCAAGAAGACTTCAGAGACAGCCATGGCTGCTGATGTGCTCATGCCAGGGAGCAGGTTCTGTGACATTACAGAACTGAGCTGATGAACTGCCTGCCACTGGCACTGCAGAAACCTCACAGATCCAAGCCATGGTGGAAGACTGTGGAGGGGCTGGGGCAGCTGCTGCCTGCCCTCAGATGGGAAGCCTGCATCCCACCAAAAATGCAGAGGAAGATGCTAGAAACTCCTCAGTGACATCTTGGACAAATATGGTAAATTATAGGGTTTTCATGTGTGCTAGGGCTTCTCTTGTGCTAACAGCTATGTTAGGGGCCTTTTGGTTAGGCTGGAAAGGGTGAGGAAGAGGCAACAGCCCTAGAGGGATGATGCCAGAGCTAGCTGTTGTCTTGTGCAGCACCTCCTGTTCACCCTTGCTAGGTAGTTACAACTCAGACTCAGCAGAAACAGATCTCTGCCAATGCTGTTGCTAAAAGAGGTTTCCAGGCAACACCTCTACAACCTGCCTATATTTTTGTAAAAGTAAATATGCAAATGTATTGCTCCTGTTAAGGACAAACTATGCAAAAGTCACGGGTAGTGTGGCTTTTAGCCCAAGCACTTCAACAGAGAGTTGGAAAAGGGACATGACAAGAGATGCTGGGGACTCCACTTATTTTGCACGGTCTCCTAGGAAGCCAGCTGTCAGTGCTCTTTGTGAAGACAAGATTGCTCATTAAAATCTTTATGCTGCTGTTAAAGGGTAAAACTATCATTTCTTCCCGATCTGCTGATGTCCCAAGAAGCAGCACAGGTTAGATGAGGTAGGGAGGTCATCCTTTTAACTTGACAATACCCTTCTCTTGCCAGATACATTTAGCTGAGGAATTTTCTAAGCAGCGCTGCACAAAATAATAAGTATTCCTGTTACTGAACATTTCTGTTGCTTGGGCAATATGAAACAGGAGAATTATTTAGGCTTCATAAGGAAACAGTGATGAAGAACATCAGAGAATTTGCTGAAGCTCTTTTCCTGTGGTTCTCAGAGGCTCTTAAAAACCATAGTAAACAATATTTATTAATAATACTTAACATCTACCACATGGTAAATACAAGCAATGCTTTAGGCATGCTGTCAAATAACAATCTGCTGCTGTTTTGAATTCTCATGTTATAAAGCATGCTCCCAAAGTTTTGAAGTAATGTCTTTTTAAAGAAATGCCTGCTTATGCTCTTCTGTGGGTGGAGGTTTTGCTGTGCAGTCTTGGAACAAAGCTGGCAGATGGAAACAACCCCTTATGCTGGCTCATGGACCTTCCAATTGCCAAGCCATGACTGGAACGAGCACCTTTGGTCACAGCAAAGCCTAATTCTGCCCTGGTACCAGATCCTGCACACTGTCACTCTCTTAATTTTGCTTTTTGTCTAGATGCAAGGTAGTCCAATAAATTTCAGATAACAAAGCAATGATTTGTAAATGCTGTGTGCTGCAGAGAGACTTCTGCTAATTTCCTGTGAGAAACTCTTTATTCATTTCCTACAAAACCTGTAGACTAGAAATTCAGGCCTTTGATTTGAAGATAATACTTCTAACACAGCAGGAGAGCCACCACATTCCACACAAAACCATCTGTAGTAATAAAAAACCAACATAAAACCCAGACTCCACAATGAAAATGTTCTAACTTTTTTAACCTCTTCACATTGGTGACACTCTTCACTTTCCTCTTGCTTTACTGGTCCTGTGTGTCCAGATGGGTCTGCCACAAAGGTTTAATTTTCTTCTTAGAATCTGTAAATCAATTCACTAAGATACTTTAGTTATCAACCTTCCAGAGGAGGACTTTCTCATGGTATGATGGCTTCTGCTTTCTTCTCTCAGCCTCAGATTTTAACTTCTCTCCTCATGATGAACTGTACACCAAAGGATGGGGATTTATTTGGTGTGCTGCAAAGTTAGAGGTTTCAAAGATATTTGGTTTAAAAAGTTCCTTTCCCTGATGTCTCCTCAGCTGCCAAGCCACAGGGCAGTGTGTGGAGTGAGGAAGCCCCACATGCCTCAGCCCTCACAGGACTGGCTGATTCACCTGAAGACTGTGTGACCATTCAGCAGGATTTGGGCAGACTGGAGAGCTGAGCCAAGAGGAACCTTAGGAGTTTCAACAAGAGCAAGTGCAGGGTCCTGCATCTGAGAAGGAATAACAAGATGCACCACTACAGGTTGTGAGGTGATCTTGTGAGAAGATCACAGGAGGTGATCTAGAGAGTAGCCCTGTGGAGAAGGATCTTGATGTCCTGATGGACAAAAACTTATCCACGGGACGGCAATGTGCCCATGTGGCCAAGAAGGCCAATGGTGTCCTGGGGTGGATTAAGAAGAGTGTGTGCAGCATATTGAGGGAGATTCCCCTCTCCCTTTCCTCTGCCCTGGTAAGACCTCACCTGGTGTACTGCATCCAGTCCTGGGCTCCCCATTTCAAGAGGGACAGGGATTTACTTGAGTGAGTACAAAGGAGGGCTACTGAGAGACCTGGGCTTTCTACTCTGGAGAGGAGAAGACTGAGAGGGGATCTAATTAATGTGTATAAATATATGAGGTCTGGGCATCAAGAAGGAAGGGACAACCTCTTCTCGCTTGTGCCCTGTGATAGGACAAGGGGAAATGGATTCAAGACAGAGCACAGGAAGTTCCACCTCAACAAGAGGGAGAATTTCTTTACTGTAAGGGTTGCAGAGCCCTGGGACAGGCTTCCTGGAGAGATGGTAGAGTCTCCTTCTCTGGAGACTTTCAAGACCTGTCTGGGTGCATTTCTGAGTGACCTGCCCTAGTTTTGGTCCTGCTCTGGCAGGAGGGTTGGACTTGATGATCTTCAGAGGTCCCTTCCAACCCCTGACAGTCTGTGATTCTGTGAATTTGTGACTCTCATCCCCACTGTGGACTGCAGAGCAGCCCAAGCAACCACTCAAAGGTAAGAGCCTTCAATGTCCACAGGGTGGCCCAAATGCCACCTCTTTCCTCCAAAGGTTCTGAACCCATCTAGGGCATCCTCACAGCACAGACTTGAAGCTTCACCAGGTCCACTGACGGGTTCGTGAACATTCTCTGAGTCCAGCTCTTAGGTTTCTGATAAGCAATTTTGCCTGGGATTTCATCAGGGATGTGTTGCTCACTGGGTCTTTTCCTTGGCTTTACTCACCAGCCTCAGGACTGTGGCTAGTGGCAAATTGACTCTCTGATGTCCTTGCAAATGAATGAAAAATCATTTCAAATATAGCTGAGAAAGTTTTTTTCAGGCTCCTGTGAGCATCCGCCTTTCAGTGCTAGATGATCCTGGCTCCAGATCTTTTCCTTGAAAATACCTTGAAAATAAAAATTCAGAATCCCATAAAATCAGATAACTTGAGTCAGAATGAATGCATAGATGCTCTTGCTAATAAATGATGAATCTAATGACGGAAATCTTAACATTAGCTGTGTTTCAATTTCCTGAATAGAAAATTAGATCAATGAAGAGAATGGGATGATATTTCTAACACAGAAATAGAGGAAATGCATTTCACCCTCCTTTGCACAGGTAGAATCCCCCTGAATGAGTGCAATTAACAATAAGAGGAGAGCCTAACTCACAGATTCTGGCTCAACCAGCCCCAGGACTGTTGCAGCCAGGAGAACATTGCCCTGCTCTTCAGAGTGTGTAGGTTCTGGCTTTTAGATGCATATTTTCCCTTAAAGTAATTGCATGTCAACTAATTGTTTGCCTGTGTGTGTGTGGACCAGATGAAGAGATTTGTGGGCCCCAGAGAATTTTCAGTGCTTTCAAAGGATGTGATGTAAAATTCTGTACAGTGAATATATTTCTTCCCGTGCAACTGTGTACAATCAGTTCTAATAGGAACTAGACACTTCCTGCACGTCTGTTTTTTAATGGAATCTGCTAAGTTTTATAAGGGCCATATTTAGCTGTACATCCTCTCAACTGTTAACTGTATTATCCTTTTAAGGAAGTCATTAACTGTTCACTAAATACTCTTCCTATAGTGGTTTTACAATGCATGCACAATGAAATGTGGGTCTCTGTGAGTTAAATACTTCTTCATAATAAAAAAAAAAAATAGTGTGTATGTATGTGACCAGGATAAATGAAAAGAAACTCTAAAATGTAGGCACAATTAGCAAATAATTTCTTCTTGTCTACCCTCCAACAGGTCCTAACATCGGTCATATATTTAAACAATTTCCTTTTTTTTACAACTGATCCTGGGACTATTGCTCATGCTGCCCAGAAATTATGTTTTCAGTTACATTTTTGTTTCAGCTTGAAGGAGAGAAATTCTTTTCACATCCTGACTAGTTCATCATTTGCAGCTGAAGCTGTTCTCTTCCTCGCATCATTCTGAACAAGATGCTGCATTACATCTCACGCTGTTCTGTTATGCTTTCCATATACAAAGTGGAATCATCAACTTTCTGCCTAAAAGGTCTATTTTAAGATGAAGGGGAAATAAAATGAAGAAGATAGAAAGTGAAGTCTCTATGAAGAAGTTCACTGCACTTCCTCTTTATGAAAACAAACTGGAGGCTGCCCCTGGCAAATAGGAAGTTTGTTTTAATGCAGATGTACAGTAAAGACCTTAATCCTTGAACACAGTACTGCTCTGTGAAGTTAGCACAGAGTTTGCATGGGTTATAAGTCAGAAAGAGATAACACATAAATAAACATTCTGTACTTCCTACAGGAAGTACAGAGTTGTACTCTGCTGAACTGCAAGTCAGGTTTTTTGCTGTACCTCTTAAGCACTTGAATAATCAAATGTCAAGGATTAAGAAACTGCAGTCCTTTCTTCATTTGTCTGCATCGTTCCTTTGCAAAAGTGAAAAAAACCCCAAAAAAACTAACCCAAACCCAACAATTCTTATTTTTCAATGTTTATGTTTTCTTCCTGTGGTTTGTGGTTCTTTCTCTCCTTAACTAAGACTAGTGGAAGGATGTGAGCAGATGCCCAAAAAATTTCAGGCATTCCTACCTCACAAGAACTTCCCTTTTGACTCTGTGAGATCCTGCAGCCCTGGAGGTGTATTGGAACTAGTGGGGACTGCACACAGGTTTGCATAATCCACCTCCTCTACCATCCACTTCTGTTGACTTTTCCTCCCACAGAAGTAGAAGACTGAATACAAAAGTAAGTGGCTGAAAAATAGTTATTCCACCCTATACATAATATATAATTCATATATATAATTTATACCATATATATAATTCTTGAGAATTTTGTTGTTTGGGCTCATTGCTCCTTTCTGATTTCGATACGGGGAAGGCAAGAATGGTTGCAGCCACAACACTGGTGTGGTAGCAGAATGCCAAGGTATGGTCCCACAGATAAAACCAGCTATCCCAGCTGACTGTCAAAATGTATTTCAGGAGAAAGAAACAATGAGGTGGCCAGGGAGGATGAAACCTTGATGATGTGGATGCTCAGAATGGGCTAATAATGAGCCTTAGGAAGGTTTTTGCATGTGTCTACATGAGGTGGAGGAAAAGAATTAAAACATGAGCAATGACATCTGCTGAGATCAGCCCAGCAAGGCCATGTTTCCCAGGAAAATCCCAGGCACCTGGGTATTTAGAGTCAGTGCTGGGGTTACTCAGCTCACCCTGGGATGCTGGCAGCATCATGACCTCAGCCTCACTTAGAATCACTCTGCCCAGTGGAGGAGATGGGGGAGTGGGAAGGAGGTGGTACTTGTCTTCAGTTGGTAAAAGTCATGCCCTCTTAGGCTTTGTGAAGCCAAGGGGCTCCACCACATCCTTCTTCCCAAAACTGCAAATCCCAGGAGTCTGATAACTGGGAAAATCTAGAGTAAAACATGAAGAAACTTCTTAGAGAATTTTCCCTTCATATGCATATTTTAGGAGGCATGACCAAGCTCTCAAGGTTGTTAGCCTAACATTTGGCATCCATTTAAAAAATATTTGTTTTCAACATCCACATAAACAAGATCTTTTGGCTTTTTCTCCCTTCTGAAAGAAAAAAAGCATTGGCTGATAGGCTCCAGGAAGCTAACCAAGATTGAAAGTGTACATAAAACTGTATGTGTCCGCTCCCCAAAAATATCTGCTGTGTCCAGGTGTTTGTAGGGTTTGGACTTTTGTGAATGAAATCGTGAGAAATTCACTGAACTCAACATGCCTCAGAACAAAGATTCCTGGAGGAATAATGAAAAAACGGTGAAAGGAAAATATTTCAATTTTTACAGAAAATAATGGGGAAAAATACTTTTCCACCAAAAACCAAAAACCAAAACAATAACAAGAACAAAAAACAACCCAAACAAGCAAGCAAAAAAAAAAAAAAACAAAAAACAAAAAACAAACAAAAAAAAAAACAACCCAGAGCCTAAATTTTCAACAAAAAGGCATGGATTTTTTTTTGCTGGTTAGGGAATACATCCCTCGATGCAGCAAGGAAACTGTTGGGAAGGCCATGTGTGCACCAGACGAGTTTTGGGTCTCAGGGAAGGGCTGTCATCTGCACAGTAGGCTTTCCAGGGAGATCCCAGAGGCCTCATTCACAGCTCGGACACCACCAAACAAGGCCCTGTGTAAACTCCCTGAGACATGCACAGCCAATTTACTTTTAAGAGCAGAAGTATACAAGGAGTAGTTATTGTTATACAGTAGGAAATGGATGGGGAGGGTATGGTTTTGATTAAGAAGCCATTTACCTCTGTTACATGCGGGAATAAATGATTACTTAGAGAGCAGCACAATGGGGTGAACAGTCGTTTTGTTGGAGAATTTCAGTCTAAAAGCCAAAATCTGGTGTTTGGTGTGAAGGCAGATCCCAGCATCGTGGAGCTGGTGGCGGAACTGCTGTGCACTGACCTTGGCAGATGAAGAGAATCAGCCTGCCCTGCCAGGGCTCCTTGACCAAAGGCTTCTGACAAAACTCCTTGACAGACCCCTGGGGAAACTGCAGGCTTGGTTACAGGAGAGAAAACAAAGCACAACTTTTTGCAAGAGAGGAAGGTCACCGGGAGACTTTCGCAATTTGTGCTGGGACCTGCTGTTCAATAGATTCTTAAATGACCCAGACAAAGAGGTGGGCAGCAAAGTGAGAACATTTTCTGATGACACCAAGTTTTCGGGACAGCAAGGCACCCTGCATTCCCCAGGGCAGAGTTATAAAGTTCAACCTGGTGCATAAAACCCACGAGAGAAACTCCTGAACGTACAACTCCTAGTGGCAATGCTGGTAGCTCTAGACTGCCAGTGGTGTGCTGCGTGTATAAATACACTGTAAATAGGTTTATTTTCATTTATCTTTTAATTAAGTTCATGTCTGTAAGATGCAAAAACCAAACTTCCTGGGGACTCAGAGAGCTGTGCCGGATGCAATGACGTTCTTCAGCTTTGAATCAGATCTCGTGGCCAGTGAGAAAGTATGATTAAGAAAGGCTAAAACATCTGGAAAACAGCTGATGATGATGTCCCCCCAAGGGACATAATCAAAATATCCTGAAAGAATATTTTTGTTGCAGAAGCAAGGCCAGAATTGCACACAGAGAAGTAAATTTTCTTGGGAAAATAAAAAGGTCCAACAGCTTTTTTTCCCCATTAAAATTTAGGAAAAAAAATTTACTTCTTTTTTGGAAAATGAAAATAAGTGCTTACTAATATCTCCATATTTAGACAGACCAGCATACTTGGAGTACATAGTTACTCATTTGGTATCAAAACCTCCTTTCTTTGCAGAAGCAAAAATAGCATTTGAGCAACCCTTGTGGACACTTCTGCCTTCAAGTGTAACATGTTTGTTGTACAAAATTGCAAGTGACTCAAACCCCATTTGTAATCAATGTTGAGCTCTCTTCTGACTCTGGAGGGCCTGGTTAGTGTCAGCCAAGTCCCATTGGGTTCATCCCGGAGCTGCTCTGCTGGGCTGGATGGTGGCTCAGGAGAGGGCCAGCAGCTTTCCAGCAGAACAGCCCTCTGTGGCCTTGCTCCTTAACTGGACAGAGAGGTAGCTGCACATCAAAGCTCATTTCCACAAAGGAGGAGTGACCTGCCACTGTCATCTTGAACTCATTTCCTCCCTGGCAGAGGGAGAGATTTACTCTTATTGGTGACACAGGGCTCAGCTCTACCTCCCCAACTCCATGTTACACAGGATGGTGCAGAGCTGGGTGTGCTGGTGCCCATCCAGATGCAGTGGATGTTTGGAGGTGTCCTGGGACAGCCTCTCATTGTGCTGCCCTGACAGAGCCATGACCTTTCCCACCACGCTGTCTGTCAGCATCGTGCCTGCTCTTGTCCCTGCAGTATGTAGACATAAACCCCAAGTTTTGATCCCAGATGCTCAGTCAAGCCACCTTCTGCACCATTTAGCCACCCATCTCATCATCAGATACCACGGGGAATCAGAAGAGAATCAGTACTCATAGAGCTCAGTCTGCTCCCGTTTTTCTCCAGGACCAGTCCTACAAAAGTGAAGATTCAAGAGTGATGAGTTGTAGTAAACCCCTTCCATCAGGAACAACACAAACTGAGAATCAAGAGAATGAAAACTCTTTATTTCAAAAGGGAACAGAGAAGAAAACTATCTAGATCATCCCTAGGCTATTTCTCCAACCCCCATAAAGCCCAGTTGTGGAAGGCTCTGCACAATGTAAAACACATATTGTAGAGAAAGGTATTTACAGGTTTGGAGGTAAGTGGAAAATGGGATAAAATGGTAGACGTAGAGATTTTTTCTTTAATAAGAATCTGATCATCTGGATAATGGAAGTTTTATGGAACACAGCTCTCATCTGTCTGGACTTCAGTGAACCAGCTGATAGGAGGACATACGGGACACAATTGTTGAAATGGGAAAGAGAAGAATGAAAAAGAAAACTAAACAGGTAATGAAAAAGTATTGAAGTATGAGTGTGTATTCACACATGAAAGTATGAATGGTGAATTAAGAGATTAGACTGACAACTGATTATTTTATAAAATATCTTCCTAAATGGTCTTGACACAAACCATATAAGTGGGTTTAAAAAGTCTGATTGTCACACAGAGCTCCAGAATATTGCTAGGTTGGAATGGGATATTGGATGGGGAGAACAAAGGCACAGGTAAGAGATGGGACTCAAAATGGAATGAAAAATAGAAATGCAGGACTTCAGAGATAATAAATGAGGATTCCTACAATAAACCAGGAATTAAAAGAACTATAGGAAAGGAAGGATGTATGTGCCTTAGTTATTGTCAGGCTATAAATCACTAATGCAATGTGACAGACTGCAGTAAGCAGTGAGACACTCTCAGTAGAAATAGAAATTTTCAGTACTATTTTTCAAGCTGCTGGCAAGTTGTGATGCAGAGGTGTGTGCTCAGTTCTGGCTGCCAGTGGTCAGACAGGATGAACTAAGCCCAGGAATCATGCAAGGAAGGATCAGCAGGCTACTTCTCACTCATCCAAACCAGGAGGACTTCAGTTCCTCGACCTCATTGCATGTGCCAGGAGGGTCCCAGAAGCATCCCAGCTGCAGCCAGGCAGGAGCTGGCATCACACACCCCTCTTGTCCCTGCTGTGGCTTTCAGAGGGGCGAAACCCAGGTCAGGATGGATGCAGCACAGCTGGGAAGCTCTTTGTCCTGAGTGTGGTGGGAATGACACCTCAAGAGCTTCCTGAAGAGCATTCCCCTCTGGCTTTCTGGCTGCCCCGGTCTCCTTTCACCAGGAGGGCTTCATGGGGCTGGCATCTCCAGCCTGCTGAGCTTCAAGTCCTTCTCTAGCCATCCAAGGGCATGGAGGCTGAGAGTCAACTCCCTGGTCAGGGCAGTGAGGACAAAAGAAGCTGATGAGTTTTAGGATGGAGCTTGATCCATTTAGTAAAGGACTTTAGTGAGTTGTTGGACCACTTCTCAATGACCTGGGAGCCCCAAACTCCTAAGAAGATGTGGGTTTCTTATTTTTCTGCTCATACCAGTTGTGCTCCTAAAGGTCTGCTGGCAGCATTGAAAAGCATATTTCTGGAGTGTTGTGAAGAGCTATAGAAATGCTGGCCAGTACTGTTTTCGATATTAACCTTTGATGATGGCATTTACTCAATCCTTGCTCTCACTACAGTAGCAAAAGGTTCCTTCTTACTCCTGAACTTGAGTATTGCCTAGTTCTGTACTATTTCTAGGGTATTTTCTTCACTTATTTAACATTTCCAAGGAGGAAAACAATGAATCAAACAGCTTTAAAATAACATTTTTTTCAGCATGGTATTTTTCCAATATGTCTTGTGGGTAGCAGTTGCTATTACCCACCTCCTGTGTCTGTCTCCCTGGGATTTCTTTCCTCCTTCATGGTAGTATTAAGTTAGTAAGTTTCTGCTACTGCCTGCAGTGTTTCCAAGGTGAGTCAGATGACTTTGGTGGGTTTTCAGAAGAAGGGATGCTTGGCTGCAGTGATTTCTGGCACATGACAAGCAGCACATTCCACAGAGCCAGCAACAATGAACTCCCCAGTGTGACGTTACCCTCTGTAACAAGGTAAGGGAAGTGAGAAAATGGCAAGGAAACGGGGGAGATTTTGGGTAGTCAGAGCCACCTGAGATCCCACATTGTGAAGGTTGGGTGAGATATCTGTGAGTAAGACTGAATGACTCAATGCTTCAGTCCCTCTTCACCTCCTCCTGCAGCTGTGCTGAAGTCTGGGACAGCCCACGAGGCTCCAGCTCCTGGGAGATTCAGGACTTTTGCTTGAGTTTCTAACAGTTGCCAGAGTGTAATGGGAAATGTGATCACAAGGAGTCTGGACTTGGTAGCTCTCCTATTTAGTTAATAAGCCCGTGTATTTAGACTTAGCAATTTCCTGTGGTCTATACCATATTTCCAGAGAGGAAACTCAAGTGCTGCTGTACAACTGCTGTCTATAAGTACCACTGAAGAAAGACACCATACAAGCTACTTTCATTTATTTCACATCTGGGGGGTAATCCCCTTTCTTTGTAGTCATACACCTTTTACTCAGAGCTCTCCACTTTGTTCCCCTTAATACAAAGCCACTTTCTGATGCGAAAATTTATGCTTCCTAGAAACTGATCTCATGCCAGAAGAGCTGGTAACACCACTGACTCAGCACCACCTGCACACCTCACTGTCCCATTTCAACACCTTGACAGAAAGAGTCACACCTGTCCCCAGGTGCAGGCTGGCCTGGCACAGTCCATTGCCCAGCACCCTGCACATGGCTCCTAATGAACTGCTTTGCCTCCAGAACCTCAGGATTGTGCTCACACTGTCTTATGCCATGTAAAAGCACCCAAAAAGAAGCCAAGGTGGGTGTTGGACTGATGGCCTCTTGGTTTCCAGACTCCCATACCATGAGTTAAATTCCCATCTGGCACTACAGACATTCATGAAAAACAATAGCAAAATCTCAAAATTGTGTAGTATCCTGTTGCTGTCCAAAACCAGTACACTTATGAAGAGGAACATCACCACTCAACACAACAAAAATAAATAAAAAAGGAAAAATAAGTGTGATACATTACAGCTGATTGCCAGCTCCAGGCAGCTCACACTACACATTCAGACCCTCTCAAAGTTTATCTCTGTAATACCGACTACAGTTGTCAGTAATCTGGCCAGAGATGGCCTGTGGGGCCGAGCTAAAACAGAAGAAAGAAAATCACAGCAATAAAGGAAAGTGAATCCAAAATAATACACATAATAGCACACAGTAAGAAATGTGGTTCATCTTTTCAACAATGGTTATTAAATTTCTATACGATCATCACAGGTATGTGTGCAGGATCCATCAAATAATTGTAAACCAAGTTCTTGCTGTTTCAGCAATTCATGCAGGAGCTGGTGAGATCAACCCAAAATGTTGTGGTGTCTCCTCATGATGCTGGCCTGCGTGAGCCTATGGCCTCCAGAATAGCTGGTGGTTTGGTGTGGGTAAGTCTGGGAGTGGATCTGGAAAATATATTAACAATGATGTTATTTAAAGGACAGAAACTGTAACCAGCACACTTGTGGTCAGATTTTATTGTAACAAGTGTATTTACTGTTTACACAGAAAATTGACTAATTAGCAGCTCTTACAGCCAAAGCAACTGGAAGTCTTTGTGCTGCTCAGGGTATGCACAGTGACTCCAAAGCCAAGCTACATTTCTAGCTAAAGCACTCACTGAGTCCCTTGCCAGTGGGGATTTTGGAATACAACAATCTCACTGTCTCTCCTTTGGAAAGACTATCTCATAAGCCTATAAATCCTATATCCTCTTATCTTTTCACTCTTTTTCCCACACTGTTTCTGCACATGCTACCACCAAGACTGGGGGTCCCTTGTCCATGGCAGCCAGTGCTGTTGGGACTGATGGAAGTGATCCGAGCAATCCCCAGCTGATTGCAAAAATATTGCCCAGGTCTAAGCACTTGATGTCAGGCCCCCAATTATAAAAAACAGGACACCTCACTCAAGTTTGTTAGCAGTGGGGTAGGAGCAGTTTAGGTCACCTAGAAACTTCACCGGGCTTGTGGGGATGGCCCAAGCCCAGCCGGTTGTGCCTCTGCCTATCTCGGTAGCCACAGGCATCCTGTGCTCAGCCAGGGCTGCCGGTGCAGCTCAGAGCTGGGGATAAGCAAGCACACCAGTGGCCTAGAAATTGGAGAAATATTGACATATGCATGGACTTTAATTTGTAAAGGCAACCTCTTATGCCATGGTATCGAGGGCAATTGCACACTGTTCCTGCTTTTCCAGTTAGTCAAAGGTCATTTCATTGGAAAGCTCTTGGTGTTCTCTCACGTGTTGAGTTTTGGAGCTTTCTTTAAATTGTGGACTAGGGACAACTTCGACCCGGCTTTCAATGATTTCCCAAAGGGAGCTCTGTGGGCAGAGAGTCCAAAAGCTCTCGAACAGCACTATATGGATGCTGGTTTGTACAGATATGGCGTACGTACCACCACACAGAGCAAAACAGGTTCTGCCCTTCTGCCCTTCCAAGCCATCATGGTATTTTATTTCTGCTTTTATCCAAGGAAAAGACTGAAATTGTTTCTCCTGGGAGCAGCCAGTAGGCCTGGACACTGGGCTATGGATCTAACTTGAAGTTTCCTTCAGTGCAGAAGTCCAACCAAAAGGAAAACAGCACTAGAAGAAATTTGTTCTGACATTCTTGTTCTGTCTCCTTTTCCTCCCAAGTTAAGGATTTGTACTTAACATAACTATATATTTTTAGCTGGCTTGATGATTTAAAAGGATCAGCAGGGGAGGGAAAAATTGTTATAAATTGTTTCCCTGTCCTTTTTTTAAAAAGAAAAAAAACAACAAACAGACCCTGGAGGAAATAATTTTACAAACAAAAAGAAAATCTTTGCTGAAACCTGTAGACCTTTCTATTCCCAGTCTCACATGGATTTCTGGAGTAAACATAAAAATGCGGGTGTAAAATTCTGCAGAGAATCTGGTTCAAGGAAACTTCATCTAAGGTACATCATGAAAAGTACATTTGTATTAAGAATGCTCAATGTATATGCTTTAAATATCTGTAAAATGTACAGGCCAATATTAGTGCCCAGAATGTTAAAAGATGCCTCACTGTGTCCATTCTATGCAAGAGAGCATTTGACTGGTGATTGCTACCAGCTTCTTCAGGCTTAGGTCTGAAATTACCTCCAGTCTGCTTGTGAATGTCTTGGGAGACATTACTTGAAATGAGAAGGTGTGAAGCAAAACCTGGCTGGTGAGACATTAGCAGGTATTGACTCCAGAAGAGAAACTACAATGACAATTAGATTTGGCCATTGACAATGGAGCAGCTCATCACAGAAGCTAAAATCAGATTACCCAAAATGAAAGTCTGTTGCTCTGCTGCAGCTGAGTTTCAGATGTTCTTATTGTAAGTGCACCGAGAGGAATTGCAATCCTGTTATCCAAACAAGGACCAAAACCCCAAATCAAATGCCAGACAGATTAAACAGTGACTTCCCCACGTCCTTTCCACCACACGTGCCCATCTCACTGCTGCACCCAGAGCTGGGCACTGCCCCTCCTCAGACATCTCCTCCAAGTCAATTCCCAGGACCCAACTTAAGCTCCAGTTCGAAAGAAGATGTAGATGTAAACAGAAAAGTCTCAGTATTTTGTCTCTTTGGTCTCTTGAGCTTTTCCACTCTTTGCATTCACACATTGTCTCAGGACTGCACTTAAATTCTACAAAAATTGTTACCCTCTGCTGGACACACCATCCATGGTCAGAAGTGGTGTGATATCACATTGGAAAACATTTAAGCTCCTTGGTATTTTTGTAAATTTACTGGTATTTAGCTGGAGTTTACAGAAGGAATTAACTGCAAAGTTGAAAGAATATTTGCATAATGTAAATCTAACAGTCAAGGAAGATGTACTTGGTTTAAATTTAGGAAAAAGCTAAAGTAAACTCTTTAAAGAAATCATTCCTATTTGAGGCTAGCAGTGAGGTAGTAAAAATAGAAATTATGTACATAGAACCTATTGTGATACAGAAACTTAACCTCAACATATTGATCGAGGCAGTTCTTGTCCCTGAATTAATAAAAGCCTATGAGTGAGAATTTGTTTTAGGAAAGTTAAATAGAAAAGCCATGAATAAATATAAAGGCTGAGATGAAATAGCCATCTGGACTACATTAGACCAAAATGTGTAATTGAAGAAAAGAGATCATACATCCTTTGATCCAGTCACGCACAGCTGAAATGAAAGTAAATGGGCAATTCCTCTTATCTAATCATTGGAGAAGAGTTTGCAGCACATATGAGTGAGAAGGACTGCTGGAGGACTGCACCTGGAGGACCTCAAGTGTGCCAGCCACAGGTGTCCTTGCGTTGGGTGCTACGTCAGGACCAGGACTTCAGCATAAGCCCTGGTTGGGCTTATGTTTAAACTTCTAAACCATGTGTCCAGCCCCAGCATCTTTGCTGTTTCCATGAGATTAGCAGCAGAACCATATGGCAGGCCAGGCCTGAGCTTGACTCTTTGTGCAGTTGGAAGAGATAGGGTGGCTTCATGCCATGGTGAGAACACCCACATGCTCAGCCGAAGTGGACAGGCACCCAGGAAAACATCAACCCCTTGTAATCCAGTTCAGGTCTTGCAAGCAATGGCACACAGAGAGGACACCCATAGTCATCCTGCTGCACTGAAATGTCCTCTATTTGATCAAAGGTAAGGACATGGGAATGGGGCTGCCAAAAAATATTAATGGGAGTAAGACCCCATACTTCAAGAGCCTGAATTCTGACTCAGTCATTGAAGCCAGGGCTGCCTTGGGGCTGGTGCTTGTCTTTGTGGTGCTCAGCCATACTTAACACAAAGAAGAAGTTGACAGGCAGAACTGGGGTCTTCTGAATAGGATTTGTATCCTGCTGTTGAAATCCCAGCCAGCTTCTGAATGGACTAAAACCTCACCAGAAACTGTCTTCAGCAAGCTCTTTCCTGACCACTGCCACCTCCTCATCAGGCCATACACTGCCCATCATCACATCAAAGCCTGCAGCAGGTGGCTCTGCCTCCTGGCCCCTTGGTCTCTTGGTCAAAGATGTATTGTAGGTCACATCTGCCAGCACTCCTGGTCCTAAATCAATAGTGTTATGCTGGCAGAAATCTGGAGGGAAACATCAGAAACTTTTCCCTGACAAAGATGACTTTGCTCATGTTACTAGCCTAGAAGACTGCTGAACTTTTCCAATATCTAACAATACAAGGAGAGCTTTTCTGGCTGAATAAAGGTACTCCTGGAGAGGCATTCTCACATTAGACATCTCCAGCTTTCCAGGGGAGACCCTCATGTCTGTGGTGCTTTTTACAATGGTGCTCAAACCCTGACATCGATCCTAAAGATGCTCTGCTGCAACAGACCCTCAAGGGCTGACTTGCTGACATCTGATACAGTGCTTACAGAACCCCCAAGGTCCCTTAATCACACACAATCAAATACAGCACATCAAACTAGTAGATGTGAACCTACCAGCGTGGTAAGGTCCCCATGCTAAGGGACAATGACATTTTGAGGCATGGGTTTGCTGCAGAATGAGTGTGAGGGGCCTTGCAGTCAGGGCATAGCAAGAGACCAGGAGGCAGAGGCACCTGCCCAAGGCCCAAGCAGGAATTAGCTGCTTTGGTGATGGGCAGCATGTTGCCTGGCAAGGAGGCAGCAGCACTCAGGGAAGCAGAGCTTGCTGGAGGCAGCTTCTGATGAGTTTTTTGCTCGCTCAGGAACTGGCTGAGATTTCAGCAGCTGTTTCAACCGCAGCAGACCAAGCTGTCTCCCAGCAGAGCCCTGTCTGGAGTGGGGGAAAAAGAAATTTTGTTGAATCCAAGGAAATAATTTTTCAAGGTCCCGTTGTCAACTGCCAGCTTCTTGAATAACTTTTCCATTTCTCCCGTGCTTCTCGGTTCTGTGCCTGTGGTTTACTCCTGTGTTTAACGTGATGGGGTTTGGAACAGGCAGAATGTAAAGTCAGCTCTTCTGTGCTGAGGGCAACAGGCTGGATAATAACCTCAAAACAGCTCTGTGGCCAGCAGCATAATATCATCTAATAATTTTTCTTCATTATTTTTCCAGCTCACAAAGCAAGAGAAATTATTTTCAAAGGTTTACACTAGTCTGTACATACATTTACACACACACATATATATGCATTTCCTGACATTGCAACATAAAATATTCACTTGGAGAGTTTCTCCATTCTTTTCCAAGCTCAAGCAGAAATATCATAGAACAGATTGTCTGGTTGACACTATGTAGGCCATTTCATAGTTTTTACAGGATAGAGATGATAATTCCAGAAAAAGAGGGTGCCAGAGCCTGTCAATTTTGGGAAAGAGTGGGAAGCATTTAAAAATGAAATTTTCAAATCCTTGAGAAATTCTTCATTGAGTGGCTTCCAGACTGAGACAGACCCATTTCAACTAGCTCTGTCATGCAGTGGTAGATCTGGCTGAGAAACTGATATGTCTGATATGCCTCCCTTAATGCTACCAGAAATCACACATTGCCTCCTGTGACATGCTGGTCACAATGGATGCTCTTTGGTAATGCAGGGGAGCCGAATCCCTCCTACCAGTTAGGTAGGAATGTCTGTATGCCTGTATGCCAGGCCCTCAGATCCACAGCAAAGACACAGCAACATAGGGAGGGCAGCTGAAAAAATAAGCTATGCCTTTGTATAACAGCTCCTGGTCCTGACAGCTTCCTTATTTAAATCCAATTTCCAAGCTGGAAAACAGCTTGAAGCAAGTTTTCTGCCATGGGCTTTGTCCACCACTGTCCTGTCTGTCCCCTTCTGGAGGGTGACTTCCCTTTGCATTCAATAGTTTGGAATAACATGTTGGTTTGTTTTTTTTCGTTTGTGTTTCACCATGCAAAAGGAGCAAAACTTGCTCAAGAGTTCAGAAGAAAAGAGGATACCCCCTTGTCTCGGGCACTCACTCTTTCCCATGCAGCCTGGGCACCCTCCTGCACCGTCCATCTGCAAAGCAAAATTTGACATCTCAGAGACAAATGGCAAGGGGAAAGGTTTTGCATTAGAAATGGTGGATTTTTAGGGCAAATACCATATTCATATTTGTCAGGAACAAAAAGTACAGCTTGTAGCCACGTGCAGCTGAATATAAATGAGTTTGGATAGCTGAGTTAACCTGTACCCCTGCTGGGGAGGAAAAGATTTAGTTTTAACAGGAAAGCCCCAGTTAGATTTCTTCAGCTGTAGCCCCACAAAGTCCTGTACTGGCCCTTTTGGCCACACCACTGCAACTTGCCACTGGCCACCTCAGTAATGGAGGGGTTTGTAAAGAAAACACCCCACTCCAGGACAAGGAGAAAGAAATAAAGTTGAGGATTTTTCCCACCACATTGCTCTCCAGACCTGAATTCAAGGTGCCTGTATTTGCCAACCTATTAGGAAAGCCCTCTGTACTCTTACTTCTCCAGGCTTCATCATGGTTCCATGAAATCCAAAAATATTGTCAGAAAACCAGGTCAGAGTGACCCATTTGAAGCAGGAAGGGGTGAAGTCAGAGGGCGAGGCAGATCTTTACATTGATAAACAAACACAATCGCTACCTTTTGTCCCATTTCCGAACCAGTCTCTCAGGGTCTGTAGTTTCTCATCTGGTGATGTGGATTAAAGTTCCTGCTGTATCCCAGCTGTTCATGCAGGCATTCCTGCTGGAGCTGGTGTCCTTTGGCTGCTCTGAGCTGTAGTTACCCAGCACTCAGAGCCTCACTGCCCATCCCCGGAGGCAGCTGGCACTGCACGTGAGGGACACAAGACCCTGTCCCTTCCAGCAGGTTTGGGGAACGACTCCAGCCTGTACTGGGGCTGTGTGATAGAGCTTCCATTGATGATGAGATGCTGTGTCTACCAGGAGAACCTCTCAGCCTGCAACAGCAGCTGAGTGCATTGCTTGCTGCCACCTTCTGCTCCTGGGGAAGCTGGGCTGATCCCAGGGCCTCTCTGACGAGATCCAGGGTCTGCAACTTCCTTCACAATTTGGCAAGGACCAGCTGGAGATATTCAGGGCACATAGTGAAAGTTGATTAGCTAATGCGGACTTGCTAGCAGTCAAATGCAGGCTGCCAGAGGAAAGATTAGGGGATAGAAAGGAGAGGGAATGCCATCTGTCTGGGATTTGTCCTCTTCCCACCTCTGCACATTGTTGCTTGAGTTGAGTTTCAAGGCTCCACATGTGCATGTGCCTGGCCACCAGCTGAGAGGAGGAGCAGCATCTGGGACTCAATGTCCCCACTGGAGGGCCCATGACTGCCTCCTGTGCCCCGGCCAGCTCAGGAGGGCAGGGGATGGTCTGCAAGGAAAAGGCATTCATGTGGCTGTAGGCTGGGAGAGGTTGTTTAATCATCTCTGTTGAGCTGGTAGGTTTGATACTGCTGGAGATCCTGAGCTGTGTTATCAGCCAAGGGCCGCAGGCACCAGGTGCCAGCCTTGCATTAAGCAGCTCCCTCCCTCTGAGAGATTGGGGCTTAAGAGTTGGGTACCCAGATGGTATAAGGCAACGTCATCAAAACCTAGTGAATCACAGCTATAAAAGGGTAACCTGACTAACTTGGCCTTAGATTCACTTAAATGAACACCTGGAGCCATCTCTGCTAAAACTGCCCCAGCTTTGGTGGCCTCATCCTGAGCAGCAGCTGCCCACATCTTGTTCCAGCTCAGTGACAGGGCTGAAGGCTGAAGCAGGCTGAAAAAATCTTCAGCTACCACTATAAATTAGCAGCTTCTCAGGATCTTCAGTCTGTCCAAAGCCACTGGAACACCAATTGGTCACTGCAAGTTCATGCAGTTCCTGGAGGGAAGGGGGAGCCCTGGGCTCTGTGGGGAGCTGGAAAGAAGGTGTTTAGTCCTTGGTCCCTAAGCAAGAGAGTAAATACAGGAAGGCAAAAGAAAAGATTTTGACAGGGAAAAAAAAGTCAGCTTGCAGGCATGATTTTTATATTGAGATGTACTTGTCAGGACCCATGAAACCAACACTTTGGTAAGGAAGCTGAAGCCACGAAGGGCTCATTTGCTGACAGGCTCAGTCTCCTGTGGCTGTTGAACTCCAGACCTACAGGGAAGTACAATCATTTCTACTGTGCAGAAAACCCACTGGGTTTTATCATAGCCTGCCAGGGGAATGCAGATGCCCACAGTTCCGGGGGTGTAGCTTGGATCAGTGAGCAAGACTAGAAAGGTGGGGAATCTTCCCTGGGGGACCTGAAATTAAAAAAATAAAAAACCCAACCTTCAAAGGCAGCTTAGAAAGGGAAACAGATCCCACAAGCTGATTTCTGCAGGCACTGCTTATCACGCTGGAGGTTTCACACTTTAAAGGCTCACTTCCTCTACAGTGCTCACACAGCATCAGTATAATAGTATTTCCCCTTCATCCCCTGTGTCAGTCATTATTTTCCAGCCTCCCATATGTCTCATGCAGCTCACAAATGCTGACTCTTTGCGGGCCCTTCCGCAGCATCATCTGTTCACAAGTAACATCTGCACAATAAATAACTCCAAATCGTTGCCCAGGATTTTTTTTTCCCCAGTGCTGTCAGATTTTTTTCAAGATTTTATAAAAAAATTGATGAAAACCAGGTGAAAGCAATGATCCTGACCCACAGGCAGCAATGCCTACAGCTCATGGTGAGAGAGCTGTTACCTGCAGCCTGTGTCTGCCATTCTCTCCTCTCCCCTTCCATCTCCTCTGTCCTTTCTCTGTCCAGACAGTTTGTCATCCTGCATCCTCTGTCTCCCAGGCAGTCACCAGGCTGGCAGAACTGGTGCACGAAACCAGACAAAAATCCTGCTCTTCACCCCTTCACATGCGTCCCAGTGCATGCACACAAACAAAATGGGACCCAACACAAATAGTAAGAAGAAACTAAGACTTGTAAATTAGGACTGTTCTTTATCTGGTGGTGCATGTAGTAGCCCTGATACATTCCCTCTTTTCAAAATGTCTGTGTGGGAGCGTGGAGGTCTGTTTGTCTGTAAGTCACCCTTCCATTTAAAGAAAGTAGAAACCCTACTGCTTTGAATGTTATGTGCAAAGACAGGCAGAGAAGACTGGGTTCTCTGGGGAAGAAAAACAACACAAGAAAACCTGTAACATTTGGGGTAATTTTACCCAACATATTAAGAGCTATACTTCTAACAAAAGATAAATCTCCAGCACCTGCAAATAGCATAACAAAGAGGACCTGCAATGTCCTTTATTAGCATGCAAGTTGGCTCAGTAAATGACCTTTTTTTTTCTACTTTTCTGTCTTTGGTCCCTGTCTATCCAGTACATTACCTTATGCAACAATAAAATATTTTCTAAATAAAGCTCCAAGCCCAGAGACCCCATACTTGGTAAATTACCTGAGGTAAACAAGCAGAAGCACCTAACTGCAACTAATTATATATCTGCCAGCAGCCTGGCTTCTAAGCACCTTAAAGGTGAACATTTTAATTACTTAATGTGCTCTATTGTTCTCAAATTAGATATGGGAAAAAATAACATTGATCCAATCCTTTTTTTATTTTTACACACTGGAGCTGGAAGGCAAGTGGCTTTGTAAGGGGATTATACATGTGTTAATCCTTCTTAGCTATGATAAAGTTCTCTGCTTCCTAGTGAGATTGTTTAACCCTCTTCTAACAGCTGCAGCCAGCTACTAAAGAAAGATGCTGTGAAAGATGAATTACAGCTTGGGAGAGTCAAGAAAAAGAAGGAAAGCAAGCTTCATCTCTTATCATTTCCCATGCTGAAAATTACATCTCACACTAGCAGGAAAATAGCCTCAGTGGGTCCTGTGAGAAAGCAGGTGAAAAAATGGTTCATTCAGTCGTGGATGCCTTCATTTCTTTTTTGACCCTGTATTGGGCTCAGAGTGTCAACAGCATCACAAAAGCACACTGTGCCACTGGGACGAGGAGTGACTGAAAATAATTGTCATCCCATCAGATGGGGATTACCCATCACTGGACCACACTATTTCTGCATTTAGAAAACTGTATCACATTGTGAGGACCAACAGGGAAAATAGATGGATGGTCCAAATCAATGGAGCAGGACAGGACAAGGGCCTGGACCCACCCCTTGTATTTAGGTGCTGCAAGAGGGCTGGTGTAGCTACGTGTTTGCTGCTGGCAGCAGAGGCTCCTTCAGAGGTCACCTATGGCTCCAGAGGGTGATTAAACCAACCACGACCTGCCTTGCTCTTTGAAGATGCCTACTGATTGTTACTGACTGGCAAGGAAGCCTATGGGGAACTTTGCCCTTAATTCAGGCTCTTTTGCTGATTTTCTGTAGTGGAGAAAAATCCAAGTATTCTGTCCTGCTGCTGGAAGGGGAGAGGCTGGCCACTGCTTGAGGCAAAGTGATAGGGCTGCCAAGGGGTAAAAAAATAACTCTGAGCAAAGCAGCAGAGAGGCTGAGCCAGCCTGTGACTGGGACACCTCTGTCATCTGCTGAAAGCTGAAACCTTGTGGGATCACATTAGATGGAAGGATAGAGATGAGCCAGGAACCCAGCTCAGAAACAAAAGCTGTATTTTGCTTCCTTTTTCCTTTCACATTAAAATGGTTGGCATCCTCCTATCAAGTTCAAAAAGTAATTGGTCCTTGATGAAAGGTTTTGACAAGTCAAGGCAGAAGAGCGTGGCTGATGGAAGCAAACACCAGGGCCTGGACAGGTTCAAGAACTATTTAAAGAACAGAAATTAAAACTTCTCATCCTGCTACAAACTCACTTGGGTTATCAGCTCCTTTACTCCTGCTTTAAAAAAGCAAGTAAAACAGGGTGATACAAAGGAGATCAGTTCTCCCAACAATTTTAGTAAATACAAACCCCAAACCTCGAGGGCCTGAAGGTCCTGGTGTTAGTGGCAGGACTGTGCCAAATCACCCCCTTCTACAACTTACAGAGTTTCTTCCTGTAGGTGCAAGAAGGCAATGCATGCCTGGACACACAAACTGGCAGCAAACAGTTTTGTCTGCAACAACAAGGAGTTGTTCATTAGAAAAGAAGAAAATTTTAATTTTTCAATTTATATGGTGGCCAAACTCCCACCTTATCCCAGCTCTTGCCTCTACAGGCATCAAGGTCTCCAGAGAGGTGACTGATGTTTCAGTGCTTGGCGTGCCTTTATAGCAGCATATTTTTGAGTCAGCAATTGCTTGGAAATGCTATGGTTATTTGGCATGGAGTCATAGCTCAGGTTCTTCACCTGGATTTCACACCAGTTTTAAAAGCCAGTGGCACACGAGGAGTGTGCACAGCCATCTCCATTGCCAACCTGATGAGAGCTGAATCTGAAATACTCACTGCTGAGCAAGATGCAGGAAGGCTGTGCTATCAGCTCATCACAGCAGCTTTTCTCAAGAGGGTCCTCTGGATATCTGTTAGGGCCAGGTGGTCAGATGAGCAAGAAATGAGTGATGATCATCGTGGAGGTCCAGACAAAACTGATTCTGTCCCATGAGAAATGGACACAGCTGAGAGAAGCGAAAGGTCCAAAATAATCTGTCACCTCAAGGCAGAGAGTGCAACTCTGCAGAGAGAGTGGAGTCAGCACCTGCATGTGCCCGAGCAAGCAGCAAGGAGACCATGAGGCCTAAGCATTGCTTATGATGTTACTTTAGAACAGTTCCAGCTGTTATTTTTTTCATGTACAAGGGGGAACAGTGTTCCAAAGTACTCAGATTTCCCTTTGAATTCGGTTCTGATTCAAATGCCAAGATGACAACTCTGCTCTTGACCTTTGGCTGTTGTCCCTTCTGCAGCTCTGCTCCAACCAGGATTGCTGGACTTGGTGATCTCTAAAGAAAGCAAGATGGGCTCCCTTACCACCCCTTGGTAAGTCAAATGTGTCAGGCTAGAAGCATTACCAAGATCAGAGAATGTCACGTTGGTTCAGAACCATAGTGCTCCAACATGCCTTGGAGCTCTGAAGATCTCCTATATTGTCCTCTGTGTGATGCCCTCTCTTTAGAAAACACTTGTTTTGAATCAGCAGCTGAGATACTGGTCCTCATTGGAACAGCCAGGTAAACTGCAGTAAGCCAGCAAAGTAAAACAAAGACCAGAACATATGAATGGAGAGGGGATGTCATCTCAGCCCCAATTCCCTCTTTGCGTAACATTTTCATGTTTAGGGATTAGGAGGTGTGGATAGCATTCTTGGATTTACTACAAAACCCCTTTCTTAGCAAGTCCCATGATAATTTTATGGTAAGGGCATGGGGACTGAAGGTCTGGAATCTTACTCTTCTCTTTGTCTTCAGCTTCCTGAGGAAATGTAGACAAGTCACTTACCCTTTGTCTCCATTTCTAATCTTTAACATAAATGTACTGGCCACCTCCGCCATCAAGTTTACAATGTCCTATGCATTGTTTCAGAGCAGTTCCTCCAGCGTGCAAGCAGCACGAGAAGAAAGCTCTACAGCATGAAAGATCATTACTGGTAATCACGTTGCCATCTTGGGAGAAGCGCTGGGACTCAACAAGCGGCGTGTGCTGCCGAAACCTGTAGTCAACAAATGGAACACTTCAGCCTGAGAGATATTTTGGGATATTTAGAGAACATGTCACCAGGAAATTGCAGTTCAGCTCTATCTGGCTTCTCCACCCCAATCTCTGTCCTGCTACTCCAAATGCATTTTAAATGTGGGTAAATGGAATGCGCAGATCCGGATTTGGGATCTAAATATGGCAAAGTCAGCAACTGGGTAAAAATAAGAATACTTTAAAAAGTTGTAAGCACCATTATGTGTCACCTACTGCTCTTACAGCACATACGTAGGGAAAAAGAAACAACTCTAAATATCTCAGCTAATTTAGTAGAAGGTCTTGGTTTTCTTCCAGATTCTTGATTTTATGAATAGAAAAATGTTTCCTTTAGTGATACTTTTTCACTGCTTTGGTTTTTTTTTTTCTCTCTTCAGTAATAGTTTTATGAGAGCAAGTACTGAAGTTAGGCTACAACAAAACTAATACAGGTTTCCACTGGTGATGACCTTGTACAGAACTGGATTAAAAAGGGCAAGTACACTGTGTTTCCTCCTGCTAGGAAAGAGGGCTGCAATTTCTTCTCTCAGCTGGCCACATACAAGTTAAATGATCAGGAGTGTTTTTTCCTGAGCCAAGAAGAACATCTTGGTGCTAACAGAATAGAAGTAACAGTAATTGGTACAGGTCAGGTGACTGTTGAGGTTTGTGACTAATAGGACTTCCCAAAAAAAAAAAAAAAAAAACCACACTGGCTGCTTTTGGAAAAACTGGAATTCTTTACAGATGGTATAAAGTTCTACACACTTACTGGAACATACTGAACGAGCCTAAACTCTGAGGCTCATAAAGACCTGAAGCAATAATAATCCACACACAGTGGCTTCCCTTTCCCAATCTGGCCAGCAGGGATGAGGGATGGGCTCCTCCAGCTAAATTCACAGCTTCATTGCTACAGCCAGAACCTCAGGAGAATGGGCAGCACAGGAGCTCACAGCCAGCTCCAGCTGAGTTCTTGGGAGCAAAAACAAAAAAATCCTTTTCTGACAGCGGTCACCCTGTCCCACCCTGATGCTCTACACAAAAGGCAGTGGGAACAGGAGGAAAGCCAGAAGAGCCCTGCCCAGAGCTTCATCCCAAAGATCCTCTGGAGAGAGGGAAGGTACTAAGACAACAAATTGGTATTCTGTATGTTTGGTAAAAACCAAAATAGAACCCTTTTGCTCTTGCTCTCCAAAGACTAGCGCTATCATTTAAGATTTTAATTAAAACCCTCCTCAAAGCTACTCATTTGACTTTTTTATTTTTTCTTTTTCTTTTCTTCTTCTGCTTTGGTTGTTCTGCAGCAAGTTTAACAACAGAAGCACTTTGCAGGCCTGTGTGCACGGCCCATGTAATTAAAGTCAACAGGAGTTATGAAGTCTTTAAAACTGAGCCAGGGCAGCTAAAGCCAGTAGCCCAAAATTAGAAGCAACATTTGAAAATCCAGGTCATGGTCTCTGTGTGTCTGTGTTACAGCATCACCTAGGGGCTGCCACTCAGACTAATGCTGCTTGTCCAGGAGATTCACCCAGACTTGGATGCTTTCACATCTCCCGGGCACACAGCAGTCATTGACACTGAGACTACATTTAACCAGGCCCCTAAATATTTGGATGAGAAAGTTCATGTAGTAGATATATATATATATGTATTTATATACACATACAAGTACTTCATGCATTTTTAAAGCAAAAATCAACAAAATACTGAACTGGAGGACCCAACATTTGTAGAACATCCTTTGGATCATAGCCACAGGAATGCTACTGCTGTAAATTCCCCTAATCTAAAAAATATTAAATCAGCCATCCAGTTAACTTCATGATTGTCTGCAAAATGAGCTCCATAAACCCATGTGTATTCTTGGTATAGTCTGGCAATTAAATTGTCACTCATTATAGGAATTCAGTGTTTACAATTTACATTCTTTCCCAGACTACTTTTTTTTTTTCCCCCTCCCAAATTGAAGTTAAAACTCACTTGGTCTTACCATAATATGATTTTCACTGTTCAGGGCAGCAGGACTGCTCCTTTGCAAGGCATACCTGCAGCTACTGCATTGATAGAATGAGCAGGCAAACAGATAACAGATCATGCATCTTGTTGGACATAAGCAAGCAATATGCTTGTCCTTGTGCTTTCAGGACAGTGTGTGAAGAACTTGTGGCTTTCTAGCCCCACTTCCTTTGAATAACAATGTATTTCCTGACCAGGCACCTAAAAAGCAAAGTGACTAATGCTGGGGATGTGTTTGTCCAAAAAGTATTTCCAATCAATTCTGAAACTGCACCTTTAGGCAACTACCTTTATTTTTTAAAGAAGGACCAGTCCCTGCCAAGACTCCAGATCCCAAAACTATGGTGGCAACAGGAAGAAGGCAGAGGAGACCTGGGGAGTGGGCAATAGAATATTGCAGGAGGCATTATTGTGCAGATGAGACTTAAAAATCAGCTCAGAATCTCTGGTGAAACCCCAGCCCCTGACTGTGAAGTCCTCAGTGCTCCAGCTTGGCCAGATGGAGAAATACCAGTGGTAAACCAGTGGCACTGGAGAGCAGCACTTAGACCTATAGGCATGTTATCAGGATGTAGCTGAATGTGAGTGCTCAGACATGCGGAAGATGACTGTGCTCCTCTCCCTTTTCCACAGGAGGAAAAAAAAAAAAAGAGAGCCAAAGCAGCTGTACCTCAGGCTCACCATACAGGGGAGAACTGGTTTAGTGCTTCCAGGGTAAACTTCCATGCCCCTTGACAAAAACTGAACAAACTGCAGACATCAAAGTAGGCATGGACACCAATATGTAATCCAACCAGCACCACAGCAGCTTTTGGCTCTGATGTCCAGTCTGTGCCAACTCACATTATCCAAATAGCATGCAACTTGTGCCATAGGATGATGTTTGATGAACTGACCACAATGTCCATTCCCTATCCCCCTGTGCTGCTTGGGAAGGGGGGGAGGTGAAGAAACTGGAAGCAAAATTAAGCCTAGGAAGGAGTCAGGGCAGAGGGAGGGTGTTTAGAGATTTGGTTTTATTTCTTATCCTACTCTGATTTTGATAGAAAAGAATTTAAAAGAATTTTTCCCTATTGAGTCTGTTTTGCCTATGATGGGAATTAGTGAATGATCTCTCCCTGTCCTTATTTTGCAATACAGCAGCTGGTGGGCACCTGGCAACCAGCCAGGGCCAACCCACCACACTGGCACTTCCCACACCACAGTAAAACAAACCCAAAGACAATAATTAAGACAAGACTAACCCTGTAAACTCAAGAAACTTCAAAAAGCCCAGTAAAACTCCATATTATCATATCTGCTGCTCTGAAATAAAAAATTACAGCAAAAGGTTGGTGTGCACTGTATGTAGGCTGCTCAGGAACCACTGCATTTGTCAGCATGCAATTAGACAGAATAAAATGTAACAGCCTCTAAAGGCACTGTCATCATTTCATATGCCTTGCAGGTACAGACAAACACACATACTGGTGACATGGGTTGATTTACTGAATTATTGCAAAATACAATACTTTGCAACCAATACAGAGCAAGTCTATTCAAAAACTATTAAATACATGGTAACGTCAGTGTCCTCTTATGGTATCAAAGTAAAAAATGTTAAAGTTTTAATAGCTGGAATATCAGATGATGATCTTCACAGAAGAGTAACAAAAGCACTGGTTGAAATCACACTCCAAATACTGATTTAGATGTGGTTGGTGTATGATCTATGCAGCAACTTTAGGACTGGAGTCCAATACTCAAGGCTGGCTATGGTTCACTGTACTCCTGCATTTTAAAACTTTCCATTACAAAACAATCCACTACTTAAAGTTCTTGCCACCACCACTCATTTTGCTGCCCTGAATTAGCCTCCCTTCAATGACTGACATCAATGAGGGACAGTCTCTGGAGGGCCAGTTCAGATGTCCCCATAGCAGCTGGGGAGATAAGAACATCAAAAGCAGGAAAGTAGAAATGAGAGGCAGTGACAGAACAAGCAGTTAAAACCAGGACAATGTATCTGTGACTGTTAAAAAATTCTGTTCAAGCAGCAGAATTCACACATGGATGCTTGTTGCTAAACAGCTCAGTGATTTGTCGTTGTAGGTGTTGCACACATACAGAATTCAGCAATAGCACAGTAAATGATAAAATCTGGATCACTAATTTTACAGCAGTGATCAAAAGCACCTTTCCAATGCCTGACAGTGCAAAGTTCACAGCCAAAGACAACGGGGCTGAAAATACAGTTGTCAATCAGCAGAGGACTTGTGAGAACAGGTGTGAATTCCAGCCAGGACTGCTGACAGAGGATACAAAGTGCCATTTTCCTAGCAGCACTTGAATAGTTTACTTGTTTCCTCTCTCTGTATCCATCCCTCTTTTAAAGTAGTAAAAAAAACCCAACAAAAAACAACAACAAAAATACTCCAAAACCAAAAAACAAAACCAAACAAAAACCCCAACCCAAACACAAAAAATAAAGTAAAAAGACTTAACGGGAAATATTTTTAAAGGTGTTGTCAAACAACGTTTCTTCACGGCCAAGCTGTTGTAATAGCATACAGAAGTCAGCTTCCAACAAAGTAACACTTCATATTTGCTTTTCCAATATTTTTAGGGTGCAATTCAGCAGTGTGAGCACCAAATCTGCATTTACAAAATGTGTGCTTGTCCCCACAGGCAAGTAAATATTGTACTTCAGAATCTGCTTACACATGTAAGCTTTGTATACATAGTTGGTGTGCATACACCTTGCAAGTACAAAACAGGTTCTCACCTTTGGAAATCACAGTATTTAAATATCTAAACCACTAGACTTCCAACCTCTTGCTTTGGTATTGACTAAATAGAAAATTTACAATGTCATTCTTCAGTCTTACATTGAGTTATTAACCAAGAAAATAAAAAAGAAATCTGAGTATCCAAGGAAATCTACAAATACATTCATCGATATGTAGCACATTATGAATAAGGAGACAATACAAGCAACTGCTACAGTATGAATGAAAAACAAGTAGTTGCAGGAAAGCCTGAAAGTCTTCTTAACACTTTTTTCTCATGTAACATTTAATCTTCTACTACATTAGTTCTCAAGGTGTACACTTTATGTTTGATTGAAAAGGGGAGGTGGAAAATGAAAAGCCTCTGAAGAATTGAGCAGCAACACATAAGTGCATTGAAAACATTGATAATCTGTGGCACACAGGAATGGATGGATTACATATGAGATTTTTTTCTATTTACAGTATCACACACTTGTATAAAGTCTCTGTTTGCATTTTTTTAGTACTTAGGCTGTGGCAAATCACAGTAATATTATTCACAGAAAAAAGGAAATCACATTTTGTTATTAAGATTATGTGACAAAAAGGGGTGTTACTTATTCTTGCTTAGGCTGTCTAACCCTGTGAACCCCATGAATCCAAAAATCTAATTGGCACACAAACTTTTTGATAAGTTAACATAGAACAGATTGCTCTTGATTGTTTACCTCTTGACCTAATCATTAAGTTCAGTGCTGGAGAATTATCTGCTTTGCAAGATGTCAGAATTGCTACATCAAAACAAACAAACACAAAACACAACCCAACACACACACCAAAGAAAAAAAACATCCTGTAGAAAGAGTAACTTTGCTGTTGGGTAACTGGCTGCATGATAGGCAATATCAAAGCAGGGGGATATATCTGTGTAATACCATTCTGTCCTTTAGACACCAAAGACTATGGCAAGCCTTCACAAATAATTACATTTATGGCAGTAATAAGCAACTCAATTTCAGCAAAAAAACTGCCTTATCATCAGGCTTAGCAGGGCAGAGCCTTCAGAGCAGTTTCTGTTATCAGTGTGAATACTGGGATTTCTGTCTCCAACAGAGACAGAGCCAAATTAGAGGGAAGAGGGAAGGAACATTATACACAATGTGACACAGCTGAAAAAATTAGGTATTTGCACTTGAAGATGTAAAACACACTGTGGTGAAGAAGGAAAAGCAACTAAATGAGATGGCCCTCTACCTTGCAACAGGTTTTCTCTAAGTATTATAAAAACTCAAAAGAAATGGAATACATAACAATCAAGCGGAAAGAAAATGCAAAACAAAATTAAAGAAATGTGCTTGAAGGTCATTTCCACATCTTTTAAAAGAAATCTGGACCCATTTCTTTGCTGGTAAAACCCTGCCACCAGGTCTGAAGGGCCTTTACATGAGAGTAAGTAGATGGATATAAGTATGGAAATTCTAAATGCTTACTACAAAGAAAATGCTTACATACAAAAGTTTAATTGTGAGGCTGAGGGACAGAGTTACTTTTTGTCAAAGGATTGCATACTCTTCTAAAAAACAACAAAAATAGAGTAAAACAAAATGAAAAATTCAACCGTGCCAACTGATTATCAGTTTACTAACCTTTGTATTCAAGTCCTCAGCTAAGACATTAAAAATGCACTTGAAACATCAGAACATAAAACCGGGTGTACCTGCTATATCAAAATTATTTTTTCTTTCCAGCATATTCTCCACTGGCTTTTGGTGCCACATGCTGAAGAAACTAGATTTAAGCCAGTGAATGGCAAAAGTGTCAGAAGGCAAGGATTTGCAGTACACTGGCAGCTCCATCTTAACGATCTTTTTCTTCTAACACCTTCTTTTTTGACCTTTAAATTTAAAATCAATCTTCCATTTGGAAATTCAGAGCCAGGTCTGATTTTCTTTGTCATCTCTGGTTACACTGTAGCATATTGTTCAGAAACCATTCTTATTTCTTGCCGATTCCATTTGTTACTTTTGATTTGGAGTGACGATTCCTCCTTCTGGATGAATGGCTTTCACTATTGACTGAATGTTTTGGTGGACTATTGTCAACACCTGATGAAAAAAAAAATATATTTTTACATATGTACATATATTTGACATTGCAAGCTCTTACTTAAAAGACAGCGAGGGTTTCTAGAGCTACAACGTTTACAGTATGGATTAGTTCAAGTTAATACCAACTGGTTGATACTCGCACTCCATCTAGTGGCCTATTTTGATAAATAAAGCAACCTTAAAACTTCTGTAAAATTCTCCCTCCTCCAAAGAAATTGTTAAGTTTGCTATAGCAAAATATGGTGGTGAAACATCCTCCTATTTTAAATGTCATCACTAATTAAACAGCCACATTTTGATTATTGGCAGGTATTACTATCAGAAAGTAAGAACTATGGAGATGTGGTAACAGATCCTTATAGGAGTACATTTCTTGTCCTCAGTCTTTCATGCTACAGCCTACGTTTGACTCTGAGAAAGCAAATAGTTACAATGGAAACAGAAACAAGAATTCAAGAGTAAAACACAAAAGAGGCTGAAGTTCATAATTAATGAAGTAACAGAAAGACAGATTTGCTTGGCCAGATTTCACCAGCATATAAAAACATTTCGAGTGCAAGCACTTTTTCTCAAAAATATAAAAATCCACAAATTCACTAAACTGAAAATAAATTCATGTCAGAATCCATAGAAATCATGTATGAAATATAAAGAAGCTCTGCTGCAAGTGTTTTTCAAGCATATGATAAATAAGAAATATTTTTAATGATACAGACCCCTGGAGCATAAACTCTGAGAGGTGTGAACCTTCATATTTGTTCAATAGGCAAAATCACACTAAAGAGTTAATGGAGGAGGCAGGTACCTTAACTGACCTCTAGTGTAGGAAAAAGAAGTCACAGGAGGCAGCTGCTTTTGCTTAGGACAGAGAAAGCACAAACTACAGAGCACATTCTTGACTGTTTCTATCAAAGCAGGAGTAAAAGCAAAATTCACATTCATATATTTCAAATCAAGCATGTAATGTTCAGATGGAAAACAGGCCCACAGCAGTTATGAAATGCATAATGCCCTAAAACTACAAGAATGGCCTGGAATAACAGCAGAAAAAAAAAGTTGATTAAGTCTTAAAGAAAAAAATAAATAAAACAATAAAAGATTTCCAAGACTTAGGAGAAAGATGGCAGAAAAATCAAACAGCCTTGCAGATGATTTATCTGTACAGCT
Organism: Heliangelus exortis; assembly: GCF_036169615.1. Taxonomy (NCBI): domain Eukaryota; kingdom Metazoa; phylum Chordata; class Aves; order Apodiformes; family Trochilidae; genus Heliangelus; species Heliangelus exortis. Next base: position 128,474,957 of record NC_092423.1, on the reverse strand, counting down.
CCTGTAGGTCTGTTTAAGTAAGTCCAGTTGTCTCCAAACAAAGTTTCTCAAGTCTCATTTCCTAGTGCTGAGCTACCACTTCAAGAACATAAGTACAAAAGTGTAATACCTCTGCTGAATTTAGAATGAAGCCAGGAGGCATCTGGACTGTATGGGCTGTCTTCACTTTCTGATAAGGTCTGCAAAAACAAGGACACATGTCATTGGGATGCTAGTTCTTGTGATCAGCACTTCTCCTTTTTACAATTAGATTTGCAAATTTAAACTGTGGCAGAAGTCCTCATAAAACATTCAGCCAGTACTCAGAACTTCTGTTGTCTGTATTAAAAGGTACAGCATAGATGATACAATAAGAACTCACCACTTGCCACATGATCTGTTGTGTAACCAAGTATTCTTAATATTCCCCTAGCATTCCACCTGTACAATGGGAACATTAGCTAACCATTCATCCCTGAACTCTTTGCTAAAATTACAGCCTCATTTTGAGTAACTAAGAGGACAGCATTCTTTAGAAACCACAGTGTAACTTGGGATCTGTCCAAGTCCTGCTGAATTCAGAGTTCTTTCTATTGACTCCAGTTAAACTCTGGACCATCCACCCCCAGCCCCCATTTACACTGGCTCTCGTAAAGAATTCTAATATCTAGGAGATCTGCAGTTTTAATTCTGATATAAATCAAAACCAGGCTTCTCAATAAAGTACCTTTTCTCGGTGGCCGTAGTATTCTGCATACCAAACCATACCATATAAACACAGGAAAGTTGTAAAGGCCTAAACAAAGGAGGGGAAGAAAAAGAAAAAATAATCCTTAAAACTTTATCCAAATCCCTTGCTGGCTGAAGGTCTCAAGAGTTCCTGGAGATTCCGTATTCAGAGACTTTCCTGCTTTATTTCTCTCTTACCCATCAAGATAAGCAAGGCTTGTGCTTCAGTTTCAAGGTATCTGTACATTCTGCCATCATGGGCTATGTGTGGGCATGAAAATACATAAACATCACCCAGATAGGTGCAGGATACACTGTCTTGATTTTTGTTCTCACCCAGTGCAACCATTATACAAAGGCAGTTGGTAGGTGCTTATCAGTATATTCTCAAGAACAACCAGTCTGGGAGAAAAAGAATTCTCCTCCCTGCCCCATGCTTCAGGCAGGGATACATGTTTGATTTTGTGGTGCTCTGATCTGGGAAGCAATTTGATACTTTTCTCCCCTGAAGTCTGAAGAATAAAATCATCACGCAAAATAAGAAAATAATAAATTCTAACTCCATGTTCAAACATGTTCAAACTGTGTTCCCCACTAAAGAGGACAAGTATTTATTTGTTAGCCCATTACAGATGCTTTGTTTTTTACTCAGCAATAAAAATGTGTTTGGCATTGGAGTTACAACTTTGGCAAGACAAACATCTATTTACTGTTCTTAAATGGACAATTCCTGCTGCATTTGCAGTAATCACACTGACCTACAGAAAGCTGCAGGCTGAGTGAGAATGGTTTACTTGATGAAGCAGAGCTGCTTAAGCAGTTGTAAGGCTTCAGTGTGAGACAACACAGAGTACTTATTAATACTATTTATTAATTCCTCCTCCTTTCCAGTGGGCACTATAGGAAGTGCCTTCAAAGTTAGCCTCAATAGAACTGACATTTTCTGTCATAAAGACAGAAAGCCCTACAACTAGTGCTTGTTCCATTGTTAAGCACTGGTAAAGTGGCTATATTCTGATATGTGAAAAATAAAAAAGTTATTCTAGTCCTTTTAAAGTGTGTTCTAAATGATCGTGCATTTGCTTTTCCTAGGACATGCACAAAGTTCTTTACCAGCATTCCCCCACAATGATCCCCTGCTGCCAATGTTCCAGAGAGGAAGCTATTTAGATGCTTTCAATGCTTTTGTCATGCTTTATGTCTCACAAGAGAAATCTCACTTACCACACAGAGAAGCCAAAACACAACGTACAGAATTTGTGTTTTGGAAAAAAGATCTTGTCCAAACTTTATGCACACAATAGCTTCAAGGAAAGCAATAACCCTGTGGGTAAATGAAAGAGGGGAGGAAGGGGAAAAAAATTATTACAAACAGTAAGGATCTAACTTGTGAGATCATAACCCAGACCCCAGACTGTCAACTCTGAAGAAACAGTACTCTCCGGTGAGCACGCACCTCCCCAACACCATCATTAACTGAAATCCTTTGGGAAATTTATTTTTCCTTCTATACTTGTCCTCAGCATGAAGAGAATCCAAAAAGTGACTGACTGGCTGTTCACAATTCTACAAGCCTCTGCTTGTTGAGGGAACAAGCAACAGTGTTGTCAACAGCAGAGAATTTATGTTTATGCCTAGCACTGTGCTTCAGCCCTCACCAGGTATAAATTTATCAACAATTTAACAACAAGCAGACTCCCTGTTGGGTGAACTAGAACCATGCTTTGGGTATTTCTCTATTGGATGGAAATTTACTACAATTCCAAATAGGATACTTTGGTTGTTTCAGATGGATTTAATGAGAAAAGTGACAAGAAAAAGTACTTCAAATTCTCTGAGAATTCATGCATTTGTTCTGGTTTATGTGTAAACTCATGTACGTGTTACAGTATCAGAGGATTTGGGAAGATACAAGAGGAAAAACTGCCATACTTAGTTTGCTATCTGGCATTAAAAGAATTAAACCAAGTAATTCCTGATTATATCCAGATATATCAATTGCCAGATGTAAACACCTTTTCATTCTCAGAGCTATGGAGGCTTGCCTACACTTGTGGAACAAGGGGTTATAGATCCAAAACTTCCACCAACTGCCATGGAAATACATTTAGTTTGTACAGGTCCCTGACACAAAATTACATATTTTTAACAAATGCAAGAGTAAAAATGTGTCTAGTGCAGCAAAGGCATAGAAAATAGACTTTTCTCATGCTGAAGCATGTAATGAAGAAAACTATTAAATTTATAAAAGTTTTATACTTAATGTGTTCAGCAGTGACTCTGAGGTCATATATGAGCACATGCATGAACAATCCTCCTCACACATGTGCCTGCACACTCAACATCAGGTCAAGTGCTCCAGACTCCCAAGCTCTACACTGCAGGACACATTTTCTACCAGAATTCTCCAAAACCAGGAAGATGCCAAAAACAGCTCTACTGCCTGGCAGACAGGACCCATCCCCCTTTGTGAAAAGGGGGAGGAAAAATGTGTGCATGGCTTAACAACTAGTACTGCAGAGATGGTCCTGGTGCAAATAATAAATTACAACTTTCCCCATCCCATCTGGCATCACTTGCAGCATGATGAGTGGCCCCAAAATTTGGAATTGTGGAAGTAACACCCAATTGACCTATACTGCAAATTAATGAGGTGCACAGTAGTAAAAAACTGAGTGTAGTGTTACTCTGTTGGGTCACCAGCTATTTTTCTTTCTTGGTTTTACATTATTCTTACTGATCCAGCTGTAGATTAAAAAATAGTTAAACTGAATTACAGCAGTGGGAACAGAAAGACCACCATTAGGAAACAAACATGAGGGTATGATATACTAGAAGGCATACACAAAACAATAGGCTATTTCCAACAATGGCTTAAAAAATTGTAGAGCTGTTTGTGCTGCTTTATAAGTTTTCTCCATTATTCCTGTAAAGAATAGTTGGGTTAAGTACACTGTACAACAGGACAGCTATTAAAAATTAAAGCAGTAAATCAAAACATAGAAAAATGCTAACAGTGCTAGGTGTAAGTGTCCTATTGACAGGTGATGAGAACACTAAATACAAGAAAACTAGACACCATTAAGTTTTTATTCAATCAAAATAATCCTGTAACATCCTAACAAATAGTCCTTCTTGAAAGGCTTCATCTTAATTAAAATTGTGCCACTTCCAGCAGACATGTTACACTGTTCATGCCTTGTATCACTTACTGTCCTTCTGCTGAAAGCAATGTTACAGTATATGTAAAGTCCCAGAGCATACAGTTTCACAGCAATGCAAGGCACTAATTATTCCTATGGTTAGGCTGTTACAGAATCAACTTGTGCCTTTTGAAGTGTGTCTTGATTACCACAGATATGAATATTATATACAGTTGCTTTTAATTGTTTTAGAAATTATATTCTGGGTAGTTAGATTACTGGAAGAGAGCTCCTTTTGCAATGAACAGGAACTCCTACTGTTGCTCTGTTTTTTCTAGCATGTTACAGAGAAATGTAGGATCAAGGAGGATCCTGACTCCATGCACATTTCCCACAATTAGATAGGACTGTAGACAAATATTCTAGGGTAGTTCTTGTTATGCAATCACAAACATATTTAGACACCTATTTAGTAACATACATTACGTTAATATGTTCAGAGAGAACATTGAACCAAGGAATACAGTTTCTGGAAGTCTTGACAATTTTTCAGATCCAGAAGGCAAACACTCAGCTTCTTATTTCCTCTCAATTTGTAAAAGATTATGTTCACATTTTCTCTTGGAAAGAATGAACTTTTTGAAACAAAAGTTCATCTTTCTTTCATCATAGTGCAAAATTTGAAAATTCTCCCTCCAGAATTATAGAATTGTTTTAAATGTGTCTTCTCTAAGACTAAAATTACCATCTATAGTTGAGAAAAATTCCTTTTTCATATAAAAATTTTAATTCCTAAGTCATTTAAATATGTGGTTCAGTAACAAATCTGCATTCAAATGCATATCTCCAAAATATGAATAAAGTTGCCCTGTAACTACTAAGATGCTTATGCACAAACACAGCAAGGTTATTTTCTAACCATTGTGATTCTAACTATAAATTAAGCAGTCATAGTGAATTTGTCATTGGTTAGTTAAATTCAATACAGATTGCTGCACCCTGGTAATTTAAAAAAAATCCCAGGCCTTTTTAAGAAGCTCATATGTTGCAGACTCTTTAGGAATTGTAACACATGTTTTATGGAGAGGGATCCTCCCTAAGTAAGAACGGGAACAGAGTGAGTACTTTTTAAATGTCCACTGGATGTTATTGTCATGACTTGAAGACAGTAACAGAGCCATCCAGGAAGGTGGGAAATCCATTTAAAGAGGTGAACATTTAAGTCCAGCCAAACCCACAGAGACATGAATCATGTTCTCCAGGGTACATTTAAAACAAGAGTAGAAATCTTTTCGGTTACATTGCAGCACATTCTGTTCTCATCTCAATTAAATGTTGAGAAAGGGGCTTGCATTACAGTGATGTAGTGCAGCTGGAAACATGCCTTCCAGTCCAGAGCTGTTCCTAAAACTCTAAAATCCTGAGACTAACAGTAAAGATGAGATAAAGCTGCAAGAGCACTAATTTACATCTGAGTCTTTTATGGCTCATTGAAATGCTATTCCAATTTAAAATAGTAATACTTTCTTATATTAAACACAAAAATGCTTCAATGAATTCTGGAAAAGAGACACTAATCTTGGCAAGGAGAATGAAATGGCTGTCTTAATTTAAAACTGTTGCCATCAAAAACTAAAATAGTTTCTCAAAATATGTATTTCATTTTTTTTCTTTAAGATGTGATTTAGGATCTTGTATGTTTTCCTATTTGTAAGCTTCCAAATAAAAAATCAGAGGGTACACTACCACACTGTTTATTTACAAGTGTTCTGGTTTTGACAGGACAGAATTAATTTTCTGTCTTGTAATTTTACTTTCAGTTAAGCCTCTTCTAAGTAGCTGCACTTGCTGAAATTAATAGCAAGTTTCTCAGTCAGTGCCTGCTTCTAGGACTGATAATGCTCAATGTTTATAATTACAGCTAGAGACTGGTATGCAGGACACTGCTCAGTTCTCAGGAACATCTTGTGCTCTGTAAAGAGAAAGGGAGTGAAGAGGTCACACCTGCAGCCCTCCTTCAGAGAGAAGTGGACAAGATGGGTGACCAAGATTGACCAAATGGGGTATTCCATCCCATACACACCATATTCGGTATAAATTTGAGGGATCAGGAGGGCCAAGCCCCTTCCTCTTTACCCTTCACCCTTCCCTTTGGCCCTTCTTTGCCTGTCCCTGTTTGCTTCAGCATCCTGGGAGGATTCCATCCATTCATCTGCCTGTAATCTCCATCCCTACCAGCCTGAATCTGTGTGTTCCTGCCTCCAGCTCCTGACTGCTGCTGACTCCAGGAGTCCAGCCTGGACCTTCCAGAGCTGCCCTGCAGCCTTGGTGGTGATGTGAGCATTACATTGTGGGAAAGGGGGAAGGAATGTGGTACCGTTTTTTGGCATATTTGTATATATTTAATAATTCTTCCTCTTTGTCATTACTGTTTCACTAAAGCTGTGTAGTTTAGTTTCCAATCCATAATTCTTCTCCCTTATTCTCTCTTCTTCCTTTATCAGGGAGAGGATGGGGCTTAATAGAGAGCATCACTCATTCAGTTAATTGCTGGCCCAGTGTTAAACCATAACAAGAAGCTTTTACAATGCTACAACAGAATATGTTTTAGGTTTACAGAAGAGTACATTTCAGTCAAGCTCTGACCTTGAATGAGCCCTGAAGCTCTCACCAAAAGCAATGCAAACTCTTCATTTAAAGGTCTCCCCCAGGAGACATGTTGAAAGAAACTGTACCCAAAGTAACCCTTGTTCACAGTGTTACTCTTTTCCCTCCTCGAGAATAGCATAAAAACAGCTGATAACCATGGTTTGTTTCACTGTCTTCTCTTATGATTTTGCTAAAAGCAGCAATGCCCACCTTGACAGCCACAGTATTTTCTCCAATGCCAGGCAAGGACGAGAGGTAAAAACCTCTCATCTCCTTCTCATCTGACTGAGAATATGGGCAGCAATGCCAATGCTACTTTGAAGGACTCTAGCTTTATCCAGCAGTTTCTTGTTCTTCCATCTGCTCTTCTCCTTACTCATTCCATCACTTCCCATGTCCCACCCAAAAATCCAGATTGTTCTTTTTCTCTGAACTTGCAACAAAAGGGAAGTCTTTCCATATTGTTCTTCATACTAAAACCAACACAAGACAACAACTGGCTTCCTGCTAAGCCTGCTCCTGTGCTGGACACATCCTTAACACTTGTCCAAGTGCTTCAAGAATGCAGCAAGAACACTTACCCAAAAACCCAGCACTGAGTTCCCACCCTCTTGCACTGCGTATCTGTGAGGTAAGCGTAGTATTGCCTGAGAAGGGAAAGAAGAGAATTCTTCAGTGAAGTTGGAAGTCCCCAGAGTATTTACATTAAGAATATAAGTTTATGTTACAAATGTATCTACACTGAAAATGAAGTGTTGGTGGTTAAAATCACATGCAATCACACTGGATGTCTACCAGATGGCTTAGACTCTAATAGGACAGATTATCACATCAATTGGATAACTTGAAGCAACACAGAAAACAATCCTGAGAGCAAGGAAAGGGAAAGTACCCAACCTAGTAGGCCAACAAAGCTACATATTTGTCTCTTGCATCTCCATTGAATCTCCAAGACTTCTAGACAAAGTGCAACAGCTTTGAAATAATTAGAGAATCCTCCACTTTTTCCAGTTTATCTATCTTTAATTTATTAACAACTGCATTTTCTTGAGAACTGTAGGTTTAAATTTTGAGAGAAACTGAATATGGCTGCTCTGTATTCCAGATGAGCACTCTTACTACTGACATGCTCTCCAAAAAAACAGAGTAAAATTTCTCACTACTTTGATAACGGCCTGGAGACCATTCTGCTCTGTTCTTTGTTTCTAAATGTTAAGAATTTAGAGAGGGGAATTCCTAAGAAGTAGGACCAAAGTTCTTTTTCTTCATCTCCAATTTCCACCGAGAGATGGGAAGCCAAGAGTTATTACTTTAGCAACACCAGGACTTTTTAAGAATAGACTGCTACAGGCTGGCATGTGCCACAAAAGGACTTAAAAGCTCACCTACACAGGAGCTCATAGGATGATTAAGGTAATTTAGTTAACATGAAATCAGTGCACTTAGCTTGAGACAAACAGCTGCACTTCAGGAATAAACCAATGCATGGGTGCCATTTAAGTGTTCAAGGTTATGTCACTTTACTCATGAGTGGGAAATTCCCTGCCTCTAACTGTAGAACTGCCTGCATTCTGTCTACCTCCAGCTATGTCACAGGAAAAAAAAGACCCACAACTAAGGGGACTCTGCTAATTTTGTGCTATGCATACTCATAGCATACTCTGCTATGAAAGCCCAACCTCCTCTACCCTCACTCAAAACTATAAAACATTTCTATCATTTTCTTCATGAAGGAAAGAAATAAAGTGAAATACTGGGTGTCCCTAAAAGCAGGTTAATGTTTTGACACAACTGTGTATATACTGTTGTGTTACTCAGAATAACCTAATGCTCTTTTTTCTTGTAACACACTAATATTTCATGTAGACTAACAGAATAAGAAGGTCTGTTAGAAAACTCAACAGCTCTATTTTTCCTCAAGTACACTTTTGTGAGCATCTGATTCATCAACTTGGATATTTTTGCAGTCCTCAAGGATAATATATGCAGCTAACTCACAACACAGGCAGATGCCATTCAAGCAGTAGACGGAACAGACTGGTTCTGCATCCCTATGGAAACACAGATGTTTATATACATTTTATCTTATTAGTTTACTTGGCAGAAAATACACTTACTGAAAAGTGATGATTGTTTTGCTTTTTGTGGCAGCAATAGCATAAATTTATTGAAATGCACTGTATTTACTCACAAACCATATGCATTTCTTGGATGCTCAAAGTCAAGCTACTTAAAACAACCCAGCAACAAAGTTACCTCACTGTGGGTGCTGTAATGATTCCTATGAAGAGAATTCTTCCCCAGCTTAGAGGATGGCTTGCTTGGAACACAAAGATATGCTTTAAAAAGAATGTGTTCAGCTCAGTCAGCTTAAAAAAAGAAGAAGAAGAAAAAAGTTAGTAATAGCATTCAACTTACATAGCTCTTAATGAGCTACTACCAAAAATGTACAAAGATTAATATGGGATACTAAAACAAAGAAGAAAAACTATTTATGCTCTACTATAGCCCTGCTGTCTAGATCGAGGATTTCAATAATCCCACTCTCAGACAAATAGCCCTATGAAAATATTTGCTCTTTCCAGAAGCCATTAAGGGACAAGAATTCACACTTGTAGAGGTCTTTTAATAACACTCATAGTCTCAATCAGGTATGAATGACTGAGGCAAATTTGGTAGAGGACTAGAAAAGATTATATTAAAAAACTCCAAAATTATCAAACATTTCCAGTTCTCCTTTTAAAAACTAAATTAGGCAAATTAAAACAGCCAATAGTAACCAATCTGATGGCAGCTTTGATTTCACAGAATTTATTTCTTACCTGCCAAATGATCATGAAAAGATAGATTCCAGCCACTCTTTGAAAGGAAGACTTGGGGTCAAACCAGCGGACATAGGTCCAGCTGGCTGGGGTGAACTGTAATACAGCTCTTTTGATTTTCCCTGTGGTTGTGTGAATGTCCCTAGAAAAAGAGAATGGCTGGAGTAAATGCAAGGAATAAGCAAGAAAAAAAACCAAACAAAAAAAGCAGTAGCCAGTAGCAGTTATTGAGGTGTAAGAACAATCACATTTGTTTGCTGGACACTAAAGATCTTGACACACACAACTGTGTACCAGGCAAGGGTGAATAAGAAATATAATCTATTAAGCATTCCTGTCAGGGTGCATTCTGCTATGAAAGCCCAACCTCCTCTACCCTCACTCAAAAGTACAAAACATTTCTATCATTTTCTTCATGAAGGAAAGAAACAAGGACTCCAATTCTGCAAAGGCTAAACAGTTCTCAGAACAACTGACAAATCTGCAAGTAAGACAAGAAAGCAGCACAGAAGTTCAGGTAAGGTATAAATCTGAACGTTAAGATTTGAGCTCCTTTTCTGTCTCTCAAGGCAATTTGGCAATTCACTCCACTTGATCCTGTTTCTTCATTACCACTGGTAATGTGCAGATGACCACGCTTGCCACCCCTTGGAGGGAAAAAGGCCAAAGAAGGGCAAAATACTCTGATAGAAACTGTACCTGGACAACTGGGAACTGAAATTAGGCCACAAGCTGTTGCCCTTTTACATGACAAATGCTAATTTATTTTGTAATTACTCTGTTCATTGTAGAGGGTCAGCAGTGGGGTAAGGTGATTCACAGGACAGGTAAAGTCAGCCTGATTCCTCCTCTGCAATTACAACCAGTGCTGACAGACTTTCACACTAATGCTTCATCAGGATGAGCCCAAAGCTAGTTTAAAAACATTTTATAACAAAAAAATAATTACAATTTGTATTGTTCGCTGTCTTTTTCAAAGTTTAAATTGTATAAAATCAATTGAAAATACAGTTTTACTACTTTTTCATTTGGCATCAATATTCATAACTTTGATTGCAAAGGGAAATTATATATAAATATCATATTTACAAATAAATGCTGTGCAGTACCATTACTACAAGATGCACTTTCTACATTTAAAATAAATTTACAATGTTATTAGCACATGAAGATTATATGCTATTTCTATACCACATTCATTTTACATATGTGGAGAAGAAGATCTGCTTTCCGAAGGAATTAATTTAGAATTATAAGATCAAACATAATGTTTATGAAGCTTTTAGACCTACTTGAAGCTTGCCCAGTGATAGGTCCTCATCTCCAAGAAGCGACAAACTACCATGCCCAACCAGATGCCACCCCCATTACAAAGCAGGATGTCCAAAATTACTTGATCCCACCAGCATTCAGCAAAATTAGGCAGAAGATGCATGAAGAAGAGCTACAGAATACAGCAAAAAGATTCTGGGTGAGGAACAGCATAAAATTCACACAAATTTACTTTTTAAGTACACATTAAAAAAATCAGCTTTTCAGTACAGGTCCTACTTCAAGGACATGAGCCACAATCACTGAAATTTGATGAGCATCTTTCCACTAACTTCAGAAGGCCTTGGACAGAACCACCCAAGACATCAGTTTCCTTCTCACCATTCTCTGTTGGGGCTATGCTGTATATAAGGATGTCATTAAGCTCATGGCCTCTGGATGCTGATACACAAAATATTTATACAAATGCAGACAACAAGCAAAACTATGACCTTTCTTGGATGAAAGGTGTTTTGTGCTTTAAAAAAAAAAAATTGAAGAGAATCTTAGTTTTGAAATATAACAGGTGTTAAATCCTGAGGTCCAACATGCTTTAGTACTGACAGTTGTTACAAATGCATCAAATTCTACAGACTGCATCTTCTTGCTGATTTAGAAAACATACTACTTAATACCATTTAGCAAAAATAAAACTCTTTCTTATATTTAAGCTTTTTACAGTCACTACATTTCTTAAAAATAGTAAAAGTTTAATCAATGCTTCAGATAACACAAATACAGCCAGAAAGGCCCAAGAAGTTAACAGGATATTGCACTCTCCTTTCCTATTTGGTCTCTGATAAGTGGTAACAATGAAGGTACCTTTATTGTAAAGATACTGGAAAACAGGCCAGAAGCAAACCAGTATCTGACTGAAAAGCTAATGTCATCTGAATATATCAAAATATATTCAGTTCCCTACAGATTTCCTCTGGAAAGTGTACAGATCTGTTATCTCTGAAGCAATCTGTTCCTTTCTAAATCCTCGACTTAACTGAAGATCACTGTGAGGCATTAGTAAGGCAATTAAATGTATTTACAGATACTTTTGGCAAGTTTACACTTTTGATAGAGTAACATCAAAATATAGACACAATTTACAGAGAGCCAGAAATTGATTCAGCACCTCTCATTCTCCTTTAAGAGAAAATGAATGAATTCTCTATTCCACAGGAAAAATCACAGCAGCCAAAAAACCAGACTGAAAATGCAAGCTTTAAACCAGTAAGACACCCATGTGTTAAGTGCTAGCATTGAAATACTCAAGGAAATCCATAACAAAACACATAGCAACCAAAATAAGGTTATTTCCTCCACAAAACCAGTACAATTTTTGTCAGCTAACATATACATACTGTGTCTGTGGAAGTTCATTGGTATGATTTTGAAATAAAGTATCTTTTGTTAACAAATGCATAAATAAAATATTGAAAAAATCTGATGTGGGAAAAGCTGCTAGAAGAATGTTTTCTGTACACAGCAAGAATGAATACTGGTCCATTCATAATAAATTAGAGTGACTGGCATGGACAGTGTCAGTTCCTTTGAAAACTCTTGCAAAAGTGCATCAAAGCAACTTGGTTTTCTATGACAAGTCTCCCAGAATTTCAATTTGTGGAAAAGAAAACCTGAATTTCTCTCCATGACCCAAACTATAAAGTATTGCTCAGTATCCTGATACACCTTCTCTTTCACATTTTAAATTAATTTGACCTGAAAGTGCACAAAGCTATGAATCACAACCTGTAATAATCCAGCCCAAACCACCAAGTTACAGATTGTAAGGCAGCAAAAGCCAGAGCACAGGGGTCAGGCAGACCACCTCTCAGGTGGCAGCTGTTTCATCACAAGAGGCCAAGGTCTGCCTGCATCCCAACCTTAATCCAACAGCATGGAGCATCAGCCAGGTGTCCCATTTCAGAACAGGGAACCAGCTGAAATCCATTAATGCTAACAGGAGATGCACCCTACCTAACTGCCCTGATAACTTCTGAAGGGTTTTAATGATAGCCCTGAATTTAATGAATTACATTAAAAACCCATTTGAGTGGTGATTACCTCTCTATATTTTGAACTCTACCCAACACATTGTCTGTTCCAATAATACACCTTTCAACAGCAGGGAATGCTAGACACCCCATGGGGTGTCAAATTGAAGATGATGGTTGAGCAATGATCAACTGAATGATAAGAGCTAGCAAAGCTGGATTTCTTTTGTGGATGGGCACTTGTGAAATACCAGTCTTAGGCAGTTTCAAAATAGCTTTGAAAACAGCACATCCTTCAGTGCCACAGAAAATGAAAATGTGTTTTGAAAAAGAACCCATGACACCAGCATTTTCAAACCACAAAGTTTAATTTTAAACAATACATCTTTATCTATAATTCTGAATTATAAATGCCTCATCAGATGAGCCAAGCATTCTCAAGACAGCAAGCTCAAAAGAAAACTATGATTTTAAAGACTAAATTCAGGTATTTACATCTACACTTAGTACTTTAAGTGTGACAGGATATTAGACTATGCCATCCCAAAAGCTGATAAAAATTGTTTTTTTCTTTCTTCACTCTGAATTTTCCAGTCAAAAATTATAGTGAAATTCAACTCTTTTTTACAGAAATGCATACTTGGATTTTAGGTGACATGTATTCTACTAATCAAGCTGTAGTTTACATGCAAATTAAGATATTTAGAGTAGCAATTAACCAGCCTGAATTCTTAAAACAGATTTAACTATAAGAACTAGCAGTCTAAGCAACAGTCAAATGATTCAATCAACTCAAATATCTGCATTTTTTAGCCAAAATGGGATTTGAACGTGCCAACTGTGAAATTACTTAAGTGCTTGGGAGAACTGTGGTAAAGATGGATTACAAAAATAAGTCAATGGTCCTCCAAACCATAGAGCTGCAGACTACACTGCATGTGAACTAGTTTAGGTCCAGGTCTAGTAAAAACCACATTTTTATGTCAGTGACAATGTGAATTATGCTTGTGATTTAACTTAAGTGGCTGTGCACTCAGGCCTCTCAACAGAAAACATCACACTGGATGTTCCATATAGATTTCTCCTCGTGGGTCCCCACACCTTCCTTGCAGATATCCTGCTACATCTTCACTGTAGAGTATGCATGACTATACCCAGTGTGCAATATTGCTGCGTTTGGGGTAAGGGAATCAGGACAGCAAATCACAGGTACTAGAAAGTGAAAAGGGAGAAGTGCTCTGAATTTGGGAGTATTAGTCAACATCTGAAGCAGCACTGAGTGTTTAGTCCCAAAACAGCAGAAAAACAAAGCATGGATGGCACTGGCAGGCAGGCCTGGTCTTAAGTAGCCAGGCAGTCACTTAACCTAAACCACAGCTTCCTTTTGTTCACTAATGCAATTACACCACTTGCTCAGCATCTGGTTTATATGGTTTAAAATGTAGATGTATACTGAGAACCAGTGAGTCAGCCTTCTAATAACATTCACACTTTCCACATGATCACTTAAGTCTCACACTGGTTTATCATTAAGATAAGTGGGTGGCCTACCTCAGTGAGCTCCCAGGTGATGCTAATAGTCCAGCACAGGCCATAGCTGCGGATCAGCAAAGCCTTCATAGCCCAGCCCCAGAAATGCCCAAAAGCAAATATATCAAAGTGGCTGAGGATTCTCTCCCACGTGATAACATGGCAGTTCACAGCATACTCCTGTTAATGAAAACAACACAAAAAAACAAAACAAAAAACCTCAATGAATATGTCACTTCAAAAACACTAGAATGAAGAAACTTCTTTCTATTTAGTACAACAAATCTGAAATAATAAGGATATTAAAATAAGCGTTATTCCACTTTCTTGATCTTCTAAACTCTTCATGAAAGCTTTCAGTTGTAAGAGTTAGTGTCATCACAAAGCAACTCTAATTTAAAGGGAGATAGAATAGACTTTGGTGCCTGAGGGAGCATGTATTCCTTATGGGACAGAGGAACAGCAGGAGAAGTAAAATCAATAGAGTAAAAACCAGCAAACAATACATCAGAAAATAGTTATTTGATTTTAACATCTTGATTTGAAGTAACTACCATTCCCCATTTTTGTGCTGTCTGTTGCTCAGGTGTGGCACATTAGTGGCTAATCCTCATTAGTTTGTGATGTTACATTACTCATCTCAATGTTCATTTGAGTATCTTTTGTGTCTTATTTTCCTCATGAAAGCAATTTCCCAGAACACATTCCTATTGAGAAAATTCAGTCACAGGGCTGAATTAAGAAAAAAAAAATTAAAATCAAAGGGAACTTGCAACTGTTCCATCACAAATTAGTAGTAGATTCCTTAAGAATATTCATTAATATTCTGGTCATCAGCAACAAAACAAATGTGTTCCCTCATCATGTTGTACAGCGAGTGACAGAAATCACTGCTCAGCTAAGAGGAATCTGTATGCAATTAGGAGGCTGCATCTCTGAGGTTCTCTTATCACTGGGCACAAACTAAACTATTCCTAACTAGAAACACAGGTTTATAAAAGTACCCACTCTCTAAGCCTCCTAATACACACATTGCCATCTACAGGTGACAACGGAGAATTGCTTAGTGATGTTGAATTTAGAATTCTCTTTCAGACAAGAACTATTGCTAATCCTGCACAAACGAACAACAACCAAGCTGAAAAAAGGATGACAGAGAAAGATTCAAATTCCGGCCTCCATAAAGAGAAGAATGCACAGTTTCATGCAAACACTTGTATCAGGAGGTTGCCAAGTCCCACTACAAAGCTGTAAGTAACATTTATTGCTGGTGCTCCCTGAAGTGAGAGCATGATATTGCTTCTCACACATGCCAGTGCTGGTGCTGGTCACTCAGAGAAAGGAGCACCACCTGTTCTATAGATAATAATGCTGCAGCTTCAGTGCATGGACCCAAAAAGCTCTGAATCTGACTCATTTGCCAGAACGAGAAGCACTGAATGCAGGCTCGAGGTTACAACGTGGTATCTGAAGTTCTGTGAACACAGTGAGGTTACTCCAAAAGTAAGCTTTTTTACAGGGCTCTTGCTTTTTGGCTTCTATTTGTACTGGGGCTTTTTTAACCCCTCTCAATTTTACAGCTGCAACTCCACAGGTCATACAGTATCTTCTATACTCAAGCACCTTTGCCAGCCAGGTGCAAGAGACGAAGCTGAAGCTGTCATTTTAGCTGCACTTCAAAACTTTACTCCAACTTTAAGTGACAGTATCAGGATTTCAGGATTGCTGAATAGTACAGAGCAAGTTTCTGCAGACTGCTATAGTCAGGGAATCTGCTGTACTGAAGTTCTCTGTGAGTAGTAACACAAGTCCTCTCCTGACTTCAATCTATTTATTTCTGACTTCAATGACAGCAGAGACAGGTGAATCTGTCTTACTGACAGATTCCTTGTCTCAGCTTCCTTTAGTTGCTCAGCAACATCACAAACCTCCAAGCTCATGCTCCATTTAGCAATGTGTCCTCCCACCACCCCAACAGCAGACTGCTCACGCCTCACCACCATCACAGGTCTCCTACAGAGCAGAAAGTCACAGACCTACTCTTGATGTTGGAGCTGCACAACACGTAGTGTCCATCAGCTGGGTTGTAACATCTGAAGCATCCAGTTTTCCAGGTAAGAAGCCTGTGTGCAGCAATCACTATCAATCAACTAATATAAGATTACTGTAAAGATTTCCATTCCTTCTTTGGTGCTACAGGGCAGGAGTTTGCAGCTGCTGCTGATTAGGTGCTGTGCAGTAGTTTGCATATGTAGTGAATAGCTATTGGCCAAAGACAATTGGCCAAAGACAATTGGTCTTGAGGCATGATTTAGGTAACAGCACCTACTGCATAACAGGTGACCATGGTGAGCTAATGTGCAAACCCAAGGGCAAGGAAACACACTGGTTGGGTGCTGGGCAGCAGTTTGATGCAACAGTGAAGAGAGCAAGATTGACAGCTCTTGTTTTCTCCATGCAGTAACCCTCTTTTTCTTGGTGCTCAAGTGATCACACCCTCTTCTGCCTGACTTGCAAACTACCTCACAGACTTTTTCCAGGCCTCCTTTTACTACCTCAGTTCCCTATGATAGTGTCCAGACCTGAAAGGGAATGTTCTCTGAACTGAAAACACATTGCAAGCTGCTCATCAGGCAGAAGCAGCAGCATGGCTTTCCATGCCAGACCATGGCCTACAGAACTAACTCTCCAATGGTAATATCACCAGTGCTTAGAAGGCACCAGAGTCCTGCAGCTGCTGTATTTGAATTTCAACATACTCAGTAGTGTGCCAGTCCAGCACTAAGCTCACAGCACTAAGGCAACAAAGTTCTTTGAGTGCGGCATCAAAAAAACTGAGCAGGGAGACACACACCATACAGACCTCTCTCAGATACTACCTTGCTATGTCTGTTTTCAGTATCCAGGCTCCTTTCTATTAGGAACTATCTTTATATATTTAAAGGAATTCAAAGCAACTTCGATGCAAACATATTACACTATCCTGACTGCACTCTCATCAGAACATCTTCATTAGAAAAAAAATACAGAGAAGATCATTTTTCACATCAATTGATCTCAATGTAAAAAAACAGCAGTTGATTCTGTCAAGTATAGGCACAAACTTGCATCTTCATGTCAGTAAATACAGATTTATCCCTTCACACTCATGCAAAACAAGCTTAAAGTAGCCAAAACCTCCAGTAAAGTGCTATGAATACATACCATGATATCTGCTTCCCTTGTGGCATATCGAAGGTTTGGATCCAGCCAGTACATCACTGCTTTTACCTGCTCAAAGTTAAGGAAGAGCACGAACACCAGGAACAGAAAATAGAGCACACTGAGACCTGCAAAAAGAGTCAGTTTTAAAATGGTGTTCACCCACAAAACTCCTAAGGACACAGAGTCCAAAAAGCTGCTTAAGCTGTTGCTCTATACATGCCCAGTTTGCACGAATGAATTTTCTACATGTAGTGGCTACATGCAAAAAAGCTTAAGAGACACAAGTCAGATGGCAACCTCTGCACACCCAGCCCTCCTATAACCTCCTGTCTCAAGTGACAGACTATGGGCTTGACTGAATGAACCCAATCAAAACAAAATCTGTCTAATCAGTTTAGACACAAGCAGTACAAGCCCATGACCAGGAAGTTCTTCAGTAAGAGATTGGGTAAGAGATACATCAGGATCCCAGGACTGGATTAGCTCTGCCCCCTTGCTGTGAGTATTCTTGGTCTCATTAATGGAGGTCCCTAAACCTATTTGCAGACTTCAAGACAATGACCAATGTAATAATCCCACCTGGCATTTCTGAGATATGCTGGCAACATGGAGTAGCTATAAATATAAACTAATGCATGCTTGAGTTACTTTTGTAGGAGGGAATATTTGCTGTTTGAAGCTTTTAAAGCTAAAGATAATTGTGATTTGTTTTCACACCATTACAAACCATGAGACCCTACTGCATTTGGAACCACTGCCTCTCTCCTCCCAATATCTGAATAGATTTTTTTTTTTAATTAGAACTTATAAGAATTTAAGAGTCCTAGGTGTAGATGAGTGGGTAGATTAAGCTGCTATTGGGAGCGTATCTACTTAATTCACAAGTTCACAGATATCTAAGCTCACATTTGGAAGCAGCATATGAATACTAACACCATTTCTATAGTCTAGCACTCAAACTTACTTGTGTCCTGCAGCAATGTCACGGAAGGCAGAAAGATTAATGGGAATAAACTTAGTATCTATCATCCAAAATACACTATAGCAATTCTAAAAAGATATTTTTAACTATAAACAGATCCCCAGTCTATGCTAGAGAGTAATTCCCATTCAAGTACACACATATGGAGTGGTAAGTATATATACTGTCCTCTGCTATACATCCTAAAAACACATGGGGTAAACAGATGCCAAACTACAAGTACAGCCTGCAGGCAAGGGTGCATCCTGGAGTGTTGAGGACACTACTCCTGCCTTTCATCTACTGTAAGACCCCAAGCACAGCTAAGTAAGCAGCAGAAATAAGGAAAAAATGTTGCTGTTGATTCTACATGCTGTCTTTTCCCTAAAGTGCAAGAGCTCAAGCTCTGACAGTACTGACACCCAGAATGGCCTTTCAATTTACATTTGCTGAAACCTGAAATGAGAAGTTAGATGTGTGCTTCATAAACTTCATGAGGAGACAGATTCTTTAGCAAGTACTATCTGATCAGCAGTATCCTCTCAATGTCAACAGATGAGTAATCAGCTACTTTGGGAAACTACTTATTTTTAGCTATGTAAGGCAGTGGGAAGGAGAAACATAAAAAGAAACAGATCAGCTTTTAAATCAGATGTGCTTAATTCTTTGCAAATGTGCTTAAAGTCCAGGATATGCTCTGTGAACCCTGAATTATTTCAAAATAAAATTCCCTCAGTATTTCAAAATAAAACTAAAATAAAAATGAAAATGAAAACATTAAAAAGTAATACAAAATTTTAAAAATTAATAAAAATTAAAATAAAAATGAATGCTGCTAATACTTGTAGGTTTTTTTTAATCGTAAGTAAAGAATATGAATATATATGTGTTAAGAATATTAGAAAGTGTACATTAAGCTATGCAAAAATGAACAAGCTTATAAAATGATAGCATATCTTGACAATAATGAAAAGAAACACCCTACTACACTAGATTTAGTTAGGAGCTAACAGACTATATGCAGCAGCTATAAAAAAATAACTTTTTTGGGGTGGTGAAAAATTGCAGTAGGAAGGTGTGGCAGGGGGAGATTCAAAAGCACAAACACAAAACAGGATTTTAAGAGTATCAGAATGAATGATTTGATGATTTAATTTACACTGTCTTGACCCAGAGTAACTACAATAACATTCCCAAACATAATTAAGAATAGATTGCAAGCAACTGCTCAGAAGTGAGAGGGAAGTGATATTCACAAAAGTCAATTATGCACAATTATGTTTCATGACAGCTCCACTCATATGAAAGTTAAAACAGCCAGTCCTGCAGAAGCACTGAAAAAAAGTCAGAAACATAACTTACCAAAAACCATTCTCCATATTGCAGGGTGGGGACGTGTAAAAGGTCCTGTGGACA
The DNA here is from genome assembly GCF_036169615.1 of Heliangelus exortis. Lineage (NCBI taxonomy): Eukaryota > Metazoa > Chordata > Aves > Apodiformes > Trochilidae > Heliangelus > Heliangelus exortis. Next base: position 128,455,225 of record NC_092423.1, on the reverse strand, counting down.
GTAAACAAAAAGCCTATTAGAAAACAAACCAGTAAGAACCACAATCTTTTTTTCATTGTGTTTCATATGAGAATTCAGCATGAGCACCCATCATTTCTCCATCAAACTATGCAATATATCTGAATGCTGGAGCTCTGTGCTAAAACAAAAAAAAAAAAAATGGTTACAGCATATTTCAGAGAGGAATAGGAGTCAAGCAATTAGAAGGGAGTAGACAAAATTTTCTATTATTTTTATGGAGTTTTTTTTCATAAAAGTAGTGTGCTGTTAGCTCAGAAGACACCAGATGTCAGGTGGATCTCTTGAACTGGTTTCCAGACCACAGCTGACACCTGACTTGCTCCCAGTGAAGTAATCAAATAAAAATTTCTGTGTTAGCAAAGAAAGGTGGTGCTTAGGCTTTGGATGACAATACAATGTTAGGAAACAGACCTCATAAAAGCCTTCAAACAAAGTACGATTTATCTGAAAAGTAGTAAGATACCTATGTTCTTTAGCAGTGTCAATAATATTTACTTTAGAGCTAGTTATTGAACTGGCATTAGATTAAAAATCTCTCAGTGTGAGAAGGAGAAAAGTCAAGCCTATCAACAGTGGAAAATTTCTAAACAGGAACCATACATTTAGATAGCAAGAAGCAGATGATCAAATATTCTCAGCACACGCTGTGGACTGCTTTTTACCACCATACTCATAAAGCTCACTTTTCTGTCACTCAGTTTTTCAGGGAGTGCTTTGTGAAAAACATGAATTAATGATTTTTAAAATATGAAAAAATACATCCCAACTCTGAACTATAAAGCTGCACTGACCACAATCACTGTTTTTTCCTGAACACTGATAATCCTGAAACAGTTCAGGCTTGACCCCAGAATTATGTTCATGCCGACAGCAATAACTAGAAATGAAAAATAAAGAAATTTTTTTAAAAAACTTCAAAGCTAAAAGCAAACAAGACAGCATTTCCTCCACAGAATTAAGTAGTAAAAACAAGGGTTTTTCTCTTTTTGCACTTTCTGCTCCTCACACAGTTACCAAAACTTTTGTACAACTCAAATTTCTACTGAGCAACTGTGGTTTGACACTGTATCATGTGGCCATTTCTACCACTACCTTCTTAACACCCATTTATGTAAGGTGTTACACTTCCAAGAATTTATAGAACAGCTCTTCTGTTGAAACACACAGAGGCAGATTCCTTTTAAACATTATTTAAGGATCTGGCAGCATCATTACTTAGCTATCTGAGCTGCAACTATGCACCTGCAAATAAAGACACCCATTTTGAAAACCTGACTTCCTTTTTAAATACAGACAAGCTATAAATAACTTGCACTTTACTGTTATCTCTGCTCAGTATGACTGCAACCCATTTTTTCATCATTCCTTAACATGAAAGAACTCAAAAGAGGAAAGAAAAGCAAATATATTATAAGTGGTACTTAAATAAAAATAAATATAGTGGTAATAAAGAGACATTCACATGTTGTGAAAAGTGAAGGACAAACAGTATGAACCTTACTCACCATTAGGAAAAGCTAGAACACTGATGATTAAAAAGAAGAAAATCACAGAGAGGATACCCCTCCAAATATTATCCTCTGGGACAGAATCATCCCTGAAGAGACAGAAAACATCAAAGTGTTAAAGTACATTATAGGGATGAAATTGAAAGGCTCTGAAGATATCACATTATTTAAAGACTACATGGAAAGAGGTATAAGAAATAAACATGGTGGTTATCTAACATGTCAAGATAGTAACTGTGCTAAATGACTTTCACTCTGCACCTCTGTGTACCCAGGAAGTGGTGGCTGCCCCTTCCCTGGAAGTTTTCAAGGCCAGGTTGGATGGGGCCTTGAGCAACCTGGTCTGGTGGGAGGTTCCCCTCCAACCATTCTCTGATTCTCTGATTGTATATAATTAATACATGTGAGCCATAAGCATTGTTGGAAATCAATGCAGAAGCAATGACTGAATTTATAGACATTGAAAAAAATCTTCCTGCTTTAACATTCACAGAAACATCATTAAAAGTACTTTTCATAGCAAACAGAGACCCAGACCAAAAACTCTGCAATCCTGGATGCAATTCCTTGGTTTCCCTCTGCTGTTTTGGTGACACTTGCAATCATCTCCTTACCTACCCTGTCCTGTTCCCAATGCCAAATGGTCAGGGTGAGTGCAGAGAGGTGGGAAATAACTGCAATCAGCCTTTGGAAATAATCATTACACAGCTCAGAACCCATGTATAGCAGAGACTACAAAACTTTAAAATTCCAGGGAAAAACACCTGCATGCTTATAGACCTATTAAGCTAAAGTTCTGAATAAAATGCCATGTATTATTTGTGCTACTGACATGTTATGGGCAGAAGATACAATTCTTTAATTGGACTGAACTCTTATCTGGCAGGTAGAATACAGTACCAAACCCAAAAAAGCCCACCCAAGTCTTCTAACCAGCTATCATCTTTTAAGATACTTCAGTAATTCAAATAGAAACAAACTTCAGACTATCATAACATGCACACCTAATATTTCATAAAGTATGACCCACTACAACTCAAATTTAAGTTTTACTATCTGGGTAATTTAATGTACTTAGGATCAGTTTATCCTTTAAAATTTCTTTCTTTATTCTCAACCCATTATAACAGGAAAACAGCACATGTTAGAGAGGTAAATCTCTTCCTTGCAGAGTATCTCTCACATTGCTGGATTGTTCAGTAAAGAATCTGTGACAGCACAAAATGTTCCTTGCATTAGTTATTGGCCAGTTATTTAATATTTCTCACTTTGTCAAATTATTTCTGTTTCCCTCAAAATTGAATCTTAACAGCTCCATGGCAGACTTTCATCCCTGTGAGGCATTTAAGCACAGTGTCAGTTTAGCTGTATGAAGAAGTACATTAAACATGAGCAGTTTCTCTGCAGGCCTCAGGGAGTCCCCAGGGCATTTTTCTCTTTTTTACCAGATCAGTTCACATTTATCATTTCCCAGCATCCATACTGCAATGGCTGACACCTTCACCAGCTATGAACCCCAAGTTCCAGAGCTCAACTTTGGCTCACTTGGCAACATCAAGAGCCTCATGCCATCCAGTGCATTTCCCAGACAGAGTTTCAGGCTCCGATGGCTCAGACAGCAAAGCCATATTCTTATTTTAACATATGCAAATAATACACAGGCACTATCTGACAGGGGTAGAAGAAAGTGGAGGAATTTTATTTTTTTTTTCCCCAAGACAGAACAGATTACAAGTGTCACATCACTGTACAAATCAGCACAGCCAAGAAGGAAATGAAAGACCCTGTGGATCACAACACTTAACTATCACACCAGCTGGGCTGGAGGGTCCTCACCCTTGCGTATCAGGATTTTTAGTACTACTCAGGTTCAGGAAAGCTGTGCTAGTCATACTGGCACCACTTAGGGATGTCATATGTGGTGTTAAATTGCATTTTACTCCAAATGAGTGGTAGAGGAATTTCATTTTGGTTGCGGATACCTTTCAAAAGGCATAGGCATCCCATTTTCTTGCCAGAAGCAGGTAAAAACAGGTGGGACAAGGGACTCACTATTGTGCACCAGTTAGGGTAAGAATTATAGTGTTTGCCTGGAAGAACTATTCTGGGGAATGTTAAAAAGCAGGGAAGCAAAGTAAGTGCTGGAGGAAAGACACAATCACAAGAAACTGCAATCAGGAAAATGTGATAAACCATCTTCCCACTTAGCCTGAGGAACTTTGATGCTGACTTTGAAATATAAGCATTCATGCAGCAAAAACAGGACTTCTAATGTGGGAAGACATGAAAATTTTCTCAATTTGAATCCACTTTACAAGCAACATTTTTCAATTCTGTGCCTTTCTGGAGAACAAATAATAACAATAATAATTTTTAAAAAAGAACATAACAACTGCATTACCTTTTTCTCTCTCCTGCTCTTCTCCAGAGCACTATACTACACCAGCATGTTGCAAAAATGTAGACTAGTATGTTATTACATTATGAATTAAAAAAAAAAAAAAAACAAAAAAAAAAAACACTCAACGGAGGAAAAAATAGCTAGGACATTATAATTAGAGTGTGTTTAGGAAAAAAAAAATCTTCCATAAACTCTCCAAATATAAATGCACAATAATCCAGTTTCATCTACTCCATTAATCAAGGGATGTGAAAGACAACAGCCCTACATCCTCACAGCTCTTACTCCTGCTTTCATAAAGCCCTGCAACGTCACACCAGAAGCTACCAGTCCATCACCTTTCTCAGTCCTGTTGTTGTACTCCCGAAAATATTCCCTCCAGCACCACCCACCCTCCTGCTTGTTGCCTATGGGCTCAGAGATAACTGCATCCCTCTCTCCAGGAAGGGAGAGCACAGGGAAAGGGAGAGCCTCTCCACACCTCTGCTCCAGGCCTTAGCCTGCAAGCAGAAGAGTCTGTGCCTGGCTCTTCAGCAGGAAATAAGCAAGGCAGCTGCAGCCATTGACAGAAGCACTAGAAGGGTGTATTTAAAAACAGAATACCTTCTACTCCCCACTTTAACAAGTAAAGTTAAACAAGCATTTCTTTTTCTTGATTTTTAGTATTATTACTACCTGAAGAATATGAAGTCAAAGCCTCAATTTTACCTGTCAGGAAGGTAAAGGAAGGACCCAAGGAAGACCCCATGTTAAGGCTTGGTACATCCAAGGGAAAAGTATTTTCTCGGTTTATCTGAACACCCACATATTTCTGATATAAAACAATTATAGAAGAGACCAGAAAGACATTGAGGGAAGCAGAATTTCCTCTTCCTATGCTAAAGTTCCCGAAAAAAAAAAAAAAATTTGCTTAACAACACAAGTTTGTATGTATTTTAGAAAAACCCCTGCTTAATAAATTGCCCAGAATAGCTACGGAACAATTGACAGCACAAGGGAAACAGAGAATCACTTGTCACATCCTACTGGGAAGTTTACAGCACCTTGTGCCCAGGAGGTGGAAACAGAAGCAGTCACTGCAATAAGCTGATAGGAATAGAAAGACCAGACCTAGGAGAACATACTATATGCATGTGGGGAAACATTTCCTCTCGCTCTCCAGCTTCTCAAAGAGTACATATGGTTTGGGTAGTGGCCCAAATAAGGCAAAAGAGACAGCATGCTGGTATCACCCATGAGATTTAGGAAACTCCTGTGGTAACTGGAAATAGCAGGGGCGGGGGGGGTGGGGGGGAGAAGAGAGGAATTAAAAAAAAAAATTAAATTTACAAGATGCTTCCACAACCTGAGCTGAGAAAACTAAAAGAGAAGTCAATGGCATTTAAACACAGGAAGTGACACAGAGCAGAGACAGACGGGGGAAAGAAAATTAAATTGAAGAAGTCAGACTTAGAAGGGGAGCAAGAGAAATGGAAAGAAAAGATAGCAATCCTTCTGGAAAATGTTAACAAACAGTCCAGAAGTAAAGCAACAATCTTCAGGCCTAGAAGACTCCAGTCCTGAAATTGCTGCTTGGTTCATCCTCTGCTTGAATTAACAGCTAATTTCCTTCCCACAGGTAAGACATCATCAATTCCATTAATTCTTCAGAACAAGGTATGGATGAGAATACCTTAATAATTTAAAAGTTTGACCCAAATTATCCCTATAGTGAGAAAAGTGATTGGGTGGTGAGGAGAAAGGACAAAAGGAGCACTTGGAGCAAAGGTATCCAACTAAACAAATCACAGAAACATGCTTCTGATTTTAAGAGTTAAGAAAGGATCCTTGAGACATTCTGCCTCAGCTTAGATTTGTTACCTAAGTAGAACAAGGGATGTGTTCACAAAAAACGTCTTCCTTGGGGCCATACACAAGTTGAAACAAGAAAAGGCACACCTCAAACCATTTGCAGCTACACTGTTTAAAGTTCCTTGATGCTCCTTTCTCAGCTCAGCACAGACTTGACCATTATTTTCATAGCTGAATAAAAACTATACATTAAAGGATCATACACTGAATTGTACATCAGACTTAAAATAATGATGATCTGTTTCATCAACCTGAGATGAAACTGAGGAGATGAAGCAGAGTTTCATCAACCAGGCTACTGAAAACGGTGAGTTGGGTACCAACAATGCCACAAAACGCAACATATACCTCAGCCAAAACCCCCCAGGAACGACTGTTTGCCCAGAGACTGTATGATTCAGCCTAAAAGAGGATTACATTATCACCTTTACAGCCCCATTCAGTAGGAGATAATAAAAAGTATGCACAAACTGGAAAAATATTGCAAGATGCTCTTTAGGCTGTATCCTTTGTTTTTAAATACAGCTCCTGAGAACAACTGTATCAATTGTTAGCTTTATTCCCATGAATGACTGGAGGAGTGAAGTTCACTGAGCTCTCTCTGTGGTGGGGAAAGGAGGTGCCTAAGCCTATCCATACCGGGGCCTAAGCCAAGGTGTGACAAGTGCTGTATGAGAACGATGACACAGAACAGTCGCTCCTCTCCACTGAACGCTCGGTAAATTATCTACTTGAGCGATGCCATTGCTGGGCTTCTTGATAGCCCAATAAAGCCATTTTTGGCAACTGCTTGAGACTCTAACATAGAGCAACAAAATGATCAACAAGTTCCAAGGAGGCAGAGCAGCGGAGAATACCCTCGGCCGGAGAAGAGGGCCTCCCCAGCCCGCAGCGATGCAAGCCCCCCGCCCGCACAGCACACAGCGAGTCCCGGCCCGATACCCACCCTGCTGCTAACCTGACCTCAGCAGGAGCCACCGCCCGCCGGAGACGCGCTGCCCGTTCTCTCCCCCGGGCGACCGGCTCTGGCCCCCTCCCCATCCCCCGCCCCAGGAACCCCTTGGCACCGGAGCCGGGTCCGCGCAACCGCGACACTGCCGGCATCTAGAGGTAGGGCGGGAGATCCCCGCGGCTGCACCGGGGACCGCGCACCTGGTGAAGGCGAAGGCCATGAGGCTGAGGATGGTGAAGCTGAGGAGGGTGATGGTGTGCGGGCGGTAGAAGAACTCCAGCGTGATGTCCTCCACCTGCTGCTCGTTGATCATGCGGAAGTGCAGGCGGTAGTTCACATCGTCCTTGCTCAGGGTCCGGCTCCCCACGCACGACGCCATCTCGCCCCTTACCCCTGGCCTTAGCGCCGCTCTGCTTCTCCCGGGCCAGCGCGGCCCTAAGCGGCCCGAACCGCCGCGACCGCCCTCGCCGCCTCCCGGTGAGGGGAGCAGCGCCGCGCCCGCCGCGTCGAGGGGCGGAGCTCCCCTCGCGCCCACGCGGTGAGGGAGGAAGGAACGGAGCGGGGCGAGAGGGGGGGGTGGGGGTGAGAGGCGGAGCCGCCCCCTTCCCGCCCGCGTTAGGGAGGCCGCTCCTTACCGCCCCCCCCCCCCCCCCCCCCCCCCCCCCCCTGCTCCCGAATGGTCCCGCCCGAGCTGGGCCGGGGGACGCGCACGTGGGCTGGGCCGCGCGCGGGAGCGGCGCGAGGGGCAGGTGAGGCGCCGGCGGGGCCCTGGGGTTGGGGGTGCGGGGCCGGCGGCAGCGCTCGACTCCCCTCCTCAGCCTCCCCGTCCCACCCCCCCCGAGGTTGGGATCGCTGCGTGCGGAGCGTCCCGCCCTCAGGCCCCGCGCTGGGCGCGGAGGCTGCCGGATTGAGGCGGCCTACGAGGGGCGGCCCGGCTGCCCGGCTTTCCTCCGCCCTGTGGCGGGGTGGGAGGGGACGGCTCCGCGCTGGGGCTTCTGTACCGTGAGCAGGGGTTGGGTCCCTGGCGGGCTTCCCCTCTGCTCCCCTGGAACGGGAGTCGTACAGTGGCCTGAAGAGCCGGCTCCTCTCCTCATTTACCCCTTCGCCGTTCGTCAGGCATTTAAAGCAGCTTCTTTATGCTTTGTAGCGTGTAATTTCTGCTTTAGTGCTCAGGGCATGAACACTCACACTCCCAGCCCTGCGGAAGGGGCGAAGCAGCGCCTGTGTTGCTCCCCATCCCTTTTTCTCTCAGCAGGATGCTGTCCTGAGCTGGAAGATGGCTTTGTGGGCCCGGCAGGTCTCCCGCTGGTTCCCCCTGCTGCCAGCGGCCCATGTTGCGGGATTTGCCGGGAGGCCGTGGGCCCGCAGCAGCACCGCACAGGCCCGGCCTGGGCTTGCCCCTCTGGCTCTGCTGCCCTCTAGTTATGAAGTTTTTCCGTGGAGAGTGCAGACATGCAGACATGTATCTATAGGAAGCTGTTCTTCATCTGACTGTGCCAAGGATGACAGTAAATTGCCTTCACCTGTGAAACAGGAACAAGCAAAACCAGAAACATTACCTGATCTGAATGCCAAAACACTGTATGAAGGTAAGAGGCCTTAGGGATACCATTTCTTACAAATCTCCAAATCACACGTTCAGTATTGCCCTTTTTCGGCCTGCTTATCTAAAATATTTGTCTTCAGTTCCTGACTTTCATTTGTTTTTATCCACATGGTTAACTCAGAATTCCTGTGGTCACTCTAGCACATAAAGAATACCTTTTAAGCCAAGAACAAAGATTGGATGTTTTGTGTAGAAATGTCAGTCTGGAGCTGCCGTTTTAAGGGCTTTTCTTTTTATAACTTTACCTGCAGCAGCTGAGCATCCTCCTCTCTCACACAGTTGTGCTGGTACCAAGTAAAGTGCTTTGTTTATTGGGTTTTGGTGTTTGTTGCTGTTGGTTTTTTTTAAGCAGGGGTGGGGGAGGCCACCCCTGAAGCAGCTCGAGCAACCCAATCGCTTGAATGATCGGGATGAACAACAGGAGGCAGCAGAGTGTGAAGTCTGCTTAAGCACTATCCTGAGAAATTTCCTGTCTCCTGAGGAAAGGAGATGGATTCAAGGTTGCCTTGGTGTTGTTACCCTGAGGAAAATTGCCTCACTTTTCTCTACTTTTATATCTAAGTGAGGATAAAATCACCACCACCCTCTGAAAATAATTCTAATATGCTGAGGAAACTTGTTCTGGATTACGAAGTTGTCTTGTATGTTCAGATTCAGCTTTCAGCCCAGCCAACTTGGATCCTACAGAGCTTATTTTTGGGGTGGCTCAGAGCTGCAACTGAGATTTGTGTGTTTATGCAGCTGGTTCTGGAAACAGTGCTGCACCAGAACTGACAGGTCAGCCAGCTCGTATGTGTCTGCACCTGCAGTGCAGTTTATCTACATGCCAGATTTTTATTTGCCAGCAGACGTAGTGTTGTGTATGTGTGGGGAGCATTTTGCCTAGTTGGCAGTGTATGTAAGGGAATAAACATAATTGCTAACTTTTGTGTGTGTGTAACTTGAGGTGTCATATATCTACCTGGTTTAAAAACTTAAGAGTGGCATAAAAAAGGGCATCTGTGCTTCCAGAGCGGACCTTGATGTATATTGATTTGGTCCTTAACAAGTTGAAAGGAAGTAATTAATATCTATACAGATTCCTGGAGAGTTCTTATTATTGCTTAAGATGTAAGTGTTGCTAAAAACGCTTTACTATGCTTTTATTTCTGAGGCACTGGGAAAAAGAAGTGATGAGACCTTCCAACAGCTGTTGAGCTAGTCTATGCAAGTCTTCCTGGAACATTGGGATCATCCTACTTATTTTGGAACTTATCTTGGTAGTTCTGGTGTGGTTTTGTTTTCTTGGCATGGAAGAATGTTACTCTAGTCTCTAGGAAGTCATTGTGCAAAGGTACAGACGCCCTGAAGAATTTATAATTAGGGCTCTTGATTTGTAATAAGTTTCATAATTGAGGTGGATGCAGTCTGAAAAACAGTAATCTTGATCTAGCTGCTGTGAGGGTCTTTCGGTGGAAAAACAGATCAGTTTAGAGAAATGTATTTTTTAAAAGACACTGAGCTCTGTTACTTGGAAGGCATAAGGGAAATAAGCATAACGGTGTTCATTTGGAAACTGTAATATGTAAGAAATGGAGCTCGATTTCTTTTGGTGTGAGAGGTGGTGGCAGTCAGCAGCCATTCTGTGATGGTTAATACATGATATTTTGGTTGGAGTTGGCTGTGAAATATCACAAAACTTAAAACAATTGCAGTTCAGGCATCAGATTTAGAAGAGGCACAAAGCAGTGGGCTTCTCAGGCTATGAAAAGTAATCTTTGCAGTAGCCTTTGATCTGGATATGATCAGGAAAGAATGTATTTGTGAAAACATGAAAGAAGATTCTTTTTCAAGATGATACGATCTGTTGTCTGCAGTGATCAAGGCAGCAGACTGAAAGCAGGTTTGCTGGATCCTGTGCTCAGGTTGGACCACATGAGCAAGAGTTGATGGGCACTGACAAGATGGAACAGAGACAAAAACTGGGAGTCTGTACTTTCACATGTTTTCAAATAATAATAGATTGGCTGTTCATCTCATGCACAGTATTCTTGCATTTTGAAATTAATTTTAAGAGATTGTATAGCACTTGGTGTCTGCAGCTTTGTCTTTCACTAACTGCATTTGGGTCCTTGATGTTTCTCTCTTAGACTGGGATGACATCCCACCTTCATCTGCTTTGGCGCAGATTTCTGAGGAAGAAGCAGTGCAGATCATAGCAGAACCACTTCTTCCCCTTCAGTCTTCAACACTCCGAGATTACGTTGATCACTCGGAAACCCTGGCAAAACTTGTCCACCTAGGTTTGTATGATTTTGTTCATCAGGTCTGCTTTTATCTGTAGCTCTGGACATTCAGTAATTCCTGGTTTAATTTTACCAATTGCATTGTAAACTTGAAAATAGGAACAGTAGCTAAGGACAGCAGAATGTTATCCAGGGAAAATGAAAAAAGAAGACTGACTGCATGACTCACTAGCACTCCCATATTAGTTGAAGATAAGGCTGGCTAGCTTAAGTCCCTTAGTGCTATAGATTCTATGAGGAGGCATCTCCTACAGCTTCTGGAGGTGGAGGGACTACTTTGTCTAACTTGATAGGTGTCCCTTCTTTGGGGTTTTAATTTGCTGCAAAAGAAATTTCAGCTCTCCATCCTTGGAAGTAAGGAGAGCAGTTGCTGTGCAGAATTTTCAAAGTGGGGCATGGTAGAGAGGCAGTGAGGAAGGGATTGGAGAGAACATTAGTTCTCATCAAAAAGGCTGTGCAAAGGCAGCCCTGAATTAAAGGTTACTGGCTGCCTCCTTGTTTCCCAAAAGTGCAAGGAACACTAGCAGGTTAGAGAAATAAATATTTGAGAAGGGGAGATCTGGTTCTGTGTAGTAAAGAGTTACTGTGTGTGAGCCATTAACCAAAGACACTTCACTGCAGAATTGTCCCCTTCCTTTGAATAGCAAATCAGGAATTCCATGCACACATATTTCAGTGCAACAAGAATAGGTCTCTACATGTGGCACATGCTGGTGTGCTTGATTCCTCACCTGCAGGGATCACTGCAAATATGTCTTCCTTCAAAAAACAAACTTAGCAAAAGTATCTGAAATGACTGCTTCTCTTACCTGGATTCTTTACACAATATACAAGGTATTGTGAGTTTGCTGCATTGAGCAATTGAAGCATGCTAAATCAGTGCAAAAAAAGCAGTCCTATAAAAAAAATACTAAAAAATTGTAAATATAAAAATATAAAATACAAAAAAATATTTAAAAAGTTCTAAATGGCTTGAAATGTTTATAACTGGTAAGGTCTGTGTTTAATTAGAACAATACCTAATATTTTTTGTTGTAGGAGTTGACTTATCCCAAGTGGAGAGACGTCCGAAGGCAGGCCAACTCTTACTGACCTTGGACTTTGAAAAAGATATAAGAAAAATACTTCTGTTCCTTAAGGATGTGGGTTTAGAAGACAGTCAGCTGGGACCATTCCTGACCAAAAATCCATACATCCTTGCTGAAGATCTGGAAGCTTTAGAAACCAGGTAAGCCTTTCAAATAGCAGCAGGGTGTTAAGCCCCTTGTCTTGAAGATGTGGTTTGCCACTTGGCTTAACCTTGTCTTAACCTGTATGGCTGCTGCTTCTTTATCACTCAGTCCCTGGCCGTGTGCTCCTGTGCCTTCCCATCAGTCAGCATTAACATATGGTGATATCAGAAGCTGAGTCAAGGCCCAGCTCCACCTGGAAACTGTCCAGTAACAAATTTTACTGCTCGTCCCTGTCTGCTACAGAGGAAGCAGCTTGCCATCCTGGGCCACTAGCTTTATCTGTGTCAGCTTAGGTTCCAAAATGTTGGTCCTTGAGGCTTTACCTGTGTTTGTAGAATCACGTGGTAGAATTTGTAGAATCACACGTAGAATTTGTTAATCACGTGGTCATGCTCTGAAACTGCTCTTCTAGAGGAGATGTCTATCCAGACCTTGTGAATTCTACTGTAAAAGAAGCAGACCAGATGTCATCTGTGTTGACATCTAATAGCAGCAGTGGGTTTGGGTGACATGTTTTCTTGGTGTTCAGCTTAAAGTGGGCACAGGACTACAATAAACTAGTTTTTGTGTGTGTTCACACTTCTATGGCCCTAGACTGTTCCTCACTGTGACCCATCTTGTCTCTGCATATGGGTAAATACCAAACTTTTAGGATTTGAAGATTTCGTATCTTAGACCTAAGCTTCTTTAGTTAGCTTCCCTATGGAGTTTGGTTTTTGTTGGGGTTTTCTGAAGCTTATTACTGTGTGTACCACTGTTGTGGGAGTGTTTTGGATTTTTTTTAAAAAACTTTTTGTGCTTATGGGTCTTTCATCTGAGACTGTAGGGGAAACAAGCTGTTCTCTCTGTTTACTCTCAAACTTTTGTTTTCTGTATCACACCTTTTTTAATGTCCGAAATCTAGATTCTGTGTACTGCAGACTGTGCATTGTGCCATCCAGCTTATTAGAGAACACTAACACCAGGAAATGCTGTGTTCTGAATATAAGGGCTACTTAAGTAAAAGTAAACACTGGAGAAATAAGATGACTACATACACACACTCCTTTTTCTCCAGCACCATGACTTGGAGAGCAATGGGCCTTGTGTCAGAAGTTAACTGAAGTTTGGTAGTTTCAGTAATTTGAGTGTTTTCTGAATCAAACTGCAATTATATCTTTTGTTTTCTGCCAGCAGTGGGACTTCCTCTTTAATGGCAGTTGTTATTTATTTCATTAACAGTTCTGTCTTTTGTCAGCTTTAGCAATGTAATGGGATAATGCTGGTATTTAAGGTAGCTTTAAAAACCTGTAGTTGAGTTAAAGGGATAAAGGTGGTCAAAACAAGAATATTTAGGAGCTGTGGAAGACCTACTCAGCATGAGCTAAAACAATGGTAGCAGCTGTCCACTCTCCTTGTGTTGGAAATCAATCATCATTGTACTGTTTTGGGATGTGGTTGCACCTTGGCTGCATGAGTGCAGAATTTGACTTCCTTCAATCAGCAAGGGTGCTGGACTTCATCCTGCAGCAACTGAGATATGTCTGCTGATGCTGGTCAACTCAGGGTCTTATGTTGTGACTTAATGTCTATTTCCAGAAGCCTGTCCTTAGTGTTTTTGTATTAACTTTGGAGCTCTGGTTCTAGCTTGAAAGATGAGATTTGTATTTGTGGTAGAAAGACTTTCACTTCTAAAGAAAACCCTTCCTAAAGTCAAATAACTGGAATTAAAATATTCAAGATCTTTGAAATAATGTACTGTAATAATAATAATATATTTTTTTAAAGTTATTCTTAATTCTTATTTTGTCTGTAATAACTGAATATAGGTTTTGAGCCCATATTTTCATGAATCCACAGTCACTTTTTCAAAGGTGCTTTGCCCCAGGAATGATGTGGTGGCTTGTAACTGCATTCCATACTTCCTCATTGTTGGTTTATGAGTACAAACAGCTTCTCTGTATTCTTTTGCTTTAGTACTTCGTTGTAGGTTTTTACAGGTGGGATCCCATTAAGACTTGAGAGACTTCAGGTGCTGGCACCAGACTATGAGTTGTACTTTTTTCTTTGTTGTTTTTCTTTGGTTGGTTAGTTGGGTTTTTTCCACTTATCTGTGCCTTGCAGTCTGAGATCCTAGCTTTCTTTTCTTAGCTGTATCTGTTTGGCGTTTCTGTGAGAATTTATATTCTGAAATGGAATTACTTCATTCTTCTGATTCATACTCCCATTAGGTGTTTTGAGTATAGAAAAAAAATGTGGGAAAATGGACTTCTATTCTTAAAATTACTCCAGACAGGCATGCAGTAATTTAACAGGGCTTTTACGGGACAATTTGTGTGTGCACGCACTTGGTAATGAACTCAAAACATTTTGGTCTTCAAAAAATCCAGAAAATAAAGTCTTTCTACTTGGCTCTTGAATGTGGTAGCTGTCCAAGACAGATATTTGAAAATACAGCTTTTTGGAAATACACATTAGTAGACTCATGTGTAATATAGACCTGACTTTTCCTCATTCTCTTCATTTCTTCCATCCTCCTGTTCAGTAATTGGCCTTTTAGAGAAAATGTCCAAAAAGAACCTGTGTTGTTTTTCAGCAGTAGTTTTGCATCTAGATGTCAGAGTTGCTTGTATTCTTCTGCAGAGAGTATTTTTTGCTCTGATAAACATACTAACTCTCATGAAGTCAGATTTGCTTTTCAGTAAATCCTCATTTCAGGCACTGCCAGGTTAGTGAAGTAGAGTCTAAACAAAGAAATCCAATTTCTTCTTCATTTTCTGCATCTTGATTTTTCAGTAAGTTTATCTCTGTTTGGCACTGGTGAATGCTTTCCTGCAAGCTGTAAAGTAAGTGTGCTGTGGAGGGTGTATGGCAGGCTGTGATGTGAATGTGTCTTATAGCTGTCTTTTGGAAGCTGAGTATCACCTTTGCATAAACACTTCTGTGCAGATGGACATGGTATTGGTTACATCACTCTGGAATGTTTTATTGCTATGGATTCCAGGTTGCCAGGAAACAAAACACAAATTTCAGTAGATTTGGCATTTGACTTCAGATAAACACTGTAAAAGTCAAAACATTCCATAATTCATAACAATTCTGACAGTTGCAAACCAGTGTCTGTACTGCAGCTGTACCAGATGCTTTGTTTTATGGTATTGTTAATTATGACTTAAAACTGTTAACATGCTACATAGAACTGCTGACCCCTGTAGCAGAACAAGGCCAACCTTGGTTCCAACACTCACAAAGTTATCTCAGACCTTGCTCTGGTTGGATGATTGTGCTTCATTAATATATGAGCTTTTAGAATCAGGTTATTACAATCCTGCCATCCCTCTTTTCACCTTTTTGCATTTCCAGGATGCAAAGATATGCTGCCAATGTGAACCTTAATGATTTGTTAACAGAAAACAAGTGGACAGGGGTCAGACCAATGGAAAGGTTTTCTTTTCAATCCATTCATTTAGTTATGTTTCTAGGATGCTTGGTGGTTATGCCCCTGAAAAATTGAATGGCAGCAGTATAGCGTAGGCAAGCTGCAGCATTCAAAACATAATGGAATAACTTTTGAAGGGCCAATTGTGTATTGTTATATTCTGCATTTTTCCCTCTCCAAAGCAGTTCTTATCTCTGAGGCTCCTGCATCCAGTTCCATCAGTGTTGCACAGACCTTAGGTTACTATGTGTGCTGTGTTGGGGTGCCTGTTCTGTTGGGAATTAATCCTCTGGAACATGTTCTTAGATCTTCTGCCTAAAGGATTTTAGCTTGTGATTACCTCACTTTTGAGGGTTTGTGGAAAGAGGCTGTAGTGACTTGAAGGTATTTTTAATCTCTACAGACATGATTTAACACAATGCATCTTTTGATGAATATCTGCTTCTGCCAGATAAATTCAGGTCGTGTATGCTCTGAGTTCATCTGACAGCTGAACTTACCTGTGCTTATCTATGATCAGAGTGAACCTCTTCAAATTGTACTCTTTTGTAAACAGTGGTGTGTAGGTTAATCATGTCTTTAGCATTTTTCTGGGATCTATGGTAATAATCTACTGCAAGTAGTGTTTAAAATAGGATTTCACTTTCACTGAACCCAAGAAATTTTGGAAAAATTCTCATTTGGAAAGAAAAAAAAAAAAAAAAGCTGTGTTATATATAAACTACATTTGGTTCCTTGTCCTTGACAACCAGGTGTTTTATAACTAAATCTTTGGATTATTGACTGAGAATAGGGACCTGTTGTAACAAGAGTAACTTCATCTGATTTAGAAATATCTTTGGACAGTGTCTCTACAGATAGCATTGTTGTATGGTATTTCTACTCTATTGGCAAAACAGGGATGTACGAGGCATAGTACTCTGTTCTTTCAGCAGCAGAAATGGAATTCATTAAAATAGCAAGAGGCTGTATATATATCTTCTTGTCCATACCCTATGATGATCTATTAATGTGTTTGCAATCTAGGAGACAGGCTGGTAGTTAAATGTAGATTAACATAGTTATCTCATTAAGTACAGCTGGAAGGAATTAAAATCTGTCTTCAGTATTGACATTCTGTTCTGGGGTTTATTTTACTTCTAATTAATTGGAAGGGATGGTATTTTGCTTTTATGATAACTTCAGATTTCCCCCTAATTATTTTTGGCAAGCTTGCATGTTAATGCTAGAACATCTGTCCGTTTATAAGATATCACTGAGGAATTTAAGTGAGTACTGAATAAATGGAGGCAATAAAATTTTCATCACTGGGTTTTATTTTGTTTTTGTTCTCTTTCTAGAGTGGCTTACCTAAAATCAAAAAAATTTGGTGAGGCAGAAATCGCTCAGATGGTCTCAAGAGCTCCATATTTGCTGTTGTTTTCAGTTGAAAGACTGGATAACAGACTGGGTTTCTTCAAAAATGAACTTGGCTTCAGTGTAAAAAAGGTAGAGACTATACACTGAAGTCTTTCTAACAACTGTGAGTCTTGGAACATGAATACTTAAAGTGTTTGGAGGTTATCCACAAACATTAGTGACATTACTGATGGTTAACACACGGAGTTACAGGAGGATAATGTGATTTTAACCGTCTTTAGAGGTAATACAGACATCTAAGATTCAGAGGTCTTGAAGTAAAGTTAAGATGATCTGCTGCAGGTTATTGTCAAAAAAGCCTCTGTGTGTCCAGTTTTATCATCTGAGGTAGGTCAGAGGACTGAAGCTGTAGCTTCAAGCAGCCTTTTTAACTTCTAGAAAATGATCTGGCTCTCCTCATCTCTTCAAGATACTGTAACACACTTAAATCATCAGTGAAAACTAATCTAATCTTTGAATATCATATCAAACAAAATGCCAAATCATGTGCTCAGCTCACCAAGGCTAACTCCTGGGTTCTAACTCCATGCTTCACATGCATTACTACATCTTCAGAGTAGGCGGTAGCTGGAGTTTCCTGGAATAAGTGGGCAGTGTTGTTTCCTGCAGTAGCTGGGAATTGCAATAAATGTCAAGTCTCAAGTGGAAATCAGTGTTCTTCTGGCTTCTGTTTGCTGAGCAGTTAGAGCTGTCACAGTGCCTGTTCATGGCCTTTCCATGCTTTAGGTAAGTGTTCTCTGTGGAGGAGGCTTTAGTCACTGCCTTGTACTCAGAACAGATTACAATTCATCACCTCTTAGGGGATGCAGAGTAATTTCTCGTATTGCCATAATACTGTGGTCTAATCAGAATCTGAGGTAGACAAATTCCACTGCAGTTGAAAAATCCTTTTCAACTATCAAGCAGTGTTTTGCTTAATTTTTTTTAAAAGGCAGGAAGAAACAACTTGAGCCCTGAGAAAGATTGGGCACTTGAGCACACTTTCTACTGTTATGGTATGCTTTTTACTCCCTCTTCCTGTTTGTTTTACAACAGCTATGTTATTTTACAAACAAACATAGCTGAGTAACTTTTTGCATCTTAATACATTGTTGCTTCATGCAGCCTCATCTGTGGGGTAGAGATAAAATTAAATACAAGTGAAAGTGCATCCCTCTTCTAACTAAATAAAAAGTTTAAATGATATAATTCTTTTGCTGATGGATTCACAAAGAAGCTTTCAGTAATAATCCTTCCTTTGTGTGTTTCCCCTAATTGTAGACAAAGGATCTGGTGATTCGTCTTCCAAGGCTACTGACTGGCAAATTAGAGCCTGTTAAAGAAAATCTTCAGGTGAGCTTACTAGTAGATATTAAAAGTATTTTGTGTATCCACTGTCACAGTTAAAAGCTGGTCCAGCAATTAAATGAATGAGAGATGTTCTCTATTAATCCCCCTCCCTGATAAAGAAAGGAGAGAGAATAAGGGAGAGAGTTATGGGCTGGAAACTGAACTACACAGCTTTAATGAAACAGTAATTATAAAAAGGAATAACTATAAAATATATACAAATATACAGGAAAATTATGCCATGTTCCTCCTCCCTTTCACTCAATAATGCTCATGTCAGCACTGAGGCTGCAGGGCAGCCCTGGGAAAGTCCAGGCTGGACTGGAGTCAGCAGCAATCAGGAGCTGGAGGCAGGAACACACAGACTCAGGCTGGTAGGGATCAGGAGCACAGGCAGAGGAGCGGATGGAATCCTCCCAGGCTGCTGAAGCAAAACAGGGACAGAGTAAGGCAAAAAGGCTGAAGGAAGGGGAAGAAGAAGGGTTTTCACCCTTGTGATCCTTCAAATTTGTACTGAGTAGGACACGTATGGGATGGAATACTCCATTTGGTCAATTTTGGTCACCTGTCTTGTCTGTTCCTCCCTAAAGGAGGGCTGCAGGTGTGACCTCTTTACTCCTTTTCTCTTTCTGGAGCACAAGATGTTCCTCAGAACCGAGCAGTGGCCTTGGTTCTGCATACGAGTCTCTAGCAGAAACTATAAACATCGAGTGTTTTCAGTCCTATAAGCAGACACTGACTGAGAAACTTGCTGTTAATTTCAGCAAGTACAGCTACTTAGAAAAGACTTGGCTGAAAGCAAAATTACAAGACAGAAAATTAGCTCTATCCTGGCCCAAACCAGGACATCCACATAGGTTAAAACTTGACAGAAGACAAAATTCCGGGAAGACAATCCTGCACAGGAGGACTTTTATGAAATAATTTGAGGGAAGATATAGCTGATTATTTTGTTAAAACATTTTCTTTTCCCCTATAGCTTGCAAGCTTATGGCATATGTGGATCAGTATTTTATTCTGTCTTCTACTCTGATGTAGGTTAGAAATTTCATCTGAGTCCCTTTCTGCCAAAAGCTGCGGATGACAAAAATTGTTACCCATTTCTTTACAAGTGAAAAATAGAGCATGCTTGCTCCTTTTTTAATTTTAATTATTATGGTTTTTTCTAACTTGGATTGCTTATGAGGAGTTAGGAGCAAGAAATGTGCAGTTGATTATTTTCCCCTTGGCAGGTAGCTAGTGTGCCAAAATGTGCATTTGACACCTATTGTCTGATAGCAGATGGTCGTTATTAACAACTGTTGGGTAAATAACTTCAGACCCATGGGGACTCCTTTCCCCTTTGAAAATTTAACTATGTATTGGTTTAATTACTGTGCTGTAAAGCCATCTAGGCCAAAGAGCATGATGTAGTGTAACAATTTGAGAAACCCCATTATCTTATAACACATAACTATGAATTAAAACTTACAGTTTTCAGACAGGCTCACTGCTCTGAAACTATTAAACACTGGGAATCTTCCAATCTGAAATGTGTGTGTGGTAAGGGAGGAGACTGGAAAGTAGCAGATTGTTCCAATTAATAGTGCTTTCTTTTTAATGAATATTGTTTCCAGTCTGAGGAATCAGTATATTATAACAAATGTGTTTTAAGATCCTGAATTCTATGCAACTATTGTGTCTATCTCTCAAAAACTGTTTACTGTACCATCCCTATTTTTAACATGTTCTAGAGAGAAGGAGAAGAAGGTCCTTGTTTTTAGAATCTATGGATACTTAGAAGCTCCAGTGTTCCAGGAGTTTGGATGTCTCAGATTCAGCATCTTGCTTCTGATTTCTATCTTAAGGTAGTGGAGGGCAGGCAGTACTCAGAAAGTGAAACCAGCAGTTCAGAAGTGATCTGGTGGTATCCCTCATTATGATCAACTTCAGCTGATGTTACCAAAAGATAGCAATTGTGGACTAAATGAGCTGAAGAATGGGCTGAATGAGCTGAAGGTTTCACAATTGAGAGATTCACTAATAGGGTAAAAGTTTGTATTAACACTGCTTGTTTCAAGAGTCACACAGTGTATTGAGTAATGCTGGGGTTACACAGTGAGGGATATTAGCAGATGTGGTCTAGACAGTTGCAGAATATTAAATATGTTTGATCTCAAAGCATCTTTCTCTGGAACTCACTGTTTAAGTCAAGAGAAAGCTATTTAATTTCACAGAGCTGAAAATAAAAGCCCAAGATTCTTGCTCCAATAACCTTAACAGTAGTACAAGCTACATACATTTCCACTGGTTAACATCAGGTCTTACTCTTGGTTGTGTATCTTAATGTAGTTACCCCTGCCAACTCAGATACATGGAAGACACCACTAAAATACAAACAAAACTCTTCAGACTTGAATGCTGTCTAAGCTGATCAGTATTTTGTGTGATGTGCAAATATTTATAAAGTAGATAAGGAAGAACCAGGAGCTGAGAGGTATTTTTAGTTGCCTCTATGAACAATTCCCTGTAAGGATCTAAAAGTCCTAAGATAGGATCTGAGTTTTGCAGCTAAGTCCTTCCCTTTTTTATGTGTCAGGCAGTTCTTGAAAGGAGCTGCAGCCTTGGCAAATCAAATTGGAAAAATAAAAAGCACCACCTTTTTGCCAAGTGAAGTACCTGAGTTGGATTTGAAAGTCTGGTTATGTTGACTGGCAAGCACACCCACTTCAGTACTGAAAACAAGCTGCTTCTAAATGTCACTGGAGGATAGAAGAAATGGCTGAGTTACCAGACACTCTTGAATGCTGAATTCCTTTCTCAACAACTCAATGAACTGCTTGCCATTCGCACTTTGGGAGGAGTGCTCATGATTTTATTGAAAAAATCTGTTCCGTTTTCCTTTTGGGAAAGCATAATTGAACTCAGGGCAGTCTCTGAAAAAGAAATCTTACTTTAGACATTAACCAACTGTAAAATAAATTGAATAGAATACATGTTCTACACATCTCTTTCAAGTGGAACAGACTTCGTTTGACGACTAAAGGTCTGAAATTATCCTCCTTCATAGAGAAATATAACTTCAAAACGTTAGCAAAAGAAATAGCACATTAACAGAAGTAGTCACTAGATATTTGAGTGCTGTATTTTCCAGAGCACAGCATCTCCACAACAAGAAAGTCATTATTTTGACATCCTGGTACTGATATTGAAAAACAAGATTCATAGAGGAGAATTTTTGTGCTTAAAACTGCCATGGATACCGAGACACAGCTTTTTTTGTTAGTATCTCAGGCAAACTGAAAAATGCATAGCATTTGCAGAAGTCATCTTTACTTCAGGGATACTCTATAAACAAATTACACTTCAATCCAGAAAGAGAAATAATTTGTTCTGACTTGAGATGAACTGGAGTGGCAGATATTATTGTGGCTTGCATTCTTGTCTCTGTGACAGGGTAGAAGAATTTTGCATTCATATTAAAATAAGCCTTTAACTGTAGCTGACTTTTGAAGATAAAATTGTGTTATTTTTCAGGTTTGTCAGATTGAACTTGGTTTTCAACGTAATGAAATTCGAGAGATTGTGTTTAAAACCCCCAAGATCTTAACTGCAAGTAAAAAGAGACTCAGGCAGACATTTGACTACTTACACAACATAATGGGCATTCCCCACCACATGCTTACTCGCTTCCCTCAGGTGAGCTGTTTATCTGAAGTAAATTGTACTTGCTCTTTGCACAGCTGTTTCACTG
Organism: Heliangelus exortis; assembly: GCF_036169615.1. Lineage (NCBI taxonomy): Eukaryota > Metazoa > Chordata > Aves > Apodiformes > Trochilidae > Heliangelus > Heliangelus exortis. Next base: position 128,433,470 of record NC_092423.1, on the reverse strand, counting down.
GTTCCATGCTGAAGGTGCATGCAGAACAGATGTAAATTCTTCAACTTGTCTGTGGCTTTAACTGGAATAACATTTATTAGCAATTCAGCAACCATTGGTGATTCCATTGTGGAAGTGCTGCCCTTCTGCCCCTGGCACAAGTGACACCTCTACCTCCAATAAATTTTTTAGGTTTCAATGGGAGGGAAAAATCTCATATCTTCTGGAATCATGCCTTCTTAGGGATTCTTTGTCCTGAAATCTCAGCTAGCTAAGAAACACAAGGAAGACAGATCATGCAGAAGATCTGTTCACCAGATAACATATATATATATACATATATCAATTTATTTCAGATTTGTCTATCTAAAAAACGAACTTTATAGATTCTAAAATCTGAAAATACAGCTTAAAGGTAAGAGAAGTTCTGATCATTAGGCAGATTCTTATTAAACTTCCTATTGCTGCAGCAATGGCCAAAAAATCTCAGAGGTGAAAATAGATTAGTTTATTGATGACTGTTTTGTTTTATTCTGTCTCCTCATTACTGTTATTTCCTCACAAATTAAAAGCTGAAAGCATTAGTCACTTCATCCAATGCTGACATGCAATCACAGTAGCTTCATACTACAAGTAGCTTCTTTCTTCTTAGATTTTCAGTTTCTCTAAAAAATACTCTTTATTTTAGATTCATCAGAGTCTGAAATTTAGGCAACCTAAAAGAATCTTCTCTTTCTTTCATAGGTTTTCAACTCAAAGCTATTACGAATCAAAGAGAGACATATGTTTCTTACATTCTTGGGAAGAGCCCAGTATGATCCAGCACAACCCAGCTACATCTCTCTGGACCAGCTAGTATCCTTGCCCGATGAGGTGTTCTGTACACAGATTGCCAAAACTTCTATACAGGACTTTGAAAAATTCTTAAAAACACTTTAATGAGTAACACATGTAAAAAGGAATAGAATGAAGTCAAGAAATAAACATATTTTATAAAGCTACTGTCCTTCGTGGTCTCCTCTTAGCTACTGGTTTAAAAGTTGTTGCTTATGAAACACTTGTAGGATGTAATGGCTCACAGTACTATTCACTATGGCAACTTTAAAATGTATTTCAGAAGGATGAAGGGAATATGTGTTACTGATACAATACTTGAAATTGATTGCTAATTTAATTGAGAGGGCAGCACACTAACATAAAAGGAAATTAAAGTTGATTCTTTTTTTTTTTCTTCTTTTAACGATTTCAGAGTTTGAAGAGATGGAAAAACTGCCTAGTGACTTGTTCCCTGACTCACCCTCCCTCCTAAATATTAGAAAACCAAGATGGTACAGTAGTGATTAAGTTGCATGATTATCTGCTTTTATTTTAACAGCTAATAATGGTATTCTTTTCCTTGTATGGTAGAAAAAAGTTCACTGTTACATATACAAAGCCTTCATACAAAAAGGCATTTTTCAATGTGTTTCTTTGTGAACCTGTCTGCTGAAGTTAAACTCCTAAAAGCCGTGCAGGGAAACATGGTTTGATACAATCTTCAAACTTGGCAAATTACAAAAAGAAAATAAACTGCTCTTAGATTTCAAAGACATGTATATTTTTAAGTCGCTTTATCTTCCCCTTGTAGAGGAGGGGAAGCAGTTTTTCCCCACCCCAGTGAGATTTATGTGGCACTGGTATAGAAATAACCATATGAAAAGAGGCTGTAGAACACAGTTGATAGAGTTGTCTTGCTCAGTTATAACAACTGAAGTGAATGCTAATATTAGGAATTATATGATTATTAAAAATACTTAATCTATCAATAAACAAATGGCATTAATATGGAATTATCAAATGCTTCACAGTGTATTTAGTCAATCTGACTAAAGCCAAACTATCTGATGGTTTATTGTTCAGAAGTTTCCGTTCTGTTGAAATAGTTCGGGAAACTGAAATCCAGATATTTTCATTTGGATTTATGATTATTTAATGAAAAAGTCTCAGTGTTTTAAAAGCTTAATAATAGAGTTTAAAATACCAATTTAGGTCACAGTAGTGTAAGAGCCTGAAGAAGATATATGCAAGCAGGAGAACAGATTTCAAAAGGTTAAATTTCCTTAGGGGGGAAATATGGTAAGGTGAAAGAGATGTTTAGACAATACTACTCATTTCTGGATCACAACTTGGGTCTTTTATCCAAAATAAAAAATTCTGATTTGAATTACAACACCCAATAAAAAGCATGTTTTCAGAACAAGCCGGATCAAAATTATTTAGTTGGGCTAAAAACAAAGTAAAAAGCCACAGTAATTGTCTTCAGTATATATCAGAAAAGCTCTCTGTTGTTCTCACATTTCACACTGTTGGCCTGGGAAGATGACTTTAAATCCTGTTCTTGGTTGAGTTGCAGAATATTTCACCTGAATTTGTGGCTGAAATGTGGTGGCTAAACACTTTCCCCATTCCTTCCTTTAAAATAAAAATATTTAAGTCTAATTCAGTATGCCTACTTAGACTTTGCTAATGAAAATGCAAATTGTTAATTAGCTTATTAAATGCTAACAACAAACTGATCTTCAACGTAGTAAAAATTATTTCTAGTAAAAATTCACATTACTATAAAGTATGCAGGTCTCTAATACCAAGGAGACTTAATATTTGCAGGTTTGCTCTGCTATCCTTATCATGATCTCTATAACCATGTGACAAGTTATTATAATACAAATTAAATTGTAGAGTACATATATTTGGAATGTCTTAAACTTTGAGCTTTTAATTCCTTTAGTATTTTTAATGTAAAAATGATTGCTGCCAGAGCTAAACTAGTTTCTTTGAAATGTTAAATGTGTGAGCCTCTGCCAAAACAGCTTCCCAGAAATACTGTGAAGGAAGCAAAAGATTTTATGGGAGTGCTAAAAGGGGAGAGAGGATACAAGAACTTTTTGAGAATCATGCCAAATAATTGTTGGCTTTAAGATGAAAAAAAAATCTTGAGAAGCAATGTTTGGCCTATAATTACCAAACTTAATGTAGTCGATTGCTCTTTCTAAGGGCTATCAGCCTTTGATTCAGCACGTTGATTAACTAAGGCGTGTTGGGTACAATATGACAAAAATACCTTGTGCTCTGCTGACATGCACTCTGAGCTGTGCCTCTTACCTCTCTACCACATTCAGCCAGGTGCTTTTCTCACTGAAATTGCCTACTGTACCAATACTTCTAGAATAATTCTATGTACTTGTTTTAAAAAATGCAGTGGTTGATGTTCGAAGAAATTGCTGGAGAGAGGCATTGAACTGTGCCTCAGAAAGCAGAGCCATTTGCTTGGCACCTGTGATAACTGAGCAGAGACAAGTTTCTGATTTTTCCTGTGACTGGCCTGGTGCTTTGTTTACTGCACTTTACAAAGTGATTTTTTAGCAAATATCCACCTTTACTCCTCAGTTTGCCGTTACCGGTGTAAAGAGGCTTCACAGCACCCAGTAACACCAGCTTCATCTGCCTGGGTGACCTTCCCCCGAGGCCAGTGGCTGTTCAGGTGCACCCTGGAGCCTCCCAGTTACCGCCACCGCCGCCGCTGTTTTGCGAGACCCGCGGGGAGCGCCGGGACGGGCACGGCGGGGGCCGAGGTCGCATAATCTTGGGAATTTTGTGCACCGCAGCGCACACACACCGGGGAGGAGACCGGGTTATGTTCTGAACACGCATCAACAAATCGTGGCTTAAGCACGGATTTTTCAACACCGTAAGCACGAGTTAAAACCATCGTAAGGGTCAGGTAAGGCTCAACCGTGCCACCTCCGCCTCTCCTCGCTCTTTCTGCCCGCGGGTGCTCCTCCGGAGCAGCCCGGCGCCCCGCGGCGGTTACCGGGAAAGCTCTGGCGCCAGGAGACCGGCGGGGCACCCTCCACCACCCTTGGGCACCTTCGCTACCTGCTTGCTTAACCGAGAGCCAGACCTTTCCCGCCCCGTTTCCCGCTGCCGCCACCGCCCCCCGAGCGGGCGCATGCGCCGGGGCTGAGGCGGCATTGGCGGTCCCGGTCCCGGCTCGCCCCCCGGGGGCTGCGGGTTGCCCAGAAGGCAGCGCGGCGCGCCGAGGTCAAGATGGCGGCGAGGGCGTCCGGTGAGGCTGCGGGGGGCGACTGGGGGTGGTTGCGCAGGGACAGCCCAGCCCATCCTGACCCGTTCGTGGCGCTGGGCTCGCCCTGTCCTGCGCCGGCAGAGGCGCGGGGGGGGGGCGGTGAGGGGGACGTGAGGAGCCGGGGAAGGGTGTGGGCACTGTGTGTGCCCTTGGCGGGGGCAGCGCCCGCAGCCAGTGCAGCGGTGGCACAGCCCTTGCGGGCCGCTCTCCTCTCCTTCCCCAGCTCTGGGCCTCAGCAGGGGGAGGCTGGTTCCGATACCGAGGTGCTGCAGGAGCAGTGGAGACCTTGGCCTGCTCCGGAGGGGCCTCACTGTCCCTGCCCGGGAACTGACTTCGAGTCTATTTGGTCTGACGTTTGCCCTAAATAGGAAGGAAGGCATAAGGCCTGATGAAGTAGCGTGCTAATGGCATATTGGTACCACGCGTTTTGTGCGGTGACTAAAGATAGCATACCCTGCCTGCATTGCGCATATGCTGCAATATATAGTGTACTGCAATGTATAGTAAACTGCATATACGGTTTCTAGAGCCCTGGAGTTACTTTAATGGTAATTGGTACTGTGTTATGCTTGGTTACATATCCATTACATTTTTTGTTAGCCAAAAATCACAGCTAAGGAAAGATGAACGTCCTTTTTATTTTGATGATGAAGGAAAGATGGACGTCCTGTAGTTTTATTTTTTCAAGTAGTAGATTTTTTTGATATTTCAGAGTTGACTTTCCACTTGACTTTGGCAGCTCTTTGAAAAAGGAGGCTCTGGAATAGTATTTAAGTACCTGAAGAGGAGAGTAGAAAGTTAGCAGCATAATAACATGCCAGCACTGAAATTGAATTCACCCATAAAGAGAGATGTGAAACAAATTATTTTAAAAGTGTGACAGTTTCGCAGCATGTAGAACAACATGTTTTTTAGCTCAGGTAAGAGTTACAGAGCCTAAAACCATTGGTGCTGGATGTGACAATGAGCTGTTAGCATTCTTCCAAGTTTTAAAACAGGCTAATACTGAATTTTACTGAAACAGAGGTCACGTTATTGTATATAACAAAGCATTCATCCTGCCTGTTCACTGTCATTTAAGGGATACTGGAAAGCAAGGAGGGAAAGTCACATGTTTTCAAATTCAGACTCGATGTGGTGTGGCCTTACTGCATGTGAAGGAGCCCAGCTGATATTTGCAGTGTGTAAATGTTGAATACCTTGCTCTGCACCTGATGGTGGTCACATTCAGTTGCAGGAGGTGGTCGCCTGATAGACAAGATTCGCAAGTGGTATTACAATGCAGCTGGATTCAACAAACTTGGTGAGTGTTCCACTGAGCTTTAAAAACTGCAAATGTTAGCAGTCTTCAGACAACTTGTGGTTCCTAACTGGTGTATGTGTGCGCAGTTTGGTGTAAGACTCCTGGTCAAAATTACACAGTAATCTTTGTGGGGGAAAAAGTTAGTAATATCTTCAGACATCACAATGCTAGCTAGTAATGAAGCAGTGACTTTTCTGGTATTTCTGTCTGTTCTTTCAGTGAAATAACCTAACAGCTAAGGCTAAGCTGGAGCAGTTAAAAAAAAACTTCTACAAAGAAGTCCAGAAAGCTTGATTATTTTTTCCCCACTTTCACCAGCCACTATCTTCTAACCCAGAGGCTGCCCTTGTGCTGGAGAGGTTCTCAGAGGTAGCATTGCCTCTGCCTGCAATACTTAAGCAAAGTATCCAAAGTGCAAAACAGGATTTAGTTAGTGTTGCCCTTTTGATCACCACAGTTTCACTTGGGGTTTCTCTGGCCTGCACAGTGTCAAAGTAGGTGTAGTGTTTCCTTAAGTAGAGGAAGTTGCCTTTATAGTATTGTCTGAAGTTTGTTTAGAGTTGTTACCAAGTTTGTTTCAGCTATTTAGATGGCAGAGACGTTCTTCAGTGAAAAGAGAATCTGAATATTCAGAGGCTGTAATAGCTGACTGCAATGTGAGCAAATAATAAGGAAGTTATTATAAAGGATAATAAAAGAAATAAAGGAAGTTAATATACCTGTCCTGGAGAAGTTAGAAAAAAAAATTGTAAGACAACTGTAGGGGAATAAGCTCTATGTCTTTCATCCATGGATGCAGTGCTTAGTCTGTCTTTTTATATCTGCTGAAATTCTTTAGGCATTAATAATATTTGCTGCTTTTCTGGGGGTGCATTTTAAAACTGAGAAGAAACACTGAATTTAATCTAGTTATTGAACTAGCAGTCACACTTTCTGTGCCTTTGAAATAAATTACAAAATGGAGTTAGAGAATATGTGGAAGAAATTCTGAGTCACATGAGATCAAAACTTTTAACCATAAATCATAAGGTATCCACTTGTAATCTGCACCAATCTTGGAATGTTACAATCTTGTCTTTTGCTAATACTGATACTTAAAGCAGCACTGGTTGAATTTCAGGAATCCTGAAAAGGCAAAAGGTGCAGGCATTTTCTTGATTTTGGGAAGATTAGGTACTTCTGCCTGTTTTAGCATCTACTTTGTGGTGGTGTGAGAACCAGGCTGTGTACAAGAATGTAGCTTCAGGGTTCCATAGCTTAGTACAGTCAACAGAGATCTAGTAATAAAACGCTTCCAGGTAGGGGGCATCCACAGCTTCCCTGGGCAGCCTGTTACAGTGTCTCACCACCCTCACAAGTCATTATGCATAGAGGAGTTTAGAGAATAATTCTGTAACTGAAGTTGTTACATCTGTGGTTGACTGATTAATGAATTAAGACCTCTGAAACCCTTTACCTTGATCGTAATCTTAAACTCACATAATTTTCTATCTATATTTAAATCCACCCCTCAGATGCAGGATAGTTAGTTATATAAATACACACACACACATGTATACAAACTGTTATGAAACACATTGAACTAAATACCCATTTTTCCAATCTGTGAAAGGCAGATTCATCTAGAATTCATTCTGTGTGAGAAATTAGTGGTTCTCTTCTCCTGTGCTGGGTTGTTTCTTCATAATTTTGCATTGCAATGGTTCTTTTACATGTAATGTAAAAACACCTGTGTCAGTCCTAAAACTTACTTAAGTACCTTTACTAGTGATAATGTAAAACCTTCTTGGTACAGGATTAATGCGAGATGATACTTTGTATGAAGATGATGATGTAAAAGAAGCACTGAAGAGACTTCCAGAACATCTTTACAATGAAAGAATGTTTCGCATAAAGCGAGCACTTGACTTAAGCCTGAAACATCAGATCCTTCCAAAAGACCAGTGGGTGAAATATGAAGAGGTATGTGTACAGTGTTCCCAAAGTGGAGTTCTTAAATGGCACTTCTATCACTACTCTCTGGAATTTTCAGTCTGAAGAGATATATGCTCACATGTTTTTTTAAATTAATAAATGAGTCTGTATCTCATACGATGCCTCTGGAAAAAACAGCTTTTGATGACTCTTTAAAATAAAATCTCTGGCTTTCAGTGGAACTTAGTAACTTTTACTCAAGATAACAAAGATTAAACTGTAGCTTGGAGACATTGCTTGTATTCAGAAAAAGTATTTCTTCTAATCCGTCAGATAAAAAAATACACTGGAATTGGGTTGGAAAATCTTTAAAAAAATCTCTTGCTTTTCTATTTAATTTCTTAATTTTGTAGAAAATCTGAAGGCAAAGTTTTTATTCATGAAGATACCGAGGAAGAATAATTTCAAGGGAAATTTTGCATTAAAATAAGCATTATCTTGTAATTTGAAAAACAAACATCCTCTTCCATTTCAGATATAACTAAAAAAATTCTTGTTGTAGTGGATTGATTCACACCCATTGAATTATTGTCCATCTTGGTTTTCTCCAGATTATCAGGCAGAGAGGAATCTTACCACTAAATTTAAGACTGTAGGATAGTGTAAGGATATTATGCTTCTCTTTGTAAGCAGAGGCTGTTGATTGTGGTGCTTATTGGTCATATTTAGCTAAGTGCTACATTGAATAACTAGTTGTGTGGTTCCTTAAGCAGCAGTCTGTAAAATATAGTCAGGGTCTTCCACTGAATCCAATTTTACTATGCTGTTTAGAAGTTTAAAATTAGCTCCTACAGAGTGTTATTGTTGGACTTCAAAGTAATTAAAGTGGATCTTGTACATTAAGGTATCTGCCAAAAGAACATTATTTCTAAAGGTATAGCTGGAAGCATCACTTCACTTGTTAATGTTGGCAAGGCATTAGGAATTAGTGGCTGCTTCATACTGCAGTAAAGAACTTGTCATTGCAAACTTGGCAGATACAAAGTTTACCTTCTTGGAGTAAGTAACGATTGATTTTTTTTTTTTTAATTTTGGGGTTTTTTTGTTGTTGTCTTGGTTTAGTTTGGTTTTTTGTGTGTTAGGTTGGGTTTTAGTTTTTCATTCCGCAGAACTGACGAGTAACCAGTAGGAACAACTTGATGTTTCTAGACCTCCCTAAATGTTTGAATATATTCTCTTCTTTTTCAGGATAAGCATTATCTTGAACCATACCTAAAAGAAGTAATCCGTGAAAGACTTGAAAGAGAAGAGTGGAACAAGAAATAACTATTGAACTACTTCTTGCAAATATGCACATATTTCTGATATTTTTAAACATTTGGTTGTAGAAGTCTACAGAGAGGCAAATGTGAGGCTGAGGAATACTGTTTCAGCTTGTTCATTGAATCTGTTCATCCAACTAAAATAAACATGTCAAAGTATAAAATCTACTTGGAAGAGTTCTTTGTAAATGTTAACAAGCTCATGTTCAGATCTTTCCTATGAGCATATACATTACATGTGAGCTTAGTGGTATGCAGTCTTCATTCCAGCTTTTTGATTCTTTCTCTTGTCACAATACAGCTGTTTTCTGCAGTTGTAGGGTTAGGTAAGAAACATGCAAGGCTGTTGGTGCTAGTTGCTCTGTTAAATTAAAAAGGGAGTACTTATTTCCTTCATCACTTCTCCCTGAAGACAACAATACTGGACTGGTCCTGGATGTTACAATGGCATCATGAGACAGCATCTAAGCACATAAATATTGCAATAATGGAAAATACAGATTGTTCCTTGATCACAGAATCAGGACATGTTTCACTAGCTTTTTATATCATACACATTGTTAATCCTTAAAGGACTATTTTCATGTAACCCATAATTACTGTCTCACTTCAGCTTCCTGAGACTTTTTGTGCTTTTAGGTATAAGTGCCATGATGATGCACTTTCAATAGTGTAATTCCCTTTTTTTTTCATGGCCTAGAGCATGTTGTTTGCAGTAATTGCTATCAAACATTTTAAGCTATCTGGCCTAATGACAGTAAAGATAGATGCACATGGAATTCATGCTCTGGTTAAAAACAAGGAATTCAGGTGTATCTGGAAAATACCATCCACCTCTGGCTGAAGGCCTTGAGTTTTGTCTTCCATAGCTTAATGGTGTTAATTGAAGGCAGATTCTGGTATTAACCATGAAATTCAAAGCTTACCAAATAGCCTTCTAAAGTACACAAATGTGTGTGACAGTCTCAGGGTCTGGCTTTTTTCTTACTATAGATCCTTGTTGGCAAAATGCAAGAATCCATAGACAAAAAGCTAGAGTAGTTTAGAATTTTTAAAAAAAATTACAGAAATATTGAGCAAAGGCTGTCTATAGTTTTTGAATTGTTATGACCAGCTTAAATACATTGCTGGTTTAGGAATTAGAATGGAAACAGTCTTTTAGCATGCTCATTGCTCTGTTACTAACCTTCACCTGCTTGCTTATTATATTTATTTCAAAACTTCCCAGCCTGATGTGGTACAACACAGTGCTGCAAAAATACCTGCATCACCAGTATACCTTAAAAGTCTGCATGGAGGTTATGTTAAAAATGTGAGGTTCCTTTCACCTCCAATAGTAAAATATTATGTTTGAAGCATAAGTAATTTGATACATTTTTGAGAACTTTCAAATGTTCTTGCAAGAGACAAAGAGGTCTATAAGCTGCACGCTTCTACTTGTGGAATTACTAGAATACTTAATTTTTGTGATGGAATTAGAACTATTCCACTATCTCTAAGAATAATATTAAAGACTTAATTGCCTAATGGAAGTAGCACTTCGAAGGTATATCTGGTTACTACTTCTACAAAAGCTAGGATTCTGTAGAAAGACAGTGTCTGTTTACCTAGACCATAGGTTTGGATTAAGTTTAATGTGGTTCAAAAGCCTCTCAAATATTACTTGATTTAGAGAAAAGAATTTTGTTGGCATCAGAAACTAAAAAATAAGCTGACCTTTGAGCAGAGTGCAAAGCAGCCATGCCCTGATTGGTCTAACACACCTGAAAACACTGACCTGTTCACACTGAGGATTTTAAGAACCAGGGGAAGCAGGGAGGAAGGGTGTAAGAGAGGAGTATCTGTTGCCTGGGAATCAGAAGCTGTAGCAGCTTTGTGTTATAGCCACTAAATTCTTACCTAGAAAGTGTGATGTGAGATTTGGGTGCTTATGTGACCAACGGATAGATGAGCAACTTAGAAAGCATTTCATGTTTCACCTTGTGGTGACAGTCTCTTCACACTCAGCTGTTACCATTTATCTGTGGCCAGAGGAAACACGAGTGTTATTGTATGAAAGATCTGAATCCTGATGGTGACAAGCTGGAGTTTTGCTGCGTTTCCTATTTTTTTATCCTTACTTTTATCTTTAAAAATATCTTGGATGGGAAGGAATGGACTTCCAAAAACAGGATTTTCAGATCTGTAATTTCCTCACAATGCTTCCATCCTGCCTATGGAACTCTCTGTGGGATCCTGCTGCGTTTCTTGTGCAGCCTGTGAATGATCCAGGACTGTTCAGCCATGAGCTTCTTATCTGCAAAACTGCCTCATTTTAAGGAAAAGTTTGATAAGAGAAAAGGGAGGTCAACTTGCCAGAGATTAAAAGATTAGTCTAATGATGAAGGAAAAAGCATTTTGGTTTAGAGAACTGGATTTTGCTAATACTTAATATCTGCTGCTGGGGGGCTACACACCTACATGTGAATTCTGTGATCTGTTCTGAAAACAGGAGGTAAAAGTGGCCATATTCATCCAATAGATACTACAGGTAGTGGTACCAGGAGCATATCTCACAGAGCTTCTCATAATCCTTTTTCCTCTGATAGTAAGTGTAGAAATACTTCTGAAGAAGCTGATAGCTTTATGGCTTGTATGGAGTGCAGAAAGCAAAGTTGAACTGGGCACTGAAGGGAATTGAAAAGAAATTTCTGAATGAGATTGTTCCTACTGGGAAAATTGCAAACCTGCAATCTAAGATACCATAATGTACAAAGCACTGGTGCATTTTGAATTTTCCGTCTTGATTTTGAAGACTTTGTTGATGTAATTTCTTGGTTATAAATCCTGTACAGATTTCATAAATTACTGTGGACTTTTTCTAGTTCAAGTTCACAACATCACTGGCACGTCTAAATTATGTGTGTCAAATTAAGAGGGAATCTGAGCTGATATTGCTCCAGTTTGATGACAGTTTTAGCTTGAATTAATTTTCATCACTTTTAAGTGAACCTGTGCTTAGCTTGAAGTTTTTTTATTAAAAACATAGCAATAAAAATGTATTCTTTTATTTCACTGAAGATCATGTTTGTTATGGCAGACTGATTTCTTTAAATTTTGAATCAGTCAACCAAGAAACAATAGATTTTTTTGCAGCTCTGTAACAAGAAACACATGCTTGTTTTACATCCAACTTCCATCAAAAGGAGAGCTACAGCAGATATAAATCTCACAAGAATTTTGATGAAACATCATGTTTGTCATTATAATGGAACTGTTTTAGCGTTAATATGGTAAACACATTCCTACTTGAAGCATTTTCTCTCTAGGTAGCAAAGGTCAAAGATTATCTTCAGGATTTCCCCACAGTGCTGCTTCACCCTCGTGGTCACTTTTCCTGGGCTGAAACTTTGGCTGGGGTGAGGGCTGCCCTTGCTGTGCAGAACAGGCAGAGACAACCTGACCCATTGCTGCTCTGGGGTGAGACCAGGGCTGGGACTCTCAGGTCCCATCTGGTGTGTAGCTGACCTGGATGTCTTGAGTCACTTCTCTTAGCATCTTTTAGCTGCCCAGAGGGAAAAGATTTTGAAAAATTTGTAGACAAATATCTCTATTGTAAATATTTTGGGTTAGCATTTAAGTACCCTTGAAGAACCAGGCCTAATACCAAAACTCTCCTCAAACTCTTCTGCAAGCCATGCAGAGCTGCGAGATTCCTTCCATGTGGTTTTGTAAATCCTTCAGTGTCAACAAGTTCTTGGCTGGTCAAGGACCTGCTGGAAACTAGGTGACAGGCTGGTCTGACACCCTGGCATTCCAAAAATCAAGTGCACTTCTGCTTCAGTGGCAAGATTGGTGTTCTTGTGATCTGTCTGGAGAAGGATCCCTCAACGCCTTCTGTTAGCTGGTGATTAATCATGGGCTCAATTCCTTTTTCTTCAAGAAAAGGAATAGATTCACAGTTCTCAGTGAATGCTTTAGTTCTCTGGTTAGCATGTTTTCTGGAGTGCAAGTGAGGCTGTTAGTCCCTTTGGCTGACTCTGTTCTGCTTTGGAAGGTGTAATTAACCATACCAGGGAGAGATTCTGACATGAGTAGGTTGGCTAGGGCCATTTCCTTCATAATAAGGACAATGCCTGGTCCCACAAGTCCAGAGGCAAGTTCAGGCAACTCCTGCTGTCCAGCTGACTGCCTTCAGTCATGGCTCCTGCCCTGCTCAGCTCTCTCCTGAAGCACCTGAGCCCTGAGCCAGTCCTGGCACCTGAACCAAAGAGCTAAGCCAAGAGCTTAAATGAAGAACACAGGATGGGTGAGAGGCTGGGATAGACTCAAGGCTGGGAAATGATGTGCAGGGATTTGGAAGTGTAGGGAAAATAAGTTGACTTCAACCCCCTCTGCCTGCTTTCAGGATATGTGGTGAAGATAAGATGAGATGAGACTGGAGCATTTTTGTATGGACCGAGGTTGGCCACTGGGAAGGAGTAAAGAAAAACATGTGGTTGAACACATTTTGGGAAATGGGACCACTGAGTAGGACAGTGAGGAGAAAAAGATATGTGGTGGTTTGGCAAAGGCCTGGGTGCTTTGCAGGCCACTGCAGAGGGTGATGCCTGTGCCTCCTGATTTTGGGAATCCCAAGTTCATGGCACTCACCGAGGCTTACATTTTTCATAACATTTAAGTGTCATCCATTGAACAGGATCATGAGTGTAGCTCAAGCTGTCCTTGTCCTGCCTCCAGAGTGCCTGGACATGGCCTAAGTGCCCGTCTCTTCTGTCCCCACTTTGTCTATTTCTTTCCATGAAAACGAGAACAATTACAAGAGGATGCCCCAAAAGCTACAGGGCAGGTCTGAGTTTGGGCTGTCTGCATCTCTGCAGTGAGAGGGACACTGGATTATTCACTTTCAAAGCCCAGGCAAGTACTGGAATTGCTGTTGCTGTTTTATGAGAGTGTGCTGCTTCAGTTCCTGTGCTGGGAAGGGATCTGGGGCTTGAAACCTGATCAGAAAGAGGTACCTCAGCACAGCTGGGCCGTGCTCTCCTCAGTGGTTCCTAAAGCAGTTCCCCACTGGCCTGTGTGAATCTGGTTCTTTGTGTCTAAATCTTCTGGATTGCACGGGGAGGCTGGAGAGCGAGACATGGAGTTAAACGCTGCTGGGCTCGGTATTACAACACCTAAGCCCTTTTATGAAGCCTCATACTCCCGCTGCGGCCCAGCAGATTGAAATGATTGTTTATAAGCAGCAAAGTTCAGAGTCCAAAGCTCAGATCTCTTCGAGGCACTTCAGAGGGTTTTTTTTTTTCCTGTCTGCAAGTTGTGCTCCCCGGTGGAGTATTAGCTTAAAAAGATACTATTATGAAATAGTTATAAGAGCAGCTAGATACATTTGGTTTACTTCAATTAACTAAAAACTCTCCAAATCCTAAATGTTTCTCAGCTGTGGTCTCTCACTCTGAAGAAGACGGAAGAAAACTCCTTTAACTTTCCATCAGTGTCCAAGCAAGGCCTCTGCTGATGCTCGGCGCTCAGCCTGACTGCTGGAGCTCACAAGACTGTCAAAGCAGTGCAGAGGTGGCTCTGATAAAAAGCAAAATGTATTCTGCTGCCAGGTGAGGTTTGGCTCAGCACCGCTCTGCATGTTGCAAAAGCTGAGGTACCAGAGAAGGGGTGAGATCAGCATTTCAGAGGCTTACGGAGGCAATTGTCCTTGCCTAGAATCACTTAGGCTGTAGCAGGGCAAAGTCAGGACTTGGGTTTATGCTGGCAGACACCAGAGATGCTTTATTTTTCTTTAAAAACTAGGAATAAAAGAAATTCCAGAGAAAAAATAACACAGCATATTTCCTTTCAAAAGTACAGCTGTCTTACAGAGAGACTGCTATTCCCATTACAGGGCTGGCGGTGTAATTACGACAGATTAGACATTTAGATTTGTAGCTTAATGTTTGCATATGGTAGCTCAGAATCATAGAATCATGGAATCAACTGGGTTGGAAAGGACCTCTGAGATCATCAAGTCCAACCCTTGATCCACTCCCACTGTGGTTACCAGACCATGGCACCGAGTGTCACACCACTCTCCTCTTAAAAACCTCCAGGGATGGAGAATCCACCACCTCCCTGAGTTCAGGGTCCCCTGGCTTACTTCAAGGAGCATTGCTATCTGGCCAGTCCATTTCCCACCTCTTGAGGTCAACTTCTGCTGAGAGCAGCATCTTCTGCTGGAGAACTCCTAGGTTTGCAGCCATTCATTAGTGTTGGTTCTTGGTGCAGAGCTTGGGGTACAGAGTGCCTGGCTTTGCACAGCCTTCTTCTTACCTGGTCATAGGGTTCTGCTGTTTCTCATGGAAAAGGAGTGTATTCACCTCCACCTGTGGGTTGTTGAGGGATCTCTTTCATTAATTTTTATACTTAGCTTTTCATATGTATATCGAACTCATTGGCATGGCTGGAAACATCCAAAACAGCCATTAAAGCCTTGATACTTTAAAGTGATTTGACAAGCTGCTTCAAAAAGAGCATGAGGAGGTATGCTTTGAAAGGCAACTTCTCTTCCAGCTGCTTCCACCCAGCACTTTAGAAACACAATAAAGCACGTGTTGACAAAAGTGAGCTTCAAAAATACCATTGGATTATTTTGAAGGAGTATAAACACACGTGGGGAGAGTTATCATCCTTCACCCAGCAAAACAATTACATCAGTGCAGCTTGGACTGGGATCTGCCTTAAGATCTCCCAGATGTTGCAAACGGCACAGTTGCTGATCAGTTGCTGTGGTTAATTCTAATCTGTCAAATGAAGGAGAGGAGGTTGGCTCTTAAAGAAAAAAAAAAAAGCCTTTTGGCAAAATCAAGATCCACTGTTTATAGCTGACACCCAGAGCTACAACAGCCTCTGCTTATGCTTGTCTTTGCCAGGCCATTGTCAAGGACATGTCTCAGAGCCTACCTTGTGCCTGTGCACCAAGGGGATGGGTTCTCCATCAAGAAGCTTGCTGTGGGGTGATCTTAGGGCTTTGTGAAATCATGTTAGCAGCATGTCCCAGCCTGGTGTGAGGGATCTGCCACCCACCTCACTAGAAGAAACCTATCCAATTCTGAGGCAGAGGATGCTAGCCCTGACACTCAAACAGAAAGGGGAACCTGGTAAAAAGCTGCGGCCTTGCTGGCCTTGTGGGGAAACAACTTTCCAGGCCTCAGGGCTGGTCCCTGCTTGGACCTGGGCTGTGCAGCAGGAGGATGGAGCCTCAGATGAGGTCTCAGTGCTGTTGCGGGCTGCAAGGCAATGGGGAGCAGGTTCCTGAGGATGAAGCTGGGTGGCTCACACTTACCAGAGTCTGTCCCTGGTTCAAAGGTGCATTTTTTTTGAGTTTCTGTGAAGCATTTGCTATTTGTATCACCGAGCAGGGAGAGCAAGACCATGCTCACCACAAGCCTGGTGAGCTTGTGTCAGGAATGACCCCCAGTTTCTTTCCTATCCCCTCGCAAGACATTGGCCTCATGGGGGCCACAGTGACCCTCTTGCTCAGCACTTTGAAGAACAATGGTAGGCACCAGCACCTTGAACAGCCTTTGGGTCTTTGCAGCCTTAATGTTGGGGAATACTTCAGCCTCAGAAAGAGGAGAGATTTTGGAAACCTTTGTGTGGGTGTTTGAGTGGGGTAGTGTGGGTTGATGAGCTGCCTCTCTGAGGTCTCTTCAGTCAGCCTCAGCTGGCAGTTCCGCTGGGGTCCAGCCATCCCATCCCTCTGGGTTATTTGCCCCCTTGCTGGGTGGCCACTCAGCTCCACGCAGCTCCAGGGCTCATGGTCAGGGCTACCACTTTGTGTCTGGCCACTCTCAGCAGTATGTCAAGCTCCTATGTCAGGTGGTGGGTGAAACCTGGAAGCAGTGCCATGGTGGTGTGGTGGCACAGCTTCTGGCAGAGGGTGAGGAGGACAGATGAGCAGTGACTTTCTGGGTCCCATGCCCAAGGTGGTAAGCAGCCACCTCAGCAGCTAATGCACTGGGTGCTGCAGCAGAGGGAATACAGGCCAGTGCCCTGGGCTGAGAGGGGCTTTCCTCCTGGATATGATGGCAGCAGTGGGGTGAAACACGTCACCCATCCCCAGCATCCCCCATTAAGGCCATCTCACCCCAACTCAAGGTGGGGCTGTGCTGTCACAGTACGAGCACCACCAGAGCGTCCTGGCATTGTCTTCTTCTCTTTTTTAATTTCATTTTTCAGGATGACAACACTTTAGAGGTTTATGACCAACAGGAGAATTTACTACTAAGTCATATACTGATGTAATGAAATCTAATATATGCTGCGTAATGAATTATGAGATGTTATTTAGTTCCAGGGTTTTATTACTTCAATCAGTTATGACCATATTTCCTTTTATATGATTGCTCACTCTTTAAACATACCAGATGACTGTATAAAGGACACCTAATAAAGTCTGGAGATGTTAAAATATAAATGTTTTAATTTTTGCCATAAATTTGTTTTAATTCTACCAATGGTGGCTTTTGCACTCAAAGTGGTGCAGTCCTTGTTAGCAGTTCAGATCTTGCAGTGTTGTCTCGGATCCTTTGTGGGATCTTTTTCATTGTAAAGCATAGTCAGACATCAGTGCTCACGCTTGGTAACTATACACAGAAGCCAAAGGGTTTTTCAAATAAAACTAGAAATATAGAAAACATTGATCTGTAATGTAAGTCATTGTCTTAATTATCCTCTTATATTTACCAGCAGAATTGCAATATACGCATCCTGATTCCTACCTGTCTTCAAGAAGGGAGAACCAGGTTTATGGTCTTCAGCATCAAAATCAAATATTTAAGTGTTCTGCCCATGAGCCTTTTGGCAAACCTAGTTTTCCCACATTTATGCATTGTATTTTACAGTCATTCAGGATAACGTCAGAGCAGTGGAATTATATAGCTGCAAAATAAGATCAGAATCAAGTATTTAATAAATCAATGTTTAAGCAAGTGAAGGGCTTCAGCTGCTGAACAATCACAGGAACCAAGCAGCGTAGAGTTCCAGTCGTGATGTGTTCACAGTGAGTGTTGAGTTCTCAAAAATTATAGTAGAACACATTTTCTGATGGTTAACAGCTCTGCAGTCAGAACTTGTGTCTATACTAATGAAGACTGTAGCTTTTGCAAGGCTCCAGCATGCTGCTGGTATCTATCAAACCCCCTGCCCTGGGCATGCAGGGGTCTCCAAGCGCTGCTGGCGGGGTCCTGCAGGGGTGTCACCTGCCTGGAGATGACAACTACATATAATACAGCTCTCTAATTTCCTCCCCATCTCTGCAACAGACAGCACTTGCATACTTTGCTTTAGCCTGATTCAAGCCCCCACTGTCCCTGTAGTAATAATCCACTCTCAGCTGCACCAGGCTGGGTGCTTCTACTCAGACTGGGTGCTGGACCTGACCTGAGGATGAGTGCCCATTGCAGAGCTGCTGCAGGGGAGGGATGAAGTAAGGAGCAGTCCCCTCTGCCTGCAAACTCATTACAGGAGCTCAACAGCAGCAGTCAACAAATGGTTTCATATGAGATCTTGAAAAGTCTTCTCTGCAGAGGATGTGCTTCTGCTGTGCTTGTCCAAGGCACAGGGCTCTGGTGCCTGGGCTTCCTCTGGCTGCCCTGCAGAGCAGGGGAAATTGTGCCCCGTGAGGCTGAGATGCTGCTCAGAGAGATGAGCTGGGAGGAAAGGAGTTTGGTAAAACTGAGCGTGCTGTAAACATATGTCTGGCCAGCTTCAAGGGAAGGAAAACTGCCCTTTAGTTACAGTTTAATTCAGAATTTTCAGCAGTCAGAAATATTTTCAGCATGTTTAATCTGCTGTGACTGTGGCTACCACCTTGGCTCAAGGATGGTTTTGTTTGGGGTGATGATCCCTTCTGCTCTATTGCCCGCAGCAAAAAAGATGCCAGAGGCCCAGTTTGGCAGAAGTCCCATCATCCTCATCTCAGCCCCTGAGGCCCATTCCTGACCAGCCTGTGCCTTGTTCTAGCTGTGTATAGTGCCTCTGCCATCTGTAAGCATTTCCTTCTGGTTCTGCAAGGCAGGGCATCATCTCAGGGCACTCCCTCAGGACAGATGTTTATCAATTCCATATTTTTTCTAATTGTGTGTACGATTTATTTGTTCAGTTATTGACAGAGATACTAACAGAAGGGAAAAACTTCTAAATGGCCCATCTTGTTTCTTCATTCTATTAATATCTCAGTCACTAATTGGATACATTTTCACAGAAGACTACAGCAAATAATGAAATAAAGACTACTATTCACAAATCCAGGACAATAATTCAGCCAAAGAGAATCATACATCAAATAAATGGCCAAGCATACTTAAAATATGTCTTTGTACAGTAACAAGGCACAATTTAATCCCATTAAGAAAATGTTGGCTGTAGCTCAGTGTTTGGGAACATGCCACTGAACTGTCCTGCTGTAACCTTGGATGTAGGAAAAGTTGAAACAAAGCAGCATACTCAGTTTGACATGTCTTTGCACTTTAGGTCCTTAATGATGCAATGAATTACTAAAACATTTAATGCTGTATAGCTGCAAAAACTGTCTCATATGCAGAAGCTAAGGGATAACAAGCTTGCTGAATGTGTCGCTGCTTCATATGCAAAGTTTATTTGTATCTCCATAAAAGAGATTCCTGAGCTATCTCAGAAGAGCAAGTTTACATATTACTTTAATTTGCAAGAAACAAAATATTTGTTCCACATATCTTAGTAAATGCTAGAAATACAGGTAGGTTAGTTTCTCACTTAAAAAATTCAAGAAAAACATTAGGGGTTTTATCTGAGTTTTTATTTTTCTCTTGGGTTATTTTGCTTTTTTTGTCCATGGTATTTTTAGTTGGATCTGGAGTACTTTTCTTTTCTCTGGGTACTTTGGATGTGGTTCTCAGCTGCCAAAACATTTGACTTCTTTTATTTCTAATTAAGAAGGATTTAATATGTACTATAGAAAAGATAGAATGGCTAGATGCATTTCTCATGCCCACTGTTTATATCCTTGGAGTTTTAACTACATATCTTGGAAAAAGTACCATATTTAGTTTAAAGCATTAGGTTTTCAAGAGGAAAATTGCAGCTGATTCAGTATAACCTGAGACCAGCTGGGGGGTCAGCATGATGGGGAGTCTGCTGATGGGTAGTGCTCCCCAGTTCTCTGCAGCACAGCAGTGTTGGTGCTGCTCCTCCCCAAAGCAGAGAGTTCATTTCCAACTGGATGGTGTGGCAATTCCCTCATTTCTGTAAGCATGGAAGGACAATGGCTGCTTGGAGTGTTGTTAAAATATGCAAACATTATGAGACAGGGGGTTCAATATTCAGCGCTGTCCCCTGATTCTCTACAAAGGTCTTGCCCTTAAAATATCAGCTGTGTGGTTTTCCTCTGCTGCTACTTGCAATATCATGTTGTGCAAAATTAATTGCTTGACAGAGCTTTGTGTCTCTTCATACTGTAACAGCTTCTAGAAAAATTCAAGCTGACAGTTCCTATGGTAAGGCATGAGGAAAGATAATAGGATAGTGTATGTGTTTTATACTGAGAGGTCAGAGAGTACATGTATATCACAGGCTACAACGGGGAATACGAGGGTAACTATAGATATACACACAACACACAAACATGAGTGATTATATTTTAGCTCTTGATCCATGCTCTGGCATTAGCTGCCAAAACAAAGGGAAAAATAATACCGTCCCTTTTCTGTGTGATTGCAGAAGGAATCTTCACTCCACAGAATGGTGTTTAGAAACCACAGAAAGCCAGCAGCATGGCCCATAGCGATGGGATGGCCTCATTTTTTCTGCATGAGTCACAGTGCTAAGGAGCTGGTGTGGATGCTCTAAGGGGCTGTTCTCCTGTGCCAGATACCCCATCAACACAACCAGGATGGAATGACCATGCTGCCTCCAGTGGGTTTCCTTCGAGGACCAGAGGAACAGGATCAGTGGGTCCATGTACCCTAGGTGGGCTCAGCACCAGTGCTCCTGAGTGCTGCCGCTGAGAACCTCGTGTTGATGGTTTAAGGGCAACTTGCTGACAGCAGAAGCAATATGACAAAAATTAGGTAGGCTAGAGGGATTAAAACATGTACAATTGTGGAGAATTTGTTAGGCTCAATTACATGAGTCAGGAACTAGCGAAGTGTTAGAAGACCTGGAAATAATTTCAATTTGTCATATCAGGAGCCTCCTTCCCAGAAACAGGCTGTGGAAGCAGAGGCAAGTTCACCATATGGAGAGC
The DNA here is from genome assembly GCF_036169615.1 of Heliangelus exortis. NCBI lineage: Eukaryota > Metazoa > Chordata > Aves > Apodiformes > Trochilidae > Heliangelus > Heliangelus exortis. The sequence goes on along the minus strand of NC_092423.1, from coordinate 128,412,576 downwards.
AGATGTCTCAAGGGAGCTGAAAAGAAGATACTTTGCTAGCACTAAAACTATTCTGTACAAGGAGGTGACAACAAGTGCTTCTAAAGAAGAAGTAATTATTTATCACTGAATAGACAATTTTTACTGTTTCCTAGAACACAAACCTATATGCTCAAATAATCCCTGACTGTTGCAGTGAAGAGGTACTGGATCACAGCTTGGAGTAGAGGCTGTAATAGTAAGCAGATTGAGCATCTTGTTCAACCATCTGCTTTTTAAAGCACATTTTATTGTGGGCTATGTCACACTGAAAAAAGGCAGGGAAATAAGAAGTCAGCGAGTTACTGCTTCACAATTGGTTTGATGTACAAAGCAGTATGGTTGTCTTCTCCATTCGCAGCTTTGATGTTTTACTTTTTAGCACTTTAATTAGGAACCGTGTTGTGGAGATCGACTCAATTTATAACCTCAGTACTGTGGTGTTAGATGGTTCCTGTGAGAGCTGCCTCCTAGTGCCAAACCTGCTTAAACATCAGGAATGAGACTTGAGAGAGCTTCATCACTGTCCTCAGGTACATGAAGAGATTTGTTAAGAAAGGATCTCACTGAGCAAGGAAGCTCAAGGGCACTCTGAATTTAAGCAGAGCTCTGCAATGTCTTGCTCTATAAGCAAAGACCTGCAGCTGTGGAGATTGCCTGTGTAAGTACCAGTACCAGCCACCATGTGCTCATGTTACTCACATCCCAGGTAGATATTTGGGTTTTCCTTCTGTTGGAGCTCTCTGCTACCTGAAAAGCAAACCAAGAGCTACTGAAACAGCTCCCTCGGCTCCTGCAAAACTACAGCAGTTTACTGCAGGGAAAGATAAAGCAACCCCAGCAAGGTAGTGCCATGTGGCTTTTCCCTGGTCCTGAGGTGAGATGAGCTGTAATAGAGCATCTCTGACAGATGTTCATCCAATCTGTTCTTAAAAATCTCTAATGATTACACTCCTCCAGCCCACAAAAGTAGACTGTTCCTGAGCTTGTCTTTGATTATAGCTTGGAAGTTTGTCCTCATATCTAATCTAAATCTCCATTGCTTCCAGTTAAACCTATTACTTCTTGTCTCACTCTCAGTGGACATCAAAGCAACAGATTTTCATCCTTTTTACTGTAATCTTTGAAGGGTGTTATCCTGCTCTCTCCAAACCCATCCATCTTCTCCTCACTAGACTAAACAACACCAAGTTCTTTCAACCTCATCTCACAGGTCAGGTTTTATAAACCTCTTGACACCCTTGTTGGTCTCTCAGGGCTTTCTATTTAATTTCCATCTTTTTTAAAAGGTGATGTCCAATGCTTGGACACAGCACTTGAGCTGAGAAGTTCTCGGTGTTATAAAAGTGCCACCCAGCCCTGGCTTTTCTGTCCCCATGGGTACACTTTGGGTGTCACTGTGGTCACCCAGTCTGTGCTTACTCCCAGGTCTCTTCTCCTGTCTGGTTAGTCACTCCCTGTTTCAATACAAATCCTTTTGGCCTCTTTGCAACTTTGCACATGTCTATTTATTCCACTTGTTGATTCTGGAAAAACTCTGTCTTTTCATAGTTTTCTTTGGATTTTAATTCCAAGCCCCAATATGCTCACAATCCTCCCAGCTTAGTGTGATGGGCTGATTTTATAAGCATACTGTATTATATTTTAAAAGTTACTAATGAAAATACCAAATAGAAACAGGCCCTGGACAGACCCTGGGTGACCAGGGAGATTAGAAATGACTTTTCAGCATGATGACAAACCATGCAAAATTCAGCATGTTTTTCTGCCACTCATGTACCCACTGACTGATTATTTTTCTGGCCTGTATTTCATTCGTTGGCCTTAGAATAAACTCATGCAACCTGGGGATGCATTCAAATGTCCCACCCTAGTCAAGGTGCATATGGCTGCTTCTGCCTGTCACCAGGAGAGAGGAAACATCTTTGTTCTTCTGAATCAAACTGGCTTTGGCCACACCGTGCCAGGCTGTGAGGAGGAGGACTCCTGTCCAACCAGTTACAAAACATCAGTTGGGGTCACAAAAGTTTTTGGCAATTACTATGTTTAAACTGTAAAAACTATGTTGTTAATTCAGCATTTCTTAATACAGAAAAATGCTGGAGGCTCCAATGATCATCAGGCTGTAATGCTACTACCAAGCACCCAAGTAACCAGCTAAGAATCATAGAATCATAGAATTGGCTGGGTTGGAAGGGACCTCAGAGATCATCAAGTCCAACCCTTGATCCACTCCCGCTGCAGTTACCAGACCATGGCACTGAGTGCCACATCCAGTCTCTTTTTAAATATCTCCAGGGATGGAGAATCCACCACTTCCCGGGGCAGCCCATTCCAGTGTTTGATCACCCTCTCAGTAAAGAAATTCTTTCTAATTCTTTCTAAGAAGGGAAGGAGGAGAGCAAGGCAGCATCCTGCACAGGCAGCAGCCAGTTCTGAAGCTCCTTCACTCATTCTGCATCAACATGTGGGTTCATCCATAGCCATCCCCAAATCATAGCCCAGCACCTAGGGCGGTCACCAGTGAGAACATAAGCACCCAGGGTCACAGAAACGCCAAGGGATGTCACACTGTTGCCATTTCAAGATAAAAGTAATTTTCCTTGATTCAAGACATTAATATTTCCATGCAGCCCCCACAGGGCATTGAGAAAATGGAGAAACATTGGTCTACCCTGGCCAAGAACGGTGACCTCTATAGGGAAGGTAATCCTGGGGAAACTTCCTTCAGTTTCCTCCTTCCTTCAGAGGAGGATTTTTCAGAGGGTGGAAAAAAACCCTCCTGGGAAAGCAAAGGAGAAGCCTGGCTGTGCTTCTCAGGAACAAACCTGAAGATGCTGCAGGAGTAACAGCACTTAGTTACTCAGCATAAGGGAAGAGACAATTTTTTATACACATTTTGGTTGCCCAGGGTGGGGTGGGCACTGGGTGCCACAGCAGCCTCTGCAGCCTGGGGATCTGAGGTAGAGTCTTTTGTGCTGGTAGCTCTGGGCTATGTATATTGCACCTTTACATTCAATTTGATACTGCCTTTAGCCTGCTGGCCTCCTGCCAGCACAGCTGCAGAAAGGTTGGGGAAATTTGCCATAATGTGCTAAGGAATTTGTGTGGAAAGCAAGTTTCACCTACTGCAGTGGAGGTGGAGAGGTTTAAGGGGCTTGGGTTTCTTTTTGCCATGAAATGCTCATCCTTACTCAATATCAGAAGTAAGGTGGAGTTCAAGACTAAAATACTCCAGCTTGAACATACAGGACCACTGAAAATCCATGTTTAAAACTATTTAGAAAATGCGCTGAATTTATGCCACAGACTAAAACCTGCAGAAACAAAGCATTACTTTAATCAAGATCCAGCTGACATTGCTAACACCAGTGAAGACAATGGTCTCAACCTAGATTTTGATGGTCACCTTCAAAAAGCACCGAGATGGGTGTCCTAGGCACTGCTCTGCCAGTAGCACATCCCAGCCCCCTGGGAGGCTTTGGGCAGCCTTGCCCATGTGCTGCCGGGCCAGGAGCCAGCCTTCCCCTGCCTTCCAGGAGTGAAATCCCAGCACAAAAATCTCTGCTGGCACCAAGAACCCTGACTGCTACACCCTTCAACTGCAAGAGGGTTTTATCAAACCTAGAGGACGATAACTGCAAGGGCACAAATGATGAAGATGGAGACACAGTGGACTTGTATCTGTTTGTATCAAGAAAAGCACAAGTGATGCTTTAGGTTTCCAAGAATACCTTAATTCAGCATTTTGCTACAGCAGGGTGGTCACTGGGCTTTGGACCACAGCCCAGCCAAACAGAATGGAGCTTTTCATCAGTTAAAATCCAAGAAGGGAATAATGATCTCAGAGTTTTGTATTTATCATTGGATTTGGCTCGCTGACCCGCCTAAGGAAAAGCAATGGCTTGAAATATTTTTCACAAAGCCAAGACTTAAATGGCTGCAATAAAAAAAAAAAAAAATTTCTCCTCATATTATTTTTTTTTCCCAGATACACATATTTTTGTCATGTCTGGATAAATCCTTCCCTTCCCAGCTCCCTCGGAATGGTCAATGAAGTTCTCCATGTTCTGAAAGTCTACACTGGCCCAAAGATGTCATTCACTTGGCAGTGACCCTACACAGCCCCAAATGGGACTATGTAGAGTTACGTGTGATATAGCAGCAACAAGTGTGAAAAGGCAGAGACTGCTGGCACTTGCCCTTCATCAACCTTTTCATAGTCCTGGCACTCACCATGAGCTTTGCTGGCTGCAGATATTTAAAGAGCAAAAAGAGCAAGTATTGCAGTTAGATGTGTTTCTGTTGTTGTTGCCGCTGTTAATTTAGTGTTTTTTCCTCCTCTTTGTTCCTTTAAGCAGATATTTAGGATTTTGTGGTCAGAAAGAGCTTCCCTCAGCCCTTAGCTCTAGCACAGACACATCTTGTGCTCTCAGAAAGTGCTGTGCAGTGTGAGCAACACTCCTGGTCCCAGAAGCCTTTCTCTCCAGGACAGGCACTTTTCCTCCTTACACAACAAAATATGTGAATTTTGGGAGGTGAAAGCACAGGGCCTTTCTGTCACACAATGGGAAGATGTTCAGCATGGGTGGGGGCAGAAGCATTGGCTGAAGTGATGGGGCATCATACATGTTCCCCCCTTACAAGCTGCCCCGTGCCAAGAGATCTCTGTATTTTTGTCAAATGGATGGACATAGCCACCCAGTGAAAACCTAAAGACCTTCACATAAGCAAAAATGCATAATGCACAACAACAAAAAAACCCCAAACCCTCTGAGAAAAGACTACAGAACTTCCATACTTCCTAACGCACTTATGGAAAATGAAGACAAAATCCCTTGCATGCCACAGCTACAAAAGGATGCTGAAAAATCTTTTTATCTCAACTATATCTCAAAACCCCATGTTCATTCTTTCTCATGTAATTAATCTGGTATGAAATACAAGCAAGACCTAGGCCACCTAACACTCAATTGAATTGGAACTTCAGACTCAAAACTTCACCCAGATCCTGGGCTGTGATTTAGTCTGCAGGGTTGTCTCCTCCCAGGAGGTACCTACACTCCCTGGGCACTCCCAGGGTCCCTCACACCTAACTTCTGCCAACCACCTCTCCCTAAGGAACGATGGGCATTGTCAGTTTTGTGATGGGTGGAGGTTTTAAGGATGGATGTTCAAAGAGCTGATACCATCACGACAGGCAGCATTATTTTACATCTGCGTTGTCTGCCTTGTCAGAGCTGCCTATGATTAAATGGATGGAGCCTGATTTATCAGCCAAAGATGGTCTCTCCAGGTTCACTGTGAGCAGCACTGGCTGCTGCTAAATCCAGAGCTGAATTCACTTTCAGGTGAAAGCAAATTAACCTACAGTCCTGACAGCAATAGAAATCACATACTTAAAGGCAAACGAGATGTAAAGTTAATTTTATTCTTCTTTCCCACAACGTACAAGATTGCTGGAAATTCCTTCTTTCTTTCCCATGCACAATATTTTTTTCTTATTATTCTGTTTATTTCTCCTGATTCAGAGCTAACAGCTGGTTTTACCTATGAGAACCAGCTCACAGATGCACTTCAGGATATAAAGCACATTTATGATAAGACACCTGATAAATCCCTTTATGTTCTGTATCTTTCCTGTAAAGCTGGAGGGGGGAAGCAGAGAAGGAGAAAAGACCTGCTTTAGGATGATGTCATAGCTGTTGGGCACATCTGCCCCAAATTAAATTACCATCTAAAGGGCTTATTTCCCAAACATATTTCTTTTCGGCTTGGAAGGAGACATAAAGCAGTGTATCCCTTCAGTTTTCATTTGGAGAGTCTCAGAAAATTTGGGATCACCCTTCACAGTATGCCAGAAAGATTTACTAGTGCTGAGTCTCTCAGGTGATGATGCTGTACAAGTTGCATGAAAAATGAATCTTTCTTGGTTCCTTGATTAAGCTGTGACTCATAATAAATCTTCCGGAAACTTCAAGCCTGTCTTGCTAAAAACATGAGGGACCTTTGTAAAGCCCTCTAAGAAGGTGTGAGAAAGGGATCTCACCTGTAAGAAGAAAGCTTGAAAAAGTGAACCTGTTTGAATTTTAAAATATTCATTCTCCATCTTTCACAGCAACTCTGTGTGCATGTCAGAATCTGAAGACAAAAATTAAAAACAAAAAAAAAAAATTAAACACACTAGGGATAAAACACTGCTTTGTCTACCCCAATACCAAAAGAAAACAGGAAAAAGAAGCAAGAGGGTAAAACCCAGGAAAACTATTTTTTTTAATACCTTCTATGTGAACTTTCTCTATGAAGGCACTCAGACTGTATTGATTCCAGGTGATTAAGAAGATGCAAATGTTGCACTGGACAAAAACCTTGTCCTCTTGATGCCTACTAGTTCAAAGTTCAGGTATCCCAAAATGCCCACTGTGGCAAAGCCCCTTGTGACACAGGAGATGTCAATTTTGGCTTCAGCATCTATTCCTGAGCAGACCCTGACCCCAGGGGCCCTGTGGCCATGACAAAGCTGGGCATGTGTGTGGCACATGCTGCATCAAAAGAAAGGATCCTGATATTGCCAGGGCAGCTCAGGTAACCCTGGCACTGAAGACAATCACTGTAACATCATTTCACAGCAGCTTCACTGAAACCCATGAACCTGTCATTTGTCTGGGATATTTACTTAGAAATGGAATAAACATGCCCAGAATTGCCTCTTTCAAAGAACCTAAGAAAGAGCATCCAAATGCAGCAAAGCCTTTCAGGCCATCTAGGAACCAGGGCCCTGCTTTTGTGCAGATGTAAAAAGCAGTACAGTTGGTAGAGTTATGCTGATTTACACCAGCTGAGGAACTAGTCCCACATTTTCACCTGGCTCATGAAGATTTATATACTAATTCTCTGCAAAGAATTATTATTTAAAAGAAAAAAAAATGTTTAAAAAAGAAAAAAAAAAAAAAAAAAAGAAAAAAAGAACATTCTAGCTGGGTCCACAAGTCCTATTTCATAAGTAAGTTATCTCAGCCTTGCTGGGTCAGATCTTACTGAGAGGCCGATACATCCAGGGCTGTCATGTAAATCATTTCCTTTTGAATACTTATGTCTAATCAACTTCAGACCTTGTTTTGGACACATTGTACGTTTCATAAGCCGAATAACTCTCTCTGATGAAATCCTTGCCTCCTGACCCCAAAATACATCTGAACAAAATTGTCCCATCAGGAGTTCAGATAATTGCTTGGCCTTTTCTGTCAGTCATAAACCAGACTGATCCAACTTTTTTGGACACTTCCCCACACTTTAATGTGCTTTTCAAACACATTCCGAACAGCATAACAGAATAGGAATGGTTGCTTTTATAAATGTGTGGTACTTTATATGCTTAAGCAAAGAAATCACAGACTCTCTTTGTTGGTGCCATATGTACTATTGTGTGATAAAAATTTACCAGCATGTAGTTCTGCAATTATTGTTCTTACAGCTCCATTAGTCTTAAATCTTATTTATGTACCGTGGGCTTTTTTCTTTCACTGGAACTCCCAGGCACTCACTTTACTTGCTCCAAGCTTACGAAACACCAAGCAGCCCAGGCACAATTTGAAGATTTGATCTTTCTCATGCCCAGGGATGTGTAAAAGTGATGACTTTGTGCTCCCACCCCACAAAGCTCCTTCAGGGTCCACAACCATCCAGCTCTTGGGAGTCTGCCAGAGGTGTCCTGTGGCTGACACAGCAGGATGCTGGCACCCAGTGAGGTTTGCACTTGCTGTCTGGACATGGCAGCATCCACCTTGTGGCAACACAGCTTACAACAACAAGGAGAAGCTGAAGTCCTCATTGATGGCCAAGATGCTGCCCAAGCTCTGCTGGGGGGGTGGTAGGGTGAGGCACCTGCGTGGAAGGCACAGCATAGACTCAGAAAAGCTGATGGAAATTTTTCTATTGACTGCTAAGGGGGGGTGTGATTTTCTGCCCCTAGTCCTCCCTGACAGCCTGCTGGTGTGTGGGGGAGAGCTTGGGAAGGTGCAGAAGATTTGCTAGAGGAAGCCCGGCACATTTTTGTGCCAGGGAATGGCAAATTACCCCCCGCAGTTGAACAATGCTAAATCTGGAACAATGAGAAGAATTACAAATATCCAGACATCACAGACAAGGGTTTACCAAGATCATGGTCTCAAGTTAAAAGCCTGGGAATTCCTTGAGGAGAAGGTGTGGTCTGGGGCAGCACATGTGAGCCAGAGCTTTCCAAATGCCTCTGCAGCTCTCAACATCTGATGAGAAGATTAAGTTCAGGGGCAAAACATATTATGAAAATGGAAAGCAGGCTGCTACATTTATCAGTAAGTTGAAAGGACAAAATGTACATGAGTGTTAGGAAAGAAAAATCATGGAAAGGCCATTTTACACCAAGAAGAAGTCTTTTTAAGGAGTGGAAAATAGGGACCTGCAGGGCACAGGTGACTTGGAGGAACCTCACTGCTGCAGCTGAGCCCTGGCTGCAGGAGTGGAGGTGCAGAGCCAGATGTGCAGCCTCACAGACCACTGGGCTCACTGCTCCTGCAGACACTGGGATCACCACCTCATGCCTCCTGCAGACAGGCTCAGTCAAACATCACCGTGCCTGTTTGAGGTGTCAGCCTCTTAATGGTTTGCTGGAAGTCATTGCTACCTAGCAGGTGTGACAGAACTATATGTATCATGACATGTATCTATCATGTATTATCTCCCATAATTTAAAGTTTAGCACTTTGCACCATCAACGAAGAGTAATCTGGAAACACAAGTGGATTGTTTCTGCCACTGGTGAGTGACACACAGGGCAGGGGTTTGGCTCTGGCACAGCCTCATGAGAACACATGCTCATGTGTTTCAGGTCTGTACGCATTACAGAACAGCCCCTGAAGCTCATTTTGAGGATTTATCATTTTGCAGCGTACTTTTGTGAGCTTAGAATCTCAGGGAGAGTTCTCACAGCCTATGTAAGATGTCCTTTGAGGACATGAAAAATGCATGAGTCCTCAGAAAGTTTGTATTGTCTGCAAGTGCACCTGCAGCAAAGCCCACAGGAGTCCCTCGTTTAGTTGTTGCACCAGTCAGGCTGACAACACCCATGAACCAGCACATACTGAGCTGCTTGTCCACAAGCTTTTCACCATTTCAGGACTTACAATAAATATAGAAAAATAACTTTCAGTTTTTCATAGCTCTGGATTTCTGCTCATTATTGTTATGATAAAACCCCTTATCTCATCATTCCCCTGCACTGTGAATGGCTTGTGTGATGTCCAGCTTGGATACCCATGGTTTCAACCTTTACTTTCTTCTTTCCCCACCTCGGATGCTCTGTAGAGGCTCCATGTCTCTGCTGTCATCCCTGTCCAATCCTTACAGTGAGTAAGGCAAGCATCATATGGAAAAATCAGCCTGCACCCTGCTGCTCTGAGCACAGAAGTGAGCATACAAAGCAAAGGAACACAGAAATGAGCTGAGAAATTTTCCTGAAGTCACGAAGGCACTTTCAGCGGTACAGCCCCACCCTGGGAAATAGAAACAAAATTAAGTGAACCGTCCTGGAAAAGATCTGTGTGACGGTGCTGGAGGCATTCAGGAGACACTGAGATTTAGAATCATACAATGGCTTGCGTTGGAAGGGACCGTAAAGATCATCCAGTTCCAACCCCCCTGCATGGGCAGGGACACCTTCCACCAGACCAGGTTGCTCAAGGTCCCATTCACTTGAACACTTCCAGGGAGGGGGCAGACACAGCTTCCTGTGCCAGTGTCTCACCACCCTCACAGGAAATAATTTCTTCCTAATGTCTAACCTAAACCTCCCCTCTTCCAGTTTGAAACCATTCCCCTTGTCCTCTCGCTACTCACCCGTCTACCCCGACTTGTGTGCGCCTGGATGTCAGAAGTACGCTTGACCACAGGGAAACCCCCCCGTACCCCAGGGCGGTGCCGGCGGCAGCTCCGGGGTCGCTCCCCGTTGCCCCCACCCCGGTGCCCCCGGATGGGGCGGCAGAAGCGGAGCTGTCTCTGGCCGCCAGGTGGCGCTGCCGCCCCGGGCACGGCACGGCCCTTACCCCAACGCCCTCCGCGGCAGCGGCACCGGGGCGGGAAGGGAAGGGGCCGGGGCTGGAAGAGAGGGAGCCGGGGCGGGAAGGTCGCTGCCGCGGTCCGGTCCCAGCACACGGGGCTGCTCGGGCGTCTGTAAGAGGGAGGTGCGAGGAGGAGGTCGGGAAGCACCAGAAAAGAGCCGGTCCGCCCTGCCCGCCTCCCCAGCCTCTGCACCCCTCGGCCTGCAGGGAAAAGGGAGCCTGGGGGCCGGTTCCCGCACAGCGCGTTCGGTGTTACCACACCGAGGTCTGGGGCACTAACTACGTGGTGCTTTACATCAGGTGCGAGTATGATCCTTATTTCCAATCAAACGTGTCGGCCAGGAGGGTGTATTCCCCGGCTGCTCAGGTGTCTCTCCCGCGTTCGGTTCGTTCATTTTGAGTGAGGCGTGGACCGGCTACGAGATTTTCCCGAGGACCCTCTGAGGTAGCAGTGTCTCTTGGAATAGAAGTAAAAGCCTTGTCACTGTCCAGTGCCCCGTTCTAGTCTCTAACATAGATAATGTAGTTCTGCCACCGTGGTTTGGTCCCGCTGTGAACTGAGACAAGCAGGTTTCCTGGCTCTTCCTGCTGATCATTCTGTACTGCTGGCTCTGAGGTTCCACCTCTGCCCGAGACACTTACAACAGCTTTACAATGTCATTTAGCAGTGACTCGCTTTAATTCAGAGGCATTTGGTACTGAAAAGAGCACACAGTCTGAGGACAGTCACAGTCCAGGCAGGTTTCCCCGAATTCAGAGGCCAGATCCTCATCCCAGCTCCCAGCAGTCACCAAGTCCTGACAATATTTAGTCACCCAGCAGCTGCCTTCTCCACAGCTCACTTCTCTGAACAGTGACAGGACTCCCTGTGATGGGCTCCTCTCCCTTCCCAGGCACCTGGGCAAAGGGCAGCCCATGACATTTTCCAATCACCATCTGCTAATGTTTATTTTGGCCCTCCAACAGCTGTTTCCGAATTACTTTTGTGGAAGAAACATGGAAAACAAGATTTAGGGCAACCTGTTGAAGGAAACGGGAGACTGAAGTTGAAAACTCCTCAGGCCAACATCTGCTCTTTTTGCTGCTTCAGTGCTGTGTCCTGCCTTGATCTGAGCCCTGGTACAAACACTCAGTGCAGGGTCCTTTGGGAGAGACAAGGACCATCCGCAGAACTCAGAACTGGGGCTTGGGAGTTCATCCAGAACTCAAACTCTGCTCTTAAAAACCTGTGACTTTGGAGGCAAGTGGTGCTTGTATGGGCTGAAAACACAGCTAGAGGAGGAGGTTTTCTTCAGATCTGTGGGTTCTGTCATAGCTTCATGAGGCATCAGTATATGACAAATGAAGTATTTTAATAAATGGACATTCACGTGTAACCACTGGAAGGTGAAGTCAGAGGTCTGGAGTTGGTTTGCATTTTAACAGACACAAAAATAACAACAAACTAAGGAAACATGCTTGTTTGTGAGACTGCCTGAGCAAAGCCATACGAGACAAACTGAGATCCATAAAACTTACTTATGCTGAATAATGTCCTGTTACTCCCTGAATGAATAAGTCAGTCCTCAATGGGGCTATCAAGAAACGTGATTCCAGTAAGTTATACACATTTCTGGACTTGTTTTCTAAATATATGCATTAATTTTTTTGGTAAGAAAGAAGCCCATTACATAATTTTTGGCCAATGCTTACCTTTTTCTATAGCTCTGATAAAGCTCAGTCTGTGAAATGTTTCTTCAGCTACCTCAATGCAAATGTTGACATCACCAAGAAGGAAGCAGTACAAGAGCAAAATAAATGTATAAGGGAGGGCCCGGGCTGAGATTATATGTGATTGAACAGAAGATGCCCAGCCAAACAGTAAAGTTTTTCTACTGATTTACACTGAAGCTTGGTCCTTTTGCTGATGATCTGCTGTGGGATTTCAGGCACAAATAAGTCTTGATGGATTTTGAGGCACAATTTGACGTTGATTAATTATTTGGTAAGTTCTGAAAATTGTATACGCACTGGGGAGGTCTCCCTGTAACGTGCATTTCTCTGGTTTCCATTCCTTGTCACGCTGCTGTTGGGGATATTGAACACCTCTTGCTGTGGAATCCCTGCCCTGGGAAGTGAGCAGCATCAGCCAAGTGCAGGCAGGGCTGAGATTTATAAGGAAGTAAAGACAACTTCTGATATTAAGCAAAGAAAGCTGAGCTGGATAAAGAGTTTTCTTCAGTTAAGTGAAGCTTTTTTATTATTGTTATTTTCCCCTCTCTCTTTCCTTCTTAAGCTTAACCAAAAAGAAAAATGGAAAAACCCCACTGATTGCATCCAGCTGTTAAAATTTTATGATACTAAGATCCTTGGTTGTCATGACCACTTCATGTAGTTTAATATGCGGCTGTATTTTTTTCAGTTTCATTTTCTTCCCCAACTTTAGTTAATAAAACACCTTTCAGAGAGCCTGCTCTTAGCAGCTATAGAGTGCCTGGCCTTCTTTTATAGAGGAGAGGTGCATGCATCTTTAAGAACTAACATATATACACACACCAGGCTGTTAGCTGCGGGCTACCTTGGCACATGAAGAAGTTAAACTGCAACCATAATTCCCATTAACATCAACAAGAGGAATATTTTTGTGTTTCCCTGTGTGCAGGAGATGTGAGCTGAACAGAAGCAGCTCTTTTCCAACCACCGTAGACCAGCTCTGCCATAAAAAGGTCAACCCTCTGCCCCAACCAAGCCTCCCCTTGCCTGCAGATGGCTTTGGGCTCAGGCCCAAAATTAATAAATCTCTCTGGACTTTGGAAGTTCAGAAGAAAACCAGCACTTCCAGAGGCACTGCACATTTATTCTCTGTTTCATCCATAGTGAGCTTGGGGGTTGTTATCTGCACTGAACTGTTTCACCTTGGCTTACTTAAAGGACTTTTTTCTCTGCTCTGTTGGCATAGGTAAAATACCCAGGAGAAAAGCAATGACCACATTTCCTGCTTTTAGGTGCACTAATGTTTTCATCTACTGTCACTCACCTTTCCATCCTGCACATGTGGTGGTAGGAGGGGCAGGAGCATGATTCCCTGTGCCCGGGCAGTGTTGGCATTGGGGAGGAGGAGTGATGCTCTGAGATATCCTTCTGCTTCCGAGCTCTTTGCTCACTGTGCTGGCATTGCTCTGGCTTGCTGCTACTGCTCTTACATATAAATATAAATATATATATATATACACACATATACAAACAGCTACATTATGAAAGAGTAAGTGTACACATCAGCAGCTCAAGGAACTGGCCATCTGATTTAATTATTCCCAGAACAAGCATTTCTAATATGGGAAAAGAGAATTACAATGATGCTGCAAAAGAATCAAAACATGCTATGGGTGAGAGGCTTTTGCTGTACTCTGCTGGTGAAAGCTTCTTTTTCAGCCTCAGCATTCTTTTGTATTAGTCTCTTGCCTTTGTGGTGTTGAAAATAATTTGAGGAATGTATTTAATGATGAAATTTTATGTAAAAGGTAACCACATTACTGCACTAAATATAAAGCAGTCAGAGGAACTGAAAATAACCAGTTTGGTTTCCTAAGAGGCAGCACTGGTAAACATTTTGGTCAGCCAATGCATTTTGTGGACAATGTTTAAGGAAACACTAGCTGCTAACACGCTTAGCTTGAGGAAGCTTTATCCTCTCTGTGCCAGTATTTATAGTCATAGTTTAATAGGAAGCCTCTAACGATAACATCTTGCTGCTTGTTTAATCATCTTTTACTCAGCAAAATAATGGAGTCCATTTGGGACTGAGAAAGGATGTGGACACCACGGCCTGGGCTGGGGCACTGCTGGGCTGTGTGTGGGGTAACTCTCCTGGCAGCACCCGGGTGTGGGGCTGTGTTCCCTAGCACTGCCCCTTGGAGAAATACTTCAGTGGTTACCCTGGGGAAAGTCAGCAGCTTCCCCTTGCTGTGCCCATCTCTCACACTATACTAGGGATGGGAAAGGTGGCTTTTAAAAATAACAGATATTTTCTTGAAAAAAAAAAAATTCAAAGCAAAGGGGAAGGGAACACTTGCAGGATGTGGGCACGTTTTCTGAGATGGGGTTGAATTTACATGGAGGGTGCCCCTGTATTTACTGACCTTCACACTAGGGAACATCCAGCCAGCAGCCAACCTATAGATATAAAACCATTGCCAGCCTGCATTTTCCTCTCCTTCCTTGATTACCTCCTCTTCCCTTCCACAGCTCTCTCTCTTCTTGGTAAAACAAACAAGCAAACAAACAAACAAACAAAGATCTGGGGGAAAAAGTGGAATTAACATTAAAGCTGTGACCACCACACAGTTCAGTTTGTGCCTCCTTTTCCCCTGTGACCATCTTTGAGCACAATGTCCGTAGATGAGGAAACATCTCCAGCCTGGGGATTGCTGTAGAAGGGCTCCTTCCAACACCAAAATGTTAAAAAGGTTCAAAACGATTTTTTTTACTTCCCAGGAGTGGATTTCCTTTGCCAGAAGATGCTCAGACCCTTGATTTGGGTCTGTGTGAGGTGAGACCCTTTGCACTGATCCAGAAGTGGGTTTTTTTTAGGGGAAATGGCTGTAGGGCACCACCATGCTGTTTGCCCAGGATGGCAATAAACAACACCCAGCAGGCTCAGTGGAGCTGGCACTGATGGACTGCTTTGAAATGATGAGACATAAGAAAAAACATAAATTTTCCCTACTAAGAAAATAATTAATTAGCAGTGATGTGGTGGGATGCAGCCCCTGTCCTGAAGAGTGTGGAGCTGAAACAAAGCAGGAGGCAGAAACAGCAGCAAGGGGAGGTGGAGGGAAACTCCTGAGGCACTGTGAGTTTGGATGAGACCAGTACCCACATCTCTGGGATCTCAAGTAACCTCCTTGCCTGCATTCTGACACTGGCAACAAGACAGTAACTGAGATGCCTTAAAATCATCTCAGGGCCTGTAAGAAACCCTGGGTGCTGTGCTCAAAGTGCCCCTGCAGTGCTGAAGGGACAAGAGGGAAGCGAGAGGAGTAAGATGAAATTGCAAAAAGAAAGCATGGAAATAAATTCCTCTGTGCTGTTAGGTCAAACTGTGGTGGTGCTGCTCTTTGTACAAACACCTTAATCCTTCGTTTAGAAATATTTTATTGCATGTCCCTGTCCCTTTCCAGCCAGAACGTGTGGTTTGATCTTTCATGACAGTGATCAGCATTCCGTAGCACCAGCCTAAGTGAAGCCAAAGCTAAAAACCTGAGTTGGTGTATTCACTCCCAAAAAACCCCCAAACATACTGTTAAATCTAGCTCATCAAAATTGCTATTATCCCTATGTAGAATGTAAAAGTGAAAGAAATGTCTGCACATTATTACACATTGTTTCAAAGATCAGAAGTCACTGTGGATAAATGAGCTCCTGAACTTAGTGCACTGAAGAAAAAAGACATATGGCCACTAAGTATTAAAGAAAACAAATGGTTTAATTCAGCCCACAAATGGAGGCCTGGATCCTGATGGAGCTGAGGTCCTTTTGTGTCCTACAAAATTAGGAATTGTGGATACTCAGCAATGAAGAAATGTCGAATGTCCTCCAGAGCTGGGTTTGCAGCCTAGTGGAAAGTCAGACCAACAAGAAAACAATAAATTAAAATGCCACCAAAGTCCTCAGAAGAGACAGAACTGCATCAAAGCAAGAGCATTTCGCTTTTAGCCCCCCAAGAGCTGAAATGAGCAGGCACTGACACACTAAGTGGTTCTTACCCAGCCACCAGCAGCAGAATATGCATTATTTAGAAATGACAGAAATTGTCTGAGTTAGCAGGATAGCTGAGCAACTTAGGAATAAAAGTAAAATTGGGTGTTCGGTTTATACGGCTCGATCTCCAAGACAGAAACACAGATTATGACAGGTTAATGGGGACTGTGACATTCCCTATACATGTAAATAAACACTGAATTTGAGAACCTCTGTTTTCCCCAAGCACCAGTAAATAAAAGTATAACAGAGACCTCATGTAAAGTAACCATATGCTTATAATTACGCAAACATTGTAGATCCCCTGTGTGAAATTTCACATCTTTATTGCTTCTATTTTAATGTTTACAAAGTTAGCAGTAATTTTTCAAAACCAAACCTACCCTAAACAGGAAAGACAATTTCCTACATCATTTTAATTTTCTACTCTTGCGAGGACGGCTCTCGCGAACCTCTCCCCTTTCTCCAGCTCCGTGCGCCGCAGTTTCCTTCCCCGACGTCAGGATCCCTTTTGACGCACCAAAAACGCAGGAGTGGCTTCACTGTTCGTGCCCATATATTAAGTTATAACTATGAGTGAGAGACAATATGGTTCTAATCTGGGACAGTGACAAAAATACAGAGAGCTCGCAGAGAAGCAATGTTGCCACTGGTTCGTGGCAAAATAAAACGCCGTAAAAAGCAGCAGTGGCGCGGAGGGTTAGCCCTGCTACTTCCCCTGACTTTTCTTGTGAAACAGCTAACCTCTAAAAGCAGGAGCAAAAGGATGAGAAATGGGAAAGCATGTTCCCATGCTGTGGAGCTGCACAAGCCTCTGCCGAATCAGGGCATGAGGGACTTGCAGGGAAGAGCCTGGTGGGCCGTGGGGCACTGGGAAAGGCAGAGATACCTCGCGGGATGCTTGGAAAGAGAAACAGAACTTTCCTTGGAGGACCAAAATGAGGAAGCTGGTTCAGACTCTATTTATTTGGGTACAGTTCTCCTGTTAATTGATTTGCCATAATTTTGACAGTAACAATTCTTGGTCTAATTAGACTTTTGAGGTTTATATTAGCAGTTTGGAGAGCATGTAGTCTGAAACCAAAAAAATGAGGAAAAAAAAAAAGAAATAGTTTTCTGTATTAAGCAGATATATATATGTGTGTGTGTTTATGGCTAATATAAGGGTCCAGGATGCAGACAACAGAGAAGGAAGCTTGTTCTCCCTCCACAAAGATGCTCTCCACAAGGATGTAATCCAGCTGGGATGGACACAGGGATAGGAGCACGGGAAGGTCCATCTGGAGAAGATAAAGCAACTTATGGTACAAAATCTACCTTCTGAAAAAAAAATATACCTGCTAGCATGGAGTACAGAAAGCCAACATTTTCAGGAGCACTGCAGCAAAGAAGCAGAGGTACTAAAAATGTTTAAGCCAAAAGAAATGGGAGTTTAATGCCTCAGATCGAGGTCCATAGAAAGAGAAGTCCTGTTGTCAAAGCTGAGGCTTATGGAGGCTGGTGTTTTGCTGAAAACCAGCACATATGGACTACACAGGCATTTCAGAAAATATTAGGCTGGCTGCACTGCCAGCAGGAATCCCTACCCCCTGATTATGTGGTGGGACCACAGCCTTTTTGGAGCTTCTTGTGGTAAAGGAAGAAGCAGCCCATAATTTGAGCGGATACATTTTCTAGTCATCCTAATAGAGAATGATCTTGGTTCACAGAAATAAAATCCCTACAACTGATCTTTTATGTTACAATATGCCACAATCTAGTTGTAAAAAAATAAAAGAGATTAGGAGGGACTGTCTACAAGCTGATCAGCGCTGTACTAATACCACTTGAGCACTGCAGTTACTCACATCCAGAGGTGAAATGGGTGATGCTTGGGTCTTGGGCTGACACCACTTGCGCAGGGATGAATTTTAACCTCTGACACTGGTCTTCAATATTGCTGCTCATTTTGTGGCTATGACATGACAAATTTCTATTAAACTTCTGGGGGGAAAAAATTAATTACATTTGATTCTGGTTGTCTCCTGACTCTCAGCAGAATTTTCCTGTGCTGATTTTTCTTTTCCCCAGAACAGCAAATTAACAGAAAGGAAGAAATCTGAAAGATGTGAAAATTGTATATGCTAGTGCAAGGAAATTAATGAAACTGTGTTTAAAAATGAAGTTTTTCAGACCCCACATTGCTTTAGTTTGTAGAGACATATATGAAAGTAAAAAAATGTTACGAAATAATTATAATGGAATTATACACTGAAATCTGGCCAACTTTTATTGTTGAGAAAACCGGAAAAGAAATAATTTCTAAAAATGCTATTCTTCTTTTCTGGTGGTTGCTATTATTTTACTCTTTTTATTGTTGTTGCTGCCATTATTAATCCACTTGCCAAGCTCTGAGGCCAGGATCCCAAGTGTTTCACAGACACTGATCCATTCTTGTGCTGCCCTGCGAGGTACCCACTCCTGCCTGTGGTTCCCAGGTCTGGTTTCATGCAGTTTTCTCAATGTTAACTAAGCCCAAAACTTCTTGAGATGTTTTGATATGTTGTAGTTCCTCATAATGATCCGACTGCAGACCTGAATAAGGTGCCACAATTGCTACCTCTCGGTTCCTTATGCTCTGTTGTTCCCTTAAGTAACAGTCTTGACAATCATCTGTATTGAACAATGGGATTGTCTTCTGAAATGGCACAGGAACACTCAAAGGGACCTATGGCTGTGAGGAACAGACAGGAGAGCAGCACTGCCTGCTTTATGGTTGTTACTACTACCCATGTACCCTGTCACCTGGTGAGCATCACCGTCGTGGGGTGATAACAGGGTATGTGTCTCCCTAAGCCTCCACACTGCTTGGGAGGTTGCTGGAGTCAGGGGAAGTGCCCAGTTGGTTGCAGGGGGGTTCAAGTCAGGCCCCCAATGAAGAAGTGAGGTTGGAGAGAAGCTGTTTGAGTCAATTTTAAAGAATGCCTTAAAATGTGTAACAGCAGCAGGTAGAAATGACATTGGTCTGATGGAAGTGGCTGTTGAGGCCATTTGGCCCTAGCAGTTTGCATTAGTATGAAACCACCTTCCCTTGGGAGAGGAGGAGGCCAAGGGAGGAAAAAGCTGAGAACAAAGAGGGACAAGGAGAGACAGACAGAGAGACAAAGGCAGGAAGGGAACAGACACTCTGGGAGCAGAGAGAGGACTCTGGAAACCAGCAGGGTGGGAGTGGGAAAGGGCAATCATACAGCAGCAGTGCTGGGGAATGAAAGGAGGGGATGTGGGAAGTGGAAACAATATCAGAAAAGGAAAATAGGACAATGAAATTCAGCAGGAGAGAAAAGAAAGAGCCTGGGGACTAGGGCTGGGCAGAAGTTGGCGGAGAAGAAACTGGAGCTGGGCAGCTGATTGGAGATAGCAGGCAGGAGCGTGGAATAAGTGAAGAGGGCACAAAAGGGGCAGAAGGAAACAAAAAAGGGATGATGAGGCTCTGGAAGGAACTGGGTCATGGCAAAAAATAGCTGAAATGCTAAGAACAGAGCAGAAAGGATGGGAGCGGCAAAGGGGAAAAGAAGGAACAAAAGTGAGGCATCAGAAAAGTGAAAACAGGGCCAGGAGGAGGGGGGAAGGTCTCAGAGCTGAAAGCTGTTCATGAGAAGAGAGAGTAACCATCAGGAGGGCAGCTGTGAAGCCAGGGTATAGGCAGGAGCAGTGAAAGCACAAGAAAAAAAGGAGGTGAAAAAAAAGGGACGGAGTGATGTGGGAATTGGTTTTGCAGAACACTTGCCTCATTTCTGCACTGTCACTCTTTTGTATCCCTGTTTCTTCACAGTTCATCTGCCAGCACCTCACAGTACATCTATTCTACTAAAAAGAAGCCAAGGTAATGACAGGACCTGTTGTCTAATCGAAGCTATATGATGTGTCCCATGTCCACATGGTCACATACAAACGGCCCTCTGGGGACAGCCTCTGGCATAAGTCATAACTTGTAACAGGCCTGGGCACTGACTGGGAAAGCACTGGCTGGTGTGGGCCAAAACCACACCAGAGAGCTTACTAAGCCACATATGGAGGGTTGCAGGGCAGTGCCTGAGCTCCTGCCTAGGAATTATCTTCTCTCCTAGTACAAATGCAATGGGGGCACTTGGAACCTGAGCCCCTCATGTGCTTTAAATGTCCACATCCTCATCTCCCCTAGGATTTCTCCCAAAGAGCTGGGCGGGCACGATGGGACTGAGCTCACTGCTGGCAAACTGGGACCTAGCAGGATAGATTCCTGCTCCATATGCCCCAGCTGCATCATCCTCATCTCACTGATGCGTATGTTGTGCCAAAATGGTGCCGAAACACAAGTTGCCCTTTTGTGGTGGAAAGTGAGAAAAGGGAGGAAAAAGACAAGTCCATATTGCATGGCCTATGAATCACAGCTGCTGATGAAGATGCACCATTAGAGATGTTAGATTCAACCTGGGATGAAAGTCAGGTTCCCTTTATTTGCTGTGGACTGAGCTTTCACTGCTGAACACTCAAGACCCTCAGACTGTGGCATCTTTTGCTGGAATGAGAGGGAAATCCACCAGTGGCAGAACTGAAGCAGACCCAAGAGGCAGGAAGAAGTGGAGAATGGGAACAGCAGGGAACCGTCAAGAGATAAGAGCAGGGAAGTTCAACACTTCAGAGAAAGTAGAGGAGGGTGACTGGTGGCTGCCAGCAGCAGCAGTGCCATGGTTCAGGCAGGAAGATGTGAAGGAAGTCAGTAAGAAGCAAAGAAGGACAGGACAGCTGGGGTAACACAATCTTATTGATATGCTTTGTCCATGGCTGTGAAGCCTAGATAGGTGGCTGGATGAAACCATAAGGAGAGCTGACACAAATCTTATGTTGAAGGATAAACCTCCAAATTAAAAGGGATGGATAAATTTAATTTCAGAAGACATCTTGACTTCTGTCTTCTGCATGACCAGCACAAGGAGGACCGTGTCTCTGGTTAGGAACATTCATGTCACCAGTGCTTCCTGTCCACTGTTGTGTTTTCCCAGGGCCCAGCCAGGTACTGTGCTCCCCTCAGGCTGGTCCCCTCTCGCTGTCTGTGCAAATTTTGGGAGAAAGAAACAGTTTCTGGCTCTTTGCTCTTGTGATGAGCGGCCCGGCCTGCCCTGAGGCTACCTGCTAGCTGGGCCCTGGTGCATCCCATGGTGAGACTTCCCCTTTTTTGCTTCTTGAGAGACCCCTGCTTTGTGCTGAGCCCTTGGCAGGAGCTTAGCCATAAGCAAGGCAATAAGCGTGGCCGAAGCCTGCCCACACCCGCAGCTACGACTCCCGGGCATCTGGGCGCACCAGGGCCTCGGCGGCTGACGGGAAGCGATACCCGAGGGCGGCAGCGAGAGGCGCAGCATCTCTCCCGGCATCTCGTGTCCTCTTGCTGCGTGGAGTCCACAGCGAGGAGGGAGCAAAGGGACCCCCAAGCACCCGACGGCGGGGTGTCCCGCCCCCGCGGGGGCGGGCTGGGTGCCCCCACGGGGCGGTCCGCGGCGGGGCGGTACCCACGGGGCGGGGCGGGCTGCTGAGGACCGAGCCCGCCCGGGTGCAGTCCCCGCTCCGCGCCGCGCCGCCGCGCAGTCCCCGCGCCGCTCCGTGGGCCGCCGCAGCCGCACGTCGGGCCGCCCTCCTCTTCCTCCCCATTGCCGCAGCCTCTCGCTATGAATGCACGCCGGGCTCTGCTCTCCGCCGCCTTGCTCGCCAGCCTCCTCTGGGATTTACCTTGCTGCCTCCCGGCCTCCCTCCCCGCCGCCTCGGAGCTCGCCGCCTCCTACAAGGGCGGACGGAGCCGCAGGGGGCCACGGTCCCCACGGGAGAACCGTCCGCGGCAGGGGGGACCCGCCGGTGTCCGGCCGCTCCCACGGGCGGAACCCCACGAGTACATGCTGTCTCTGTTCAGGACTTACTCCATCGCGGAGAAACTGGGCATCAACGCCAGCTTTTTTCAGTCGTCCAAGTCCGCCAACACCATCACTAGTTTTTTGGACAGGGGACGAGGTAAGATTTGCCCCTCTACACCCCCCCCGCCCCTCACCGTCCCCCCGGGGCTGCCCCTTCCCGCGGAGCTCCGCCGTGTGCTGCTGCCGTCCTGCGGACCCTGGCACTGGGGAGGTGGGAGAGCACTGCTTCGGTCACTGGTGGGGTTTGTCCCCAAGCCTTGGTATTGCTGAAAAGTTGATCCTTCTGTTAATTGTGGACTGTGTTGTTTAATCTTAAAGCTGACTGCCCCGAGGCGTTAAGCTCGGGCCGCGGCGTGCGAGACACACGCGTGTTCGTCTCCGAATCATCATGGGGTGGTGGGACACACTCCGCAGGAGCAATTTGGGTGTAAAAGCAACCTTGGAAAAAAAAAAAAATCCAAACCACTCTTCTAGTTTCTTTCGGTCTGCCTTAGAAAGGATCTGTCTAATCGCTGGGGCCGTAAGGCAAATGGAAAGTTCAAACTGACCGAGGGCAAACATTTGCGCTTAAAGCTGCTCTCGCTTAGGGTCACTTTACTGGGGTTACCTGGAAGACCACCAGCCCCAGGGCGGAGGCGCAGCCGGCTGTGCTTGCGGGGGGGAGGGGGGCGAACTGAAGCCCAGGTAACTCCCGGCCCCCAGACTCGCCGCCTGCTTAGGGACGGCTTCCTACGTCCTCCAGGCTGCTCCTCACCCATCCCCAGGCCGAGGGTGGCAGCAAGAGCCGATCCTCCGGTTCCTTTTGCTGCTCCGCGTCGGGGAGCCCGGAGGAGGGCAGAGGACGGGGCGATCGGCAGAGTCCAGGGCCAGTCGGGTCGCAGGCCTTGTCCCCGCTTAGCCCAGTCAGCACAGGTGCCGTGGGGCTCCGGAGACCCCTCCGCGACCTGCAGCTCCTGTCCCGGCCCTGCTTTGCTTTTCGCTCGTTGTTTTATCTCTCTCACTCGGGACAGCGGGTGAAATTTTCTCGGCGATCCGGAAGAAAATTTCCCTTCGCTCAAAACGCCCCTTTTAATTTTTTTCTTCGTTATCCTGGTTTGTGAGCCGTTAAGGACAGACTATTTAACAGGTTCTTAATGCAGGTTGTGCATTCTTTATTTCCCCACCCCTCTCCAATTTGAAGACCCTCCCCCCCACCCTCAGGGGACTCCTGTCCCTGTACCTGCCTGCGGCTGGCAGCGGCGTCCCTCAGCTGCCGGGCACCGGGGAACCTCGCAGAGCTCCCCGCTTCCCAGCCCGCTCAAGGCAAAGCGCAGCTCCGGGAAAGCCGCGCGCCTGCATGGAGCTTCAGAAGCCGCTCGCCCTCCGAATCAAACCGAACCCAAACCAACCCCCTCCGCTGTCTCTCCGTGCCAGCAGGCTCTCCTTCTCCCCGGCACCCCGACCCTTGCCCCATCTCCTCCGGCTCTTGAGGGGTCCTGCCCCGCGGAGGGGGCTCGGCGGGGCTCTTCCTCTCACATCGGTTCCCGTCGCACTCTTTTGGGCTGGGGAGGGTACGTGGAAGTGCCCACGGCGGGTGTCCCCCGCGGTCGGAAGCGCCCAGCCGTTTCCGAGGGGAGAAGGGAAACGGAGTTCTGCTTCCCACTTCCTTCGCCTTACGGGGGTTGTTTGCTTCGTCACTGTTAAAAACGGGGTGGGGGGGAAGGAAAGAGGACTCGCTTTCTAAAAATATGGTTTCGAAAGTTCACCCGTCAGAAACGAGCTGGCCCGCTTTCCCTCCCGGAGAGGAAGAGGGGTGCTAATTCTGACAGCCGTGGGGAAATAGAGCCGCGCTCAAGATCATCTTATTCTTGAAAACCAGAAGAAAGACAGTTAATTTAACAAATTTAGCTCATCTCGCTATGTCGGAGATTCTACTCCGGGGGAAGTGATTTGCTAACAGAAGTCCTGGTTTGATTAAGGAAAAGCCTCACTTTTCCCCCTTGATTTTGATTTGATGTGTCACAGGCTGTGACCTTCTGCTGGACCTTCTGAGGGTTGCTTAGCATCAAGCCACTGATTGGAGTATTTCAACTCAGTGATCTAATTGACTGTTCATGTCATAACATATCAAATATTGTCTAGTCTCCCATAATGAAGCGGACCAGCCAATGGCACATCACCAAAAAACTTCAAGAGAGCTTCCGTTCCTCTGAAGTGGTAGCTATTTTACTGCCCACCTCCCCGTGGGCTCCTAGCCCAGTTAATTGGCGAGCTGGAGTTGTGCTGATGATGAACAGTCTTTGCTCAGAGAAAATGGGGGGGGGGAAAGTTTCTGTCAATTCATTTGCAGACAATATAAGCCGCCCAAATTGACCCAATTAGATGGGCTGCTCTCTACCTAAACGGCAGCTCCGGGGGAGATGGGGGTGGCCGTCCCTCCTGCCCGAACGGTATCCCTTTCATCGCAGGATTTCGGGGGGACAGCAGTCGATAGAAGAGCGCGAACCGGCTTTTTTTCACTCCTGCTGCTATGCTTACATGTCCCTGAGAGCGTCTCGAGGGAAAGAAAGCTCTGCCCGCAAGCTCAGTCTCCTGCACGCAGGTCTCCATGGCCGCAGCCCCCCTAAATCGCGGCAGCCCCCCCGCCCCCCTGCAGCCCCCCGGCAGCAGCCCGTCCCGCCGCAGCTGAGCGGAGCTTAGCGCTTCGGTGCGGACACCAACAACCACTCCTCTTCGCCTCCTGCTTCTTCTCGCTTGAAGCTAATAAGATCGCTTTCAGCCTATCTCGAGAGGAGGAAAGCCACACTAGTGTGCTACATACTTTCCCCCCCCCCCCCAGCGGTAGAAAAAGAGACGAGAAAGGGGGGTAAACGGTTTGCTATTCCTCCTTCTCCACCCCCTCCTGCCCCCCACTCGCTCCCCCTTGTTACGGTCGCAAGATCAGACAGGACCTAGCTGAATGTAGGAAAATTACTGTTGGCACATGAAGTAACTCATTAAAACGCAGATGGTGCTCTCGCTGGCCTCAGGACCCCCAGCATTGGAGCTCCACAGTAAGGCAGGACAATTAGGAGCTGCAAGGACTCCACCAGGCAGGGAAAAAAAAAAAAAAAAAAAAAAAAAAAAAGCGAGAAAAGGAGCTGGAGAATGATGGAGTTAAAAACAGACAAATCCACAGATAGCGGCACGTCTTGAAACAAACCGAAAACAAAAAAAGATATAGCAGGGGTACAAGGGAGCGCGATTTTCAGCAGGTTCTCCTGTGGGAAGGGAGTACCACAAGGGCCGGCTGCTGTGGGCTCCCCTCGCCTTTCCCTTATGCGTGTGCACGGCTGCCCGCACCCGCAGTATCGCGGCTGAGCTCTCGCGTACGAAAAGGAGCCTACGGTACGGAGAAAACGAAATGGGTCGAGATCGTCTCCTTTTTCCCTCCCCGTTTTCTTTGTGCAGATTCGCTCTCCAGTTGAGAGGCAGCTGATTGAGATGGGCAGGGGGCCGAGCATCGTTATTTTGCTGTTGCCATTAGGATCGGGAGGGGGGCGAAGAGAGGGGTTAAGAGGAAGGGGAGATCCAGCGCGCAGGAGCTTGAAATGGCTCGGCCGTGCATGTGGCGGAAGAAAAGAGCGTAAATCCCACTTGAAGTTCATCTAGTGCAACATGTTTATGCAAAACAGCGGGTTTCTGGGTGGACCGAGAGCTGTAATACAGTGTAATCGGTGCAGCGCCTTTGCCCAGGCAGTGTTGTCGTTGGCAGAAGGAAAATGAAATATAAGCAGGGAAGTATTTTAATGGGGAAAGAGGGAATTCACAACTGTTAATTATTTGGTGACCTTGTATTCGATTTGTTTGAGCCCCTTATAAAAACACTAATGCAGACCAGACGGCCGGAGCTCGGCAGCGAGCAGCCGCTTCTCATCCCGCCGTGAGCCCGGGGAAGGAGAGACCGGGCCGGAGAGGCGCGGCAGCGGGGACTGCGCACCCGCGGAGCTGGCAGCGCGGAGGGGTGGCAAGGGGAGGGCTGCGGTCCGGGCTGCCTGCGTCCGAGAGATATTTAGGGGGCTGTTTTACCCCTCGTCGAGCTGCAAGGGGGAGCGGAGCGGGTCTGGGGAGCGGGCGGCGGCTCGTCTGTCCTTCCTGGAAATCGGGGGTTATGGGGAGGGTTTCTTTTAGCTCTTTTTAGAATTTGTCTACTTTCTTTTGCCAAGTCGTGGGGGTTTCGCACTGCAAGCGCAGCGGGACGGGGAGAGGGTCCGGGGACAGCAGAGCCCACCCGCGGGGGGGGCTGCTGCGCGGCACAGGTAGCTCGGCGGGGTGGTGCGCGGCCGCGAAGCCGCTCTGCTGACGAGGACTAATGAAAGCTTATCAAGACATTCTCATGGCTCATTTCAGACCTGTTCCTGATTTTTAACTGTTTTTATTTTTTAAATCCCCCACATGGAAGCCTCCCTACGGAGTTTGCTAAGGGGCCGCGTTTAATCTGTTTGTTTGTTTGTTCAGGTTTTTGTTTGTTTGCTTTGGGGTTTTTGTTTGGTTTTTGTTTTGTTTTGTTTTGCTTTGGGTTTTTTTGGGTTTTTTTAGGGTGGGGCGCGGGGCTTGAGGATGGTAGGACTGAGCTCTCATTTTAGGGGGTGTTAAGTTTCCGCCGCCCGCAGGGTGATGCCGGGCGATGCCTGGGCTGGCCACAACCGGGCGCCGAGTGGCCCGCGAGAAGAAAACCCTGCGCAGCCCGGAGCCGGCCCGGCCTCGCCCTCCTTGTTTTCCTCCTGGCATTGTAGTCCTTTAGAAAAAAAGAAGCCGATCTAAGAAATGTTCGTTTCCTTGCAATTTAGGGGCAGGCAGGAACTGATGTTGGGTGTCTCCGCGTGCTTGGTTTCTGAGCGAAAAGGGACGTTTCCGTCCTTGCTAATTGTGGCCAGATCTGTATGTCGTATTACTGGACCCCGGCGCTTCCGTAGATATCGCTCAGAAATCTTCTCCAAAACGTCCCCTCGCTCCGCTGTGTAACTGCTGCCGTGGGGAAGATTCAGTCCGATATTCTCCACACGAATTTTTGAGGAATGATTTTTCCTCGATCGAAATATTTCGGGCAGCGAAACGGCCGCAAACGGGGAAAGGGGAGGAGACACGGTTAATACCGCTGTAATAATGTTACAGCAGGTAGATATTCCCAAAGGAAGCCCCTCGCTGCCTCGGCGCGTCTCGTGGGGCGATGCCGGCACACAAGGGTCCCGGAGCCCCGAGGGATGCCCGGCGGATGTTGGGGGCGTCCTTTAGCGCCCCAGGGCCGAGCGTCGCTGGTGGGAAACAGAGAGGTGGCTGGGGGAAAGGAGGGCAGGTACGGTAATGCAGTGATCAAAGGCATGTCGCAGCCAGGTGCCTCCCTGCTCCGAGTGGAAAAAAACGAAAACAAAAACAAAACAAAAAACCAAACAGCCTTCCATCAGTTCTCCGGAATTTTGGCAGAATTGGGAACTCGTCAGAGGAGGAAGGTGTGGCCTTCCCAGGTTACTCGATAGGGAAGAGAACGAAAGTTTAAAATCTAATCACCCAGTGTAATAAAAAACCACGGCGAGGCAGGCGCTGGGAGATGCGGAATTGAAACCCGGAGAAATACCACACATGGAGACTCAGACCCTTCCACAGCTCGGGTAATGATCCGAAAGAAATACCTGTCAGCCTTGCGACTCTGCAGACAACGTGTGGGCAGCCCCTCGCAATTACGAGGGGTATTATGTTTTAATTTCCAGATTATTGTTGAGCGAGCGCCTGCAAAGGGTCTTTAAACTGCAAATGTGCTTTTGGTTTGCGAGTTTAAATACGGCTTGAAAGAGAATTTGGGAATGGGAAAATTCTTCTTGAATGTGGTTTGGGTATAATTTGCAGTGATGTAAAGTTAAGATCTGAGCCCTGATGAATTGGCTGGGAGCCCAGTACCTGATCTGCCATGAAAAGGGAAACTTTGTGTAGCCTTCGTTAACCCCCGTCTCTCCTCAAAGCCCAGGCTGACGGCGAGAAAGCGAACCCGGGAAGTGGGAGAGGGCTCACACGGGGAGTTAGCGGAAATGTCCTCACACAGTCATTAATTTAACCTCGGAGATAAGAAAAACCGCCGCCACCCCAAATGGGAGGAAAGCGACCGAGGAGGCGGGCGAGGTCCCAGCGCTGCACCCCCCGGCCCTGCCTGCCCCGAGGGAGCAGGGGGCACTTTGGGAAGGGCAGAGGGGAGCAGGACTACTCTCGTCCCCCACCGCTGGCACATGCTTAAATTCCAGATAGATCTGTTTCTCCCTCCTTCCTCCCTCCCCTCCCCTTCCTGCTCCCAGTATTTTATTTTCCCTCGAAAGAATAAACAACGAAGAGTCCAAATAATACTAATACTTACCGCGTTACTAACATTAATCTAAATTACCGTTGCAAGTACAAACACACCCCTCCAGTGCATTTTCAGCAATGTGGTTTTCTCCAGCCCGGCTGGATGTGAAATGACTTTGCTGCTCTCTTCAAATATTTCGGTAACGGGAATATGGATAATGACAGCCTCAACTGGCCTGAGGAAACAGACAGATCTCGAGCTGGCTGTTAGAAACCCCAGGTTTCACCCCACTCGCTCAAAGGGCTTAAAGGGAAACTGAAGAGGATGAGCCCCAAGACGTGTGTGCTCCTCACATAGAAGGATGAAGGGCTGCCAGGGTGTCCCCACGCCGTCACTGCTGCCGCTCTTTGTGTGCTGGGAAGGCGGCAGCTTCACTGGAACAAAGGGTCCCCAAACCAGACCCATCTCACCCCGGTTTGTGGAGGTTCCAAAGGTACCGCTATCATTCCCTCCCCTGCTTTTCCCACCCTCTTGACTGCTCTGGGAGCGAGCCAGCACTGGTTTAGGATTATGTATTCATCTGGAATTACTAGGTTACAAGAGTGAATAAATCGAATTTATCTGATCGGATTCAAAGCTGCTTATTTGAAACAACCGGCAGCACTGCCCCTTTCGGGCAGCGGAGCGAGAGCCGGCAGCTGCATAAACCAGCAGGAGTTTTCCAATGCAAAGTCAGTGCTTCCTGAAGCCGGCTCGGAGAGCCCCTTGCCCAGGGACACATTTCTCTGCCATTCGGCCGTGCCTCCGGCGTGCCACGATACCCAGCCAGCCGGAGTGGCCGCCCAACCTGCGCCAAACTGAAGCTTCAAAGGATGCTGCTGGGGAGTGCGTTGTAGGCGCACCCCCTACCCCGAGCAGGCCCCTGACAGCCGCAGGACCGGAGATAGCTTCCCCCAACCCCGCAGCATCACAGGAGGCTGCAGATCCTTTAGGAACCGCTTTCAGCGGGAACCCGCGGGGAATTCATCCTCTCCCCGTTTCCTCCCTATCTAACCCGCTCGTCTGGATGTCACACCGGAGCGGGGCTTGTTCCCGCGCCTCAGCCGCCCTCCTGCGTGGAGGTTCCGGGGGTGAGGCGGGGGCAAAGGAGTGCGCTGTCACCCCTGTGTCTCCCCATCCCCCGGGGAAAGGGCTGCCTTCCCTTTCGCCGGCAGCCCGGGCGGCCGGGTAGTGCCGCGCATCTCCCGCACCCCCGCGGGGATGCGACGACCCCAGAGCGGGGGCAACGGCCAGCAGCGGGGGGCGGGGGGCTGCTGCGGAGGGATAGCGGGATGGGCGAGCTCTTCCCCCGCCTCCACCCCAGTGCAACAGGGAGTACCGAAGAGGGAGAACATCTTCCTTTGAACCAAGACTGAGATTAGCAGAGAGGTGGCTTAAAAGCGGAGTTGTGCTCAGAGCAGAGAAGTAAGGGAATCCTGGCCTTCTTCCCCGAGGGATGCAAATCCCCTTCTGTCTGAAGCCCCCAGTCCTAACCCGGGACTCCTTTGAAGTATGGAGCAATTGCTCTAGAGCACTCCTGAGTTGCCGGACCCCTCCTCCTGCGACCCAGGTGCACCTCGCCCCCCTTTTCTGCCGGCCCAAGCACGTGAAGGGGGAAAACCACCCCCAGATCCACAAGCGACCCATGAGCCAAATCCTTCTCAGTCCTTGCAGCGCTGCTGAGATCGTCCTGCTCCTGCAGGCAGCTCCCGATAGATTTCACTTTTCAACAACCTGATAGAGCAGCTGCTGTCGTCACCTGGGACTGTGACGACACTTTTCGGGCTATGTGTGGTTTTTTTGCAAACTGCCCCCTGGTCCCGCTGAAGCTGCCTTTCGCTCCAGCGTGGGGAAGGAGCAGCATCGCAGCGGGGAAACCGCCGTCCCTGAAGCGGGAGGCGGGGGGAGGGATGCGGCAGAACTCCTGAGTCCAAATTCCTTGGGATGCAGGAAGGGCATGACCGATTTTCTTCCCACTCCCCCATGGAACGCAGCGCGGCCAGGGATGGGGCGGCCCCGGCCCCCCAACTCCTTCCCCGACCGAGCCGGTCGGGGCGAGGCGGAAGGCATGAACCATGCTCCGGCCTCTCGCCCCGGGGCAGGGGTGCTGTGCCCACGAACACCCCGCTTCTCCGTCGTGGATGCTGTCCGGGTGCGCGGGGCCTCCCACGGCGCGTTTGGAGGGATGCTCTCGGCCTGGTCCACCGTGGGCTCCCGTGGCCTGAAGCGGTCTTCCTGTCCACACTCCATCTTCCTGTTGGCGTCTGGGGAAACACGCAAGGCGGCCTTCGAGTATGGTAATCCGTACTGATTAATGCATGTTAATCTGCACTGATTTTTACATCGCGGTAGCACTTCTGAAGGTCTTGCTTTGCATAAATCATCTCTTCGACTCTCCTGCCCCCCAGGAGGTTTCCCCAGACCTATCAGGTAGAGACGAGACTGTGAAATACACCGATGAGGAATCGCAGTGACCTTTGTTATCAATAAATTAAAGGGGGCTGTCTCCATTTCTACCTCCGGACAGGGCTGATTTTGGAAAAGCGGCGCGGGGTTGCTGAACAGAGGCTTCAGTGACACTTTTACTGTTGAAATCTCCACAAACTTTACTAGCTTCTGGGGAAACCCAGGAGCTTTGGGAATTTTTGTATTTGTTGGGTTGTAAACATTTTATTGGAAAGCAGCTCAGGGGAACCTGGTTTGCTTTCTGAGCTGCACTTCGTACACCAATGTGTCAAAAAAGAAGTCCAGGTTTTCCTCTTGCAGGAGAGTATGTGTACATGTGTGTGCGTAATGTACTGAGAAGACAAACGTTGCCCGTCTCACACTGCTGGCGGGGCTGGTGGGCAGCGATTACGTGGGATCAGGGCCTTCCTCTAGGTGCGGGAGAGCGGTCTGCTGCCTGGTGCGGGTGCTTCCATACTCCTTCTCCTTCTTCCCACCCACCCTTGGTCCCGGTTCGGTCCTGGCACCCCGTAGACCTCTGATCACGTCGGGGGGACGGGGGCCAGGCGGGCAGGAGCGGCCCTGGCCGGGCAGCCGGCGGCCCTTCCCCTCCTCTGCGACTTATCGGCAGATCCCCCTGAGCGCAACTGACTGTAATTATTTTCTATCTCGCAGACGATCTCCCACCCTCTCCTTTGAGGCAGCAGCAGTATGTGTTTGATGTCTCGACCCTCTCCGAGACCGAGGAGCTGGTGGGAGCCGAGCTGCGGCTCTTCCGCCGGTCCCCCCGCGGCCGCCCGCCACCCTCCGCCCCGATACACATGCGACTCTTCCCCTGCTTCTCGCCGCAGCCGCTGGACTCCCGCGCCCTGGACCTGCGGGCGGCCCCAGGCGCCGGCTGGGAGGTCTTCGACGTGCGGCAGGGCCTGCGGGAGCAGCGGCCTTGGAAGCGTCTGTGCCTGGAGCTGCGGGCCTCGGAGGGCGGCGGGACGCCGCGCTGGCTGGACCTGCGGGCCCTGGGCTTCGGGCGCCGGCCGCGGCCGCAGGCGGAGCGGGCGCTGCTGGTTGTCTTCACCCGCGGCCGTCGGCGGAGCCTCCTCGGGGAGCTCCGCGCAGAGCTGGGCGCGCCGCCGCCGCCGCCCGCCACCCGCCGCCCGCCGCCCCGGCGCCAACGCCGCACCGCCTTCGCCAGCCGGCACGGCAAGCGGCACGGCAAGAAGTCCCGCCTGCGCTGCAGCAAGAAGCCGCTGCACGTCAACTTCAAGGAGCTGGGCTGGGACGACTGGATTATCGCCCCGCTGGAGTACGAGGCCCACCACTGCGAGGGGGTCTGCGACTTCCCGCTGCGCTCCCACCTGGAGCCCACGAACCACGCCATCATCCAGACCCTCATGAACTCCATGGACCCCGGCTCCACACCGCCCAGCTGCTGCGTCCCCACCAAATTGACTCCCATCAGCATCCTCTACATCGACGCGGGCAACAACGTGGTGTACAAGCAGTACGAGGACATGGTGGTGGAGTCCTGCGGGTGCAGGTAGCGGGCGGGACTCCCGCGTCTGGCGGCGATGCGCCGGCGGCGACCGGCGGGGAGGGGACGGCCCGCGTCCCCCGGAGCGCGGCCGGGGCGGAGGGGACCGGGGGCAGAGGCGTAGAACGGCGGTGGCCCCGTTGCCCCTTTCCGCGGCAGCGGGGGTCGGGCAGCGCAAGGGCGAGTGGGGAGGGCAGGCGGCCAGGGCCCCGCCGGGTCTCTCCTCTGCTTCCCTTCCCTCCCCCGGGGTTTATCTGGCGATCTGTCCTCCTGCCTCCGAAGGTGAAGGTAATTTACCAAGTACAAAAAGAGTCGGGGGAGGGAGTAGGCTGATCCCTCTCTCTGAAGTTGCTCTGCAGAGTGCCGTTTCATTTCTGCCCTTTTTCACATTCCTGCAAGACTACCAGCCAGAAATAGCCTACGGCCCCCCAACTCCCAGAGGAAAAAAAAAAAAAAAGAAAGAAAAGGAAAAAAAAAAAAAGTTACTCAAGATTGTAATTGCCAGTTAGGTTTTATTTTAAGACAGCAATGGAAAAAAAACCAAAAAACTGTGAAGAACGAAGTGTTACAGAAAGCACAACCTGGGTGGATTGGAAAGGAAACAAACTCCTTCGGATTTCATGAACAGTGCGAGGATGCCACTGCCAGATCTCTGGGTGGCTCTAGCTCGGCATCCCTCGCAACCTGCAGCAGTATTATACGCAAATGTTGCGCCGGATAAGGCGTTTTATATGAAATTTCTGATTCTCTCCCACCTTTGGTCTCAGCTGTGGCTTCTCCCGAGGAAAGTGCACTTCGAAGCATGCCTATCCCTTTCTTAATGTAACTGTTTTGTTCGTAGCTTCAGGCTTTTCCCTGTTGATTTCTAGAATTGTTGGCTTATCTGGTTTTGCAGAACTAGAAACTCGTGGAAAAATTAAAAAAAAAAAAAAAAAAAAAAAAAGAAAAAAAAAGAAAAAAAAGAGAAGAGAATAATATAAAATGCTAATAAAAAGACTCTACCAGGAGCAATAATTTAAAATGCACATTTTGCTTTGGATGCACTGTTGTTCATATAAAAGTTGTAAATATTTGTTTATTTAAACAGACTGAAAAGTGCAAAATGGAGATGAACAACATGCATTTCTTTTTTTTTTTAATGTACAAAACATTATATGCACTCGAAATGTTATAATTTCTAATATTTTTAAAAAGTTTATATTTGAGTTGTACAGAATTAAGCATTAATCAAATATTTCATTCTTACTTAACATTATCATTTCCTTAAGATATTATTTCAAGATTTAAATTCTGTGCTAATAATGGAGAAAAGAATTTTTTTTTTTTTTTTTTTTTACTGTCTACCTCACTATAATGCAAGTATTTACAACACTAAAGTTATCTGAGGTAAATTAATATTCAGAGCATTTTTGCAATACACCTTTACTGGACAATACTACAACTATTACTGTATTATTAAACGTTTTTTTTTTCCAAACAGTCAGCTTGCTTTTATATGTTCTATTATTTGGTTAAGTAAGTAATTCTGAGTTCTCAAGTAAACATTGGCTCCAGGTCTAAAAATGCTGCAGTTGAGTTGGAGCAAGTGCCACTTTAAGACACACCTCAAGCAATTCCTCCTATCTTAAGACTTTTTGTACTCTCACAGGATCTTTAGTTTCATCTTTGGGTTATGCCAGTGGCATGAAGCTGCATTATGTTTTTATGCATTTTATGTGATGATTACTGTAAGTGGGAGAATGCATTAAGGGGAAAATTTCAGGCTAACCTTTGTAAATCTCATCTGTACTGGGCACATTTATATACACTGTATGATGATGATGAGCAAAAGATAATGAATGTTTTATAAATTATATTTATTTTGATACAATGGGTAATATATTTATTAAATATTTTCTGGCTATCTCTTAGATAATGAACAACTATTCAATGAGTAGCTGTTTCAGTGCTTCAGAGAAGGATTCCCTTTCTTTCTCGAAACACTTTGTGTGGAGAAGGTGGTGGAGGCAGCGTGGGGGCTGTGAGCCCCACTCAGGAAAAAAAAAAAAAAAAAAAAGGCTCATCTGTGCAGAAGGGCTGAAAGAGCTTCTCACTTTGTGGAATGTTTTTGAAAACAAGGTTCTTTTCATGGGAAGTGGATTTTTTTTACCATATCACAAGATCTGATCACACAGGCTTTTTCTCTGGCCAACTTTCACCTCCTTGGACTGGTGTTTGAACAAAGGATTGCAGAATTGGGACTGGTCATTTGAATTGCAGCAGCTGAGATACCTACAGAAGATACCAGCCTAAGAGCTGGTGCAAGAGGCTGAGAAATATTCATCTTTTAGTACTTAATAGTCTTTCAAGTTCATTCTTAATAGATTGTAAATCACAGCTTTAAAAAGAAGTTTAATTTTGAAGCTGGGTTTGCTGTTTTCAACTCTGACAGGTGTGAACTTTGGTTGCTGCTCCAACCACGATGATTCAGTCTTCTGCTACGGATCAAGCTCCCTCCCTCTTTATGAAGGAGAGCAATAGGCAGATGATGCCCAACAGGTTGCAATGTGCTCTCTGAGGAAAGGCAATCAAGATATGCAAGACACCATCAACTGGAAATGAACACAGCGCAAAATATCTGAATTTTACAGTATTCAAAGACAGTGGAGGCTGAGTGAATCATCTCTTTATTTTGCTGTCTAGTGAACAAATGAATTATCACGTGTACAGACAATGCTCTGGCTAAAACCCTACACTGAGGTTTTCAATGTAATTTCCTTTCCATGTGAAAACCAGTATCACTTCTATTGCAAGGCTGTACATTGAACGCTTGGTAGTAGAGCTGTGCTGTCTCTGAGCTGTCCTTTTCTGCTTTGCCTCAGATGTGGCTTTGGGGAGCTTCATCAGACAAAGTTCAACTGCGGGAGGCCTAAGAAACAGCTCCTCAAAGGACGTCCTCAAAGAGGCATCAGAAATTTTGCTGTCATGGATGTAGAGCAGTTTGTACCTTCAACAATAGCTGGATTTCTGGTGACATCTTTAATGTCTCGAAAAGGGTTTGGAGGTCTTTTGTCCCAGATGTCTGGTCTGTGATTGTTGACTTCCAAGGGAAGTGAGAAGACTGGAAAAGAAGACAAAAATAGTTAGAATCTGCGATATCTGCTTTGGAGACAAACCTTTGGATTTTACTTACTGAAAGAGAGGAAACACTGGCCTTTCTGACCATGTGCTTTGGATGCTATAGCTAATATAGCATGATCTGAGCCCATTTGGCAAGTCTGCTATTCCTAACGATGGGATATCTGCTCATTTCCTTTCTTAGGTCTGCAATATTCTTTTGCACAAAACTGCGGAGCAGTACGGTGCTGAGAAGGAGAAGCGATCATCAGAGCTGATCGATGGTCTTTCCTTCCTTGTACCTCCCTTCCTCTCTCCAACCCCTCCTCAAGAGCTCACCAGTAAACTGAACAAAAAGAACCAGTAATTATTTTTTCAGCTTTTACCACAAATACTGCAAGCCTTTGTTACACAGAAATCCAAATATGGAAATTCAGCGGATACACAGCTCAGATCTCTCTGTCCTGCCAAAGTAATATGAATTTTCTTTTCCATTTCTAAAGTCCCCATGCTCAAAATCATATTTAAAAAGGGGAAATGATTTCTTTTATTATGTTGCTGGCCAGAAGAGGGAGCAGAATCTATGAAGTAGTGGGAATAGACACCAGCGGATAGAAGACAGCTGAAGTTGGTCTGGCTGATGGTGTGATACATATCAGCAGACCTTATAGGATTCATCCATCACACTGGCTATGTTGCTCAAACACAAGAAAACCACTGGTTCATCTTTGAAGTACAGATATGTATTGAAACAATTAAATTCTGAGGATGTGGATGAAAAAAAAATAGCATTGGGCTTAAGCCTTTGCTTTTTAAGTACTGCTCCTTTTTGGACTGCAGACTCCCTCTTATATTAAGTTAGGGGAAGGGTGTATTTTACTTTTTTTTTTTTTTTTTTTTTTTTTTGTGGGAAAATGTTGGAAACACCCCATGAAGAGTAGATTCTGTCTTCCTCTTCATTATCTCCACATAGGTGAGAGGTTGGCCCGTATACTGAAATGTATAAAATAAGCAAGCTTGGTTTTAATATCTCAATGTTTAACCTTAAATGTTAGGTGAGGGACAGATTTGATCACATTATGTGAAACATTTTCCTTCATAACATCTTAATCTTTACTTCAGAAGCACATCCAAAGCTTTGAGGACAATACACCAACTTCATCCTTGTCAGACATTCAGAGGCTGAGCAGCAGGACAGCAGCTTTTGATAGCATGTAGTTAGTTCCCTCACAGCAGCCATGTGCTGGAAAGGAGAATACTCCCCTAGTGTGGGCTCTTCTCGTCACTCTTCAGCTATATTATATAATTAGATTTCCAAATATTTGTTCTTGTTTCTTTGCAGTGTCTAGACCCGTTGTAAACTGAGGATGTTCCAGCTGTTCATAATTGTGAGGGAGGACAGTCCCTCACCATTGTTATCCCTGCTGCCCTCATCATCTGCCTACTCCCTGATGCCTGCAGCCTTGAAAAGTACCACTGGCTTAGTGAATACACTCTTTAGTGTATTGTACTGCTGGGAATTAGAAAGGGTTCTTCCAGTCTTTCAAACTGGAGCTAATTTTGCACCACATCAGCCTGACATATTGTATGGGATCTTGTGTTTGCCCATGTGCTAGCATTTTGACAAAACAAATGTTACTTTAACCTCTGAATGCCATCGACTCTCTCTCTGTAACTGAGTCTGAAATTGGACTTGGGACTTTTATGCCATAAGACCATTTGCCTACTAACAACTTTCTGCACTGTTTTTTAGGAAGGCCTTTGGAAGAATCTCCATCTTATAGAGCATTGTTTAATCAGGGAAAAAAAAAAACATCAATACGTTGGTTTGTGTGGTTTGTAGAATGTGAGAATCTACTCATTACTAGAGTAGAATGAATGAGAAGACTCCTAGAACAACAGGTTTTGACTGGGTGGTCAGGAAAGACCTCAGGTGAATTTAGAAGGTCTGGTTGACAACTTATTTCTACAGTGGGAAATAAGTGGGAAATTGCAGCAGGGCCATAGAAGAACAAAAGGGATAACGTGAGGGCAAACTGCCAAACATCTGAGATGTCTTTACACTAATGCTAAGAGTATGGAGAATAAACAGGAAGAACTTGAAGTCTTGGGACACAACAAAGGCTACAGTTTAATCAGCATCACACAGACTCAGTGGAATAAATTGCAGGACTTCAATATTAGTAGCAAGAGTACAATTTGTGTAGGAAGGACAGGCTGGAAAACAGGGAAGAGTTATTAGCTGGTGTCTTAGAAATGCATAGAAGGTCAGAAAGAGGGGAGAGACAGAGAGCTCTTGGAGATAAAATGGAGAGGAACAGTAAAGCTCTACTGAAGATTGCTTAGTAAGGAGAAGGAGGTTGTTGTCACATTTTCTTAGCAACTACTGGGAGTGTCCTGAGGATATTGAGGAGTTTGTCTAACCAGATATCTGCTGTAAGAAAAAAAAACAGACAACACCCAACAGTGCAGCACAGACCATTTCTGAAGTTTTTAGAATGTGTTGGGACAACTTTTTGTAGAGGCAGTTTGAGGAGACATTGTCAGATAAGCTAGGAGAGATATGACTAATAAAGAGAATCTTGCTAGAAAGCAATTGGACAAGAAAGTTTGAGAGAAGGGAAGCAAGACCAAATGACTCCTGGAAGGCAGATTTCCTCGCATGAGGAGATTGATAGGCAAAGTTCTGCAGGGGTAAAAGGAGAAATGAGCTTAAGAAAAGAGGCAGTCTGTAAGAAGTCCTTAATTAAGGGTCCTGTAGGAAGCTTTCCTGCTGGCAAGGAGGGTGGTATTGGAAGAAATCAGGGGATTTGAGTCAGGAGCTTCTTGGTTCTCTGACAACAAAACCCCATTATACGAAAAGGGAGCAAAGACACTGTACTAGGAAAAGTAAAAGAAAGCATGAAGTATAAAGAATGCAAAAGGTATCAGAAAAATGCGAAGGGAAAGGATTACCACTTCACAGGGATGGTGAACAAAAGACAAATGAGAGTCAATTTTAAGGGATCATGCTCTTGCAGATAATTTTCTGATGTCTTCCTGACCATTGGTGGTCTGCTGACCACAGACTGCCTAGCAGGGCCTGTGGTACCTAAATTTATCTCAGCATGACAGATACATATTTAAGACTAGGCAGCTTGTGGTCCACAGGCCAGGTGTTCTTTGCCTTCTCTGTATTCTGAGAAATATTTTTAAATATGTCTAGCAGGATGGGCCTTGCTTGGTCCCTTGCCACCAAAAGAGGAAGGCGTGGAGTTCCCAGGGGCTCAGTGCATGGAGCACTCTGCAGTGTTCTGGTTCCTGAGGTCTTTTCGTGATAAACTGCCTGAAATCAAGGAGAACTGGGTGCCATGGTACTGCTAAAAACCATTATGCACTCATCTGCAATTAACTCCCTTGAGAAATAACAAACCTGAATTTTGCTCCTAAAATGGGAAAAGGGGGATTTATTACGATGCCTATTGTGGCACCTAAGCTGGACAGTACTCCTGCTGGGATGTCATTAGTATTGAGCAGAGTGGAATAAATTTCTCCCATAACTTTATATAAGGTATTCTGTGAAATACAGCCATCTGAATGCTTCAGAATGGGTGACCCTTTGTTCACTCCCACTCCAGTGGAGTCCTGTGCTGCATGAGAGTCTCTTGTTGCTATCATAAACCAGACAATGGCTTATGCCATGCCAACAATGTGCTGTTTTTCTGGGTTTCTGTGAATTCACCAGACCTGAGGGGCAACAGCTCTTGGATGTGTCTGCAGGACCTCAGCACAGCCCTGAGTTGGGTGCAGTGTACCTGCTCATCAGCCCCTTCATCCACACCTTTAACTAGTGAAGAAGATCAGCAGCCAGTATGCCACAGGCTTCCAAATGTTAGTTGCTTTGTTCTGCTATTTTAGAGCAAAATAAATTACTACCATAATCCAGAACTGGAATTCATAAAGCATTCTCATGTGCCTTTTTGTCAATACCCTCTGAGCAGACTCCTTTCATAAACAGTGCTGAAGTTGTACTGATCCTTGTCTCACTCAGTTGCTGTTTCTTTTTGTTCTTTTAGACTGAAGTCTAGAAACCTATTTAATCTGGGATGTACCTCTAGCAAAAGCTGGTCTCCTGGGAGGCAGTGCAAACAAATTCATCACTGAGGAAACAGGCAG
Organism: Heliangelus exortis; assembly: GCF_036169615.1. Lineage (NCBI taxonomy): Eukaryota > Metazoa > Chordata > Aves > Apodiformes > Trochilidae > Heliangelus > Heliangelus exortis. The sequence continues at coordinate 128,373,246 of NC_092423.1, read as the reverse complement.
GAGAGCCATCAAACTTAAAACAGCTACAGTAAGTCTGGCTGAAAGGTTTTAAGAGAGAAAGAGAACAAAGAAGAAGTGTTTATCATTTAATGACTTCTCAAGTATTTCTGACTTTGCATTTCTTCCTAAGGAGGAACGGGACTGAGGAAGATAGGATTGTCCTGGGGCCTTTGGAAGTGGCAAACAATTTGAAAGCATTCACATTTTCTTGAAAAACAGCAAAACCCACTGTGTTGCCCTTTTGACTTGTCATAGCAGTGAATCTGTGAGGAGAATCTGTATTCAACATGCATGAGATTTTTCTGAATTTCTCTATACTTCTGAGTGCCCTAATATGTGCAATTGCTGAGCCATGTACTCTTCAGCTGCCTTTTAAGCACTGCACTGTTACAGATGTGAGAGGACTAAAAGAGCTTAGAGAAAGCCTGAAATTATGTACTCCTATATATCATGCTTTGTTCAGCTTGGTAGTCCTTGCATGTCTGATAATATTTCTTGCTCTGGGTTCTGCTCTCTAAGCTCTCAGCAACCACCAGGACAAGGTCCTCAGTGTGAAAGTGGAATCTGTTTCAGATGGCACAGCCCGGTGGCAACACCTTCTTCTCCCTACAGTTTTGATTCTGGTCTTTTCTGCTTGTGGCAAAAGGTTCAACACAAGCTCCAGAGCATTTAGACTCAGCCTAGCAAGGGAGTTTTGTTTGGTGTGAGGACGTCTATGCATTCAAATTCAAAGCAGATTGTTTTATGCAGTATCAAACTCTGTGCAGATGGAACATGGTATGATATGTTGAAGTGGGATATATAGCATGGCCATAATTCAAGGAAACACATTTATCCAGCTGGATACCTGCTATTGAGTTGGAAAACATGTGTCCTGCATTCTGGTAGGCTTCTACCAGAACAGTGAGAGGATGTAAAAGACAGATCATTCCTGGTATTGTGTGTCAGCTAATACTAACATCTATCTCGCTGTTTTCGTAGTGCTGTTCAAAATAAGCCTCCTGTTGTCACAACAGGCAATGTACAATGGATAAAAAAGCTACTGCTGAGCTTTGCACCCCCAAGTACATGTTCAGAAGTTAACGTGTGCAAACAGGCTCGACTGCTTTGCACGGCAGTGACTTTGGGCTGGCATGGCCTTCTCCTTCTCTGTCCCTGGGGAAAATGAATCCCATGCATCCTCAGGATGCAGCACTTCTTCCAGACACCGCTCCCTGACTCATGGGCTCTGGGTATCCCTAGGGTAGAGCACCCACCCTAAGCCCATGTTTTGCTTAGCCTCACTGGGATGCTGTAGGGAGCAGTGGGATGGGAATGATGGGTGTCTGTGGTGTGGGGCTGCAGTCCTCTCCCATATGGCCTTGCAAAGTGCACGCATAATTTCACAACATCCCTAAACCAGCAGGAGCCAAGCTGTATGCAGCAGCCCTATTCCTCAAGGAAAACGGGCCCACAGAGAGGTGAGCTGTAAGTGGCTTAAGCTGTATTAATCATCAACTTATGCCTCCCGCCAGGCAGAGGGAGGCTGTGCGTGCAGTTTCTTCTGTGGTTCAACTGCTAAATACCTCGTGGTCAGACTCATGAGTAATTACCTGCCCCAGCCTACTTTTAAATAATGAAGGAAGTATAAACTGTTGCCCTGGAGTGATCCATCCTTTTCAGCACTGCTGTTCCCAGCCTGCTGATCACCAGCTCTGCTCCCTTGCACCCTTCCAGGCTCTGACATCGCTCCCTGCATCCCAGCCAAGCACAGTTAGTAAATAAACATCCCTCTCCTTTGCTCAGGCTAACAACACTCCCTTCTCACACCCTTCCCTCTGCTTTTTTCTTTTGCAGACTTTGTTCCTTTTGGATCTTGTTTAACTTTCAAGACCTTGTGACCTCACTTACCAGTTTGGTTGTCGTGGTTTCTCAGGGCACAGTCCCTCAGCCCCCTCAGAGATGATGGCATCTGCTCATTCCTCCTGCCTCTCCCTCTCCCAGTTGTGCCTTTTTCCATGTTAGTCACCTCTTCCTACTCCCAGATCCCAAATCTCTCATCACTCTCATAGCTGCAAAAATTACATTTTCCCTAGGAGCACTGTACCCTTGAAATCCTGTTAGTTCACTTTGCCTCCCTCCCCAAGACTAACCTGGAAAAATGCTGATATAAAAAAATGGAGGCTGACTCTGGTGAGCAAAAAAACTTGCTTTCCTCAGTGCCTTTTTTTGGCTACAATTTTTGTGATGCAAAACTCTTATCTCACACTACAAAAGACAGGTTTCTAAGAAGAATAAAATGGATTTTTGTATTGGAAAAATATCACTGAAAAAAATTCACTTTTGGTTTTAAAGAAGCTTTTGCAAGGGTAGAGGTGAAATACCACTTTCTGTGACTTTCCAACTCTGCCTTCTCCATTCTTTCAATACCAAGCACCAAGAAAAATAGGAAAAGACAAAACCCATAGGACATGAAGATACGTTTTATAAACAAAGTAAGCATTTTCATTTCACTAAAAGCTCAGCCACGTAGCAACCCTCCTCACCCCTGCAGGGTTTTGTTTTGTTGGTTTATTTTTTTGCAAGATCAGTCACTCTTCCCCTCTGCAGCAGGAGCTGCTGGGCCAGCCAAGATGCTCTGCAACCCAGTGGTCTCAGTGCTGCATGGAGCAGGTACAGGGGAATGTGCTGGTCCTTGGTGCACCGTGGGGCTCCCAAGGAGCAGGGACTGTGCCTTCCCATGCTGAGCACACTCTCCTGGCATGGTTGGGCAATAAACCCAGGGCACACTGGCCATACTGGCTTTTCTTGAGTGTGCTGATGACTCTTGATTGGCCTAACCTGACACAACCCATCTCTTGTTTTCACGAATTCAAAGAGATTCCTTCTAGAAGGCTGTGGGAAGCAGAGAAATATGTGTGTGACCTAAGGGCAGGCATAGGTCTCTCCTGTGGCAGAGAGCTCTGGAGCATCTTGGTATTTCCCTCTTGCAGATAGCCTGCCCTCTTTTTTGATGTGGAAAATACTATAATTATGCCGAATATTTGTAAAAGGTTTTTTTGTGCTGCCATAAGGACTGAAAACAGCAAAACACAGACATTGTCCTGCATGGAAAGCATGGAAATTGCAATACATTTTCTGGCACTACTTGTTGCAATTTGCAATGGATTCAACACAGTGAATTCCTGTCCCCTGTGTGCACAAGTACAGCAATGTTTGGGTTCCATAGGCAACAAAAGCATTAGATTTTAAAATGCTAGTTTTGTATGAATGTAAAAAAAAACATAGAAAAAGGAGCAGGTAGAAAGCAAATTGCAGAGTTCACATGCTTTGGATTTGCTGTCATTTGTGCTGGGAGGAGAAGGAGTATCATTTATGTGAGCAGCACAGCCCCAGTCCTAGATAGCTGAGATCAAACCGACATGCAAAAGCAGTGATGGTGCTCAGAGGAATGTGTGAGAATGGAGCTGCTTGTGAGCGCTGAGTGAGTAGAAAAAGCACAGCATTGGTCATTAGGTGTAATGAACACTTTGGGGTTTGTCTCTGACAGGACCCAGGGCGATGTCCATGGTGTCTCTGTGAGGGTGGTCATGGCTCTCCAGTCTGTCGGGTCACTGCAAGAGGCTCTTGCCCAGTGGAGGGAATTAAAGAGCTCATTAGCGTGACTCTTTCTGGCCCTCACAGGTCCATTAACTCTAAAGCTTGTATCTCTGTCACACATTCAGTGTAGGGAGAAGCTGGAAGGAGGTGAGTGTGTCTCTTCTTTGACATGGCAGATGTGTGAAGAGCTGTGCCAGAGCAGCGAAGCAGCTGAGCTCTGAGCTGAGCAGTCTGAGCTCTGCAAACAGCATCTGCTTGAAGTGAGAAGAGGGACTGATGAGGAAGAGCAAACGTGGTCAGAGAGCATGGTGTATGTATCTGCCTTCACGTGGCAGTGAAATCATGCTGGGATGGTAACCCTGTAACCCACAGGCTACTACAGAGCAAAGGCTTAACTCTGAGTGCTTGCAGATATGCATGACCCTCAGCAACTGAGGCCAGACAAAAAAGCAATTTTAAGGTCTTCCACTTCTTAGTCTCCAGCTTAAAATATACTTTTAAAAAAGACTTGATTTTCAGAAGCTTTGATGTTCAAAATATTTTGTGTGTCATGCTCCCTTAAAATCAGGCATCCCCCAAATCAGTAACTGGCACTGGATTTGTTCCTCGGGGTCAATGAAGTAAAGAGATCTTAACCAGTTTAAACCTCTTAGCACCAAGGACGAAACCTTTCTCCTGGAGGAGGTCTCTGAGAGGTGAAACGTGTGGTTGTGGTGAGAGCCACCAAAGTCTTGTCTGTAAGTCTGTGAGAGGCTCAATCTGTGTCAAGTTCTCCTGTGTCCTGCTGCAGGGGAAGTCATGTCATTTGCACAAAGTGGGCAAGTAGTGTGGTACATGGAGAAAGGGGCTGCCACTGACCCAGTGAGGAAACACAAGCTCTGGTTTCTGTATTTCTTATGGTGGAATAGTGCTCAGCAGCACTGTAACAGGGAAAAGAGTTACTTATTTAGGGAGAGGACTCTCTGGAACTAGGGCATGCTGTAGATGCTGTAGGAAAGCCCTGGTCAGTCCCTTAGAATGATGGAGCTGGGTATCTATTCCTACCAAAAATGGGCTCTGACTAAGCTCTTGGAGAAAAATTGCATTGCTTTTTAATGATAGACAAAGTATATTAATGTGAAGAGTTGACATGCAAGCCAAACTTTGGACAGCTCTGTCTCTCCTGAGTCACTTGTTTGTGATAAGTAAATAATGGCTCACAGTAACTCTGCAGACCTAAATATTTGGCTGCCTGTATATTTCACAGAAAGTTCCCCTGATTTGGAAAGGTCACACAAATGTAACAGCTTGGCCCAGATGTGAAAACCTAAGAACCTCCCCTGAGTGCCACAGGGCAGCAAGCCACCAGTCACCTTCAGATGCCACAGCCATTGCTCATCTGTTTGTTAGATGGGCTGTACACAGGAATTATCTCTGTAGAGTTAGGAAGTCCAGGCCAATGCATGCTTCTGTATTATTTGTGAGCTGTTGGGGAAAAAAAACCCATAACCTTTTCCTTTTTTTATCTACAATGCTTTCCTTGCTTAAGGAGGGGTGCAGAAGGAATCTGAACTACGGGGACTGATGCTAGCTGTGAGCCTTATATAGAGGGGGTGTTTTTCATGCAATTCACCTGGGAAGTTCTCAAAAGAGCTTCTCAGAAGTATGGGCTAGGGTATGGGGTGCCCTTCTGGGCATAGCCATGAGGGTGCCCTCATGGAGTGGCTATGGTTGGCCTTGGGTCGTGGTGTGCTGGAACATTTTCATGGCTCCTCTCTGGTTCTCAAATAGATGATGGCCTCCAATGTTGCAAAGGCTACTTGGCTCTTGTGTCTACTTGTGCAAAGCACCTTGCTTGACCAGTGGAAGATGGTGCCAGGGGATCCTTTTGTGATGCTAGAACAAGCTGTATGATAGCTCCTTCCACTCCAATAGGCTTGTAGAGGGGACAGAGGCAACACATCTCCTACCAAAATCTCACAGAGCCCACTGAGCTCTGCAAAAATTACCAAACAAGTGCCATCAGTCTTCAGGTGGCATGAAGTGACATGGAGAGTGGCAGTGTCCTGCAGAAGCCCCAGAAAGAGGGGGACTCCTGGGTCTTGGCTTTTCCATCCCAACATCAGGTGGTCCCATGGGGGCAGCATCCTGTAAAGTAGCAGCACCTCTTCACCACTGATCTTCAAGAGAGTTGGTCCCTGCTCAGACCCCTTGTACCTGCAGGGCTCCCTTTTAGATCCTGCATGCTGGGTTGCAAAATTATAAAGATCTTCCAAAGATCCATAGGTGATACCTATCCAAGCAGACCACACAGATTATACTTCTGCTTTCCCAGAACAGTGAGAGGGGAAAACTATCCCCATATTTCCTTACAGAGGTAGCTGTCTGAGTGGGTGAGTCAGAGACAATTTGGATGCAGTTCTGGTGTGCTCATCTTTCTTTTATTTACCCTGGCACGTGAAGTTGGACAAAATGTCAGAGTGCAAAATCAAGGCAAAGATAGGGAGCTACTGAATCTTATGTTTAGTTTAATATAACAATTTGAGAGGAGAAACTGGGAGATCTCACGCATGGTCTCTGTTGGCCTGAGTCCACAGCTGCTTGATTTACTGCAGCTGAAGATCTGGCTCTAAACTGTTTTCTTCCTGCATAGATGCAGCTGTGGTCAAGCCAATTGGTGCATGTCTGCAGATGAGCACCCTGTGTAAAACCCAACAGAGAGAAAATGGGGGAGTAAAATTTCAAGCACTGAATGCCAGCATTCAGCTAAGTACTACCTCTAACCCAAAGTGCAGCAGAGGGATCTGCACCTTGTAGTTGGGGATGCTCCCATTTGAACAGCCACATGATTTAAATCTAAATTCTGCATTGCTTGCCTCCTCTGAGTCTTTTCTCAGACTTCAGTTGCTGTGGGAAATACCAGCCTCTTTCCAAGAAGGGTGATAGTAGCTTGCCCTGGCTGCCACAATACACTTTGAGCTCTCTTATCTCTGTGCAGTGCTGCAGCTGTAAGCATAGACATGTTTTTGACCCCTCTAATGGCTTTGGATCAGCGTGAGTTTAAAAGAGTCACGGATTTTCTTACAAATGTCTTGCCAATGATAGTCTTCAAAATTTCTTGTCTCATGATTTTCTCTTTAGCTACCCACCATTAAGTCTCCCCTTAGCCTTACTAATATCTATCATGCATTCTACCTGCTGTACACCATAATCCCCCCAGTAGCATAGGGTTAACCTGTAGGAAGTAACTATCTAGCTGTACTTTTTCTTTTCCTCCTGAATGACAAGAGATGGATTCCTTCTGTTTGTCAGCTATGTGGGAGTAAGTTGCCTCCTTGTGAATTGTGGCAACTTAAATGTCTGTATCTCAAATTTTCAGGTCTGTTTCACTGGAAAACCTCAAAGAAGAGCACAGTGATGCCACAGCTCTCTGCCTTTGTCATGGACCTTCTTTAGTGTCTAGAGTGCACAGCTGGCTTAAAACCCAGTAATTTCTGCCCTCAAATGGAGATTTCACACATTAGCCCTGGGAGGACTTTGATATGGGCCACCCGGTATTAGACATTTCATGTGCTGGGGGAAGGGAATGTTAACTTGTCTATTTTTTTTTTTTTTTAAATCATGTTTCCTGCATGTAAGATTGCAAGCACACCACAGAGATCCAACTTTCTACTTTAATTGATTATCAATTCTGTTTGTGTAGCCAGAAAAAGGTACAGGATTTGGTGAGCTGACTTCTGAGTACCATTCTGCATGATGGGAGCCTTGTGTCTGCAGACTACTGCCTTCCTTTCTCTTCTGTATAGTCAGTGTGTTGATCCCATGAGAGCACCAAGCTTCATTCATCACGCTTTGTAAGGCACCATACAACATCTCACCAGCTCCTCCTGGTACTAAGTAGTTTTTTTATCAGTGAAACAAAATTTTTTTTGCTCACCTCCTGGCTATCCCTGCTTGGGATAGAATCACACTGGAGTTTTACCTAGTGACAGAAGTTGAATGCTTCCTGCTTTTACTGTTTATTTAGTAAAACATTTTACATTCCTGGAGAGATACCAGTCTATCATTAATGGATTCTTGGCTTGATGCCAGCAGCTAATAGTTTTATTGGTACTCACAGCATAGTTATGTGATTTGGGCAACTGCACTGAGCTGCGCCTTCCTCTTCTATAATTCTGACCCTAAAAAGGCTCCCTGAAGGAGGGATAGTTGGCAGGGTCTGGAGAGGGGGAAGGGGTGAAGGACTCTGCCCTAGGGAGGGCAATAGGGAGGGCTAAAACACAGGTCCTGTCTGTCAGCTGGAGAGCTCTGCAGCCTCAGTTAGGGGCAGGGTGAGGTGGAGGCTGCACACACCTTATCTGTGCCATGGTGAGTGCTCCTGCCTCACCCCACATCTTGCTGGGAACCTCTCCCCTTGCTGCCCATGGCACAGGGATTCTTTGGGCCCCAGGTCTCCAGTGCAGGCAGAGCTGGCTGCCAGCAGGGCTGCAGGCAGAGCTCGGTAACTGCAGAAGTGGGAGCTGGGCTCACAGCTCCAGTGTATGATTAAAATATCTGTCTTGTTCACACTCATTTTCCACTGGTAATTAAGACGGAGCCACTTATTTCTTAGTGACTCTCTGAGACAGAGCCACTATTCCTCTTCCTCCATTCGTCTCTGTGACAAGAGGGGGGTGTCACTGTTTTTAAATGGGGGGCTTGCATTTGTCTTTCAGCTGGAGAAGTCAGGTTGTTATATATGTACATATGCATTTCAAGGGTATGACGTAGTAGCTGGAGAAAAATGAGTGCTTTGGTGCTCTGGGTCAAGTTTATTTAACACTACAATGTTTTAAAACAGGGTGATGCCATTTCAATTAAATGTCTCAGAATGTTTTGCAAGGTAATCGTTTAAGAAACTTTTCAGAACTACTTCTGCAAATCAGGCACGTCTTGCATAAAACACCCACCCTGGCAATAAAATAGTATGTGTTAGAAAAATGTAGCTGGGGGCTTTACTAGAAATGAGGGGAGCAGTAATATTCTTTTCAGGACCATCTGTCTGGTTTGTAACAACATGCTGTTAGGTAAGGCAGCACTGCAGCTTGCTCCCTATTTCGTTTCCAACATTTGTGTTTTGCTTCTCTCTCACAGCAAGCTTTTGATACTGTCAGAAAGGACAATGAAAAGAGGCAAAAAAGGAAAAGATTAGTGAGCACTTGAATTTACAGTGCACATTTGAACTTGCCTGCAACTCTCCCTTTCCCCTGCAACTTTAATTCTAGGTAGTTCTCATGGCGTTGCAACCTCTGGATTTCTAAAACCATGACATTTCTGTTGATTATTGAAAGTTTAGCAAGAGATTTTTTTTCCCCAAACTCTTGGTTATTTGATCCTTTTCTGTAAAGGAGTATTTGAAAAAGCTGTGGCATAATGGTGTCTCATTAGGTTTCTAGGGAGAGTGGAAATCAGAGGAAAGATGTTTCCAAAGAGGGTGTCAGATTCTGATCTCTTTTACAGAAGGGTAAATCCAGAATAACTCTGTGCAGTTACTTTAGATTTATGCTAGCATAAATAAGATAAGAATTTGGCTCTGGGAATCTCTGTAGCTCCCCATTTGCTCATCTAACAGCTGGCAGCTTGCTTCTTGTTATTCCTCTTGCTTTCTGGGCTGATTTGTCTTGCCTGGTGCTCAAGTCAGGAACAAATGAGCTTGGGAGTTAGTTGACTGAGCAAATGCATTTTGCACAGCACACAACTATGAACAGCTCAAGATCCTTCACACAATCATACATATTTCAGATTTCCCAAAGGCCAGAAATTAATGGCTAGTAAATGGATAGAAATATTACTTCACACAGTATGTAGTAAACCTCTGGAATTTGGTACTACAGGAGGTCACTGATTCAGATGATGGGTCAGGATTTGAAAAATGGCTGGATAATTTCATGTCAACTAATTACACTTGGAACTGGGCAAGAAAAGATGGAGTTAAGTAGACCTCTTGAACCAGTCTACACACAAACTCCCCTGTAGGGACCAGGGAAGAATCTTCCCCTTGTACATGGTTGTGCCCAGCTTGGCAAAGTCCAACTTGCCTTTTTGCCTGTTCCTCTCCATGGTGGGAGGCAGCAGGAGGGGGCAGGTGAAGGTGAGATTTGCAGGGCTCTGTCTGCTTCCTGCAAACCCCAAGGTCCCAACACCTCCTGATTTTAAAGATCTAGATCTAGACCCAAGCCAGACCTGAACTGTCTCCTCCTGCCTTTGGTGCTTGTTGAATTTCATCTCTGTGCTGTAACTGGTATGAACACACTCATGGACAGACACACATTCAGAGAACAAAATAGACATTGGTATATGTAAGCCAATGCACTCACTGCTCTCTGTATTTACAAATTAAATCAGAAAACAAAATCACTTCTAAACTATTTTAGAAAATTAATAGCCCTAAGCTCTCAAGCACTTAGATGTGTGGTCTAACCCTACCTTGGGAGCTTCCTAGTGAAGGCACCAACCAGCTCAGTGCAGTTCCCATCTGTAGTTGTCAAGTGCTGCTTGAGAGAAGTCCTGGAACACCAAGGCATCTGCTGGTGGTTGACAGGGAGGGAGTGTGCTCTCCAGGTGCTTGAGGCCAGGTGAGACTGTCTGGGGCACCTCAAATAGCTCTAAAAAACAATGCTGAGGCAATTAAATCTGGGTCAAAACATGAATATGCATCCTATTCATGAATATGCAGCAAATCCCCAAGAGGGAGCTGAGGTTGTTTTCCAGGACTGCAGAGGGCTTCCTGACATAGTGCTGGTCATTTCCCAGGCCACAGACACAAGGATTACTGGTAGACTTACTGTGGGGCCATCCCACAGTAGACCCAGTCTTGCAGTGTGGATAGTACTGTCTGATAGTACTGTCTGATAGTACTTAAGAGGGCACAGTCTTAAGTTGTGCTGGGGGAGGTTTAGGTTGGACATTAGAAAGAATTTCTTTACTGAGAGGGTGATCAAGCATTGGAATGGGCTGCCCCGGGAAGTGGTGGATTCTCCATCCCTGGAGATATTTAAAAAGAGCCTGGATGTGGCACTCAGTACCATGGTCTGGTAACTGCAGCGGTAGTGGATCAAGGGTCGGACTTGATGATCTCTGAGGTCCCTTCCAACCCAGCCAATTCTATGATTCTATGAAGAACTTAGGTTTTGGGTCTAGATCCAACCAGGAGTACAGGCATGCCCTCAGAAGTACAATGTTTTGAAAACCTGCCTTCCTATAAAGAGCTGTCTAAATCAAACAGAAAAAAAAAAAAAAAAAAGAATTCCCACTAGCAGTGATAGTAGAAGGCTTGAGCTCTGAGAAGGTATTTCAGTGAAGGTAGCAGGTAGGTGTGATTTGGAGTCCCTGGAGGCAGCACAGTCCTGGATTCTTGTTTTTCAATGATTACTTCCTGTGGAGGTCCTTAGAGGGGTGGACCTGCAGTAAATAGGAGAAATCTTCTTAGCGTCTTCAGGAAAAGCCGCAGGCAATTGTGTTTCATAGAAACAAGATGTATTTCAGAACTGGGCAGCAGAGGTGCACGACTTTGACAACAGAGCATGGAGGGAGCTCGAGGACTGCACAGAACTGCATATTACTGGATTTTGGTCCACAACACATGCATAGAGTAATTATTTTTTATTACTGACAGCTCTGACTGCCTTAAACACCTGAACAATAAAGACCTTGTGGTTTCCTGTCAGCCGGGAAAGTGATGTCAATCGGAAATCTGTCCCTAGATCCTCTCAAACCAACAGCTTTGCCTTTGAGATGGCCAGAAGAATATGAGGGATTCTGCTGAGCAGTTGCAACTCTCTGATTTGATCAGATTCAGGCCAGAAAAAAACCCTGTTCACACACAGAAGGACTTCCAAAGAGGTTTATGCAAATGGCAGCTCTCTCAATTGACCTAAGGGAGCTATGACTTGGCAGATTTTTAGAGAAAATCCTCATTTTCTGTCTGGAAGCTTGGTAGGAGAGTGGATCATAACATGGTAATTGTCAGTTCCGAACAAGCTCTGCTCTCACCTTTTTTTAGCTTCAGCTGAGAATGAGTCTGCAAGCAACTTCAGCATTTTGAGTATTCCTTTGAACTGTTGATCAAAGACATCATGACATAACTGCTTTGCTCTGTACAGCTAGGGACAACTAAACACCCTGAGATGGTCTTTTTGGCAAGTAGGAAAACTCTTCCTGCTGAAGTTGCCCACAATGAAGCTTGCAGCTGCAGTGAATAATCTCTGGGTTCCCAGTCCTTTGCAGATGCAGACACAGACACAGGTTTCCTCCCTCTGTAAGCAGCAACCTCTGTTTTCCTCTGCTCCTTTGTCAACTGTGAACAGAGACCTGCCAGCAGCTGCAATATACTCATAAAAAAAAAAAAAAAGAAAAAAAAAAGAAAAGAAAAAATCTCCACTCATCTCTGTTCCCCAAGCAGCTGTTCTCAAATGTCCTGCACTTTACAAGGTTCAATATATTGAAGTACCTGCAAGTTAACATCTGAGAATCCAGAGTGCTTCAGCTGGTGGGGCTCAGAGGCCCATGTTTGCAGTCTATGGCTAATGACACATCTCCTTGGCCTTGTGGGGGCTGGACTTGGTAGGTTTAGCTGCAAGGGTAGGGAGATCCATTTGGATCTTAAAGAGGTTCCCATGCATGTTCAATTGGTTGCAGACATCCAGCAACTGCCATTGCATCTCTCCTGTGTTTGTGATCTTTCCTCCCAGGTAAGCACTAACGTGCAGACAGAGGTGGTACCTGTGGACAGAAAAGGGGTGACTCAAATGAGTACATCTAAAGAACTAACCAGGATAAAGCACTTGCTGTCCAGCTGAACAAGGCTTTTAATCTAAAATGCTTCCCAGGATCACAGGTTCATCAAACAATATGATCGTGGAACATTTTGCTAAAACACAGAAGTGCCTAAAGGAAGCTGCTGAGTAAGTTTCTTACATCCAGAAGGAATTTCACCTTTCCTTGGAGAGAGCCTTGGATATCAGAGACAGAGATTCAAGTCCCTCAGCTAAAGTAAAGAGTCTGGGTCACCCTGTGGGGCCACCAGATGTCTTGTGAGTCTGTTTTTTTCATGAGAACTCCCATGGAAAAGGTTGTGTTTTGATTTAATTCTACAGAGAAGTGAAATATGGTATCTTTCATGTTTTGCATGAAATAAAGTCCTCGTTTTCTAAACAGGCCTAGCTATCAGTGAGTAACAGGTCTAAACCTTAGGGAAACTATATTCCCCTGCATATTTTGGATAATTCTCAATTTTTTTTAAACAGTAGAGATCTAGAAATGCAAAGAAACCTCATAACTTTAATTAAAGCTTTTTGCTATCAAACCATAAAAAATACCTTATTTGTATGTGTATATATGGGTGTGTGTGCAAACATTAAAGTAAAAATTAATACATGTAAAAGTGGTCAACAATGAACAGTAATTAAGTGGCCACATGTCACTTCACGTTAGCCTTGAGATACAGTTAGACATTATACAGTTCTTCTAGAGCAGGGGTAGGGCAACCCAGCACTAAATAACCTTTCAGACACATGTTCTTTATTAACAAAAGCATGAAAAAGTCACGAGCTTTTGTGTCTCTATCTGGCCAAAATCTTTGTTGTCCTTCCCCCTTTTAATGCTACTAGTCCTAATCAGTGTAGATATGCACTGATTACAGCACATAACCTCCAAGGTCTCATCTTTGCAGTATGAAATGGTCCTCCACCATCCCCTTGCTGGTGCAGCAGTACTGCTGAAGGAAGGAGAGCAAGGGAAACTGGCTGCTGGTGGAAATGATGGCTAAAGTACCATACTTTTGAGTCCAGCAGACCTGGACTCAAAGGACTGGAAAGGCAGCCAAGAGCACTGTTGTGTTATCAAGCTGTGGTATCAAGCTGGTATCAGCTAAATCAGACAATTCGTATCTTCAGCTGTCTTATCTGTGCTAATAATTTCTGACCAAGAACATTTACAATGTGATTTTCTTTCGTGGGCTGTGTTAACACTGGGGATAGCCATGATGTGTGTATCAGTGTCCCTGCAGAGCTACTGATAACCCCACGTTAGTCAGCCAGTACAGTATGTGAGGGCTGAACCTCTGAGAGCACTAGTGCATCATCAGAGTTACAGTCTCTCTGGTTTCTGCTGTAAAGGGTTGTCATTCACATCATCTTCCTCCTTCGAGTTTGCCAGGAGCTGGGTCTGACCTCCAAGGACTTCAAAACGTGATTCCTTGTGCGTTACAGAGCGTCCACTCCTCTGGGCAGTGATCAAATTGCTTTTGATGTGGCTCACTGTGGAAGGATGAAGGCTGCATGATGTCACCAGTTGCCTTCTGAGGGACCCTGGCAGCCCTGCCAATGTCAACATGGACATGGTTGTGCTGCCTGGCTGTGAGAAGCACTGTGCTGAGTCCTTCCAGCCCTGCAGGAACCACCAGGGTTTTATCAGCCTTCTCTGTTGCTACAGGCAGCCTTTCACGGGCCCCTGCAGGGAAGCAGCACAGGCAACCATCCTCTAAGTGTGGAGCTGAGCTACAGCTTCTCTTTTAAAAGAAATATTTCTAGAGAGCTTTTAATCACTCTGCCTGGTCTCTACTCCGGGTGTGTATGTGTGTGCCTGCATGGGTGGATGAGGGTTATTTCAGATCTGCATGCATCTGGTGGCTCAGAAAAAACAAAAAACTGAGTTCTAACTGGTCTGCAGGCAGCTTTTGTTTTTCCCAGGACAGTAGCAGTCAACTTTTAATCCTTTGGGATAGTGGGAACAGGTTATAAGGTAAAGCAAAAATGCAGCTATTGTAAAAGCCATGCACATCTGCCTCTGGGAGTATATTTATCTCATACAGATTTACAAATGGGTTGCTGGGAAGCAGGAGGTCCCAACAAGGTGCCTAACTGACCCCAAAGCACTTCAAAGCAGCATATCTAAAGGTAGGGGCAATGGGTGCTGCTAGCTGTGATACAGGCCCTTTCAGATGCTGTAGGGCAGGTGTCTTTTATCTCCAGTGAAAGCTTGTGCCTTGACAGAGTCCAGAGCTGATGCTGCTGCCTCGATTTTTGTGGGTATTTATGTACCAGGCTGAGGAGAAGGATATTTTGAGTTCAGAAGCTAAAGCAAAGAAGTGCAGTTGTTGGGAGATGAGGGATGAGAATGATGAGGGGTGAGTTGATGTGCTCCTAGCATTTAGGAGGAGTGAGAGGGATAAATGTAGGGATTTGAGGTTTCACCTTGGTGAGATGGAGTAGGAGAATGTGGAGGGCAGTGCCTGATGTGAGACTCCAGAGCTGCATTAAAAGATTCTGACTGAAGAGCTTGGAGGTGGTGCTGCTGCCCAAGGTAGGCTCAAGCAAGCCCAAACTCTGCTGCTGGTCATGAGGAGAAGCAGCATTAGATGACCACTAGATGACCCTTGAAGCATTAAATGACCATTAGATGACCCTTGAGGGTGGTGGGCACAGGGTAGCCCAGCAGTAGTGGCTTGTCATGAAAGGTGCCCATGTTACCTTGTTCCCAGATAGTCTGACCCTGAGAAGTGAGCATTGTCCCCATTGTACCTTTGCCCAGCCCTGCCTGGGGACTGGCTGGTCTGTGACTGCAAAATCCAGGATACAAGATTTCCTTGAAAGTGGCATAGACACTACAAGCAGTGACTACAGTGAATCTACATCCCTTGTCTCAGTTACTTCTGGCCACAGATTGTTTTCACTTCAGGGACCCAAGAACTTGAGAGAGGAAATGGGAATAGAAAATCCACCAGGATGGCTGAGAAAAGGCTATGAGGCTACTGCTACCTTTGGGTAAGAGTATCCTCCAGTTCTTCCTTTTTGATGTGGAGAAAAGAACGTGTTGGGTACAGCTTTTTGATGACAAAGGTACTGCTCACCCAGGGACATTTCCTAGGCTTACTCACACAAAACAGCATCCTACATATTACTTCTAAGAAATGGTGAAGCTCATGGTAGATATAGGACAAGGGAAACAAAATAAATCCATTGATGAAATGGTGGACAGCAGGCAGGGCTGGTGGGAGGGGAGCTGTTTGGGCAAAGGGGTTTCGCTGGGGACTGGTAACCAGTGACTGTGGTGGATCCATGACACGAAAAATGAAGCCAGATCATCAGAAAATTAGGCAAAAATTCAGCTAAAGACCAGAAGAAACCATTTGTAATGTAATCCTGACAAAGACTGGAGTAGAGTACTGACTGGGAATGTGGAATAAGAATAGGTAAGGAATCATATCTTGCTACTTTGGGTCCAAGTGTGTCTGTAGAACATGTTTCACCATTTAATTTTTGTAAGTGAATAGGATTACATCAGTGAAATCCCAAATTCTGCCATCTACTTTTCTTAACAGACAGAAGCAGGAGAATTCCCAGTGCTGCCTGAGTTTGGAAGCACAGTCCCAGGGTTAGGCAGAAAAGCAAGCCTGGCAAAAAGGTTGTGAGCTGATGGTTTCATTGAACTGAGAGGAACCAAATGATGGAGATACCAAAATGGCTTGACTGGTTTTAGGAAAAGACATCACAAGACATCATCAAGCAATCACAGACAAAATTAAAAACAAGACCTGTGAACTCTGTGGTTGGAATTAAGACTTGAAGCAGCTGCAGATGTCAGAGAAGGAATTAAAAAGAGGGCATAAAACATGAGCTGGGGGCTTTGTAAAAAATGACAACAGTGTCTGATAGTTTCCCAAAAAGGCAAAGGGGCAAGCTTTAGATAGAAAATTGTTGAAAGCAGAAGCTACAAAGCATTACCCCCTTTTGGGAAGCTGCCCAGGTGCATCATTTAAGTCCGCAAAGGCTTTGCTGAGGCTTTTGGTAACCTGGCTGTTCTATGCCACAAGAAATGTTCCACTAAAAGGAAGGAGTCCAAGTAACTTGTAACTGAATCTTGTAACTGGTTTGAAACTTGCCAGCGGAAACAGAGTGAAGTGAGGACACCAGAGGGTCCATTATGGCTCTGAGTGGGACATTGCAGGTTGCAGTGTTTATGTATTTTCTGGGTTTTACTGTGAAGTTAAGATTTTTTCAGCACCTTCTTAATTTGTTCATAAGCTGGAGTCCTGAGGAGTCATCTTGCCTAGCTCTAGTGGTATAAAAAAAAATCATGCAGAAGCTGCATGAAAAAACAGTGGGGGAAAAAAAAAAAGAAAATTCCTGATGGTGACAGCACAGCCTTAGATGTTAAAATCAGTTCTCCTTTGTGCGTAGGAGCTCATTTATACACATGATTTATACCTGCTGGAATGAGAAAGGGACAGACTTAACAAATGGCAGGTTTTGAATGGTTGCAAGGTAATGTTATTAATGTCTGCTGACTTAGAGCCCTGCCCAACTTTGAACTTTTTTCAATTGCATGGGGCTGAACAAGAGCTGCGTGAGTTTTGAAATATTTCCACAGAAAATAAGCTGAGACATGGAGAAATGTGTGTTTCCTAATGGGGCCTAGTAAGAAGTGTGCAGAGGGGAAAAAAAAAAAAAAAAGGCAACAAGAATCTTCCTCAGCTGAACCAAAACCAAGGAATCAGAGGGAACAAATTCCAATACCAACTGCTGTCATCTGAGGGGTTGCACCACTGCGGCCGATTTGAGGGCAGGCTTTTTTTAAAAAGGCATTTGCAACCTCTTTCCCTTGCTTTGCAGATCTGGCAGGTCAAGCATCCTCAAGCCCAGCAACAACACCCTCCTGGGCCAGAGCCACTGAATCCCAGCCTTAATTTATTTAAATGTGTACAAGATGATTCAGTAGGTGCTAATGCTGCTAATTCAGTAGGTGTTAATGCGTGAATAATTATAGACATATTTAAGCAGCTGGTGTTGTGCCTTCAAAAGTCTCTGTGCATGGAAATTAATAGCTCTGTGGTTGCATGTGTGCTTTACATGCTATAAAATGAAGATGTTGGTAGCAGCTCCATGTTGAGTTAAGTTGGAGTTAAGTTTTTCTCTTGAAGTAGAATTAAAACTCTTTGTTTTACACTTGGATGTCTCCAGACACAGCACAACAGATTCTCAGAAGATAATTCAGTTTTTCTCCGCATTCTAAAAAAACCCCAAACAAAACAAAACTAATCTTTGTTTTCAGTCTACGGCTGTTCAGAATTCTCCTTGATTTCCCCTCATTTCTCTGGTTCCTCAACAGTGCAAGCTAATTTCTGAAAAACTTCCTTCATGTGCATGTGCTGATGGTATTTTAGACCCAGGCCAGATGCAAAGAGCACACATAAAAAAACATTCCTCTTATTTGCAATAGCTGTTTGAAGCTACCTGAGGAATAGATGCAGGACCTGCTCCTCTCTCAGGTAGTGCCTAGCAAAGTAGTTCCAGGTTAATGCTTTGCCTTGGGCAGATGACAGGAACCTCACATCAGCACCTCCTGCAGCAAACAGATGTACACCAAATGCAAACACTGCAGATTGACAGTGGAAACAGGGGCAACGGAAGGAACAGTTCATTTTGTGTCCTGCTGACTGCAAACAATAATTTCTAATGCATTTTGCTGTTAGGACAAAGGTCTCTAGGCTCCTGCTCAGGGGTGCTCAGCACCTCACAGGATTAGATCAGCCCCCATGGAGACTTGGTCTGATGCAGACACTGGCAGCAAGGTTTCAATGTGTCAACTGCTTGGATTTGGGACAGAAAACAGGGTTGAGCTGATGCTGTCTAGTAGATCTCCCTGGGTCGGGTCATCCTGACAGCTGTAGAAAGCACTTTATTGCTTCTACCAGATAAGGGGGGAGCCTGCTTTCTTTCTTTTTCCCTGCCCCTTTGGAAAGAAAGTGTCAATGCTGCTTCCCCTCCGGCTGCTTGGCTCATGACAGTCCCCAGCACAGCCTTGGAGAGGAGGGGTCCTGCCAAGCAGAACTGCAGAGAAGGCAGCAGATCCATGTATTTCCTAAATAAACATACACCATGGGAGCAGAGCTGCACTGACCAGCATTGCTGTCACTCCAGCTTTTTTTTTTTCCCCCAAGAACAGGTGATGGGAGCTCCTGTCTCTCTACTTGTTTGTATCACTGTAGAGGCCACCCTCGAAAAGTAGCATGGCTTTGGATGGGAACCAGTCCACAAACATCTGGGAAGCCACAAAACTTAGATTAATTTAATAAGCGTTGCTTTAGATGCTGTTTTAAATAGCATCTGACTTCCAGTGCCTTGGTTTTTAATAGATGAATATCATGTGAAGGTTTCACATTATCATATAGATGAAATTCAGGTATCTGAAGATGGAATGATATCCAGCACTTTTCTGTATTTCCAAGAATTTTGTGTTAATATGCTCTCTGTTCCTCTGCAAAAGGCTTAAAGCTCTCTCTCCATTATCAAACATACTGCATGAGAATGGATCACAACTGTTAATTAAAAAAAGTCCAGGATGACAGGCAACAAGCTCTGCTCTCGTGTGCTTTGTATGCAGGCAAGGTATTCCTGGAGTTCATGAATAGTTCATTTATACTGCACTTTAACTTATCTGCTTCTTGAGTGCTCTCAGCCTTTTAAAAATGTTGGATAAATTTGCACTGGATACCCCTTGCCTAAACTGATTATCAGTATCAGATCCAAAAATAATTTAATTCCTCTAAACATTACCTGCTGCTTCCTGTTCCACTGTACAATAGTTTATTGTCTGTCCCTGTTGCACCACATTTTGTCCTGTCAGCTGAAGCCACAGATGGGCTGAAAGGGGAGATGAAAGTGTTCTGCACTCCTTTACAAACCATAAGCCAAAACCCAGGGAATGCACTTTACATTAAATGCCCCCTAGCCATGTCAGTAATGACTATTTTACCTTCATCTTTGTGCAGGTATCTGTGAGCTGTCTGGGAGTCAGAAGGTATGCACGGCACACAGGGTGAGGGGGGCAGAGGGTGTTCATTAGATAAAAGCTATGTTTTCCTTACTTGTCAAAAATGTGCAGTGTAAAAGGACCCACTCTGGTTTACAAGCAAACCCCAATAATTTGCTTTTTTTTCTGTTGCTATTAGTTACAGAAAATGTGAGCCCCTGGTGTAACCTGGCATTTTTCACTAGATACTAATGCAGGAGCAGAAACGTAAGGAAAAGTGACCTGTTTCTATCTTCTCATGGACAAGCCTTTCTCCTCTGTCCCTTTTCCCCCTTCTGGGGGGTGTCAGATAATTCTGCTTCTGGGACAGGCACCTCTCAGCCTCACTGGTCTCCCCGAGGTGCTGCTGGGAGTGGTGGTGGTGACAGGCTGTATCCTGGGGACACCCAGCACCAGATCTGGCTCTTACCCTGATGCAATGGCAACTGCTTGGGAGTCTCCCCCAGCCACACTGCCACTGCCTCCTGGGTGGGGAAACCATGCTTCCCCCTTCCCTGATGCAGAGGTAATGCAGCTGTGAACTTCAGGTGTAACTCAGGTATAAAGACCTTTCCTTGGTCATGGTTTCTTACTCAATCTAGTCTTCATTATTGCCTTGATTTTTCTTGGAGCTTTCTCCTTTCCATCATTTCCCTGCTTCAGTTTTCAGCTTCTTTTGCAAGATTAAATTTTTTTCTATAGTTAGAAACATGAAAAAAAGAGTAGAAGGGAGGAGAATAAAACCCTGAAATACCCCCACACACCCAAAAAAAACCGAATCAAAAAAACCAACCAACCAATCAACCAACCAAAAAAAAAAAACCAAAACAAACAACCAACATTAAAGAAGGAAAACCAAAAACAGAAGAAGAAATGAGCAGAGCTATGGAAGGCCCTTGGCATATTCCAAAAATGCATCCACAATGTACCAGCAGGAGCACACCCATTGGCTACCCTCCCAGAATAAAACCTGAGCATCAGGAGGCAACCCCTTGCTTCAGTCCAGGCCACAGGCATGTCAGGCTGCCCTCAAAAATCAGCCTGTTGGATGCCATCTCTACAGCACCCACAGCATGTCCTCTCTGCCCAAATCCCAAGGAAGAGGTGAACCTCCTTTTGCCCAATTTCAAGGAGTAAGTATCTGCCTGTTTTGAGTTCAGAGGAGGAGTGCATTTAAATAAGTGAAGAACCCCACCAGGAGTGTCCTGCCAAAAGTTTTCTTTTTTGTCTTACTTAGACTCTGGCTGGACTGCCTGTGCTAGGAACAGCAGTCCCACATGGCATGGGAAGGAGAAGGTCCAATAAATGTGGGCACTTTACTCACATCAGTCCTGGGGTAGGAGCTCCAGTCATGAAACAATCTTGCTCTCCACTTGTTTAAGAGAAAAGTGTAAAGACGAGCTAGGAATTGATTGCTGAGTCCCCATCTTGGCTTTTAGCTGTGTCCCATCTCTCCTGGCACACAAGGATGAGGGGAGACAATTCTTGGCTTTCAAAATCCTTGAAAAGGATCAAAGGAGTGTCTGAAGGTGAATATGCCTCCAGAGTCATGTGTTTCACATTGAACCATTTGAACACATTCAGCAGTGAGTCCACAATGGAAACCATCTTTCTTGCACCAAAAAACCCCCCTGTCTTCTTGATATCTACATCTTCCATTTCCTTCCAGTACTCCTCAAAACTGATCTGCTGTTGTCCTGGGATTTTCTTCTACCTTTTGTGCCTGGTTTCTGATGTCCTTTTTAGATAATTCTTCTTTCAGACTCACAAAACAGACTAAAGAGGACACAGCCAAATATGGACTCTTCTGCACCTTTTCCCCCAAAACAGTTATGCCACCAAATATGCTTTAGAAAAAAAAACTCAAAAAAAATTTTTTTTCTCCAAGCCAGGATCACAGCAGCCCTTTGAGACCAATGTTTAAGGGACAGCAGGAGGTAAAGCAGATAATAAACAAGGGATGACAAAATGGTGAGAGCACTTGGGCAGGGGTTTCAGTAACTGGTGTCCAGCAGCTGAGTCTCTCTTGGCTTCCCACTGGTGTCATCTCTCTGTCATCCCCCACCCCTGCTGAAACATTGTATCAAAACTGACAAAAAAATATGCAAGACAATATGCATTTTAACTCTGTTCATTTTTTAGACCCACTTTTCTGTAAAGAACCAAACACCCCTGAGCGTCATTGTATTGACAGAGAAGATTTAATGAAGTGTTCAGCTCTTGTTAAAATGATGTAATAAATTAGACCTCTTTAGACCAATGCATTAACCAGGCAGTCCTTGCAGGCACACTTTGTGTCATGAATTCCACAGAACCAGCAACACTATGGTAATGGCAGCACTATGGTAATTGCCATCTGGGGTAGGGAGTCCATCCATTGCTACCAGAGGTACCTGTATGGTCACTGACTTCTTCTTCTAGTCAGGCCCTTGGACCTGAGCTTCAGCATGGGCTGAAAGAGGTGGGAGATCCCTCCCTGGCTGCCATGGTGGATTGGGGCAGCAAGGGTGGGGTGGTCAGTCTGCTAACAAAGGTCCTCCAAATGTGGAGGATGGGCTTTGCTCAGTGCTTCCTCCAGAGATGTTATTGCTGTGTGGCTTTCTTCAAACAGGCATGGAAATGGTGGTGGAGTTGGGGCTGAGAAACTGGGATTGAGGAACTGGGATTGACTTGAGAAGCCAGGGTCAGGCAGAGGCTTGTGAGCTGGCAGCAATGGAGGGCTCATGCATTGATGGCCAGTACAGTGCTTGGCTGTGTCCAGGAGAGCACGGCTGCTTCCCTAAATCACTGCATTGAGCTTGAAATCCTGGTGTCAAGGAGCTCAGAGCATTGTTAATCCTGTGTAAGGACCTCTGGGACTAGGTCCAAAACTGTGACTCCCGTGTTTGACAGCTGCCTAGCCCTGAGGCACCTGAAACTCAGCACTTGCCTGTCAAGGGACACTTCCACTGTGTAGCCTTCAACAGCTCAGCACCTCTTCCAGCTATACAGCCCCAAGTTGTTGAGACAGTTCTGGTGTTGTGCTCTGCAGGAGTTTGGCCGGAGTAGGAGGATCCAAGTGGTGCTCTGATGACCTGTTAATTGTTGTATGTTAAATAGTCATTTCAGGGACTATACAAATAGAAGTTGGAGCAAGAATGAGACCCACAGTGTTCCCCTCTGGGAAATTGTTTGAATTCAGAGTTTGCAAGGCTCTTGCTCACACTCTCCCTGTGGTGCAGACAATCTTTAATGACTCCTTGCCAAGTGGAGCAGTTTTGGCAGGAGAGGCTGAGGTTGCTTGTCTTTCTTTGGAAAATGCTGGGATCTGAGTCCTTGCAGGCAGAGAGCAACTCTAAGTCAGTAGGTTTTTGGGGGAGAGATCACTGATCTGTCCATTGACCACAATCCCCAAGGGCACCTTCTCACTGTTTTTTCTAAGCTAAAGCTGGCTTTTCCTCAGGCTTTGAATTTAGGAAATACAGGGAGACCAAATCATGCTTAAGATTATATTTTGCAGGCAGGTTTTCCTTCTTGTTCCTTGTCTTGGGTTAGTGCAATGGTGTTTTGGAAGAGGGGGGGAGCACAGTGGTGGTTCCTGTGAAAAGGTGCTGGAAGCCCCTTGTGCTCTAATTCTGGCCCCTCTCTGGTCAAGACTGAGTAGATATGGGAAGGTGGATGTACCTTTGTGAGTAACATATTCAAGAAAGGGGAAATAAAACTGGAAAAAAAAACCAAAAACCAAAAACAACAACAACAACAAAAAAACCTTGCAGAGGACAGGAAAGGAGAAGAGGCCAATGCTAAAATGTTAAAGCAAAGACACTGAGGTCTGTGTGGAAGGAGAGAGAGAAGGTGTCTGAGCAGAGGATTCCCCACAGCCTGTGGTGAGATGGCAGCTGTCCTTCTGCAACCCACGGACAGTGGAGCCACTCCTGGAGAAGCATGGTGGGGCAGATGTGGATTTGTATCCCCTGAAGGATCATGATGCAGCCAGGCAGCGTCACAGGTGTGACAGCCTGTGCGGGGCTGCAGAAAGGGTCAGATGTGGATCTGAAGCCATGAAGGACCCCGTGCCATGGGGGGTGACTGTTCCTGGGGCAGCCGTGACTCCATGGGCAGCCCGGGCTGGAGCAGTTCCTGAGGGACTGATGTCAGAGGGGTTCCTGAACGACTCTCTCCTGTGAGAAGGACCCTCTCTTTCTCTCTCTCTCTGTAGGAGTGGGGGAGACTGTGAGGAGCCCTCCCCTTGAGGAGGGAGAGCAGAAGAACCAATGTGTGGTGAGCTGACTTGGTGATGTTTTCTCTTTCTCCTGATATATTAATGTTTATTTCTCCAGTTGTGTTTGTCTGTTTTGCCTCTTAGCATAACTGGGGAGTGAGGATCTGCCTATCCTTGTCTCGACTAAGAAGCCTTTTTGTGGATTTCCTCCTCCCTGCCCCGTGGTGGGCGGTGGGTGAGAGGAGACCCAGTTGGTACCGGATGGTCCTGGACTGTGACGTTCCTCCCAGCAGCCATTCCTGCAGGAAAGGGTGCTGGTAAGGTGCACCTGGGCATGATGATTATGTGGGGAGGAGAATGGGTTTACAGAGATGGTTTTATCTCCATTTTTCCCCACTGACCAACAGCAGTGGAAAGTGCTGAAAGTTCAGGGCCTGCCCTGCAGTGCCCTTCCAGCCCGACACATTGCAGAGGACTGGGCTGGTTACCCACTGCTGGCTCTGCATTCCACTTCCAGAAGACAAAACCTAAAAAATAGGTGGACCATGCTTGGTATTTTGGCATCAAACCAGGGGTTTTATGTGTCTTAGCTCTTAGACCTCAACCCTGTCACGCGTCCAAGTATTGTCAGTGAAATGGAGATAGCAGCCCCACCAAGAGCAGAAAAGTACTTTGGGACAGGGGTTTTAAGGCACTGTGAGGCACTCAATCTCACAACAGTAGGAACTGTATAGGGAACTGCAGCATGCCTGAAATCAAAGTGAGTCTTTCTGTTTACTTTGCTGGGTCTTTCGATACATTAAACCAAACAGAGGTGTCAGATAATTGCTGTTATTAATCATTGCTGGAGTGCAATTTGCCCACTGCTGGTGCTGTGTACCATTCTGCATGGATCATTTAAATGTTGCAAACCTACATTTATTTTACAGGCAAAATACAACGAATAAGTGATCTCATTTTAAAACATGAATGCACTTGAACACTACATACTATAAAAAGATTGCCTTACCTACTAATGAACAATGAATGTGAAGCTTATTTCATCAGTCTTAAAAAATAAGCTGAGAAAAGCAGACACCCAAGGAGTTTTTTCTGCAATGGTGGCTTGCTTCTACTGCAGCCAGAAAGGATGCACACTTCATCTTGCATCTTATATTACTGAGGCACTTACAAGGAAGAATTACTTAATAAAACAGACAACTAGAAGGCATTTGGGCACACATCCATACGAAGTCCAGTGAGTGTCTTACTGCTTCAAAATTAAAAGCTCACAAAATGAAACTCTCCATAATTTACAAGTACCATTTTCACATTAAGCCTCATGAACTCTACCCTTGTTCACAGCACAGTCAGAGAAGGGAAAAGCTGCCAGGCCTGGGGCAGGGTGAGGAGCCCAGCCAGCCCTGTGCTAACAATGGCTGACATGGACCACCATGAGCTGGTGCTGGAGCTCTGCCTCAGCTATGTTTAGTTTTCTAGAACAGATGTAGCCTCTTGTCCAGGGATGGCTCAGCATGGGACAAAACCACAGCTGTGGGAAGAAGCCACTGATTTCCATCTGAGGATTTGTCTCAGCAAGAGGCCAGAGTAGCCCTAAATCAGGGTCACTGACCTGTACTGTGCATGCAGTGAGCTGGGTCCTCAGGTGGTCAGTGCAACCCAACAACACAGAGATGACAAACTGGTCATAAAGAATGTCCCTGCTCCTTGACTGCGTCCAGCATACATAATCAGATGGGAAACTCTTCAGCTTGGCATTAATTGCTGGCTGACTCCTTACAAATCTTTCTACCCTGGGAAACAGGCTCTAATTAAATAAATGGTAAAAACAGCAGAGAAGAGAGATCTCAAAATGTGCATTGTTCAGCTAAGGAAACCCAGTGCATTTTCAGTTTTTCCTGGTGGTGTGTCAAAATAACTTAGCAAGTAGTCAGTATTTAATGTATTTAATTAATGTAACTTTTTTTGTATTTATTTAATGTAGTATTTAATGTATTTAATCATAATGATGACTTTGTAATATAAGACATCCTTGTACCATGAGCTTGTAAGGATGGTATAGAGTGAATACAACTCAGTGGAAGTGCCCATGAATTTGCTGCAACAGCACAGCCCAACCACATGCAGAGAGCTGGCCAAAGGACACAAGGTTCAGTAAAGTCTGGAGCTGACCTGCTTGGGGAAAGGTGCATCTTGCCTGGGATTCCAGTAGCTCTGTGGCCATATGCTGACTGTCTCAGAACAAAAGATCAGAAGGTGTTTGCAGGATGTGGTGAAAGGACCATATGGAGCACCTTCATCACCAGCATGGCCAGTGTGGTGTGCAGGCACGGGCAAGGAGCCAAGGAGAGGCAGTGGCCTGGGGAGAGCTGTGAGCAAGCATCTTTCTCTGAGCTGGTGGAGAAGAGCAATCCATGGATATAATATCTTTGGTTACAGTGAGCACAGGAGCAGGTTACATGGAGCACAGGGGGTTTTCTGGGCTCACATGTTTATGCTGTACCTCAGCACTGCCTCAAACCAGCCAAGAGCCTGGCAATCCTCAAAACTGAAATTTGAAAAAGTTCTTTCCTAGCACTGATTGTTTTCTCACGCAACAAGGAATAGAAAGATGAGGCAGAGGGAACAGTGCATGTTTGGGCACCTGTGCTTCACAATTGTGCTGGGCTGTTTTTTTTTTCACTTTTAGTGCTTGTTTCAAGACTTTTAAATCTGCCAGCCAAGAGGGGCAGCGATGTGGTTGGCTTGCACAAAGCCTACTCTTGAGTGCAAGACTTTTCTTTGGAGATATTGCATTAGTGGTGGTGGAAAAAGCAGTGGAGCACGATCAGGGTGTGATTCCTGACCTGAAGAAGTGTGTGTTAGTGCAGAGACACATTGCCTCCAAGGAACAGCAAGCCACTAAGCAAGCCAGAAAAATGCTTCATTTCCTAACTGGGCTCCGAGAGCTCTGCTAGCCCTTGGTAGGTAGTGCCTTATGTGCCAAATACCTAATAAATGCCTGAAAAGAAGGAATGTAAACACAAATTTACTGAATCATGGGAATAGTAAGACACTGGATAACACCAGCAACATTGTGGGAGTTTGGAAGGAGTGGTTATAAAAGACTCTGTCATGTCCACTGCTTTTTATTCTGCTGAGGAATGGAAACTATTGATTTTATGGCTGAAAAGTGTATGGAGAACAAAAGTCCAGTTTCTGGAAAGGAAGTTGTCCCCTGGGTAATAAATATGGTGCTGTGGCACTATAACCTGATGGCCAAAGGTACCAGATGGTGCTATCGTGACCACTGCACATGCTTTGAAGGGATTTGTGGAGCTGTGGGGTTTTTCTGGGGAACCAGGGTGCAGGGGCTCTCTTTCTTTGTTCCCACAAAGAACCCTCCTGGGACTGGGCATTGCCTTGCCTGCCCCAGCTCCCTAGACAGGGGTCACCTCAATACCATTTCAGCTGCCACTGTTAGAAGTTAAAGTATAAATAATCCCATTTATACACAGAAAAACACTCATTTTGTGTCACTGATTTCCTTCCTATGGGGAATCCCAACGTCTCCACACAAGAAGATGAAAGAAACAGAAAATAAAGAAGCAGGGGGCCTTGACGCCCAGGGAGGCAAGGAGCAAATCTGCTCATCTTTGATCAACCATACAGGCATGGAGTCATACAAATGCATATTTACATATAAATAGCATATAAAATTATAATGCTATATTTTAATATAGAATATGATGTATAGTTCTGTAATATACTTTTAAAACACTTGCATACCATTACCCCTGTGGGACCCTCTTCTTGGAGGGAGCACACTGCATGTTTAGTTGTGTTTTCTGACCTTGGGGCATCTGTGGGAACCATCTATTTCACCTCTCCCTACCTGAACTCTTGTTTTCCACCACTATCACAATACTGTTGATAATCAAAGCAGGTCACTCTGCAGGAGCAGGACATGGGCCTGATCCTGGATGTGCCTTTGGAGAGGTCTGTCCATGCTTGAGCACTAATTAAATGCTGTGGGACAAAACCTGGGCTGCAAGGGAAGATGTCAGGTTGGCCAAGCCAAAACCTGACTTTTGCATCTTGCAGAGGAAGGGTGTGGGACTAGAGCTACTGTGGGACTGGTGGGAAGATCACGACCATGGCATTTACAAGTCATTGTGGGAACAGTTGAGGTCCCCCAGCTCCTTGTGGAAAACATTTGGAAAATGTAGGGAAAAAAATGACTTGTGTTGGTGCTCCAGCCTTGGCTGCTGCAGATTTGTGGAGGGAAGGTCAGTCCAGCAAATGCCACTGCCAGCACCAGGTAAGACACAACCTTATCTGGTGTTCAAGCTTGTGAATTACAAATATTTTGCTTTCTGCCCATTCTGCAAGTTTGTTAGTGAACCTGTTTCCTCTACTGACTGTCTTCTAATCCTTTTTTTTTTTTTTAATGCATAATCAGTAATCCCACTGGTTTCTAGACAGTATTCATACCAAAAGTGTGACCCTGAGACCCTGAATGACAGGTGAAAGGTATGGGCGTCTTAATGAGTGCATTAAATGGGCATTTTAAGAGTGCCATTGCAATAGATACATCTTTTCATGGGCCATTTGGAAGCTATTTTTGTGAATTTGTTTTTTAAAGATTTGCTCTCTGACTCAAGTAGTAACTCAAGCAGAGCAACCTGTAGAAGTAAAGGTGACTTAATGTGCTAGACTTTTTAAGAGCTTGTGGTTAAATAATGTTTTACAGTGTAATAACATTTCAAAGGATAATGATCTTTTGCGTGTGCCTGGTCCAAGGTTCAGCACCTTCCACTCACAGCTTCCACACTTCATGCAGCAAGAGGGATGGAGTCTCCTTGGCCAATTTATGAGACTTATCAGTGGCACCAAGGCTGTTCTAGCCTTAGAAACAAAGGTGATGGGGTCAGTTTGGTCCCACCAGATGCTGAAAGCCAAACTCCAGATAGCAATGATGGGAACAGAGCTCACAGCAGGGTCAGTCCTGTTCAAATGTGAGCTCTCTTGAAGTTAATGGTATTACCCTGGTGGCCCAGTAAGTGTTGCCTGTTGGGAATATGGCTGAAGGGACCAAACTCATTCTGTCTTCATCTCCTTAATTAAAGCCCTTCTGCCATGTGAGTCTGCTGGGCTGAGGAGGTGGCTGTGATACTCTGGCCCTGCTGCTGGAGCAGGGGTGGAAGCTGCTGGCTGATATTTATCGCCAGAGCTGGATGTGCTTCAAGCAGATCATGATGGAGGGTTGTAAGGAGATGTCTGGTCCCTCCATGTGCACACCACTTTTCCCCAGAACTGTCCCAGGGCCAAGGACAGGACCCTGCTGTCTCTGCTGCTTGGAGGGCAGGACTGTCTCCATCTGGCACCATGAGCTGAGTATTCCAGCCCCAAATCCAGCAGCTGAAGTCCTTTTGTCTTAAAGCGTCCCTGCTGCTGGCTGAGTCCTCTCCTTTGGCGATTAAAACCAGGGGGGGCACCTTTCTGGCTGAGCAAGAGAAAGGAGCAGCCCTCTCTGAGTCGGTGCCTTTTGCCTCGTCCAAACCAGACCAAGCCCCTGCTGAGACCCACTGGCAAAGCAAGACACAAAGCCCACAGGGAGAAGCAGCAGTGGCCTACATGGGCCCCTGCATGGCGACAGGGACAGGGCTGGGGCTGGAGCTCTCCCCTGGGGGGTACAGCTGCTGGAAGGGGATGAAGCAGCATCCGTATGCTTTCAGCAACAGACACAGGACTTGAATCAATAATACAAGAAAGCCTGTGGTCGGCGGCATTTCTGGCCACAGCAGATGGACCACCATTCAAGGAAGGGTTTGAGGCTTCCTCTGCCTGAGGGGATTTGAAACCACATTCCCACATTTCAGGCAAGTACCCTCATCTCACTCTGGCCTGTAGGTCCCTGTAGAAACTGCAGCGATGCACAGCTGGGAATCACGGGGCTGGTAGGAAACTGAGCAAAAAGCAGGACCTCTGTAGGGTACTGAGCTGGGCAGGGGCTGCCCTGGTGCCTACACCCGGGAGCATCTCCCTCTGTGGAGATATTCATACCTCAGCTGGTTGTGACCCTGTGCTACCTGATCTAACTTGAGGTTGGATTTCACTTTGAAGTTCACCCTGCTTTGAGCGGGGGTTGGATGAGATGACCTCCAGAAGTATCTTCAAAGCTAAATTATTCTGTGATTCTACGTTTTTATCACTGTTTTTTATCCAGCTACTGTTTCATGTAAAATCCCTTAGTGAAGTTCCCTAGCCATTAGGTACAGGCATGTTCTTTCTTGCCTGTTCTGCCTCTGTCTTCATAAATCTAAGGAAGCTCAGCTGCAAGAGGTACAGAGTCCGCAGCAGATTTTTAGCTAATGCAAAAAGATTAAAAGCTGCTACAATTGCCAGCAAAGTCAAGACTCCGAACGTCGCTCTAAATTAAGTAAAGGCTCTGTTGATTTGATCAAAGAACTAAATTCTACATTATAGCAATTTGTACAATATAGGATTACTTAGTTCTGTATAAAATTTTGCATGGAAATCCACATTTTTTCTGGGTTCTTTTGGCAAATAGAAACAAGTACAGGATACTAGAGATAATATAAAAGTGTACTTAACCACAAGAGAAAAGACATTCATGTGTTATTTGGTTATGAACACTGGTAGATAAATGTAATAATATAAAAAAGATTTACTAAATGAAGCCTTAAAAAATTTAAATGCATTGTATCTTCTAACAGCAAATAAGTAAATTAAATTTATATCTGCATATTGATTTAAACGTGTTAGGTTTTTATGCATTAGGTTTAGATATGATGGGGTATAGTAAGTACTCATTGTATAATCAAGGCTATAAAAAATGTACATAAGCTCAGATACTGGAAAACAAAAATGCAGATTTTGACATTTTTAGAGTGAAAAAGATTATACTTCTAAAAAAATATTTTCAAAAGTGTGTCCTGTTTTCAAGCTGTATTTATTTTCCATAAAGTAACAAGTTCCACAGCGTGGTGCGTTCTGCAGCAGATGAAAATATTTAGTATGTTAAATTTATGGCCGAGGGCAAAAAATTGAACTTGGGAACCTATTTAAAGTGCAGTGGAAGTCTGTAAAGATAACGATGGGGAGTTGAAAGCAGTGAAGCCTCAGACAGTAATATCTCAATAACAAAGAGCTAATACTTTGCTGCAGAGGCTTTCTCAGCAACAGTTGGTCCATTTTTGTCATTATGTCTAATCAAGTCCAGTCTTGCCTCTGCCTCCTCAGCCAGCAGACATCCAGCACTTAAATATAACCGTATGTGTCCAGTGCAATTGCATCGCAAGGCGCTGCTGGCTCTGTCCTCCAGCTGGCCCCGGACCCCTGGCTGTCACATTCCAGGTTTTATCTGCCGTGCCTATGGTGTGTGAGGCTGGAGGGCTTGGGGAAGGCTTGTGGGGTGCCCTTTCTGAGCCCAGCTCCAGCCACAGCTACCTGTGATGGGAAGTGTCACCAACCCCGCCGAAAAGCACCCCAAGTCAGTATGGGCTCCCAATACAGCTGATTCCTTCAGGTGTTCACAGACTTCTTCAGGCTTTCACTTGTCCCTTATTGCATGAGCCACACGACAGCTCTTGTGTGTCTGGGAGGATCTCCATGGCAGTCTGGGAGTGACTCTGACCCCACTGGCAGACAGGTGTGGGAAAAGTCCCTCTTTCCAGGCTAAGGACAGCCTGTGCCTCCTTGTGAGAGGGGAGATGGGAGGGAAGAGACAGCTAGGAGCTGTCTGAAATGTTTTCTGCAACTATGCTGGAAATTTCATTAGTGTGAATCAATGGCAGAAAATTAAGAAAGCACAAAGGAACAAACCAGGACTCTCCATTAACACACAATAGATTCCACGAGATTAACATCCTTGTTCAGAATTTGCTGAAGTTTTAATGTTGCTTATATGGTTTAACGCTCTTGATAGGATTCCTACTTTGAGCTGATAACTAGAACAAAGACATTAAATTACCCATATTGCTTATTAATTATGTCCAGGCACTGGAATCCCAGTTGTGGCTTTTGATACATTTGTATGCAAAGTTTAGTGAATAACATCCACCACCCTGGAGGAAGTAAGGGGGGATGAAGCTTTTCACAGTTGGAGTGGGATGTAGTGGGATGTGTTCATTCTTCCTGAGTCTTGCTAAAATCCCCAACCCTGTGACCCTTCCCAAAAAAAGAGTGATGGGGCATCCAGCAAAGGTGACAAAAGCCCCATCCAAACTCACCTTGAACACTTCCAAGGAGGGGACATCCACATCTTCTCTGGCAACCTCTTCTACCCTCACACCAAAGAATTTCTTCCTAATAGCTAATTTAAAGCTACCTGCTGTCCTATGATTAAATGCACTTTTTAAAAAGTCCACTCCCAGCTTTCCTATAGGTCCCTTCAGATCCTGGAAGGTTGCTATGAGGTCTCCCTGGAGCCTTCTCTTCTCCAGGCTGAACAACCCCGACTCCCTCAGCCTGTATATATAATAATCACCTTAAGGCCACTTCTCTGAGCCCATGTGATATTGCTTCAGCTGGGGTTAGGAGAGGCACTGAAGCTGTTAGGAAATAATCTCTCCATATGGCGAGTTGTATATTCAGGAAACAAAGGCCTTGAGAAGGCAGTTCTGCTAAGAAGGTTTTAGGATTGTAGTTTCCTTTTTCGTACAGTGATCTTTAGTAATATTGGGAAGAACGGGTATGGGCAGAAAGCTCTGTCTCCCATTCTTCCCAATCGTCTCCCATTTGTTCCAAAAGCCTGGTGTGCCAGGTACACTTCTGCCATGGAGGTCAGAAGACTCAGCTCTGAGGTGGTCTGTTCACAGTGTACCTGTGCTATGCACAAGTCAAGATGTGGTGTCAATGCATAAGCAGGGTTAATGAGCAGTGCACCAGCAAAGAGGAGGGAAAGGTAATCCAGCTCCTATTTCCCCTAATCCACCTTCCTCCAGTCCCGTGCTGAAGATGGGCAAGCAAGGGAGACACGTTGGGAAGAAAGGGCAGTGGGCTGCTCCACACTCTTCCCCTAGAAAGGAAGCTGAGTTGCTAATATTATCTGTATTTATTGTGTTTATGTGGCACTGAGCTCATCTTTGAGACATCTGGGCCCAAGAACAGTAATTAAAATGAACAACTGTTGACAGCAGTTGTCACATATTGAACAACTGGCATAAATCAAACTGCCTGGAGTCTTAGCCGTCTCTCCCAAGGAGGGGATAAATACCATCTAGCCAAATAAAGAAAGCGCTGTGGAGAGCAAATGCTTGTGGCACAGAGTCAAAAACATGCCAGTGCTCAGCTCTGTTTGGGTTTTGGAGGAGCAAATCCCCCAGCCCAGGTGCCCTTCTTGAAGGATGCCTGTCTAACCCTGCTCACTCCCATCCAAACCCCTCTTCTGATCCCAACTATGACACAAAGAGAGCAGACTTTCTGTCAATAGGGAAAGTTAAAAGCAGCAACAAGCTCTGGCTGGTGGTGGAGTCTGCAATATGGGCAAATACTGGCTTGGTTGCATAGTGAAGTTTGGAGCCAGTTAAAGCACAGACCAAACCAAAATCCCACCCCGAACCATTTGAAATCCATGACATTTAGACAGGATATGTACCCAAGAGCAGTCAAATTCACTAAAGCAAAGGTTGATCTAACTCAATATCCCACAGCAACAGTTTAAGGAAAAGAGTAAGTATGGGAAAGCAGACATGGTACCATTTTCCAAGCAATCTCCTAACCTCTGGCTTTTTGCAGTTTGGAGATATTTAAATGGCAAGGCTTGAAAAAACAAAATCTAGCTTTGAACCCACCCATGCCAATCACATAAAAAATATGGATTGAAACCTTGGGACATACAAATACATGTAGCACACTCATGTTTCTTAGAAAGCAGATAGATTTCCTTTACTTAGATTAGGGTCCATTATAAGACCAAAGTCCATTTTTAATCACTTTTCTACTCCCTTTAAAAACTTTCAAGGTTGGACCCAGGTGGGGGTCCTACCCCTCACCTTCCCTTTGCTTCACACAAGTGGAAACAAGGGAGATTTTCCAAAGGGGATAACCAGAATTGCCCCATTTTGCACTCCATAAAATCAGGGCTAAGTAAAAGCTGGCAAAGGCACAGAGACACCCCTATCCTCCTCTGTGGGGCTGCCCTGCCTCAGGGCCCAACATGACCCCAGGCCAGCTGGATGGAGCGGGCTGCAACACGTCCCCAGCCCCGGTGATGGAGGTGGGACAGTCATGCAGAGTATTATTTCAGGAAGCTCCCTGGCTCGGGCAGCACTTACTCACAGGGCGCGTTCTCGAGTTTTGCATTCATGTGGCTGCAAATAGGTGCAGGAGCTCACGCCTCACCGCATACCTCCAAGAGAGGGGCAGGAGGAACCAGGAGCTTCGTGTGGGACACATGACAAAAACTAGGGCAAGAGGCACAGCAGAAAATCAGACTTTACTTCCCAGGGCTGTGATCCCCCTTTTCCATGACACTTCTGATGCTTACAAGAAGTCCTGTTGATGCCTACCCTGTACCTGTACCACGTACACACACCCAGCCCACCGTGTGTTCCCTTTCCATCCTCTTCCCCAGCACTGTCCCAAGATGTGTGTGGGGCAGCACAGAACAGCCCTGATTCTCTAAGCCTCAGCAATTGCTTGCTACGTGCAGATGATGCTGTGCCCCATCTGTCCAGGCAAACAGCTCCAGGATGGCTTGGACCTTCAGACCTTTTTCTTTAAGGCTGACTTGATTGTTTTACAGGAGTACTAAAAGGGGTGAGAGGCTTCACTCCTCACTATTTGTTCTCCTTTCCTTGCTCAGCAGTGCCCATTTTTAGCTCTGCAGACCTGAGATAACTCCCTGCATCTGGATTCAGAAAAACTCCAGTTTTCTGGTTTTCCTCAAAGAGGTATTAAGAAGCAAAGACTGTGCGCATGCAACCTTTCAGATGTTTGCAGCTTTCTTCTTACCCTTATTTATTATGTGTTTGCCTCCAGTTGTAGGTTGGAGCACCGTTATACCATGCACCTTTATACCAAGCATCATGTAAACAGAACAAAGGCTACCTTTGAGCAGAAGAGCTTAACACCTAAATAGCATTAATCAGTGCTGTGATGGGACATAGAAAAACTTGCTAGTTGATGCTGGTGTATTCCTAGCTGGAAAAAGAGAAACATGTAAGCTTTGATTATCTTATCATAGCCTCAGTCACAGCTTCTCCCAATGTGCTTCCAGCATCTCTGTTATTTCCAGTGGTGATCCCTTCAGATTCATTTCACTCTTATCCTTCACTAGGGAATAAAATACTTGGTAGGACATATCTTCTCCTGACAGTCCTGCCTGAGGAACACACAGTCACAACAGGTCTCTTTAGTACAGAGAAAACCCAAGCTCACTGGAGGAATGATTTGGCTTTGGCTTTCGGTCTTCAGGACTGGGTCTTATTAGTGGAATTCAAGGTGGAAATAAGAAATTTGCTTTATTTGGAGTGTCAGAGATGAGTCTTAAAAGGCAGTAATTGTGGCAGAGTTTTGCCTTTGGTGAGCTAAAGTAAACAACAACTATCTAGATGGATATGATGTCCAAGTACTTTCCTAGCACAGGGGCTGAGTTGCTGGCTCTGCTTGCTTTGTTTGCACTGGCTGGTATAAAACAATCTGCATACCATAATCTGAAAGGAAAGGTCAGCCCAGAGGTCACATGTTTTAAGGGTGCTACTTCAAAGACATTTATCTCCTTTACAACACCATTAAGTCCCTGGTAATGGTCTATTGTCTTTCATCATCTCAACCTCTTCACCTGCGTGTTTATGTTCAGCCAAGCCTCTCCATGCAGGGCGTGGGGTAAGCAGGTGCTTGGTGGCTCCTGCTTGACGGAGCACACTTCGTGTTATTTGAGAAAGTGGCAGGCTGTTACCAGACTATCAAGACACAGCCACCCTCTTCCCCCTTCCTGCAGTAAACAGTAGTTAAACCCTGAAGTTTTCAGCTGTTGTTTCTTATCCTGCCCTTCCTGCTTTTTTTTTTGTTTGTTTGTTTGCTTTTTTTTCTGTTTTTTGTTTTTTGGGTTTTTTTTTTGTTTGTTTGTTTGTACTGTTCAGGCTGGGGTCTCCACCGACTTGTCTCCTCTACAATGACTGCTCCCTGCTCTTTCCCTGTGACACTTCTCACCCTGCTGCAGCTGGTGGCTGTTTGCTTGTCATACCTGGGAAGTGTAATGGCTCCTCTTAATCCTCCTTTTTATGATTTAAGGTGGAAGCCAGTCTCATCACTGCTATCAGCCTGTAACCCCTGAGGCAAGATCTCATCTCCGTGCTGCAGTAAATCAGATACTGTCCCATTGACTTGAGTGTGCATCACTACAGTAAAGTCCATCAGATTACATTTTCAAGTCAAGGTTTTTCCTAAAGATCTTGGTGATGCCTCCCAGGGTTGTTGTTACCCAAATAAATGCCCCCTTCCAATGGGCATCTTCTTGGGGCTGCTAGAATACCCAAAGCACAAAGTCAGCGAGCACTGTGGTAAGTTCTTCTGGACTTAAAAAATCAAATACTTCTTTCTTCTCCTTATTGTTTTGCTAAAGTGCACCACGCCTAGATGCACACAGCCTGGTTATGCCCAAAGATCAAGGTTTAATCTCTATATGCCCACAGCATCCTTCATGAGCCCCATAATATTTGCTGCTTTCTTGTCCACATTTACCATTGCTTAACTGAGATTCTGTGGCAGAGAAAAGAGGATCTGCTGAGCCCTTGGGTGAGAAGGAGAAATTAGTGCCCCAGGTCTTGGCTGAAAACAGGTGGATGCAGTACAAGGAGTCACTTAACAGAACTTGCACAAGCATGGACAGATGCCTGCTTCATGCAGAAACTGGGGTCTTTCATACAGTCTTGAAGTATTATCAGGTATTATAAGCTATTATTAGTAGTACTGAGATTAGTATTATTTATAGATACCATACAGTTGATCAGGAATTCTTTCTTAAGTTGTTCCTCAGTCTCTTTCCATGAGACAGTAGTGAGGGACATTTTGCAGCTCTAGGAAGACTTGGTAAGTGAGATTTCCACTTAAAGTTTTCCCATATACGTCCATCTTCCCTATACCTATAACGTAACTGAACCTATATGTTTGGGTGGGAATTCCCACACTACACTGAGTTAGCTAGGAAAATATTCAGATGAAGTGACCTAAAGTTTTCTATCAGTATGGGAGTAAGAAAGAAAGAGAGAAGCCTTTGCTCTCTACAACCAAGAGAAGCTTTATAGTCCCTTTCTGGATGAATTTTAGCACTGTTGCATTTGGCCCTCAAGTCTGAAAACTATTTAAGAGCTCAGAATATGCCTTTTTGTGTTCACATTAAAAGTGTGCCAAATTTGATGAACCTCCAGAAAAAGTTCAATTTGCCACATCTCAGTAGGGTTTGCCTAAAGTTTGGCATCACTTATCCCAAATATTCTGCCTGTCCTGAGCACAAGTCAGCTCAAGCAGAGAGGGACTGAATTGGGCTTTTCTGTTTCTTTAGCTCCTGGTGCTGGGTACTACCTGAGGCATGGCTTGGAAAGTAGAGAGAATGTCTCTTTTGCTCCCAGTGTCTCCCAGTCAGTGGTCCCAGCAGGAGGTTGCTCCTTTGGAGGGTGGGAAAGAGAAGCTGGATAGAATTCACTCTGGTGGGTGGTTGGGAAGCAAGGGCTGGAGCTGAACTAAGGAGACAGGAAGGATTCTAATGGTGAAGTGTCTTCTACACACTAGAGCACCCATTTTCTCTAGACCTTTGGCTTGTGCATGTTCTCCTGCTGGCAAGTGAAAAGCTGATGAAAAGATAGAATTCCCAGTATGCAGGGAGTCTAATAACAGGAATTTTATTTTTTTTTTTCTTGTTCCAGACTGGGGTGGCTATCTGAGGTGCTGACATTTTTGTGCTAAGAAATTTTTTTCCAGTGGTGTCCTTAATTCAAGTATTTCCTAACCTTTAATTCATCGGTTTTATAGCAGTGCTAGTTTAATGATTGGGTTTAATGCTCTTAAAGGTCTTTTCCAACAACACAAAAATTATGATTCAATGATTATGTTCTTTCATGCATAACTTGTACATAACTTTATACAAATATGAAACAATGTCTTAAGAAGATATTGTGTGATAAACACACCCTTGCATCTGTCTATATCTCTATGTATTTCATAGCTGTAGAACTTCACTTTCCATCTTCCACAGGTGAGGAAATAGATTATTTTAATAGGAACTCTGTTATTCTCTGGAAATATATAGGTCTAAACTGTTTGGGGTTTAATTACTGTAAATGCTAGGTATTTATTTATCTAAACTCTACACAAGTGACTCTATGTGTATATATGAATGTGTAGTTACTTGAGGTCTGAAAGATTTGAATTTTGTAATTCACATATCTCTTTTCCTAGAAGAATTATTTGACCAGCCATCTGCTGCAGATGTGTTAATTTCTTAATTGTGTTTTTTTAGCCCATATTTCAGAATTGAGTTTTGTTGTATAGACCCTTACTTCTTCTTCACATGCTTCTATTTGCAGGTTAAGGCCTTAAATAACAACTTGTTTTTCATCTTTTTAAGGCAAATTACTTTTTAATGAGAATGGTGCAGAAATATTGGCAGTTGATATCTGGGAACCATACTTTTTCTCCTTCTTGCACTGGTGGCTTCACTGAAAAGCTGAGGGTGCCCAGGTTCTCAGCTGGCAGAAGGTGGAAAAATGCCAAGAAATTCTAAGGAGTCATACTGAACTTCAGCCAGGAACTTGCCCCATAATTTTTATTTTAGGCAGAAGAGGGAGAGTAAACATTTCAACTGGAAAGAAGAACTTCTTTCTACATGCTTATTATATGCTCCAAGTGGACATTTTTAGAAATTCGTCAGTAGTCACTTCAAAAGTGAAAAACTAGCTGAGCCTGCAGCTCTGTGCCAGCACACTCACCAAACTATTATAGTTCATAACTCATTACACATAGTGAGAATAGTGAGAGCTCCACAAAAAGTGGGGAAAACTGCCTAATGGGATTTTCCCAATAAATTATGAAGCTCCTGCTTGTTTTGCTCTATTTGACTTGTTGTCCAGTTCTACCTCTGGGACCTGGGTGCGCCCAGTCTGTGTTTGTCCCAGCCAGCTAACAAAGCTGATTATAAGGTCTGATGTGATCAGTTTAGGGCAGGCATGTTGAAAGTCAAAATGATGTGTTGGGCTTATAAAACCAAACCCCAGACTAACCCATTCTCAGAGGCCCTGGCTGCAGGGATTTGGGGTCAGCTACTAGGTGCCTAGCAATCATACAAACACCTACTGCTGCACTACTTGGGGGGAGAGCACAGTGCAAGCTCCATGCTGGAACAAGTCTTTCCCTTCCACATTTACCCACCCTTCCAAAAATATTATTCAGAATGGAACTCTGAGATACTACTGAGTTATAAAAAATAGCTAGAAAATAGGGACAAGTCTGCTGCTGATGTACTGATGGTCATTGCAATTACCCAGGTTGGAAAAGCAATAATGCAGTGTTTCTGGAGCTGTTTCTCAAAATAGGGTTTAAATAGCTTATTTTTTAAGAACTCAAATTTTTACTTCTGATGCTGCTTTCTATCTTGCTGGATTTTTTTTTCACCAGCAAGACTAAATCTACCAGTATAATTCTACCATGCTGCCACTTGGTTCTGAGATTTCTTACGATCAGCTACAGTGGATGTGGACTATCTGCTTAAGTGAATACCCCATTTTTTCCTTATTTTGTGTGCACAGACAGTATTTTGCAGAGCTTCCTTTCTTTTCAAGGTTGAGCATCTTTGGGAGCACTGGACAGTGGGCACATCACAAACTATAGAGTTTTTAAAAGCCTTTCCCTACTTGTAGCATAAATCTAAGGACAATTCTGTTTTATTTCCATGAGGAATCAAGAGGGCAGTGTTAAGTATCAAAAGTCAGGCCCAGATTTCATTCCAAGCCTATGATACTGCCTCAGATTTCCTTGGAGAAAAATGGAGAGAAGAAAAGAAACCAAGGGTTTTTGTTTGACTGCTGCAACACAGATAGCTCCTCCCTTCTCCATGCACGGCCTTGGTTTCCCTCTGGCTGATGCCAGAGGTACAGGGAGGACTCATTTCCACAGCTCCTGCACCTTTCACCTGAATCTTGTACTCCATTTTCAGGGACCTTAACTTTCCCATTTGCCTTCCAGTGAGTCTGAGGCAGTGTTGCTCATGACACTGTAGATTGTTGTGTGAGGTGTAGTTTTAAATGCATTTGAGAGACTCAGATAAGTGCCAGAAACAGTGGCTAATTGATGACAGAAGTGCCTGAAATAAGGGTAGGTGGAAACATGCCTGATTTTGATTGTTTCAATTCTTCTAATAAAATTTACTTTCCTTCCCTACATGATTATACTTTCTGCAAATGTTCCATGTCCAGACCTGTGCTATATGATATGTGCATGTAGTATCAGATACACATCTCTTCCTAGCTGTACACTTGATTCGTGTTTTGAGAAGTCAGTAAGTCTGACCCTGGCATTTCAGAAAGCACAGGCAGAGATATTTAAGATATTTGTTCTAGTGATTCCCAGGGAGGATGATGCTGGGCATGCTGGAGGTCCCAAATCAGCACTAATTTCTATCGCAGACCCCTGAGCATGGACCACGCTGAGAACTCCAACAGTCCTCAGGTGGGAAAGGGAAAGAGAGGAAGAGGGAAGATACTGGAAAATTGTTAAGAAGCTTGGGTTTTCATTCTCTGTGTTTGACTAGTGTGTAGCACAGCACTGGGGAGAGATCTGGAGATGTGTTGTCTGTGGTGCAAAGGTGGAAAAAGAGGAGACAGTCCATGACATGGACTCATAATCATCTAGCTCTTTCTCCTGAAAATGCAGTGGAAATACTTCGTAGGTAAGGATGAGCCATTTAGGTGCTGGGACATAAGACCTCTTTGGATGGAGCTGGCTTTTAGAGAAAAGTGTGATTGATTTGAAAGTTGGAAGTGAAACCAAATGAGGTGCCATGACACCAGTCACTTCATAAGTGAGCAAAAGCTATAGTTCCTGTTGGATATTGCTCCCAGTGCTAATAGTATGAGAATAGATCTTAATTTTTAGATGGAGACCTGCAGTCACAAAGAGCTTTAGACATCCCAGGAAATCAATGGAATTAGACCCCCAGGTGCCTCTGAGAATTTGGTCTAATTAGTTCCAGGAAAATGCTGCCCAGGCTTTTTTTTCCTGCTACATACAAGACTGAAAGGCAAACAGGGATATTCTGGAATGACTGTAGAAATAACACATATTTGGATTTGGGTCAGTAACCTTTTCTTTCTAGCTTTTCTCAGGTCAGAAGAGATCAGAGACAGAGCAAGAACCTACAGAGCTGAGTGATGGTGAAGACTTTTCAACTTGCTGAAAAGACCAGGAATGGAGCAAGTACAGACACAAGTCACAAATCAGCGGGTGACACAAGCCAAAAGTAGTTTTTAAAGGAAGGCAAACAGGCCTGGTTCTTGATGAGGCCACAGATGTTACTTGAGATTTTGCTCTAGTGACTATCAAGACCGCACTAGCATTACACACAGATGTTACACCAAATGATCTTGGGAAGTGGGGGCGTGATGTCATTGGGGGGTTTCAAATCTGGAACACATAATCAACTTATCTTTGTTCTGAGAGCTCTTGTTATAGCCCCCTGGGCTTGTTCAGATGTCTATCTGCATAGGAAGTGCCTAAGGAGAGATCCTGTTCCAGGACACAGATAGCTATGGTGACAGTCCAACATACCTGTTGTGTAAGTTTCTGCTTACGAGTGGCTATAAGATACTTTGGAGAGGAATTGCATTTAGGTGGAAAGAGGATGAATGGTCTAACTCCCCATTCAGTTTAGAAAATCTTTTGCTTCCAGAGGAAAGCTTGAGAGTATCTAGAGTTGAAGCTCTCCAGGGCAGGGTGATCATCTAGATATTTCCTAAGTAAATCACCTAGAAGAGCTGTGTTGTATTTGTAACAATGAATGCTAGTGATAAGTAGTAGGATGATGTTTTATAGGGCTTTTCCTCTAATTAATATGGTAACATTTTATCTTGGAAATGATCATTTGTTTCTCTGTCTGTATCCCTTTTTCACTGACTTGAACCCTGTATTTTTTCTAGTTGAAAAACATCCTTAAGTGCTTCTTAAAATAGAAATTGGCTCAGCTACTCATCACATTTCTGCTTTTGCTAGATGAATTTGAAGGCAATAAAAAAATGACAAAAATTTCTATTATTGGATGTTTTTCTGAAAATAAAACTCATGCTCGATAGTCTAATGCTAAAAATAAGTCCCTGTGCTGAAGCCTGTGTGGCTACTGTCTCACTCAGTTCCCACTGAGTACATACTCAAGTGCCTTTCTGAGTCAGTGCATTATAAAAGAGGCCTTCCAAGGAGTAGGAAGAATGCTGATAGCTCTAACAATTCCTTTTCAGCTTTTAAATGAAGAATGTCAGACTGGTGGTCCAATAGCAGATTTGTGAAAATCTTACATTTCATCTATAAGAATATTTTCCTATGGAGCCGAAGTCATGTTTTATAAACGTGAGTAGGTTTCAAGTCTTTCCTTTTCCCTGTGTTTAAAAGTAAAAATAGCAAAGTTGATTTGATCTCTCAGGGAGAGAAAGGTTATGAATGCCACAAACCCAATCTGGGCAGCACACAAGTGTATGGTCTTGCTGTATGGTGTGCTAAAGGGTTTTAGGTGATCTTTGTTTCTTTTTCCAAAAGCAGAGGTGTTGTATTAGGCCACCATGACTAGATATGAAGTATAAAACACAGTTTACCTTTCCTTATTGGCAGAGATGCTTAACAGTACTGTTCAGGAAAGACTCGACAGATGAAGGTCTGCAAAATTTGGGAGCAGTGCTTTATCTTCACAGAGAGCAACTCTCCAGACTGACAGCACTGAGCAGTGCTCTCCCAGGCAGCATTACCTTAAATATCTGTGCCTTCAACTTCATAAAAACACAGGCTGGTGAACAGCTGGAGCTGTGCTTTTGTGGGGAAGAGGAGCTGCACAGAGCACTGTAGCCAAAAAAACCTCTTGTGCTTGGGTTGCTCCCTGGGTTTCCCTGTTCCAGCACCCTCAGCTTCCATGAGGCAAAGGTGAGATGTGCCTCTTTGAGATCACCACCATGTTCTGTCTTCACCTCAGCTGTCTTCCATGGTAGCTGCCTCTCCATTTGCTCTCCCTTGGGAGAGCCACTGAAGGCTCCTGAGACACATAAATAATTGTCTGGCTCACCCCGGATCTAGTTCTCCTCCAAGGGCTGATTGTTGCCACCATGGGTGGAGGCATCCCCTGTGGCACAGACATCTGCAGGAAAGCCTGTGGTGGTGTGGCAAACAACAGGTGACACATCTGGCCAGCTTGGTGGCCTGGAAAGATACAGTGCTGACCTACATCCTGTGATGGGGAAGGCAGTTCCATGGCAGAGAGTAGCAGGGTTACCT
This sequence comes from Heliangelus exortis, assembly GCF_036169615.1. Lineage (NCBI taxonomy): Eukaryota > Metazoa > Chordata > Aves > Apodiformes > Trochilidae > Heliangelus > Heliangelus exortis. The sequence continues at coordinate 128,330,189 of NC_092423.1, read as the reverse complement.
ACCTGCCTTTCAGCAGTGGAACCACAGGCCAGATTCTCTTGCCTAAAGGTCTCTGGCGGGTTGTCTTTACCCTCTGAGCTTTTGATACAGGGCTACGTGCTTAGGATGGTGGGGTGTAAATATGGCTCTTGGGACAAGCACTGTAACACATGGTAGTAACTTTTTTCCCTTTGCACTCATCCTTGTCTGCCCTTGGGGTAATCTGGCTAAAGATCAAGGCAATTGGGTTTTTGGCATGGGGAGAGTTTGTCACACCACAGTGTTGGCACGTGTCCCCAGTGCTGGCAGCTGGTCCTCCGAGGAGACCCTGGAAAGGCTGATAGCAGCTGTGGGGTGTCTTGATCTTGGCTGAGGAGAACTGAGTAAAGGAACTGTGGTGGATACAGCTCAACCCAAAAGGTACAGCCCCAGACCAGAATATTCCTGAAAATGGTTTCGAGACTTGGGTTTTGTAATAATAACTGTTACTGCTTTGAACTCTTCTTCTCCTCATCACCCAGCAGCAACTGCTTCTCAAGAGAAGCTGGAAGGGCAACTCCAATGGAATTACTCCTGGTTTACACTGAGATAAGACTGAGTGATTTCTCTGCACAAGAATTACTACTGTGTTTCACAAGATCTGAGTGCCTTCTGCAGGGATAGTTGAATCTCAATATACTTCAAAAGGAGTCTGAAATAAAAAATGTTGAGAGCAAACATAATTTGGAAACTATTCCATGTTGGAATCCACTGCAGATGATTGCAGTCAAGAAAATACCTATCAGAAGGTAGGGAATGTAACAAATGGTCTGGGCACTGTGGTTTTGCTTTCTTAATAAAATGTTCCCCTGCACTGCAAATACAAAGGGAAGGAGAAAGGGAAGTATCTGGCTATTTAAATGAAAAATGACTTTTCTCTGCAATCACCTTCTGTCAATAAAATGCTTATTTTCTGACATGTCAATTAGGTGATTCAAAAGCCAGATGACCACTGCCTTCCATTTAGTACCGCTCAGCTTGGTTAAATGTCTTAAGTGTTTACCCTTTATGACCAGTGGCATGTATCTGTTCTTAGTCAAACTGTGCTATGTGTGACATGTTTGCCTGTAGGTTTTTTCTCTTGGGGTAAAGTTAACCATTATTATCAGATTCTAAGAAAAATGGTAGATTAGGACAGTGGTTTCACTTACAGAAATGGGAACAGCTTGTTTTACAGTAATGTGTATGAGAAATATGAAACAGATGAGAAAAATTCACATAGAATTAACCAGCCTGTAATTTAAAGTGCTGTCATTAAATAGGATCATGTATCCATGCTTGGTACTTCAAAAGAAACCTCTGCTGTGTAAGACCAGTTATTAGTGAGGAGCATTTTGTCCGGTACCTCGAACCAGTTTTAAAAGATCTGGTTACACACACACACACAAGCATGTGGAAATGTAACTACTTTCTTTGGGACTTGATTTTGTTCACACAACACTCTTGAAGGTTTAAGGAGGAACCTGAGTGAGCAAAAAACACATAAGCTCTGGTGAAGTCCTGTGAGGAAGCATGATGATAATATAACTTTTTACTGAGGCTTTTTCTAAACACATAGCACTATCTGCTTATGTAAAAGTGCAGAGTAGGTTGTGGGATGAGGAGGAGTCTCATAATAACTTTATTTTAATTCATTTAAAATGGGTGAAATCTTTAGTAAGCCATCTGCTATTCTCCACCATGGAATGGATTTTTGGTGTGAAAAGCTAAAATGATTCTTTTCTGACTTCGGACCAGAACTGAAAGTCATTTGGAAGTAATAAATAAACAAGCTGAGACAATGGAAACCACTTTTCCAGACAGAAAATTATCACAGGGAGGTCTTTGTGGGTACTAGCAGGTCAGCAGGACTCACTTCACAGGCCCAGACAAGCCAGCAGGACACAACCACTTTGGAGGTTCCAGACAGACCTTGCTGGGTAGCTTTGTGCTTAGACCTGAGGAGGGGACTTCCATACACATCTACACTTTGGTGAGCAACACAAATCCAGAGAATAATTAACAGTTTGATATGAACAGTGTCCCTAAAAATCAAGAAATGTGTAGTGTTTGGACCTTCAGTCTCACTCCCCACAAGATAACTATCCCTTTCACTGCCAAAGTGCCCCATAGCCCAGAGGAAAACTTAAGATGTGATTGCCAGGATCATGGTGCTTGAACATATTGCTGACTTCCAAAGGGATTAGGGAGTGACACTTCCATTCTCATCTGGGTAGCTCTGCAATTCATCCAGCATTCCAGGGGAATGTGAGAGGGACTCATTCATAGGACTACAGGGTAACTCAGGATGCAAGGGACCTCTGAAGGTCTCTAGACTAACTTTTTGCTCAAAGCTGGGTCAACTTTGAGGTCAGACCAGGTTGCTCAAGGCTTTGTCCAGTCTGAGGGAGTTGGAAGCCTCCAGGAATGGAAACCACACAGTTCTCACTCTGATCTTCGGTTCTTACCCTAAGTAACCTGATGGTTATGGTGAATGGCAGATGGTTGTAGCAGTTCAGAAGGGATCTCTGAAGCTGTAGGAATGTGGTAGGGCTCTCTGGGTGCACCTGGACTCTCACATGATGCCCAGTGATCTGGTCTTTTTGTTACTCCAGGTGATCACACCCTGCGTCAAGCCATTGTTCATCTTTGCACTATGTCCTATGTTCCTTTCTGCAGAAACCAAGGCAGAATGTGTGCCTTGGTTCCATCTGGGCACTGCCAGCCACAGAAGTTCAGACACATTTTGAGGTTTGTTTGGATCTTGGTGCATAGCTGGGTCCAAGTGGCTGGAGCACAAAGATTTTCAAGCAATCTCTCTTTCCTTCAGACACCACTGTAGTCTAATCACAACATTTCACAGAATCAAAGGATAGCTGAGGTAGAAAGGAACCTCTGGAGTTTATATAGTCCAACTCTCTGCTCAAAACAGGATCAGCAACAGCAGGTGGTGTCCACCTGATTTTAAATGTCTGCAAAGCTGCTTTTCAGTGGTTCTGCCTCAAGTGTGCCCTGGTTCATGGGGGTTATTCTTCCCTGGGTGCAGGACCTTGCGTTTCTCCTTCCTGAACTCAAAAGGTGCCAAATTCTCTAGCCTGTCAGATTTCTCTGAATGTCAGCACAGCCCTCTGGGTTATCTGCCATTCCTCCTGATTATGTAGAATCTGAAAATTTTCTGTTGGTGCGCTCTGCCCTGTCAGCCAGGCCACGAATGAAAATATTTAACAGCCTAGGACCCAGCATCCATCCGGAGGTACACCACTAGTGTCTAGCCTCAAGCTGGACTTCATGCTGGTAGCCGTAACCCTTTGAGCTCAACAACTGAGCCACTTTTCAGTCACCATTTATCAAGCTCAAGCCTCATCCTTTTGTCTAGAAGAATGTTGCAGGCGACAGTGTTGACAAACCACAACTGCCTCTCTCCTCTCATCCACTGAACCAGTCATCTCATCATAAAAGGTTATTGGTCAGGATTTTCCCTTTGTAAATCTATTCTGATGACTCCAAATCACCTTCTTATCCTTTGTATATTTGGACAGAGATTACAAGATTAGTTGCTGCATCACCTTCCCAGTGACTGAGGTGAGGACGACTGTTCTGGGGCTCCCCAGATCCACCTTCTTGCACTTCTTCAATATAGGAGTGACATTTGGTCTCTTTCATTCTGCAGGAACCTCTCCCCCCAGGAACTCTTACTGCTGAGTTCTCTTAGAAGAGTTTACCTAGGCTGGGATAGACTTATCCATGTGAGCCCATGCCACTTTCAACTGGCCATTAAAATCCAAGTCCATTTGAGGGCTTTTGTCCCACAGAAATCAGTGCCAGACCCCAGGCACTTCAGGCCCTGAGCCTGCACAAGAGACATCAGGAGTTATGGACAGACAGACAGACAGTTCTCTGTGGAGTTTGGTTCACATTAGGCCACATGTAACACTCTAGGGGAAACTTTGGCTGGGTGGTCTGTACAAAGTACAGAATTTGTAGGAGAGAAGAGACTCCTCATCTCAGTTATTGAGTGGTTCTTCTCTCATCTCCTTGGAGAGCTAAGGGGGAAGTGAGCTCCTGAAGCCTTCACAGGCTGAAGGTAACAATAAAGTTTTTGGGATCCCACCACTCTGGGATGGGAATGAACCTGAGGCTGAATTAGTAGCTAAAACTACAGAAACAAACAGCATGGCTCTGGGACCTGGTTCTTTTTCTGAGGTAATTTCATGTGGAGTGGCTCACATTGGTTCTGAAAAATGCTTTCTCATGAGAATAGCATAGCATAGGCCAAAACTGTGCCAGGGAGAATGGTAACAACTGAATATTGCAAGTAACTAAACAACATGGCTTATAGTCAAGTTCTAACTTCTTTTGTTAAAATACTTTAAATTTGGTAATTGTCATGATTTAATCCCAGTAGGCACCACACAGCCACTTGCTCGCTTTCCCCACAGTGGGATGCAAGGGGGAAGGGTAAAAGTGAGAAAACTCATGGGTTGAGATAAAAGCTGTTTCATAATTTTAATAAGTAGAGGAAGAAAACCAAAAAAGAGAGAGAGAGAAAAAAACCAACAAAACCCACAAAAAACAAGTGATACAGAAGAAAGCAATTTTTTTTCAACACAAACCAACTCAGAGTGTCCCCAGGCAAGAGCAGCCCCCACCAACCTCCAAAATCCATGTTTAATCCCTGCTGGTGTTGTATCATATGCGATGTCCCTTTGGTCAATTAGGGTCACCTGTCCCAGCTGTGTCACCTCCCAACTTCTTGTGGACTCCCAGCCTACCCAGCAGGGCACTGTGGGAAACAAGAAACACCTTAACACCACGAAAGCACTGCTCAGCAAGAACTAAAACACCACTGTTTTCATCACAAATCTCATAGCTCCATACAAGATATCATGAAGAAAATTATCTCTCTCCCAGCCAAACCCAGATCCTTGGCAATCCATCCTGCACGGACCAATCCATGGTCTCATTCCTGCAAGAGAACCAAGACACTATGGACTACTCAAGATGGAAGAGAATGTATGTTCACAGACTTTACACCATTTTTTAAAAATTAACAAAGAAGATGTGAGTTTTGGCAGTGAGAAGGTTTCCTTTGTCTCCAAAACTCTTTCGTGTGTAAAAGGTTTTCCTGGCTGTAAACTGCTAGCAGGAATTTTCAGCTGCTGGCTTTGAAATGAGCTCTGAACCTGCAGATGTTGAATCTCCCTGTCCACAGTAGATACAAGCACAGCACAGATCCTGTTCTCCCACTTACATGGGGGATTTTTGACAGCAGATATGCATACCTGTGCCCCATACAACCTAATTGCCCTTGGCCAGTCACCATCCTTCAGTCAACGAAGGATGTGCATGAGCATAGGGCTCCATCATCAAAAGGAGGTGCTCATTCTTGCATCCCCAAAGTGATTTTAACAACTTACTACAAGTTAGGCCAGTGCTGTAAGGAGCAGAGAGATGAGATGTGATTTATGATGTTTATGAGGTTTCCTCTAGCTGTATCTTACTCCTCAAGTCTCCTCTGTGCTAGCTGGGAAGGCTCAGGACCCTCAGGACTAAATAGTACCATTTTGCCCTTATTTTCCTTCAAAGACAAGCTGTGGAAAATGGTGCCTCAGCAGAGAATGAACAGCAAATCTGTCCCATTTGAAGAATTTATCTTTAAAACTAGTGTTGCCAATTAGTACCCAAAATGAGTACTAAGGAAGAATGAAAGGGAAAAATATGACAGCATGGCTGAAAGGGTATGTTTTCGTGTTCACAGAAATTTTAAAGCTGACAGCTAGGAAATTCAAATGAGTATAAGCATCTGGAGGGAGAGGAAATTATGTTTCTATTGTGCAATGTTAATGCCTTAAAATGTTTCAAACAACAGGGCTGGGGACGTGAGACTTCATTTAATTAGCATGCTTGGAAACCTTATTATCAAGTTGAATGTGAATTCTTCTTGATATTTTACTTGCTCTGTTGCCTGAGGCTGGCTACAGGAGGCCTTATCCCTACTTTCCTGTAAAAACTACTTCCACATTCCACATCCCAATTACTCTGAAGGGCATACCCAAGCTCCCAATAAAATAATGCTTGGAGTCTTTGCTGACTTCTAAATGCTATTCTACATGTGTTTCTGATCACAAAATCAGATTTCCGAATGTCAAAATTATACTCTGAGTGGAGGCTGAATAATAGTTTAAGCCTTTTTATTTGTGCAGAAAGCCAAAAATGAAAATACAAAGCACCTGAAAACTCTCTAAATTGCTTGCTTTATTTCCACTTGAAGCAGTGCACTGAGACTATTGTATTGCAGTTCATTTACACTTCTCCATGTTGTGAACACCGAGGGGGCGAGGACTGCTCTGAATTGCCTGGCTCAACAGCTCCGCCACACTGGCAGGGACACCCCACTACTGCCTCCTTTCAAAGAAGTCATTAACACAGGAAAATTCAGGTTTTGGCTCAAGGTGGAGGTAGGCAACCCATTCATCTCATGTTAGTACATATGGCCCTTGAGGAAAGAGGAACTCTGGCTGGGTTTTGGCAAGGAGGGAAGAGGAGCAGGTAAGCTGAAGGCTTTTGGTCAGATCTTCTATTATTGGAGAGGCAGAGAGCAGTGAGAGGACAGGATGGGGATGTGATGTCTCATTTCACACCTTGTGAAGACTGATGGTGGCCCTGGCTGGTGTGCCTGTGCCATAGCTGCAAATAGAGTTCCCTGTATGGACATTTAGACATGAGGGTTTGGTTTCCTCAACATTCATGTGTGCTCAGCCCCTGTACAGGAGATAAGCAGCACTTGCTTGACATATGGGCTCACCTGGAGATCAGCCATGGATGCTGATGCAAGCAAGGGAAGAGCCACTGCCTGTTCCCTCTGCTGCCACAGCCATCCACTGCTCCCTGCCCAGGCTGTGTCTCCAGATGCAGCAGTGTCTATAAAATGGACATTGGCAAGATTCTGAAAGCCATTCAGTTTTGGTACACCAGGGGCTGACTTACTGATTCAATGTGTTTTCTAGTTAAATTTTGTCCTCTCCACGCTGTTTTCGTCAACACTGATAATAGCTAACGATTTGCTGCATGATATTTCCTTCTCAAGCTCCATAGCTTTATTTCTGTCAGATTCTCATTGTGAATTCTTGTAATGTGAAACAGCTCATAGGAGCAGGGTTCCACATTTTCTCCCGTTTCTGGTAAGTTGTGAGAAGTTGTCACTTCATGTCCGGGAGAACTCCAGGGAAAGATGACAGACTCCATAGGCTGCACATTTCAGAGCTGGAGGAAATGGATACTAAACACAATGTCATTTAGATTTAAAATAATGGCTCTTAAGTGTTCACTGTTGTTTGTAATAAATATAATATATATAAACTTTAGCTTGTGGCTGAAATCTAAACTATCTGTTTTAGATGAATGATAACATAAAACATGTCATAATTCCTGGTCCATTACTATTGATGAGGCACAAATTAACATTCCACAACCTGGCTGGAATGAACCATGTGTAGTTGTGGGAAGGTGAAAGCATCTGAATGCCAAATGTCTGTCTCCCATAGCCCTTGGCCAGCTGCAGTTAAATAACAGGATTTTCTTCTAGCCATTTCTTGCTTTAGCATTATCCTTGGGACTGATTATCTGTGGATCTGAAGATATTTTTTATTTCTTTATAACGCAAGGTGAATAACCTTGACCAGGCTTTGCGAGTCTCTTATCTATAGATCAGAAAGACTGAAAGCCTCACTCCACCTCTGTGCTTCACTTTCCTTCCCAATGGAGAAACTAAGCCCACTTTATCCAGCCTTGTACTGCACAATCTGGCAGGAATCTGTTTGCTTGGGGCCCGCTGCCTTTATCAGTGAAAGCCAATGAGTTTGATTAAATCTGAAGCTCATCACAAGGTGATCTGTCCAAACTGCTCTGAGAAAAAAAACAAAAACATCAAAAGAAGCCAAACACCATATCCAGAAGCAACTGACAGGCAGGGTCATCACATACAAGCTTTTGCTGAGAAAAAAAACTATTAAAGTGGTGAGTGCTTGGATTGTGAAGAGATTTGTATCACTGGGATCTGACATAGTAACGTCAGAATTCACTTACAGCATGACCATGCTCCAGAAAATGACCCTCAATGCAATTTAATATTGAAAAAAAAAAAAAAAAAAGGAAAAAAGAAGAAAAGGGTGGGAAAAGGAGGTGCAGGAGAGCCAAAAGACCAAAGCTTTTGGTCTTTAAAGCCAGAGGGAGTCTACATCCACCGTTGTGTACATCTGAAAGCCTCCAATGCATTTTTGCTTCTTTGACAGCCAGTCAGATGTCAGAGATTTTGATCTCCTGTTAATAAGCTTGTGGATATTCCTTAATTTCTATTTACTACCAGACCTGATTTTCCACTCTTCATCACACTGCCTGTGGTAGCAATCACAGTGATTTAGGTAGTTTTCACATACAGCAGAGGAAAGCAAATCTAGAGTTTAGTGTACAGGACATGAAAGCAAAGGTCAGATGAGGGAAACAACAAAGAAGCTTTTCTTCTTAAAACTGCCTTAATTTGATTAAATTTGGCAGTTATTTTTCTGGCAAATGCCACAGATAAACAAGCCAACCTTTAAAAGACATATGATACACTAATCGTGAGAGTATATGTGTATATAAATAAAATCACACACATTATATGTATGTGTGTAATCATAGACATCTGCTTTCAGGTTTAAGGCAAACAGCATTCTTTTCTTTACCTAATGTGTAGTTAAGGCAAGGGGCTTGTTTCCATAAGATGCTGCAGTGACCAGAAGTACCAATGGGTTCAAAAATTGCTAAAAGAGGCAGAAAAGTTAACAAAGGATTTTTGACCACAAGGATACAATTGCCAGTTTAGGCGGCCTCTGAGCCACAGTCTGAGAGCAACCAAAAGGACTTAATAGGGGAATTATGGTTCCACCCCTTCTTGTTATAGCCTTACCCCTGCAGTTGCCCACTTTGAGGTGGGGACCAGTACATTTGTCTGCTGGGGAAGCAGGGATGTGCTCCTGGCTTTATTGGCACCTGGCTTACCTGACAGCAGGATGCAGGGCAGATCCAGATGCTGCATCACTCAGGGAGCAAGGTGAGGCTGTGTAAAGAAATGTGATACAGCTGTGCTGCCTGTTGAAATTCAGATCTGATGCCAAGGCTGCAATTACAGGGCTTCACTCAGCTGCCCCAGTGGCTCTCTGGGACAGGATAAGTTACGTCTGGCATTTTGGTCCCATCAGGGATTTTGTACCACCAACGTTAATGTTTCCCCTTGCATGGACCAGCTGACAGAGGGAAGGACTTTACAGATTAAAAATGCTGTTAAAGATCAGCTGAACTCTGCATTCTTGACTGTCTTGCTCCCAGAAAGCTCTGCCTAAGTGTGTCAGAGGCTTTGCTCCAGCAAGGTCTTCAAGACGTCTTTCAGCTGAAACAGCCACTTCAGGTTATTTTCACCCTTGTTCAAAACATGGTGGGAAGGCAAGGACTTGCCAATTCAAACAAGACCAAAGCATACAAAGAAAGTTGTATTTTCAAATTATTTGAATGCAAACAAGAGGGAATAAAGAGGAGAAATGCAGTGCTTAAAAATACCCTGAGAGTGTCCTTGCAAGAGCTCGTGGTTCTCACAGATACTGGGACTCAGTGGAATTGAACCAGAAATCAACATAAGATGAATATGAAATAGCAACTTATACTACAACTGGCTCACATTAGGTAGAGATTCCCTGAAATACTATATATCTAAAATATTTTGGATATCTAGCTAGATAACCATTCCCCAGGACCACTCTTTTGCAGGTTTATGAGATACTGGGAACGTCTAAGGGAAAATACCAGCTCTTTGTGGGAAAAGACCAGCAGCTTTTAATTTCACTTACCGTCTGCAGCACATTCCTTTCTGTCTTGTGAAACTGAAAACAAATTTGGCAGCAGGCAGTCATCTGATTTTCATGTAATTCAATAATTTATCCTGAAAAAAATATTCATTCATAAACAATTACTTGTTTTGGAATGATAGAAGCTGTCATTTTGGAGTCTGTAGTTCCCCCCAACTAGGATATTTTTCGGGGCTTATCCATCATTAAATCATGTAGTGTTTAATGTGTTTGGAATCTGGGTTGAATGCATTTTACAACGTGTTTATGTTTTCTTATGTGCATAATATCATTTTTGTTCTACAGACATGAAATCCAGTATTGCCAGATGTAGAAACCTCTCTTTTCTAAGCATGTCCCCTCTTTGGCTTTTGGGATGAATTTCCCCATACAAAATAAATACCCAAAATATTGCCCTTTCTATCTTGGGGTCATGACTATGTAACTACCCAAATCACATACACAAAACCAGCTCCAGCTAGAGACTTGACCATATAAGCATGCAAGTGTTGTCTTTTGGATTTATCTAAAAACATGGAAGCATTTCTCTTTCATTGCTGTAATTCTATCACAGAGAGAAAACCAGACAAAACTGATCTATCAGAGAAGACTCCTACAAGATATCGACCTCCAGCAGCAATGAACTTGCTGTTATCAGCATCACCAGGAGAGTTTGTGTGCTTAGAAACCACAGTCAGATGTTCTTGAGAGATGGAACTCAACAGCATTGCCTTTACACTAATGTCTTTTAAGAAATATCAACTTGTCTCTCGAATGCCACGTCTCATGTCTGACAGATATGCTGGGAGAAGGTATAAAAAATCAATGAGTTTCTCAATAATAAGTACATTTGTTGGTAAAGGATTAAACAGGAAGTGGAGTTAGGCTATTGTGTGCTTTGTAAATTTAGTGACACGTAGAAAGAATCCTCTCAGATAAGTAACTTTCCTATCTCCTTGGTTCTTTTACATGAAAAGGAGCTGTGGTGTATCAGCTGAGTCTGCTCAGACAGAGCTGTGGACAGCTTGGTGTATTCAGAAGCTGTTCCCAAAAAAGTGCACTGATTTTTGGAGTTTAAACACCAATATAATTTTTAGAATTCCTTCATTTGAAACTGGAATGACATTCTCTAAAAACATTTATGATGTGAGTCGTTTGAATGAGAAACTTTTCTGGTCTCAGTATTTCAGTTTTGGGGTTTGTGCCTTCACATGTGCTCACCTCTCTATGAGTTCTGTATTTCTCTGGACTAACAGACAAAACAAAGATTAGAAAGAAAAGATTTTAAAAGAAAAAATTAGAGGAAATATCCTTTAAGAAAACTGCTGAAAACTTCTTGTACAAGCTGTTATGGAAATTTAGCAATTTTACTATTAAAACGCAAGTGCTGCTAAGGAAGTGTATATGAAGCAATGAAACAAAGAGAAGAACTGAGGTTTTAACATGTTGGGAAGACAGACAACAAAAAGGGTTTATGCTATTTAGACCCAGCCCATTTCTGTTCAGTAGAACATTTAAGCATGTGCTTAAGTCCCACTGTATGAGTTGGCCCAAAGCCTGACCATGCACTCAAACATCTCTCTGAACAAAGCAAGCAAATGTAAATTCAATCACTTTGCCAAACCAGGCTAATACAATTTATCAGAGTCAGTAATGCCCTGAAAAAAAAAAAGTTAAACATGAAAGCATAAATTTGACAACTGGATGATATTTGGGAAGATTTTGCAAAGCTCAGTCATTGGTCAATTCACTGGGAGGTGAAACTCACAGAAGACAGAGGCAGAACAACACACATTGCAGGCAAATACCTTAAACCTCTCAGACTCAGGACAAGGTCCTAAATCAAACTCAGCCACTCAAAAAGAAAAAAAAAAAAAAGAGATCCTAGCACCACTGTGGACAGCTCAATGAACACCTCTGTTGAGCAGGCAGCGGAGGTGAGGAGTCCAAACAAAACGTTAGGACACAGAAAGAAAGTAATGGAAAATAATGCTGAAGTATTAGAAAGTAACTAAACCAGGAGTGTAGGATTTCACATTCACTTCTGGTCACAACTTCTTCTGCCAGATGGCTGATGCAGTCAAAAGGAATAATGAAAACAGAAGAAATATGGAAATTGTAAAGGTTTGTGGCTATTTGGTTATTAAAAAGAGAGAGAGATTAAAATGGGACCCACTAGAGACATAAAGGATGATTGCAAAAAAAAAAAAAAAAAAAAGAAAAAGTCCAAGTCATGTACCCCTATATACTTTTTTTATCAATGAGCACAACAGAAAGGGGTTCTCCAGGAAACTTGCCAAAACTTACACCATTAATTGTGTACTACCACATTGTACTGAAAACCAAACCAGTTAAATCTTTGCTTTTCAATTCCATGCAGCATCTTTAGCCTCTAGATCTCATTATCACAAGGTCACAAAGTTAGTGGGATTTGAAAAAAGTGAAAGATTACACAGTGATATGGACACTTGGCATAACCCCAATGACTTCATACTGGATTTATTCCCATGCTAGAAACATGGGGCTTCTCTGCATACCCCAGCTGCTGGCTGAAAAGGAGAACAGTCTTTTTTCCTGGGGATAGAGTTGGTGTGTTTTTTCCATACTCACCGATGGCAGTTCTGTTCATCTCTTCAGGAAAATCTGCTAACCAGAGGCTGCATAACAACCCATAACAAACAAATCCAGCAGTTGCTGCATGTCTGCCTTTGTCCACGGAGAAGACTTCACAGTAAAAATACTAGATGGGAAAAATAAAGGTATTGGGCAACAGCCTTCCAAGATAGACATTCGTTGGCCTGTTGGCTTCCCTGTTCCATCCCTGCATTAGAAAGCAGCCATGAGCTGTGGAAAAATGTCTAAAACCCCAAAATATTGAAGCAAGGAGAGTAACCCTCCTCCACATGGCCCCTCTCTCTCTTCACCTCTCTCATGCTGGCTCAGAAGACATCTCTGTCCTCAGACCTGCACCAAGTGCAGGCAAAATTAGAGCTCTGCAAAAATAGCCAGTATTTGGGTCTGGGTTCTCTGCTGTCCTGGCTTTACTGGATGATGAAGAAGGGCACCCAGTAATTCCTCACCTGCATGGAGTACCTTCAACATCTGATGTGCCTCAAAGATCTGCAGGACAGATCTGAGGGAAATGCTTGTGTTAGAGTCACTGATGGATGAACACCAAAGTTAAGTGATGTGCCCAAGGCCTTGGTGTGGGGATTTGTCCAGTAGCAGTAGCAGGGGGAATCCTCACTCCGACACCCAGAAGAAAATACCAGCACTACGAGGCTTTTCTTAGGACTTGTAGTATATTCTTAACTACCTTTTGACCTTCGTTGTGCCTGCAAGTGTCAGCTTGGAAATTTATGAAAGAAAATAAAAGAAAAACAAAGTTCTGAAGGAATGTGGTGCATTTGAAAGCTGATAAGTGACTGCTGGTGTTGCTAAGAATTACAATTTTAACAAAGGGTTTCTGGCAGCCCCCCTGCTCCCCATCTCACACAGCAATCCATTGCAGAGCTAGAGAGCCTGATTAATGCTGAGCTGCTTTCCTCATATGTAACCATCCTGTGTTTTTCAGAAGAGGTTTCAAATGGCTGTGTCACTCTAATTCAATTGTGTGATTTGGGAGGAAAAGCAGCTATGTGGAGTAATGATTTTGGGATGGTGCAGAGTTAGACATTGGTCAGTGGTGGCTTCATGCAAAGCAGAGCCTTTCTTTACAGTGCTGGGACAAATCCAGTTACTGGAGTTTTCCAGCCTGCAGCAGATGACTTGCAAAAATATTGCTGGGTAGATGGTAAGGGCTGATCATATACATCACAGCCTCCTCAGTGTACGAGGGAAAAGCAGGCTAACCCCTTACTCTGTTGCAGCCTACTCCCCATTCCTGCTCCTACATCTACCCCAGCATAGCTGTGGCTTTGGTGATCATTTCCTCTCTGCTCAGAGTGGGCAGGGCAAACAGGCACAGAGGATACATGATGGAGAGGATTCTCCATCTTCTCTCCACCTGGCTGAACACAGTGGCTCAAGGTATAGGGGACAATGGTGACAAATTCCTGCCCAGCATGGGACCATCTCTGTAGTGAGCTCTCCACATTCCCTGGTGCCCTATCATAACAGGGATGAGGCTCTTCAGGTGGAACCAAGCAAAAAGGAGGATAGTGGTCCATCTAGCTTGGATGTGTTGCTGAGGTTAAGTCAATCCACACCCAGCCAAGAAGGTCAACAGCATCCTGGCTTGTATCAGGAACAGTGTGGCCAGCAGGACCAGGGAAGTGATTCTCTCCCTGTTCTCATCACTGGTGAAGCCAAAACTAGAACACTGTGTTCAGTTCTGGGTCCTCCACTACAAGAAAGACATTGAGGTGCTGGACAGTGTCCAAAGAATGGAAATGAAGATGCTGAAGGGTCTAGAGAAGAAGTCTTATAAGGACCATCTGAGAGAAATGGGGATGTTTAATTTGGAGAAAATGAAGCTGAGGGGAGGCCTTATTGTTCTTTACAGCTACCTGAAAGGAGGTTGTAGCAAGGTGGATATTGGTCTCATCTCCCAAGTAACTAGTGATAGAACAAGAAGAAATGATCTGAAGTTGCATCAGGTGAGGTTTAGATTGGATGTTAGGAAAAATTTATTCATCAAAAGTGTTACCAAGTGTTGAAACAAATTTTCCAGGGAGTCAGTTGTGTTACCATCCCTGGAGATATTTAAAATATGTGTAGATATGGTATTTAGAAACATGGTTTAGTGGTGGACTTCGCAATGTTAGGTTAACAGTCGGACTTAATGATCTTAAAGGTGTTTTCTAACCAAATCAGTTCTTTGATTCTGAGCCCAAAAGATCTTTAAGTTCAGCAGAACTTGCCGGCCTGCTTAGCCAAGTCTGATTTATGCTTTGTATTTAGATCTTCTTTTTGCATGGGACTGGCAAGGCTCAAGACATACTGCAGTCCTCTGATACTTACCTGGGCTTGGTTTTCTTCCTTACAACCCTTGCATGCCAGATATGAGACACCCACATCTCTCCTTGTGCATTCCTGTCTCCCCTGAGAGACATCCCTGCCTCTGTCCCTGGCTGCTACAGATGTGCAGGGCAAAGCATCATCTGTACTCCAGCCTAATGCCCACTCAGGTTCCCTTCAGCTTTGGTGGCTCTGAAGAGGTGGCAATTTGTGTTCACGTGTGGTGGATGGACAGTGATATCTCCAGGGCTCTTTGGCCTCAGTGTGAATCTCTGACAAACACTGTGTCCACTCCAAAGCAAAGATACCAAATCTTTCAAAGTGAAAATAAATTAGCCCACAACTGCTGAGCAAAACAGGCTTGATAAATGAAGTTTTAGTCAGCAGTGTTTAAAGTGAAATCAGTAAAGTGCGCATAATGATGGATGAGTCCAGAGTTTTTTATTAAATACAATAGCCTAAAGAAACATAGGGTGCTATTATAAATGAAGTGAATTCTAGTTTAACTAAAACAACTCTTGTTTAGAGAAAAAAGTTGGGATTTATTATCCTATTAGTTGCTTTTTTTTCTCCCCTTTTTTGTAAGGAGCAGCTCTCAGGGTGTCCCGGGCAGAAAGTCAAATTCTCCATTTACCAAAGATGTTTAAAAAACATCCTCTTGAAAGCCGAAACTACTGGGTTTTTGATGGGACAACATAAATATATTTGAACTGCTGTCAGTACAAACTAGGCATCTTGAAAAGTGTAGTACATCTCTACTGGACATAATATTATTAATGTCTTTGAAACAATTTAACATTTATTGTCAAATAGCAAAGAGGTCTGATATGTTTCCAAAAAGATCTGCAATCCCAAAGTGTCTCCTATTATAATATTTGAATGACGGGGTGTACAGAAAGGCAAACAGCATTTTTTGAGGCTCAGTCTGCTGAAAATAAATTTAGAAACATCTGTGGGAAACTAGTTTGTGTTGTGCTGTTGTTCAGGTGTCAGTTTAATGCCTCTACCTCATTTTTAGATTAAAGATGTTGGGTTTTATTGCCCTCCCCAGCCAAATATCAGTCCAGTGCAGAGGATGGGTTACAATGAGTGCTGTGGTAGCTCTGATCTGCTGTCTTACCCCTTTGCAAAGATTAGGTAGCCCCAGAATATCCCAGAAATGCTGCTGAAATTTGCTACTGATGCTCCTGTTTCTCCTGGACCTATTTTAATCCTGACAGGAGTCAACTGAGGAGGAGAAGGGGAGGAGTATGTCTTCAGGTATCTGTCAATTTTCAGATGTGTTTTGGGGAACAGGACAGACTGGGTCATGCTACCAAGGTTGGATCATGGTCTCTGCTTTTCTCATCTTGCCATCCTGTTTTCCCTCTCAGTCTGATATAAAGAATTGGTCTAGAAATAATTTTCTTTGATGAATTTTCTCAAAACTTCAGATTTCATTGCTATGTAATGCTGTACCCTGCTGCACACTCTTGAACAGCAGAGCCAGATGGTCAAAAATCTCTTGGGTTCTGTGTGAAACTATTGCCAGTCTGCTGTCACCATAGCAAGCACTGTGAACTATTTCTTACTAATGCTATAGAAAAAGAAAGGAAAACAATTCAAAAATTCACATGTGAATGACTAAATAAGGCTTGCAATGGAAGAACTACTCCCTGTCCTTTTAGCTCTAAAGTATGTCTGGGAAAACTCCTGGCTCAAGAGTAATTTGATGGCTTTTGAAAGAACAAGTCAGAGAGAAAGAAAAGTTGGCTGGCAAGAGTTGAACTTACTTCTTTCATTCACTCTTATTTCATCACAGACATAAAAAGTCCCCAAAGATCACCCAAAAGGAGAAACAGAAGAGCAGCAAGATAAAAAAAATCAGTTTCTGCTTCTGGTGCTGCTTTCTCTTTCAGCCTTATGGCAGATGAAATGCTCAGCACAGATGGTCTAAACCTAAGCCTGGGGAGAAACCAAGATTTGCTTTGGGGGCTGCTGGAGCTGGTGGGTGGCAGTGGGTGAGGATCAGGCCAGTGAAAACCCCTCGGTGTCCTGGTGGACTGGAGAGCTGATAGGGCTCAGGGTCATGTTTCTCATGTACACTGTGTTCCCAGAGGCAAAGAGTGATCATCCAGGAGTATCAGCTCCCAGTCATTAGTGCTATCTAATCAAACACCTTGCTTTTGCTTTTTGTGCAAAACTTCTTAACAGTGGTGCTTATCCTTGAAAACAGTGTTACCACACCTGACTTCTGCTCCCCAAGGTAAATCAGGCTGTGCCAAAGCTGTTGGACCAGGTAGACCCTGACTCTGTTCCACCCCTGTAGCAGTCTGAGTGCTGGATGCACCCCAGCCTCAGGACGCAGGAGTGAAATGAGGTGTCTGGGCAAAGCTGGCCAGGTTACACATCTGATGGGTGAGGAGGTGCATTTATCCTTTGGTCCCTGAGTTCAGACAACCTTAGGAAACAGTTTCTTGCACTCCCTGCAAGGTTTCCAGCAGTTGTGCAGCACCTCCCAATGCTTTCCTAGGAGTCAACAGGAGGAAATGATGCCTGCACCAGGACTGTTCATATGGAGCTTAACAACTAGAAAGTGTCTGGGCTGGATTTTGCAACAGAACTCGTTCACTTTTTAGCAATTTCTCCTTAAAAGGGTACACACAGAGTAAGACTTAAGGCAGAACACAAAGACATAAATTGCATTCCCCAAAAAGACTTTGATAGGCACTCCACATTGACTTCAGCTGTCTAGGAAATGAGGAGGGTGAGCCCATGACTGTGATCTTGGAGATAGACACCTGAAACAGCCTTGGCTTCTCATACCTGTCCCAAGAACCATCCAAGATTTTTAAATTGTAGCACTGGAGAAAATAAAAATATTGTGTGGCCATTAGCTGGCCATAAACAACCAGTCAACAGAATGGAAGTAATATTTTCCTGTGTTCAGACTGATTCACCTACCATTCCTTTATCTTCATAGGATCTGGAGAAAGACACCCCAGAATATATTGCACCAGTGATGACTCCTGGTAAAGCCACCCCCTGCTTGCTGCTGCTGCTGGCTCTGCAGGGATGCTGTGAGTTGGTCCAGCTCTGCACAGGCACCTGCAATTCCTGCTGAGTTTTCATTCCTGCCAGGCTCCAGCTGCCACAAGGAGCAGTTCCCATAATCCAGCACATCAGGACTGCCAGCTCCAGGGTAAGCAGGTCAGAATGGATCTTGGGCTTCTTGGACTCTGCTGACGTATGCCTATTTTGGAGCAATAATCCTTAGCTCAAAACCTGTGACTCAAGCTGTGTCTCATCCATCTGGCACATGCGATGGCCACTTTGGGTGACTTGCTCCTCAAAGCTGGTGCTGGCACTTGCAAGGCTTTCAGGTGACAGAATCCATTCTCATTTTCCTGCCAGGCAGGAGGGCTGACTGGCAGAAGAAACATTTTCCTCTGCTCAGGTTTGACTGCCAAGGAGAGATGCAAATCTCGTGGCAGAAAGTTTTGCTGTTCTTCCTCAGGGAATTAAGAGAGGAAGTGGGTAAGCCAGCTTGTGAAGAAAAATATTTGTGCTGGACAGGAAATGCCACTAGAAATACAAGGCCAGAATTAACCACTTGCCTTGTGCACAAAGGCTAGCAGTTTTCTTCCTTTCACATGTGGAATCTACAAACAAAGTCATAACAAAATGTAGTCCCCGTCACCTCATGTTGATTAATTGAAAGTACCAGTAAACAGCTTTTTTCTTTTTTTTTTTTTTTCCTTTTTTTTTTCCACTGACATTTGTACTCAAGTGCATTCTGGTATGAAAAAAATAACCACGTGTAAATATCTCAGCAGGTCACATCAGCATTGAGGACTCTGAGCACCCTACCTCCTGAGAAGTGTCATCAGTCTCATTTCCATGTAGGGACACAGGCAGGGGACACTGCAGCCCCTGTTTTCAGCATGGTATCCCCTAAACTCAGGTGTCATCTATTTATGGCCTGGCCCAGGCAGGAGTTCAGCAGCAGACAGCATGACCCCTTGAATCTGAGGCTCAATCGGACAGACCCAGAGAAGATTTCTTTTTTCACTTGGGGTCCTCAGACCTGGGACACTCAACCTATCCTTTTCCCTGGAGCAGCTTCACAGCAACCAACCAGCTGGATTTTTTTCAGGTACATTTTGATTAATTGTCAAATTCACAGAATCAGAGAATTGTCATCGTTGGTAAAGACCACATTGAACCATCGATGTAAAAAAATGTAATATGTTTTCACAGCCAGTATTTAAGCTGTCACATCATCAGGGATCTTGGGAATTTCCATATAGGTGCACTGTGAATTTAACAAGCAGCTCTTCCTGACACTGTCACTGTCACAGCAGCCTGCTGGGAACATCCCCACACTGGCAGGGAACAGGAGGATGCTTAAGAGCCAACTTTAGGAAGAGATGTGAGAATCCAGCTATGTTGGGTCGGCATGTTCTGTTGCTGTTGTCTTCTTCTGTTTAAGACTAAATGAAAAGAATCCTTTTTCTTCCTTTGGAAATATATATTCTCAAATAATTCCCAGTCCACATATTAGGAGCAAAACCCATTAGCAGTCTGCGTGTTTCTACATGCTTCTGGCGAGCTTTAGACATCTCTGATCAAGACAAAGTCATAGTGAAAATTTGCCAAAGCTGTGTGTCTGTAATCACATCACTGCATTTGGCAGTAGGATTGGTACATATGGCAAACTTCAAAGATTTGGCAAAGGAAGCTCACCTTCAAAGAGTGTGTTCTGAGTTACTGGAAAATGAATTGTGTTTGACTGGTGCGAAGTGTTGAGGTTTTGTTTTTTTTTTTCCTTACAGCAATAAAACTGTATCCAATTAGAAGTGAAGAAATGCATTTTTGAAGACAATGATGAACAAATGTTTATAGGATATCAGATTCTTGTAGATTAAGTTACTAGGTTAAAGCAACCCAAGACAAAACGGTTATTAATTTAGCTAGAGCAAAATTCATGCTTCCCTGAGACTAATTCTTGCATCAAATTAACCCCTGATACTCCCTTTTTTCGACTGTACTTTTCCGAAATAACTTATGGAACACTGCACATCCATTTGGATGAAAGCTGTGTCTTTGCTGTATCTGTATTGTAGGTAAAGTAATTTAAAAGAACAACAATTTAAAAGTGTGACAGCTTGAATGGCAAGAATCTGGAAGTTAGGAAATGCTAGAAATAAAGTTGCTTCTGAAGTGTTAATACACCCTGTGCTTATATACATTGAGTAACCTTGGGTACATGTTTGCATATGCCTTTTTCTACATAATCCCTTCTTGTGCCATGCAGCCACAACAGAGGTGGAGAGTCTGAAGCCCTTCCTGCTCACATGCAAGTTCTGATTTATGGGCTGGATGCAGGGCCCTGACCAACAGCCCCTGCTCTGGCAACAGGACACAAGTGAGACACTTGGATGGACCTGACACAGACCTTGTGGGAATGCTCTAGCCCATGGGACCTCAAGGGGAGACCGGGAGCCCTCTTCTTTGTGACAGCAAGTATGTGCCTGTTATTAACCTACACACTGAACTCAGTGCCCAAACAACATGTACAATCAATATATCTTTTACAGGATGATTCAGGACACTTTGTTCAGTAATTCCTCTATCTACTGACTTCCAGGGATCCCAGACTACTCAATTATGGTGGTGTTAGCAAAGGGATAACTTCAGGAGTGCAGAACAATTCAACACTCTGCAACCCAGACAAAGAGGGTCTATCTTCTGACAGCTTTATCCTGCTCTACATGGGCTATGCACACACTTATGTGGAGCAAAGCAGAGGTTTGAAGTCTCCTCTGCCAGAATTAGAGCAACCTCTGGACAGACATTTGGGAGCAGGGGCTGGTGGTGTGCCTCAGTGGTCATGCAGAGTCAGCTTCTTCAATCTCACGGCATCCACAAATTTAAAGTGGTCACAAGTTCTTTACTACAGACAACTTCTGTAATTTCACATTTCTTTCTTTGAAGTGGACAACGTCTTGGCTTGATTCAGCAGTTGTTTTTCCTTTCTCATTGGCTAGATTCCTTTCTTTAGCTTTCCAAGAAGGGAATATTGGCCTTTTCTTATCTCCTTATGTCTTGAATAAGCAAAGGGCAAAAAACCCTTAGTTGTTATTTCAAAAATGGTCTGAAAATATGGGTTACTAACACTAAGAGTTGATCATGTGTACTGCAAGATACTTGGTCTACAGTGCCATTGATCTTGCTTTATTTAAATGCTATCACTGTCAACCACCCATTATAGGAAGGTAATCTAGGCATTTCCTACTTGCCCACAGTAATATCATCTATTTAGTAGCTGGGAGATCTTTCCAAAACAGCAATTACACAGTTCAAACACTAGCAACTCTGAACCAAAACAAAGAATGATTGCAGGGTTCCTTTGCATGAATTGAAAATGTGTTGTATACTCTGGTTTAAAAACATCTGTTGCCTGGGTTGTATACAGTAAAGATAGACAGAACACATTGCACTGTCACTTGCATATAATATGTCACTGCTGTATTAAGAGCTCAGGAAGATCACAAAAGCCTTGAAAAGGCAGCAGAATCTAAGATGACAGCTGTATAAATCATGAGGAACACTGTGGTACCACAGTAAGCATTAACAAAGCTCTGATGAACTTAGGGCACTTACAGTAAGTTCTCAGTAAGCTAGCAAAGAGCTGGTAGCTGTGCTCACACTGGGAAGTTGTTAAAATGGACTAAAAGGCAGATAAAATACCTTTGTATCTTCTTTTTCCACTCTGGGGCACGAAGAAAGCTCAAACAGTAGTTTCAGGATCCTTGCTCTTCCCCTCACCTTTACAAACAATGCTGACTTTTAGTGATAACAAATCTTTTTTAACTATTGCCGGAGCCTTCTTGTTCGTGGGAGCAATGTCCCCAGTTCTCTTGGGGCAGAGAATCTCAAGAGTTCTAGTGATAAAGAGATCTCTCAGAGTCCTTATGGGATGCTGAAATCCAGGAGTGATTCACAAGTGAGACAGCAGAACCAGTCTCCCACATTTGTGTTTCTGGATGAGGCTGGGCTTGATGCACCTCCTTGTCTTGGGGATCCCTTGCACAGCTGGCTGCAGCAGCTCTGCCTGCCTGACCTCCTCCAGAAACCAGGGAATTGGTGCCCAGCATCCTCAGCACCAGCACAGTCATGCTGCTGGCCTCAGGATATTCTCAGCTGGAAGGCTAGAGATGAACTTGGGAGCTACATACTCATAGGTAAACAGCATTGCAGCCTTGCCAAGGCATATCACTCCAACAGTTATGAAACTGGCCTTATAAAAACAAAAAGAGAAAAAAGGAAAAAAGAAGAAGGAAAAGAAAGGAAAGAAAAGAAAGGAAGAAAGAAAGGAAGAAAGGAAGAAAGGAAGAAAGGAAGAAAGGAAAAAAAAAAGAAAGAAAGAAAGAAAGAAAGAAAGAAAGAAAGAAAGAAAGAAAGAAAGAAAGAAAGAAAGAAAGAAAGAAAGAAAGAAAGAAAGAAAGAAAGAAAGAAAGAAAGAAAGAAAGAAAGAAAGAAAGAAAGAAAGAAAGAAAGAAAGAAAGAAAGAAAGAAAGAAAGAAAGAAAAAGAAAGAAAGAAAGAAAGAAAGAAAAAGAAGGAAAGAAAGAAAGAAAGAAAAAGAAAGAGAAAAGAAGAAAGAAAAAAAAAGGAAAAGGAAAAAGAAAAAAGAAAAGAAAAAAAAAGTTTGTTTTGCTTGGTTTTATGGTGTGCAGGCTTCAATGATTCACTTTTAAAATTCTTTTTCTCTCATTTTGGTGCTATGTTTCTCCTCTAAGCAAAGACTGAGATTCTTATACCACCCCTGATTTCAGAGCTTAGGCATATGTGGAAAATTATGGTTCTGAATCCATGAGAACTTCTGGTATCTCTGCACAGAGTTTTGCATTTTCAGGAGCTGGGGTACATTACTCCAAGACTGGTCACCAAAAGGCTTTTGTAAAGCTTCACCATACATGACAGTCCTCACAGAATTCATGATGTGTCTAGTTCTACAAAGCCATTCCTTGACTTATCTGTGTATATTACCTTGCAGGAGATTGTCCATCTGATTTCTTTTAAATGAAGAGTCCATCTGATTTCTTTCCAATGGGAGAGAGGGATTGACTGCCTGCTATCCCACTTGGGGAATCTCTGAAAACAACAGAGCTCCTCTCAGCCAGTTATCTCCTCTCCCACTTTCTCTGAGCACATGCCTTGTCTACAGCAACTTCAGATTAATTGATACCAATGGGACTCCAGCTCCCACTGACCACAACCACAACTCAAGCTCTAGAACTGGGACCTGAAGTGGCCACAAAGGCATCTTGATTAAACTACTTCAGATTTCGGGCAAACCATAATTTGACAAAGGTTTGTGATTTTCTGAATCTATTAGAAAAATCCAAGACCAACATTTGGCATGTGGACTTATAAAACAATTGCTGGGAGAGTGACATCTCCCAGCAATGCCTGCAGGGAACACTTGACATGGGCAGACAGAGCCTATGGTGGTTATATGTTGAAACAGAATCTTTACAGCTGATAATTGGGCAAGCACAGTATGGTTTAGGCAGAGCATTTATAAAGAAAGGTTAAATCTGTTTGAAATTTTATCTGTAGAGGTCAGGTGTGGTGGGACAGATTTGTCCACCAAATCACATATGCACTAATATCTTGAAATTCAAGATCAGTGGTTTCCAAGCATAAAAAAACCCCAAAAAACAAAAAACAAACAAACAAAAAAAAGCCTTCAGCACTGCTAATATTAAGTCTAACGATCAGTTCTTTAGGTCTAATACCTTAACTGGCAGTATTGATAAGCTGAGAGGATCAGATGTGTAAAGACTCCATTGGTTTGTGGAGACTCAACTAATACTGCAGCTGACTTCTCTCTACACAGGGGGCTCACAGCATGAAGTGCACCCCTCTTGCACCTCTTGGCTCCAGGCACAGCTGGCTCCATGTGCAGTATGGTCCAGGGTAGCTGCTTAGGGAACAGTTTTAAAATCTCCTCACTCAGCAAATAATTGCCAGAAGTTGTCCAAGAGGAGACATGAAGGGTACAGATCTGGCTCCTTTCAAGTGGCTGTACTGGGGGAGTCATCTGCTGCCCTGGATCTCCTGCAGGAAAATGTTGTAACCTCTGTTTTGGAGCTGGCAGGGGACCTTCCTCCTGTCAATGCATGGGGAGATGAGCCATGCCATGCCTCTACTGAGACAACCAGCTCTTGTTTTGTTTCACACAAACAATCCTTGGCATGGTTTGTAACATGCTTTTTCCTCGTTTTTATAGAAAAATGCCCTGAGCAGTAGAGTACTACCACAGAGTCACATTTCTTCTCTCACTCCATTATGTCTCTGGTAGATCTGAAGATTTGGTCCTGAAGCTCAGGTGTGCATGTCCTTCTCCAGCTCCCATGCCTCTTGATCTTATCCACTCTTTCACAGCCTGGGTGGGTTTCCTGCTCTAAATGTTGGCATCTCACAGAGTTGCTGCTCCTTTTTCTCTGATTTAAGTGGTATTCCTCACTGCTGAGGATTTTGTGCCCGTTAGCAAACATTAGAAGACAGTCAAGTGGCTTGGACTGTCCAGGATACCTGGGGATGGCACTTACTGCTCAGATCTGGTTAAGGAACTCAGCGCTGAGCACTCCTAGGAATGGAGGTTTTGGCACCAGGAGAACCTGAGGTTTTCCAGGTAGGGTATGTATTAATTATAATCTCTAGAGCTAAATCAAGAGTTGAACAGCTCAGGCTTATTAGCCTACTGAAATATAGAACCATAGATTCACAGAATTGTAGAACAGTGGGAATGGACATCTTTCACTAGATCAGATTGCTTAAAGCCCTGTCTAACCTGACCTTGAACTCTTCCATTGATGACATATCCACAATTTCTCTGGGCAACCTGTTCTAGTGTCTTACTAGCCTCTTTTTTTTAAAAAAAACAAAACAGAAGTCTAAATCTGCACACTTTCAGTTTAAAACCATTATCCCTTTTCCTGCCACTTCAGCACTTGGTAAGAAGTCTTCCTCAGTCTTTCTTATAAACCCTGTTTATATATTAAAAGGCAGTGATAATGACTCCCTTGAGCATCTCTTCTCCAGGATGAACAACTCTAACTCACTCAGATTTTCTTCACAGGGGAAGTGTTCCCTCTCTCTGATAATTTTTGTGTCCCTCTTCTGGACGTACCCTAGTAGGTCCAAGTCTTTCTATGGTGGAGACCCTAGTACTAGACACAGTAATCCAGGTGGGATCTCACAAGAGCTGAATAGATGGGGAGAATCACCTTCTTTGACCTGCTGGTCATGTTTCTTCTGATGCAGCCAAGGATATGGTTGACTTTCTGGGCTTCAAGAGCACATTACTGGCACATATCATATTTTCCATCCACATGTATTCCCACATCTGAATTCTGCTGGGCTGCTTTGAATCTTTTCATTCTCCCAATCTGTACTAATACTGGGGACTGTCCCCACCCAGGTGTAGGACCTTGCACTTGGCTTTGTTGAACTTCATGAGGTCCACATGAAGCTGCTTCTCAAGCCTGTCAAAGTCCCTCTGAATGGCATCCCTTCCCTCAAGCACATCAGCTGCACCACTCAGCTTAGTGTCAATGGAAAGCTTGGTGTGTGTCCACACAATTGCACTATGTCACTGATGAAGATATTAATTAGTATTGGTCCCAGTATGGACCCCTGAGGGCCACCATTTGTAACAGGTCTCCATTTGGACACTGAGCCACTGACTCTAACTCCTTGGAAGGGGTCATCCAGCTAGCTCCTTATCTAACAGTCCATCCACCAAACCCGTATCTGTCCAATTTAGAGGCAAATTTGCATTTTCCTTTCTTGCATGAGGCCTCAAGATACTGGAAAAAATATCCTGTTGGGATAGATGGAGCAATGGCAATCACTACTATCCAAAATTTTTCTCACCTGAATCTGTATTATATGTTCCATCCATTATTACAATTTCAGAAGCAGTTATATTTTCAAAATCTGAATCTGTTCCAAGGAAGTTGAGAGGTATGATATCTGACCTACTCCTCTTACCATTGTTGCCTTCCTTATAAAAATTTTTCAATAACAATTTTAATTTGAAGTATGAACTAATAGACTGAGGAAGTATATCTGAGTCCCATCGTGTGGCTATCTTTAGTCTGTTTCTCTTTGCTCTGCACAGATTCCTTGGGGTTTGGCTCTGGCATAAAAAAATTACCACTAAAAATTACTTTGAATGTTATGTTTCTTTTGGTCTATTTTTCTTTTAAAAGGAAAAAGATATTTTTCTGCTAAATATTTAGGATTTTGTCCTCTTTCCTTAAGAAACCTAAGCAACTAGAAGACCAGTCCAACAAGCTTTCTCAAGTGTCATCCTCATTTGGATACAGTTCCCTGGAGAAAAGAGGAAGCTTGCGTGAGAGATGACTGTAAACTGAACCCTGAGAATGGAAATGCAATTTTTAAACAAGCAAAACCCAAGCATCAATGCAGTTGACATTACTTCCCACTTTGGATTATGTATTGTATATAATCCAATTTAGACCAGTCAAGGCGGGCAAAAGACTTTTGTGAGCCAAACCCCAAGGACAGAGAGAGCCTAAACCCTGTGAGATTTTGTTTGTATTTCAGAAACTAACCAGAAAGGAAATGCATTTAAAAAAAATAAATTCCATCACTTAGAGCTGACCTGTGATACTTTCAGTCTCCTTACACCCAATCTGCATGTTCCCTCTGGCTTGCACGCTACTGTCTCTGAAGTTCCTGCTACTAATCACTACAATATGGAGCCTCTTGCCTCAATGTTAACATTAAATATAGTGGCTTTCCTCTGTAGCCCACCTAGCATTAAAAAAAATAAACCCCCCACTGAAAACCATTTTCAGGCTCCCATTGGTAGGGACCACAAGGACCACCAGCAACTGCTTGGGAGTGAATTCTGTTCTGATGCTTTCACCTTTCCTCCTCTGACACGTATTTTTACAGGGTTTGCAGCTACTGAGATACCAGAAGATCAAGTTGGTCTCCCACAGGTTGGCACCCACCCTTCTGCAGTGCCCAGTACCTACTTCATAGATTGGAGACAGTGCTCCTAGGCATTGCCATGAGCCAGTGTGTGACTGGCTGTAGGACAGATGCTGTGAATGCATCCAGCCATGGAACCTTGAGGACAAGGAAGACCAAGAGACTTGTACATGGTGGCTTTTTCCATTTCTGAAGTGGTAAGATTCAAGTGTTCAGACTTTGACCCTACTGATAATGTCCCCACACAGTGTAACATCTTTAATAGTGAGAGATGACTAGCTTTTAGAGAACTTCTTTTGTGATGACTGCCAACTCCTCACATCCAATTTACTACTTTGCCATTCCCATTGCCCTTCTGACACTGGACATTTTCAGCTCTTCCATAAAAATCACCAAGCAGTCCTGATTATGGATAGTTCGGTGCCAAGGTGGAGGCAGAGCAGTGCCTGAGCTCTGGCTCCATCAGATGCTGAAGTAGTACATCATGATGTGACTGAAGATTGGAAGAGGTAATTTTTGCTGTAGCTCTGTCCTGGTACCTTATCTGTTTGCCAGTTTAAAAGGGAAGGGGATGCCCCAGCTCACCTGAATGCTGAGGGTTTGATCCCTGTCTTTCGTGGACATTGGCTGTGGGACTGAACAGATACCTGATATGACACTTTCACAGGCATAGTTTGCAATCTGCCTGTCAAAAACCCCTTCACTTCAGCAGCAGTCCGAGCTGTCCTGCCACACAAAGAATAGGAGAACAAGCCTGTGAAGTGGAGCCTTTCACACTGGCATGGAGTGGGCTTCTCCATCTCTGTTCTCTTCACCTTCCTGCTCCCTCAGCTGAGGGCAGAAGACAGCACTTCCTCTGCACATATTGACAGACAGGCCAGGGGGCTGAGCACTTTGCTGTTCTTTCTTTGAACACTTGTTAAGAGTAATGAGATCTGCAAAGGTGGTTGGTAACCTGAAACATAGCTGTTTCTGATGTTCTAACGTGTTTTGGTAACTATCATATACTTCTCTGTAAGGACAATTTCAGATTGAAACCACAGGAAAAAAGTATTGGTCAGAGATTGAAGTCTGACTTGGTATTTCAAATGGAGATGTGAATAGCAAGGAGCTGTCTCTCCTTTTCCCATCAGTTCCTTTCACTTAGCACTGAAATGGAGACCCTTGATTTCTCCTCAGATGCTGGCATCCAAGCCAGTGGGGCTTGAGCATCTTTGTGCCCATGTGGTACAACTCCTGCTCCAGGCATGAGCAGGAGGAGTTCCCAGGATTTTCACAGAAACAAGCAGTTTCCACAGAAATACTGACTTCTTGCTGCAGCTTTGGTTTGTCTCTAAAAGCTTTCCAAAGCTGACTGCTATGAGGTGACTGGGGATGGTGACAGAGCAAAACTCACAAGGGACATTTGACAGACCTAGCATGTTTGGATACCATTATGAGTATTTTAAGTAATAATAGATCTGAGTATAATACATGTGGTTTAATCACAAGTGCACAAAGCCCAGAGGGGAATACAGGTGAGTGCAGCCAGGCATGCAGAATCAGTCTCTGTTCTCTTCTGTTTAGAGATACAGGATGGGACCTGAGATTTGACAGGGCTCTGTTCAGGCCTGCAGTGGCACCAGGGAGGAACACTGGACACTGCATGGTGACCATGTCACTCAGTAGTGCAGGAGACAAGCAGAGCAAGGTTGGTGGGGAGGAAGAGGAGAGGAGCCAGGGCCACTCAGCTCCCTGCTGGATCCCATCTGTCTGTGCATCTCTGTGGTCATGGACAGATGTCCCTTCAGTAGACAGCTGCTCACTAGAGGTTCTGCTGCTGGGAAGAGGAAAAGAGAGGGAGAACGTTCATGGCCACTCCTGGGAAAAGCACACAGAGGTCACCAGGGTATTGGCTTTGTCCCAGCTTTCAAACCAATATGTCCAACAGCAGAGCTATGAGGGCAGCAGCCTCTAGCTTATGAGTAATGAGTGGTGCTTTGGCAGGGCAGCATCTTCCCCCATCGCACCTAAAGCTGGAAGAGGTCATGTACTGGCACAAGATAACCAAAAGAGAGTCTGAGCTAGCCCAATACATGTGTTGAAGAAAGCCAGATGACAGCACACATTGGACTGACTTAGTCTCCCTACAGATTTCCCCTGAATTTGGCCTCAAACAGCTGTTTTTCTTGCAGTATGGAGAAGAGGGCTACAGAGGTAGTTGCACTTCAAAGAAGACCTGGAGTCCATTCTGCAGGCAACTGTATCTTTTCTTCTTGAAGAGATGGATTTGGTGGCCTGGTAGGTCTTCTCTGTGCCATGATACTGTGATCCTACTATGGCTATGACTGATGCTCCCTCATCTTCTTGCCTGAAGTCTCCAACCCCTCTTCTGCCCTGTCACCCAGGAGGCTGAGTGTTTCTGCCAAGGCAGCTGCTCCACATGAGATCTGACACTGAAGGAGGAAGAAATTTTATTCCCCCAAACAGAAAACCCTGTTTAAATTCAGGAGTGCCAGGAAGGAATATTCTTGGCTTGTCTTTCATCTGTGCTGTAAATGATGTATCTAGTGAGTGATGAGTGGTGATAGGGAGTTGCATCCAAATCCTAGCCAGCCAGAAGTATGGTCACAACCAATAAACTAATGAACCCCTGCAAAGTCAGGCCTCTCAAGGGGGGCCAAAGCCTATTTATACAGAGTGAGAAAAGATCTCTCTCTCTGACAGGCCCTGGAACAGCAAAAGCAGGTTATTTGCTGGCACTCACTTTCCCTCTTTGAAGGAGCAGGGAAGAACAAGGGCCCTTTTTCCCTCTTGTATGGTACTAGAATATTTGGGGCTAAAATGGAGCAATTTTTTGATGAAGAGTAAATTAGAAGGGTAAGAAGCTATTTTTGAATTTGGGTTGAATGATCTTTGCCAGCTGCTGTCCTCCTCCCTGATGTGTGCTTCAATTTGGTTTGGCAGGAGTTGGCTCCATGACTTCTGATCCTTTCTTCTTCTCCTTAATTGTTTGTATCAATCCCTAGGCCAAATGGACATTAGGCACACAACCCAATTTAAGTCTCTTTGATGAGAAAACATTTCAGGAATAATATTTTTTCTAAATAAATTTTATGAAAATTAAATTTACAGCAACTCCTACATTTCATGGTACAGTAAAACCCATTGAGGATGCTGCAGTGACCCTAAGGTTTCACAGTTTGCCTGTCTCATCAAAGAACAGGTAGATTTGACTCAGGAAAAATCTTGGGTTACCATAGATTCAGTTTTACTAGTAATTGTCAGTGTTCCAGGAGAAGCAACTTCATCCTAATATGTTCCTCTATCTAGTTAAAAAACTGAGTTTCTTAACAGTCCTGTGAACACTTCTGGTCATTTGCTGAAGCACAGGAACCCAGCTGGGTCACCTATTCTGTGTTCAGATGACTTAGCAAGTAAATTCTGCTTGTATCATCAATGGCATCCAAATCCCAAGTTCTTCCTAAGCCTTTCAGGTGTATCAATACTGTAATCTAAAAGGTTTGCCATAGCTTTCACACTTTATTCACTGGTTTTCTGTTGTACTTGGAGTCACCAAAACCTTAAGATATTTCTTCACCCCTAGCATCTTGTTAGCAAAGACACCGAGGCTTTGGGTGATGAGGAACACAAAGTTATGTTATTTGCTACTGTTGGGAAAATGCTGTAACTGTTTGATTTCAGCAAATCTGTGCCTGGCAGTACTCTTAGAGCTCTCCTCTGCAGCCCACCCTTGCTCTTCTTTGATTATGTATAAACAAATTCTGATTTAAATCCTGCCTCATTGAAATCATGGCAAACCTCCTATTCTGTTCAGAAGTGAAGATCTCACATACGTTTCAAGGAGGAAAGCTTCTTCCTCTTCATAGTTTGTACTTCATGTTATCTGATATTATCCAGTATTTCACAACTACAATGAAAAAGAAATAGGGATCAGATAAATTATCCCATAAGAGCTATAGCTAGAAGATCAAATGTGAGCATGGAATAATTAAACAAAGAACCTATGTGGTTCGTTACTGTCAAGTGGAGATGTGATTTTTTTCATACCAAATAATCCAGTTGTCGGAAATCAAGTCGAGACAAATTCAACTGTCAAAAAAAATTGTCTTGTTAAAAAATAAATAATCAGGAATTACTACCACTGACCTAGGCATGTGATGGAGTTTTCTACTTTTGAGGTCTTTAAATAAAAGCATATCAATAAGAGATACATCTTTCTGTATCCAGGGTTTTGTTTCTTTCTGAAATGATACTTTGAAATTCACAGGAACGAATGCATAGGTCAGAATAAATAGCAAATAAAATCACTGCTGCACATGCGCTCTTGATATATTTCTGATCATTACAAATTGAATTAATTATTTTCTTGATTGCCAACTTATGTATTGTATAAGAAAAATTTATAAACTCTTTTCAAACTTCTTTGAGTTTACAGAGCTGCCATGCTAGACATTTTGTGAGCATTTCTTCCAGGGCTACATGGATGCAGAGCAAAACTGCAGACAGGGTTGAAAAGATAATCCTAGTCACTTTATACTGTTTCTGCATAAATCATCATCAATATTTGGGAATCATGTTACATATGGTAATGCCTTGTAGAAGTGTTTCTGAATCTTCATTTTGGGATTTTCTGTCTATAAATTAAATATTTTTGCCAACAGAGTATCCTTTCACCTTTTAATACTGACCTTTCACAAAGAAAAAGTTGATAGAATGCTGTATATGCTTTAGGAAATGTGATGATTTTTGCACCTCCCTTGCTTCCCTATTTGGTTGAAAATCACCAATAGTTCCTTAATTATTTCTTTATGATTTAAACCAGATAATTTTCTCATGTGGGGATGCAGTAGCCTAGAAGCCCAAGAAAGTGAAATCGTGCTTCTTTGGGGGCAAAAAATGGCTTTCACAAAAAAAAATTTAAGAAGAGTAGTATGCTATCATTGTCAGTATCAGAGTAATAATATTCTTGAGGTGGAAATAGAACGTTAAATCAGTAGACACGAAAGTTTTTTTTTCATGGAAAGCCTTCTACATACAAAAGATAAACTTTACATTACTCAAAAAAAAAAAGTATTCCTTGTCTTATGTCCAGAAGAGGAAATACTAACAAAGTAAAACTATGAAGCCTGTGGCAAGTGGTGGCAAACCAGTTGCTCACCCAAGGGCTGAGACTGCAGGCAAGAGGAGGAAGGGCAATCCAGAGGCACTGGCAAGAGGACAACCTGGTGGGCTCCAGACCCAGCTGAGTTCTTCAGCCTTGTTCTTGGAGACCCAAACACCTGAACGTGTGATGTTTGGCTCCCCCTCTTGGCGGGTTATTAGTGGTGAGGGGAAAATTAGAGTTAATTTTTTTTTCTCTCCCTTGCTAAAACCAGATTATTATAATTTCCTTTTCTTACATGAATTACACACCTGGGAATAGTTTCATCTTAAACCAGAGCATCTTGTCCAATGATTGAATATTTCATCCCTCTTTAGACAAATGGACTCTACCCTTGTTTTGCTCTTGCTCTCTCTCTTGGAACTATCTTGCACTGGTTTCTATGACCTGTTGTTTCACATTATGAATAAATTGGTTTTCTTCACGTTAGTTATCCCCTAATCCCTTTTAGGCATATGATAGTTTTGGAACTTTATACAGTGTCTCTGGTTAATGTACCTCTGAGAAGTTAGATAAGGCTGATCCTTATTTAGCCTGCATCAGTAGAATTACATTGAGCTATTTCTGGCTGAGTGCCCTTTTAATTTTCCAAGCTCTCAAATGGAGTCATTTAAAGTATAAAAATGTATGAACATCTTTCCTCTGAACTAAATGGCACTCTTTTTCTTGGCTTAATTTCCTTTGGAAGTAAAAGCTATACTATGCTTCGCTGGTACCTACAATCAGTAATGTAGTGTAGGTTGCCAGACACAAAGATTAGATAAGTATTTGAATTTCCAGTAGTGTTTTCATGGTATTATCTATATGCAGCTCATATTCTATTTTGAGAGACCAGAGGGGCTAGCAACACTAATTATATTTCTCATCTAAAAGGAAATTATATTTGCTAAAATGGAGGGACTTGAAACCTATTTGACATATATTTATACTTTTAAAAAAAGAATTCTGAGGGTCCACATTAAAATTGGTCCTGAATATTCTATAGCCTGAGAACCCCTTGAAGATACAACACCTACATGGCACAATTTGCTCTGAATTGTCCAGAATGAAAAAAAAAAAAAAAAAAAAAGTGGCATTTATCCTCTCCTAACTGAACTTTACTTCAAGGTGAACTCATTACTTCAGTTGTTTAATACTGGAATAATAGTGACTTTTGAATAGCAATCAATACTGCCCTGAGAAGTAACCATGTTAAAACTGGCTCAGGCTTCCTCCTCAGAGCTATTCCTTGAATGTATTGACTCATTTCTGCAGACACAGGACAAAAATAGCTTTTCACTCCTGTCATTGTGGGAGAGCCAAGGCAGTCTGGAGAGATGGGGCTGGAATCGATTTCTCTTTTGCATCATCTATTTTGAATCAAGGGAAAAATCCTCTATTTTAAAAAAATGTTTCCTGAAATGTACAGGTTTCTCAAAGAATGTCTGTTGCAAATAGTCAACATTTTCCCTCCCTTTTCCTTTTAGAACTTTTTTTCACCAGCTGAATTTTCTCAGTCTCAGTCTTCTGCTAAGAAGAACCTGCTTGTACAACTCTGTATTTATAATTCCAAATCTATAGATATCTCATGTTTTCAACAAAACCAATAGTGGAATTCTATTGCTGCCCAAGCCAGCTTAGAAAATTTTGAAAGAAATATAGGTTTGGGCAGATATTTCAGGGGGAATATTCACAAGGTCTTTGGGGTCCAGAACTGAAATACTCAGTAATCATAATTCATAAAGAAAGTCCCCAGTTATTAATCCTGTCTTGTAGTTACATAATGGCTAAAGGAGTGCTTGCCCAGGACAGAAAGAAATTAAGAAGCCTGGTTGGTATAGCTCTTTTTGCCACCCTGGGTGGTGCAGGAACCTGTCAATGGGCAGGGCACTTTGCCAATGTATCTCATGTTTTTTCATCCTTCCATGCAGGTCTGCTGCTTGGTCTCTGTGTGTGTTACTCATGAACCTGTGCTTCCCCTGTCCCTCTGGGAGGATCAGGAGCAAGGAGAGTGTTAAACAATACCTATGCCTTTTAGACCTTTTTTGGCCAGGTGTATTTCATCTCATCGGGACCAGATGCATTTGGAACAAAGTATATTTTTCCTTGCCACTCTTCTCCTACACCTTGCCTCCAGCTCCTATCTTTGGTGAATATTTGAAATTTCAGAATTATCCAACAAAACTGTAGCTGAGCTGAGCAGATGGAACTGGGAGTGCTCCAGTCTGGGGATGCCAGTGCAGACTTTGCATGGGCTGTGCTGAGCAGCCGTGGTGTTAACACACCCAGTGCATTTCATGGGTCTCTTTGTGCCTTGAACTCTGAAGGTTTCAGTGCTCTTCAGAAGGTGTGTTTGTGTAATCAGGAGTGTGTAAGGGTAGGAGGTGAGACTGTGTCTCTTTATATACTACTTATTCATTTCTACCCACTTCCTAAATCCTTCACCACCACCTCAAGGGATCGTAAGTTTGATATAAAGCTAATAACTTGTGTATCTTTCCAGTATTTAGGTAAGTGGAAAAGAGCCCATTTTCCTAATCTCATTGGCATCTAGATTGTATTTTATGGATTTTATCATATGGAACTAATATTTCAGTACATTTCCAAAAGACTTTGCTTAATGCAATCCAGCATTGCTGATTATATTGGCCAATTTTTGGAACATTATGAAACAATTAAGATGATACATATGCAATATGAATATGGCATAAGTAAAATATGAGCTGAGCAACATGATGGTGAACAGACCTATTTATGGGACAGCCTTTGCTGGATACTTAACTGAACAAGGAGGGACAAAAGAGCTGGAAAGGTGCTTCTCTGTAAGCCTGAGGCTCGTACATACAGCATTTTCAAATGCGCACAAGAGACAGCAACAGGCAAAGGTCCTTATCAGAGCTACACCTTCTGCAAACCCTTGCCGAACTCCTACAGGAGTTTTGCTCCATCTATGTGCCTGAGGCCAATGTTAAAGCCATAAATATTGCTCAGAAAATTTAGTACATATACACTGTCAGACTTAGGGAAGAAGATGAGTTTGACAGGCTGTGGGGATGGAGGCATGAGGAGGGATTTGCCCTGGGTACTTTTCTGGGGGCAGTAGGGAGCAAGGTGTCCTGTGAGTGGAGGGCAGTGTCACTGGGAATGAGACATCTCACCCAAACCAGCCCGTGTAGGGGCCTCACAGCATCGTGCTGGGTTTCAATGCCCCGGGGGTGGGGATGAACAAGGAGAGCAAGACAGACATCCGTGCACACAGCCAGACCCTTTGTTTGTGCCCCAAACCCTCTCATGCAAACATGGGCAGAGAGCTTCCAAATAAAGCTGAGGAAAAGTCTTATCTCAGGTAGTTCACTTACTAAGCATCAAAGAATTAGTCTGATGTGTTTCATCCACTGATGGTTTTGGTGGGCACTTCTCCACACACTAAAGGGCACTGGCAGGGTAGGTTCCCCATTTCTGCACACACACCAAGTTAGCCCAGTGCCAGACACTTTTGCAGGGCTAAATGTGGAAAATACTGGGGTCAGAGAAAGAATACACATAGGCAATGTGTCTGCTGGTATATGATTTGAATAAAAGCTGACAAGGATTCTTGTGTGTGTGTGCTCTGTGCAACAGTTATAGAACCTGTTGCTCCATGTACTGTGCCTGGCAAGAGCTGAGCACTGACAGTCTCATGGCACTGACTGCCACTGCCCTCCTGAAGGCACTAACAACGCATCTGAGCCTAACTCCACTGCTCCTGTTTCTGCAGCCTTGCAGCAATTTCATGCATCAAAGTTCTACTGCAGTTTACCCCCCTCTTCACCTTTGTTGCCCTGAGATCTTATGGGACTCCAAAAGTCTCTCACTTCATTTTCCTTTAAGCATATTACTTCTGGACATTCAGCTGTGGGAGGGGAATGGGATTCTGGCAACTTTAATGAAGTCCAAGGGTATTTAGGTTCAAGTGATGACAAATGAATGTAATGAATATATTAAAGTATGAGTCTGTAAGTACTCCCACCCTCGGAGTAGTTTTGCTTGTTTTTAAATGCAGTTTCAAAACATAATTCATTATGTGATCTGAGGAGATGTTGAGCCAATTTCCACTTGGATCCACGTCCTAGAGGACTGTAAGGAACGTGTTATTCTGCCTAGCACCAGGGATACTGCGTGCTTCTCAAGTTGAATTCATGTGAATTGCTTTCAAGTAGCAGTGCTCAAGCAAGCAGCTGGTTGGACTAAAAGCTCCAGAGAAGGCACCTCTGAAGTCCCAGGCACACACGCAGTCAGATCTGCCCCAGCTTTTCCTGGCAGACACTGCTTTCATTCAGCTGCAGCTTTTTGGTTTGAAAATATTTGCTAGCCAGCACCACTAGCCATGGCAAAAGATTGACCTGCCCCAGCTTAATAGCCTCATATTTCAGAGAGACAATCCACACCTACTTGAGTACCTGAACAAAAAATCTGGGGTATGACCACTTGCTAGTCCCAAACTCCATTGCAGCAGCTCTGGCAGAATTCTCAAATTGAACGATGATTTCAATTTCATTTTAGATGGTTTTATGATTTTTTTTCTCTGATCCTTTAGGATCAGTTGATCTTTGATCTTTATCGTTTGCTTCATTGGTTGACACAAGACACAATGTGTTTGGGGTCACAAAAACTCTTGCTAAGAACTGACACACACACCTTTTACCTTTCTGGATTTGCCTTTTAATTCCTGGGTCTCAGGTTATTCAAAGTACATGATTCAGAGGGTGAGTCAGAGGAGTCTGAAGTGCCCTTGATTTCCTCCTTCTCCTGAGCTAAATCACAGAGCCTGTGCCAACTGGCATCCCACACTGATGCAGCAGCAGCAGTAGTGGTGTTCCATCATCCACAGGACAAGAAAAGCCTCCTGATAACCTGAAAATGGCACAAAGAAAGGGCAATATTTGTTAATACATCTGTAGCCAATATTGTGTTTTCTATATAGTGAGGCACTAAAGCATTAACCACTCAGTGAATGAGCCCAAAAGCAGGAAGGATGACTGTTTAATGAAAACAATGCTCCTTAAGAGCCTTAATTTATTCTAAAACATATCTTGTGCTGCATGTATATGTCATCTTCTCTAATTATTTTCTTGGGAACTGTTCAACTGTCTTGCATTTGCATACAAAATTTGAAAATGCAAGCTGGAAAAGCTAGAGCGAATATTTTAATTAAGGCTTCTTAAAGTATGTAGGATAAAAAGTACAGTCAGTAATTCTGCATGCAGTTAACATGGTCAATTAAAAGTCCTCCAAAATTTTCACACATTGCACTATCAGCTGTGTGCAAATACTGTTTATATTGCAAGTACTTGATATCACACAAGGGTGACCTGCTCCAAGTACAAATCTGAAAGTGGTCTCCCAAAACAGACTTCAGTAAGAAAATCAACATTACTAAAAATGTTGCCTCAGCAATAATAATTGTGCTATATCTTTCTGGTCAGTTGTAAAAATAATGGTTTTGCATTTCCCACTTAAAATTAAAATATGGAGTTCTGAGGTGTGCACTTACGGTCCAATAAATTATTTACTTAGTCTTGTGCAACAAAAATGGCAATAATAAAGAGTGCAATTTCTGAAAAATTTTAATTTATACCGTTCTAAATATTTCATCACTATTGTTCACCCAGAAATAAACATTGTAAGGCCTTTACTGTTGAGACAGTGGGTGTCTTCATAAACTCTTGGGGCCTGTAGCAATATGCAGTCTGAGTACAGGACACATTCTGTTTCTGATTACAAGAAAATTATCTAGAACTTCAGACTGGAAGGGGCTTACTAAGACCATCCCCTCTTCCCCAGCCCTGTTGTGCCTGCAAGACATTCTCCATGAGTTATGAGCAGGCAGTGACCACGCAGCTGCACAGCCTCTCTGTCACCTCACACCTGGATGTGGCTCTGCAGGCTATAACTACATTAAAATGATTGTACTTGATATTAGACAAGCGTTTTCTGGTTTGCATCAGCAATCTAATCCTGAGATCTTTCCTCTGGTATAAGGCAGGGAGTGAACGACTCAGGCATTTGCTGTGCCTCTTGTAGTTGAGAAGATGTGGCAGCTGCCTGTGGGACAGATGACATGACAAATCCTGTGCTTATTTACTCATATATTATAAGTTAGTAAACTCTTAATTGACATTAACTGTAATTTTTTTCTTAACTCTCAGCTTTTGGATTTGTTGCAGTTGCTGCTGAACACAAGATGTTTATTTGCCAGTGGCTAGGACAGGTAACAACTCCATTTGCAATATTCAGCCTCCTGCCTGCAATGGAAGTTGCTAATACTTGAAATTCAGTTTAGCTCAGACAAAAACTGAAACAATGGAAAACGTGAGGGTTCCTCTTAACAGGCGTAATGAGGCAGCTGCCAAGATTCTTGCATAATTTAATGAAGGCTTGATAACGCAGAGGTGACTCCACAGCCTGGAAATCCTGGAGCCTTTCATTGACTTCAGCAGGGCTGGGAACATCCCTTTTGCAGTGTTGCCATATCTTCTCCTGCTCAGTCTTTTTTTCTGGGGGGGTTTATCAACTGAGGCTCATGCTTACATTTTGCCACGCAGAAATTGTGGTTCATTCATGGACATGAATTTAGCTGTAGTACAGAAGGGAAGTAAAACCTGCCTTCTCATACTTCTGAAGCATGTTGTGCTCCAGGCCAACAGTCCTGTATTACTGGATAATTATAAAAGCTGCCACATTACTGATCTGGTAGTTTCTTCTACTTTCTCTGCTTCCCTTTGCTTCAGAGAAGGGTGGTGGGCAGTTTGGTCAGTTGGCTTGTTTTGGTCAGGTGGACATCCCAAAATGCCAAGATTTTCTGGGGCAATACTTATCTGTAATCATATTCACACCCTCCAGGACAAATTTCACATTTGCAAGAGTTTCACAGAATCAGAGGGTTTATTTCCATGTCCTTCAATGTTTCCCTCTCACCCTTCTCAGATACATAGTAAACTTTCTTAAATGAACCTCCAGCCAGGACACCAGCCTCCCTCATTCCTTTGTACATTGCTGGCTTCATGCAAACAGCACTAGCTCTGTGATTTTGTGAAATGGACTCATTTATCACCAAACGTGATGCTGATGATACCACCACCCTTTACTCATGTCGGATGCCTCACAGCTGTCTGATCAGACAGATTTCTCATTCCTCTGGCAAGACTTCATGAAAGGGACAAAGCTAAGGATAAAAGGTCAATTTTTTATAATGGACGAAAACAATGAGTAGCAGATTAAACCAGCTTTCTGGTAAATGGTGCCATTACTTTCCAGTAAAAAATGTCATTAATTACTTGATGAATAACTTAAGATGAGAGATAAAGGAGATACTCATTAAATGATGGGAAACCAGGCAGCTTTATAAACTCAAATATGCCTTTAGTTTTCTTCCCACTATGATCTAGCCCTTGAAATATTTACCAACAGGTCATTTTTAACTAACGAAATCTGAGTACAAGTTTAAGCTAAATTGAGTCTGCAGCAATGGTACTGTTTTGGCAGCATTGTTTCTAGGTTTACAAGACTGTGAGATGGTACAAAGTATGCAACCCCTTGCAAGCAGCACAGACAAAAGACCTCAAGCACACCCCTCCCCTCCTCCAGGCCCTCCTGTTACCCATCCTCACAACTTGCCTCACAGCTGCTTAAAGCAATGATTTCAATTTCTGGTTGCAAGTCAAAAGTGTCTCCCCTGCTAGAAAATATGTAGAGAAAGGCTCTTTGCAAGTTAGGAGCTTTTCTGTGGGTTTGTTTCCAGGGGAAATTACAGCTGGCACGGCTGCTAACCAGTGCAACAACAGGAACAAGCCTGTTCTGCATTGGAAAGGAATTACTAAAAAGAGGAAAGATTATTTCCAGCCTAAAATACTCAATTCTGTTGTCTTTGCAGAAGAAGCGAAGCCAAAATCAGTGGGGTATCTTGCATGAAGAACAGGAAGAAATGTGATCTGGTCAAGTAAGAAAGCATATTTAAAGTAACTAAATTTCAAATAACTTCTCAGTAGAGCTTGAAAAAACCTAGGGAGCATTTCTGACCCATTGCTAGTGGTATGAACTTGAGATTCTGGAAAGCACTTCTAGGAGGCATAGTGGAGGATTATAAATTTAGCCCTTCAAAACTGAACTTCATAAACTGAGAAAGAAACTATAAGAAGTAGTTATAGTGACCTTGAGGAGTTTCAACTTAGTAACCTAGCAAAGTCACTTCCAATTATGTCACTGCACTTAAAGCCACTTTGTTTAAGTGTGATTTAGCCTTTTTATTTGCTTTCATAAACGCGTGTGCCAAAGGGTTTCTGTTTGCACAGATCTGTACAGGGGGAATGGCTGTTGTGGATGTGCACACGTGTGCTCCTGTGTGCAGCAGCCAGCACAGAGGGGGCTCTGTGTGCCAGGCTGTGTCCTCCCCCCCTGTGGTTTGATGTTTCAGTCACCCAGGCAGAGAACAGAAATGGGCAATTGCACATTACTTAGGAAGATGGCGAATTACCCTGGAAAACAAACCAGCAAATACTCAAAAAATTGCAGCTGCACCTCTGCCATGAGAGGCAGAGGAGACGGCTCGGTGGCATCTGGCTTGCACAGTGTGGGTGTGTTATCTCTGGTATGCCCATGAGCAAAGATTTTGGCAAAACTGGTCACAGCTGTGTACATGCAAAGCCAGACATATCCTAGTGAAGGTCTATGCTCACCACTTGGCCACTCAACCCCTGCCCAAGATCCTCTTCATTCTCATCTGGGACCCCAGTCCCACACTAGTGTCTTCTTCTCAAGTATTTGGCTGGTGAACAAGAGCCAGCAGTCAAAATTTGCTAATGAATAATCCCTACCAGAACAAAGGGCTTTGCTCCCTGGGCAAATGGTGCTGGAGAGCCTGTTGAAACTCCCTCTCCTCCCCTATCAGGCAGGGCTGCAAATCAGATGAAGATGTTAATCCAACAAACAAATATTTATACAACATCATTGACCGTTGCAGCCCAAGGTCGCTGTGGAAAAAACAACATAGTAAATTTTTATAAACATTTTTTCTTGTGTCTTCTTCTTTAGAAATTAAAACACATTAGCTAAATTATCCTCAAGGAGAGCAAGGAATGAACCACAAAAATACACATTTTGCAATTTTAATTCATCTCCAATGTAGCCAGAGGAAGTAGATTTGCAGATATATTTTCATCCAAACTGGCCTCCTTTAACATTTCCATCTTTTTCCATCTTGCCTGAATAACCACAGCACAGAAAGAAGGGAATCTGCTATTACTAATTTCCTCTTTCTGGCTGCAGTAGGGATCTCTGTTTATTGTTTGTTTTGGAATATATAATAGCTTTTTTCTTTTTGCTGGCTTCTGCCTCCTCCAGACAAGTTACCCTCAGTCCATGCAGAAAGGGTTTGACTGCTGAGAGACCACGAACCAGGATGTAATTTAGAATCACCTGGAGATCTTTACCTAGAGACCCTCTCCCACTTTTCTTTCTGGTACTCACATTGTGTGGGGGGAATTCAGCTCAGCCCATTGCCCAAACACCACACAGTGACCATAGACAGGGCAGGATATTTTTCCAGCTCCTCAGCAAAGACCTTGCATTTCCTACATAGATTTGGCAGCTGCCATCTGATTTTCCGTGCCTTTCACCCAAATGTTTGACTTTCAGGTAACAATTTCTCTTTCAGTGTCTGCATTCACATTACTTTATCCCACCCAGAGGTCCAAGCTACAATAGCCCTTTGGGACAGATGCTGTAAAACTTAAGACCAAGATTCTTTGTACTGAAGAGTGGATTAACCTGTGCAGAAGGCAGTTGGTCCTCTTGCTCCATATGGGAAAATAAAGACTTTCAGCCTTGGTCTCTTGCTATCTCCAAGAGTAAAATCTTGCATAATCTAGACTTGGCTTGTTTGACAGATGTCCCAGGAATGATTGATCATGCATTTCTCAGCTATCCAAGGATGGCACAAGTCTCTTTATGGATGTACTGGTCACTTTCAGTGTCCTGTTTAGACTACATGACTGATTCATAGATGGGTAAAAGTGTGTGAGATGACTCCTCACAACTGCCCAGGTCTGGATGTGAGGTGTGTGCCAAAGTTGGGCATGACACCAGGACAGCCCAGGTCTGGGTTGGTGGCTCATGAGTCAAGCCCCTGAGCTCCAGTTCATCAGTGGTTCCACAGAGAGGTGCATCCTTGAGGCCCCCTGAGGAAAACGTGGGCAGTGGCTGTTGCCTTCTGACAAGGAACTTGCAAAATCAATAAACAGTGAAACTTGCAAAGTCAGGCTTACCCAAGGAAGTCTGACTTTTTTATTTGTTCTATTCAGACATTTTTAAATACTAAATTCTCCACTTGATGTTTTCTCTCAATTACCCTAAATCATTAAAACTGTGAAAAAAAAGTCTCCACCAATCTGGAAACAATAAATCTCTAGGCTGGAACACTAATGGGGTTTCCAAACAGCCTCCTGCGTAGCACTTAAGTTGAGTTATGGATACGAGATGCAGTTGCGTTCAAACAAGAACAACAAACATGGTTCCATCACACCAGGGCATGGTTGCAGCATCATGGTTTTATCACTGAACTGAGGGGTCATTTCTTACTGCTGTTTTAGCAGAAATCCACCTCTGTCAGCTTTCTTTAGAAATGCCATGGAGAAGTAATCTGCAACGGTGCTTGACATGAATATGAAGTGTGGTGTCCTGGTTGTGGCCATTGCAAAAAGTTTCTTGTATCTGAGGTCTGCTCTGTTTTGGTTTCCACCCACATTGCCCCTGAAACCCTGGGATTTCCTAGCCACCCAGGACAAGATTTGCCCTGTAACACTCAAACTGCATCTTCTTGAGGGTGCAGCTCATAACTCTGTGAACTCTCAGCTGAACAGTAGGTGTGCAGTATCCTTGACTGTGCAAAACATGCCACATACAGTAGAGTGTAACATATTCTAAAGAAGCAATTCAAAGTATGCCAATGGAAAACAGTCAAGACACATTTTTGGTGCTGCTTTTACGTTTTTTATATATTCTAAAAACAGGTTTGAAACAACATTTTATCTGGAGTTACTTTTGCTGCACCCCAAAGGGCTTTTAAAGCCTGCTTTCTCGTGATGATAATTCAAAAACACAAAGGGAAGAGTATCTTTCTTAAACTAAACAATAAATAAACACGTAAACATCCTTAACAACCTCTCTTTAATTTCTGCATCCTAAGTATTAAACAGCAGAAGCCCTTCCACAACTCCAGTGTTTCTGCAGCTCTCTAAATTAAAAAAAAAAAAAAAAAAAAAATTAAAAAATCTCTTTATTTTTCCCAGTCTGGCTCAGCCTGAGGAACCTCTAGCTCAGATTCTAGTAAGCCCTCCCACATACCACCGGATCATTTCTGAACTGTAAATAAAAACCCCAAAATACATGCATGGTGCAGCTGTGCTTGTGGCCAAAACTTCAATGTGCTATTATTTTAATTTGACTCTTGTAAGCATGAACAGATTTGCATCTTCAGGCAGAAAGCACCCATCAGTGGTTTCTTTGCTGTTGATTTGTATGCACGCCGCTGACTCTCGCTGTGACTGCCACAGCCAAAAGGAGAACCAGATCTCCATTTCACTCAGCCTTGCATAAATAAAAATATCATTAGGAGCTATTTAGAATATGTTACATTTAACAAATCGTCGTGAAATCCCTCACAATTTATTGCACTTGGCAGTATTAGCAGATGGGGTCTATATTCTTTAAATCAAACCATGTTTGCTGGAGGTGTGTGCACTTAAAATCACTTCTCCCCAGAATTCTGTTCTTATTTCCATTAGGAAGTGTTTTCTCCTGTTTTACTGGATACATGTCTCTGGGATTGATGACAAGATGTATTTTGGTCAAACAATATATTTTCTCTCCTCCAACCAGATGGGAAGTGCTTTTTCCTCATTGAAAATGTCATCTTGTATTGATTATCAATCACAATAAATGTGTGTGTTATAAGGGATCAAATTTGTTCCTTTATTTAAAAAAAATAATTTAGAAGACAGAACAATGGGTACAATTAAATATTGCAAAATGCTTTGGCATTTCACTGTGAAAAGTCTTTGGGTTAAGTCAGTAATGTTATCCTCTTTAAACCTTACACGCAATAAATTGTTACTAATTTTTTACTTTTCTTAACTTAAGAGGTACATTTTAAAGAGCTGTCACAAACCACAGAGGTTTATACATTCCAGATGTGCTGGGAGATGCAGAGAGGTGTGTCAGAGATGCACTGATCTCCCAGATATGGTATTTGTGTGAACCAGATCTATCCTACAAAAGGCTGTGGAGGTTCCTGTTTTCTATTCATGCATAATGCTACAGCTCAAACATAAAAAGAATGGATTTTTTTCCAGGTATTTGGAGTCTAGCCTTTCTGCACCTTCTTCAAGCACCTGATAAGCCAGCTATAAACAATTTTTTTGTAATGGTGAATCCTCCAGCCTCTTAAATCCTCAGATGGAGGCATTTGACCAGGGCACCTTTAGTTACATCTAAGCCAGCAAAAGTCCGAATCAGCCCCTTCTAGGAAGGGATGAAAGCAAACATGACTAGGCAGGGTCTTTTGGGGTCCAGAGAGCAAAACAGAACCAGAGAAGAGTAGGTCCACTGAAATCCATCCATCCATCCATCCATCCATCCATCCATCCATCCATCCATCCACTGTTCCAGCCATCTTTGGAGAAGACATTATCATTAATCCATGCCCATAAAGCAGCATAGAACCAGTGAGGGACTCTTGTGGAGCATACTGGTGGAAGATCTGTGTTTAAAATGCAATGTAAATAAAACTCAGGGGCTGATCCTCAGACTTCCTTACTGGAATAGCCTGCAGCTCATTGGAAGGGCATTTCTCTCCTGCAATCTTGAGGCTCTGCCTCTTGGTGCTCCTGCCCAGACCAATGACAGTGCCTTTGTACA
This sequence comes from Heliangelus exortis, assembly GCF_036169615.1. Lineage (NCBI taxonomy): Eukaryota > Metazoa > Chordata > Aves > Apodiformes > Trochilidae > Heliangelus > Heliangelus exortis. The sequence continues at coordinate 128,285,244 of NC_092423.1, read as the reverse complement.
TCCAGAGGCAAGTCCAAGTTTTATGTCAGACTAAGATGATAGACTGTGTTACTGCATTTAAATATTTCAAATATTTTCTCTTACCATGAAAGGACATCACTGGTAAATTTCCCCTGTACTCACACCACTTTGTGTTTGTAGGGGAGGATTTGGACCCATGGCTTATTTAATGAAAAAAATATTGGAATTAATCATGGTGTCAGAATGAAAGGCAAGTAAAAATATAGACCTAGGAATTCACTTCCATGTGAAAAAGACTGAGGGAAAGATAAATGTTTTTAATAGTTCTTAACTTCTGAAGTGGAGCTTGACTGAGGAAAATGTTGGATCCAGGAAATAGGTCCAGAGTGAAATATGTGGACATTTGGAAGGAATGGACAATCTTCCTAGATAAACTTAGTTCCCATATAAACTCCCTTGATATTAATGACCACATTTTTTGCATTAAATGACTGTTCCATCCAGATCTGGGACAAACCCCAGCAGTTTTGTTACACTGAAGTATATATTTAAGTTCCACCTTGACCTGAGACCAGAATCAAGGGGCTCCTTTGACATGGCTCTGTGCAGTCAAGGGGAGGAAGAACACCTCACCTTGGCTGCTCACCCTTGGGGACACAGCATCACCCAGCTACAACCACCCCCAGCTCCTATTCCAGGAGCTCTTTGCCAAAATGTACTATGTGCTATGCTAGATAAGGGCAAGAATGTCAGGGATTTTTTTCAAATGATTGCAGAAGTTGCATCATCGCTAATACATCATCTCTCACACAGAGCTCCCTGCCAAGGAAAATCCCACACAGTCACATAAAGGCAACAAGCAAAGCAGCAGACATGAGCAAACCCAGAATTCCTAAGTGCCTGTGTTAGGCTGCTACTGTTGCCTGCACCACAGACTCTACATGAAAGGCCTCATACAGTGATCCATACATTATTTAGACATCTAAACTACTTACCTGCAAATCTTCAAGGCTGGGCAGTGCAGAACTCAGGCTGCCTGGGGAGAAGAGAAACCACAGGCACCAAAGCCAGGCCCCTGGCCCTTGCCACAGTGTGCTCAGTTTATGGATAGAAAGGCAACTTGGGAAAATTTTTGAATGTTTATTTTCCTATAGGTGGGAAGTGATGCAAGGTTACTTAATTGAAGAATATTTTAAGGAAAAAAAGGCACTTTTTAAAACTATTGTTAGAGACCATATCTGAATACATCAAAGTTGCTGAGGGTAACTGTACAGTGATCTAGGACAGCATTTAGAGAGTCCATCCAACAAGTGAGAGCCCAAGATTTACTTTTCTCTGCAGCTTGCAGAAGACAAGGTTCAGACTTCATTCTTCTTGCAAGGAAGTCTGGGTGGTGTGATGGCAGGCATGCATCCTGCATCTCCCATCCCAGGGCCATGCTGCTGGTCAGGAGAGGACTTCTCCATCTGCTGCAGAGAGGGGTCAAGTGAGAGCAACTCCTTGGCCTCATCTGCATGGTGTTCAGCCCCGGATCTCTCTGCTTCCAAGGGAAATGCCATACTCAGGGTGTTTGTACAGAACGATAATTAGAAGCAGGTCTTGGAGAAGGGCTAGAGGGGCCAAAGCTATTCTGAGCAAAATGAGTGCCCACTGCAAGGCAGAGCAAAGTGCTCTCTGCCACAGCAAAGTGCTCTCTGTGTCACAGCTCCCAGGGGACACAGTGGTAAAGCCCACACAAACGTGTATACAGAGGTGTCTGCCCTTGTGGGCAGATTCAGAAGCTTGGAAGGACCTTCCAGAGCAGATGTACTACAGTCCAAAGCTCCAACACAGGAAAAAATACATACCTTTGTCATCCTGATGGATGTTGGTTTGGCATATCCTTAAATGTCCCCCGGCTAGGGACATTCTGTAGCTACTAATCTGTTACAGGGCTTCATTGCCTTGCGGAGAGAAACACTTTGTTCTTCTCTCTAACCAAAACCTTTTTTACTGCTGTTTAAGTCCATTACTTCTTGTCCCAACCACAACAGACAGAAAGAAGAAATTGTTCCCTTGTGGTCAACAGAAGCTGGTTTTATTTGATATTTGCTGTCACAATGTAGTTTTGACTTTTCCTCCTTCAGGGTAACTCCAACTTACTGCATCTGCCTTCCCAGTCCTGAGTAGTCATTCTCCAGCTGAAGAGTTTCTGGCTGATTCACATTGACCTTGAAGCACCACAACAGGAGGCAGCAGTCTGGCAGAGGCTTTGCCAGAGCTGAGAGGAGCAGAAAGAGTACTTAGTCTGGCAATGTTTAGTAAAATAACCTAGTGGTCACCATTTGTACATCTGAGTGTTGCACGGGATCCTCACAACTTGGTGCACACAGTGCAAGATCCACTGCCAAGGACCCTGGGATCCACTGCTGGCTTTTTCTGCAGAAGAGCTGTCAAGTTGGTTGTTCTGCAGATTTTCTTCATCACAGGTTGATCTTATGTAATGAAAGCTTCGGATCACATTCCCCGTGTAAAGACTTTTAAAATATTGCAAGCTCGAGAGCATCCTACTTTTTTTAAACTAAATCTCTAGTCCTTCTGGAATTCCAGTCCTGTCCACCGATGTACATAAAGTGCCTCCACATTAGTTGACAGTTTATTTAAAAAGCATTAGAGTGCAGCTCAATCTTACCAGCACACACCAGTAGGGAGGAGACCACGGACCACACACTGCAGTTGTTCTGACTTGCTCAGTTGGGTCCCAGGGATGGAAGATCTCCATCTCTCCAGTAGCACCTTTCTTGGAGCCAAAGTGCTGGTATGTCAGCCTCCACCCACAGAAACCACAAATGAAACTCCAGTGCAAAGGTTAATTCTGGTTCACTCCTTGCTTGAAGTTAAATTCTATTTAAGCAAAAGTCCACATTTTTCCATTTCTGTGTTTCTACTACAAGTGTTAGGTTGGAGGAATTAAAGTCAGGAAAAGAAGAATGAAGAAAAATGCTCACTTTACTCTATATGGCCACAGTGTTTAGTATTCCCAGAAACCATTGGAAAAAAACAAAGAGGATCTGAAGCAAAGTAGGAGCAGCTCTGCTTTGCATGCTTCGTATCAGACAGTAGGATCATCTCAGAGAAAACACAAAAAAACACAGAAAAGACATAATCTCTGAACTCAGAATCTTCCAGGTTATTCATTAACATGACAAATATTTAGTAATTTCATGAGAAAAATCTTAGCTTAAACCTTTCTAACATTTTCTTTTTAGCATTTTTTTGCTCTTCTTAAATGGGTCAAAAAGACTGGTGAGGCAGTTACCTAAGATTTACACTATGTGATCACAACACATTAGTAAGCTCCTTTCTATAAGCTACAGAGTAACTTTCCATCTCTTAAAACTTGTGCCTTGCATTCAGATCTTACATGTTAGATATACTTCAAATCAGGAATAGGAGGAATTGCTGCTGGTTCACCAGGAGCCCCCAGAGGCAGTTTTCTATTGTTTGAACTATGCTATTAGGCCACAAAATCTTCAGAATCTCAAATCTGGCATTGTGCCCATTACACAGGGCAAAAGCAGCCTTCTGCTTCTTGTCATCACTATTTTGAGGATTAACACCAGTGAGGTTAATAGGGTTACATGGTGACCTGGTATAACTGGGAGCAGGATCATTCTCAGATTATCTTTTCTGCTGACAGCAAAGAGAATTTTTGCACCAGTTTTTAGGGGGGAGAAAAAAAATCTAAATCAAAACTTTTATTTTTTTTTAATTTTGCACTTGACTTTCAAATGAAAGTCAAACAATTTTTTTTCACTCTTTCTATTTGGTCCATTAAATTAGACAATTAGTGTCCATTATTCCAGAACCTTATTATGAACCTTTCATAAGATATCCCTACATCGTTTCAGTACCTCATTATAACAAAATTTTTCTAACCCCTGCTCTAAATTTCTGTGTTAAAATCACAGAAATTACTGAAAATATTTCACAAGTCAAGTAGATAGGAAGAACTGAGAAATGACTGAACATTACAGGTAGTTAGAATACAAGTTAAAATGAAACATTAATGCCAAAAAAAAAAAAAATCAGCTAATGCCCAAGAAATGTATTTTTCTATAGAATCTTGATTTATATTGATAAATAAATATTATATATGTTAGAAATGTGTAGTTCTGATTTGGTGTCTGGTATGTCACAGTACATCTAGGCCTTCAGATATCCACATATATAATGAAAATTAGAAAATATTGAGGGTTATTTGTTAATCTGTGAAACTGTGTAATCAGGTATCAGCAGCAACACCTTGAGCAAATACTAACCTAGCAGAGGTGAATCTGGTAGTGTTTTTCTGCTTAACTCATCAGAACTCACAGGTGTGTACGAGATCCTCTAGACCTTGACCTACCTTTGGTGCATTGCTTCCTTCCAGACTGTTGCACAGTGGTTGTATTTTAGGGGCGACTTCTGTATGCTGATTTCAGAGGGGATGTTCTGGGACTGCTGGTGTTAGTCTACTTATTAAAGCCCTTCAGTCTAAAGACATTTAGTGTAATTCAGTGCTTTAAAGTATGTTTAAGACTATCAAAAGGACAAAAACCTCAAGGGCATATGATACAAGCCCTAAAAATTATCTGCTCGTCTGTTGCAGTTTGCCTTGAGTCTGTAAAGTTGCAAGTTTACAGCTAAAGTGGCTGAGACCTGCTTCAGAATTTGGTCCTGGATGTGGCTCTCCATACTGCTGCAGACTTGACACATGTGTGTACAATCATGTGCAGCCTCCTGACAACTCCTATAGAAAGCTTGTGGCAGCATTATTATAACCATACATAGCTACATATAATCTCTGGAATCCAACCAGCAGCTAGATTTGAAGGATCATCCATAAAAGTTTCACATAGCTAAAGAGAGCAGTCAACCCACTCTTAATAAATTTAACATCTTCACAGATTCTCTGGTCAGCTTCATGGTCTAAGGTAGTCTTTAAAGAGACATATACATTTATATGCATGTACACAGGTCACCTGGAAAACATCCAAACCCTTCCTTAAAGCAGGCAGACACAAATTTCTGGACGCATTAAGCAAGATCTTTGTGCCATAGTAATGATATTGCTCACAGCACGAAGATTTATTTGGTGTAGCAGTGGGTTCAGCAGAATTTCAGACCTGCAAATATGTCATAAGATAAGCATGTCAGAGGCTGTGGGTATGTCAGGTAATTTGACTTGTGCACATATCTTTGTTCTGGCATCTGCCCACTTGTGGTGTACACAAATGATATCGCCGAGGGAGTACTGAAGATCTGACTGTTACTGGTACCTGTTAAAGTGAGACATAAAATGGTAAATATTAAGTATCTATCTGCTTGGTTGAGGGAAGTCAGGCAATATATTTCTGGCAGGATGAAACACTAGCCAATGTGATACATGACATTTGTATCTGATACATGATTAAATGCCAACATGTAAGTTGAAACACTACAGGTCTGCTTTACTGCATGGTTTCTAGCAAAAAGATGTTTAACAGTGGAGGGAGAAAATACACATTAGGAATAATCTGTCTGAAAAAGAACATATCACGTTTTGTGAGCAGGGGCTCACCTTGAAGAACTGTCACAGGTGTCCTGCTGTGGGCCCTGGTGCAGAGGAGGAAAATGAGGGAACAGAAAACAAGTAATGATTTGGTATTAAGTATAATGTTGGAGTTTATCATTCAGCTGAGCTGAACAGTATGGCAAGAAGTGAAGGAAGTTTGAGGTTTTCTGGAATGCAAACCTTCATATTCTTCTAGATATCAAAACAAACTATACGACTTGTTTGATAATTACAGTGCTGAACTCCCAGGTCCCAGAGAAGGTGAGAAGTGTTTTGACAGACTCCAAATAGGAGACTTGACATAATGAAGGATTTTCGTTGGCTCTTTCACTAGCCTTCCACATTTCTAAAGTCTTCCCATTCAGTTTCTCGTTAGGTTCCTTAAACTGATTAGGGCAAAACAGTGTGCCTTAAGGGCACTATTAGGAAGTCATCAATAAAGTTATAATGCTATTAAAGTTTAATAATAAGACATATATGATAGCTCCCTAATTGAAAAATTAAGTGCACATTGATTCTTTCAGTTTCTGATGTCTACTAGGTGTTCTAAAGATTAAACCAATATCCAATGTATTTTTCTTCAGAATGGCAGTTTCCTGACAATTTCTCCAAACTATGAAGTCACAGTCCTTCCACCTTTGTTTAGCATTTGCCTTCTCTAAGCTACCAAGAAAACTATATGTAGTCAGAAGAGAGGGAAATATGAGGCCTCCTTGAATACAAAGCCTGGAGATGAGAAAACCTAACCCAGTTTCACCCTAGCCAAAACCCTCCACAGCTAGCTGATTGGAAAGGAAGAACAGTCCACATGTAAATTTCTAAGTTCAATCAATGAAATTCAAGTCATAAATTATTATACAACACTTTTGCATTAAAGAATCTGTGTAAATCTATTTCTTCTTCCTGGTGTTTTTTTGTTTTGTTTTGTTTGGTTGGTTGGTTTTAATGTATAGAATATGTAGTGTCAAGTCTCTTTTTAAAATATTTTATGTCTTAAGGGGTTCTGTGTCTTTCAGATTTTTAAATCCTCTAGAATATACAGTTTTAAATAAGCAAAGAATAACAGTTTAAAAGAGTAAACTCATTACTTCATTTAGTTAACACTTAGAAACTATGTCTTTTTCATGCTGGAGGTTCACTTTCAAAAGTATTAACTTAAAATAATTTTGCCAGTATTTGAACTGAAGTCTTGCTAGAAGATATTAGTAATATGGCTGTGTATGCAGATGGATGTCACCAGCTCCACTGAGCTCCACTGACCTGTTTCAAAAGGAGGCAGTGGGAATGACTTTTGTTAATCAAAGTGGGCAGTGCAATAGTTTGTAGATAGGATTTATGAAAGCAGGATCTGAAATTTGATGTAATTGCTAATTATACAGTGTTCACCAACCTCACTTCAGGCTTGGAGACTGAAGTGGTCAATATGATTCACTGGATTGCTAGGTCTTGCTGGAGTGGTTGAGGGTCAGGATTAGAAACTAAAATCAGATTTGAGACATCAAGCACCAAAAAGATATTTCTGCTGCAAAAGCCCACACTCTCTACAAGGTTGGTTGGAATCACTGACATCTGCCTTAGAGAGGTGGTTTTGGCAGCATGGGTCATGGAGATAGGGTCACTGCTCTATCTCACACATCTACACATACAGCCTGGGACATAACATAGCTCTGCAGCTACCACTGACATAAAAGGTGGCTGTCAATGTACCCACCAACATTTTGTTGAGATGGATTTGCCCCTGCTGATCCCCCAGGGATCAGTGTTGGGCCTGGTTCTGTTTAATATCTTCATTGATGATTTAGATGAAGGGATTGGGTCCACCATCAGCAAATTTGCAGATGACACTAAGCTGGGAGGGGAGTGTGGATCAGCTGGAAGGCAGTAGGGCTCTGCAGAGGGACCTGGACAGACTGGAGAGTTGGGCTAATTCCAATGGGATGAGGTTCAACAAGGCCAAGTGCCGGGTCCTGCATTTTGGCCACAACAACCCCATGGGGAGCTCCAGGCTGGGGACAGAGTGGTTGGAGAGCAGCCAGGCAGAAAGGGACCTGGGAGTCTGGATTGACAGGAAGCTGAACATGAGCCAAGAGTGTGCCCAGGTGGCCAAGAAGGCCAATGGCACCCTGGCCTGTATCTGGAACAGCGTGGCCAGCAGGTCCAAGGAAGTGATTCTGCCCCTGTACTCAGCGCTGGTGAGGCCACACCTCGAGTCCTGTGTCCAGTTCTGGGCCCCTCAGTTTAGGAAGGAGATTGAGGTCCTAGAGCAGGTCCAAAGGAGGGCAACGAGGCTGGTGAAAGGACTCGAGCACAGATCCTATGAGGAGAGGCTGAGGGAGCTGGGGCTGTTCAGCCTGAAGAAGAGGAGGCTCAGGGGAGACCTCATCACTCTCTACAATTCCCTGAAAGGAGGTTGCAGCCAAGTGGGGGTTGATCTCTTTTCCCAGACGACTTTCAACAAGACAAGAGGGCACGGTCTTAAGTTGTGCCGGGGGAGGTTTAGGTTGGACATTAGAAAGAATTTCTTTACAGAGAGGGTGATCAAGCATTGGAATGGGCTGCCCAGTGAAGTGGTTGACTCTCCATCCCTGGAGATATTTAAGAAGAGACTGGATGTGGCACTCAGTGCCATGGTCTGGTAACTGCAGCGGTGGGTCAAGGGTTGGACTTGATGATCTCTGAGGTCCCTTCCAACGCAGCCAATTCTATGATTCTATGATTCTATGATCTAAGTCCTCATCTGAGCCTTGAGGATGCGTCATGGTCCTGCAGTTAACTTCATCTACCAGGCCCAGATGTTTAGAGCCTAAATGCTACCCTAAACCTAGTTGCTGATACAATTTATTAAACCATGCCAGAAGCAAATGCCATCCTGCTCAAACTAAGCTGTGAAGAGAGAGGGAAAGACAAAACTCTATTTGATCTAGAAAACTTTAGCCCAAGCAAGGATACTTTAGAGTGATTCCATTTATTATACAAAAGTAGTCCCCAGAAGTTTCTCCTTTTGCCCAGAGAAACTTTGGGCACCCAGATCCTTCGCTGGGTGTACAAAACAATCTTTTTGTGCATAGATATACTGATTTTTTTTCTTACTGATGTGATTTGTTGAATGATGCTGCCCTGTGTTTGTACTGGTTTCAATGACCTCAGTGATAGCCACAAAAACATCTGAAGACAAATGCCAGCATACTTTTACCACCAGTTTTGATTTTCCATTCCTTCAAATTGTTTTAATTGCTGCTTACCTGTTAAAAGCCCTTTATCACTGTTTACAGTGAAGATATGATGCTTCTTAGCCTAGATAAACTACTTGTACTATGAAATGCAGACATTAATAAAAAATCAAGCATCTCTGTATTAAAGACTGAAGTTCCTTTGCATAAACTATTCCTTTAGTGTTTATGAATAACAAACACATCCACTGAAATAAGGTTGTGAATGACTCATGTTCATAAAAAGTCCAGAATTCACTGGACAATCTGTTCATTACAAAAAATTTAACCAGCTCCAAAAATATTTGTAGGGTTTTTCCTTACAGGGGAAAAAAAAAGTGTCTCACCAAAATCAACTTGTTAAAAGGCAAAAAAAGTCCAAGGACTGGCTCGTAACCCTGCAATCCAGCCCAAATAAGGACAGTATGTGGTTGCTCTATCCCAGGAGTGGAGTGTTGACCAGACTGTGCCTGATAATCTGATACTTCCCTTCTGAAGCGTGGGAGAGAGCAAACACTCTGCTGGTGTACAGCAGCTCCCTGCCTGCCCCAGTGCCGACCAGAGCAGCACTGGGATGAGGTGGCCAGGCTCTGCAGTCCCCCCAGCACGCTGACAACCTCCAGTGACACAAATCACTTACCTGGACAGCCAGGCAGCACATCACACTTTTGTCCTGCACTATGCAAACATACAAGAAATCTCTGTTGGTCCAAGTCTGCAAAGCTTGTTTTCTAAATCTTGAGTAGTACGTGGGTTTTGAACACTTGCATAGTTTAAAGAAATGTAATGTGAATATCTCACACTTATTCTTGTATTCTGCAGGTTCTTGGCGCCTTGACTTGTTGCTGAACTGTTCCCTTTGGCAGTTCCTGACCCACCATCCCTCTAATGGCTTCTGCCTTACTGAGATTGCACCGATGTGTGGTACAGCACTAAACGCATTTTTAAGATCCAAAGAAATTAAATCTATCCATCTAGGTTAATGTACCTCCAAGAATCCAAATACACTTATCAGACATGAGCTGTTTTTTAAATTACTTTACGCTGAGTAAACTTTAACAAATCAGAGCTAAGTGACACCCTTAGAGGTTTATGTGATTTAGTTTAGTTTTACTTGTTTGTTGGGCTGCTGAAGGAGTGACTGGTCTGTGATTCCTTCAAAAACTCCTCCAAAGCCTGTTTCTGTGCTTGCTGTGCAGATCAGTAAGTTAAAAACAAATAAATACACAGGTTATATCAGAATAAAACATTTGAGTTTATCAGCTTATTTCAGGAATTGAATTCAGCAGAGCATGAGATGGGAAGAGTATCTGATCTGTAAACCTTGGCTGTGGATCACGTAGGTTGCTTTGTAGACCAAAGTGCTGGCTCACAATGGGTGTCGTACAGAGTCTGGGATCTCTCTGTGAAAGAGAGCCTGGGTTTTCTGCATGAAGTACAGGCACAGATGGTGGGAAGTCTTCTGAGCACTTGAACACCACAGATGTATCTGTCATTCCTCCATCACCATATTGTCTATGCATGAATTGCTGTCTCTCAGAAGCCTTCCCAAACTGGGGTGAGGACCTAATCCACACACACAGCTTATGAGGCCACTGGTGCTCTGAGTATAGTTACTACTCCTTATCCTACTAGCAGAGCATACAATTATTTGTTGCAAGTTCATATTACTGCAAGGATTCCCTTTTTGTATCAGGATCAAGAGCTAACCAGCAGCTGGGCAGGATGCAAATAACTTGGGGTATGACACTGGAAGAAGGAAAGCAGGGGTTCACAGCTCAACCCGAGCTCTGCCCTGAGCCCTGGGACCTTGGTGAGGCACATTTATGTCTTTAAGGAAACAGGATTCAAATTCCCAATATATGAGTTAAAATGGAATTTGCTCAGTTAACTTGGATGTAAATGAAAAGCAACCCATCAGTGCTGAGAAGCAGCTGAATGCTTTCAAATGTACGGTCCAAATACAGCCTCAATCTTTCAGTTAGTCCATGAGGAAGGACTTCTTGCCCATACAGAGCATGTTACAGGATTGGGGCCAAAACCAGCAAAATTCTTCCGAAGGGCTGAAGACATGAGTGATATTTGTAACATAATATTTATACCAGAGCAAACCACCATATATCTTGTTTCTGCCATGTTCTGGAGAAAGCACTTCACAAGGTATTTACATTTATATAAGAATAATTGAATCCCCAAAATGAGGACCTCAAACGGCCATGTCCAGCTCTGGCTGATGAGCCAGCCACTCAGTTACAACATCCCATACCTGTCTCTGGTCTGTGTTCTGGACTAGTGTAACCTGGGGGGAGAGGGTAAAAAGGGAAACTCCATGTTTACAAAGGAAAGAAGGAAACCATTTGTGACAGGGCTTTTTTTCAAGCATTGGCTGTTCCAGAGCTGCTCAGAGGTTTGTAATGCCAGAAGTGGTCCCAGCAGAAATGGATTAGTGGGCAGAGAACAAGAGTGAAGAAAAAAAGGTGAAAAATTGATGCAATTAATCACATGCTCGTGCTGTTAATCACCTGGTTAGAGAAATTAAGGAAATCACATGGATATAATCACTTTGCATAGAATGACACTACATACATACAGTCTCATCTACCACTCCAGATTAGCTTGTTAAACTTGTGTAGCGGGATGGTGAACTGGACCCAACTAGTTTGCATCATCTGGGGACTGTTCCTGCTTGGGGAGTAAACACATGTCAATAGCTTTAACATGACCAATCTTTACAGTAAAGGTCTGGAGAGGAGATTTCATACCCAGACTGGGAAATTTCCATGGCAGTTTTACAATTCAGAAAATATATATATCACACAGGCACATATGCAGTAAGCACAAAAGATTAGCATTGGAACTGACAACTTGTAAGCCAAGTTTTAGCTTTATATGATTTGAAACAGCTGAGTGATAAATTAAAATAAAAACAAATGCCAGCAGCTCCTTAGTGCTGGTGGGATTGGTGGGTGCTCCTGTCAGGAGAGCCTGGTGAATACATATTGTTATAATTGGCTGGGTGGAGGTGGTAGAACAAACGTGACTCTTCCAAGGCAGTGTTGGCACTGACAATAATTGTTAACAGATTTAGTTTCCTATTCACCTCTTTTTTTCCCCTATAGCTCCTCCTTAACTTATCAGCAGATTTTATTTTTGAGTTATTAGAAATCGCATCCTTATTTTATTGATTCTTGTGAGTTGGCAACCAGCCGCTAAATGCTTCCAGCTCTGGCGTTTCTAAATTACTGATTTCCTTTTAGATACTTTAATCATTCATATATCTTCCTCCAACCCCTTTTGACTTTCTTTGGCTTGAGATTTTCTCAGAGGAGCTGTCAACTTAGTTAACCCTGGTCGTTCTAGCCAAACACTGCTCTCATTCCTATGGCAAAGAGGTAGTCAGGGGCTGTTGATAAATGTAAATCCACATCTAACTCAACTTCCAGTGTGAGTGCTCTGAATCCAAATATTCTAAATGTGAACACCTAGTTCATGTGCTGTCCAGGTGTACATATAGATTTATACACATGCATACACACACATACATACATGCAGACATACATATGTACATATATATTCAAAGAGTGGCTCTGTGTGTTTATATATGCGTGCATAAACATAGATATGCAGCATATATATATTTATAATAGAAGGAAATGCATATGCATGCCTATATGCATAAATTAATGGAGGTGCCTGAATTTAAGGCCTGGATTACTACACCCTTCTCCCACTCTGCCACATGGCTCCTGGAACAGAACAAATGTCATTGCACTGAGACCATTGGAGTCACCCAAGAGCACAGATTAACAAGTCACCACACATCAGCTGGGTGGCAGGAGCTGCTGACAGGCACACTGCTAACCCAGGGCAAAGGGAAGGAAAGGTGACTGCTTACAAGAGCTCTTTGAGTATAAGCAAAGATAACTTGAATTACATCACATTAGCTGGGCACTAGAAATGTGCAGACAGGCTGCTACTGGGGCACTGCTGGGGCTCAGGGCTGAATAACTTTTCAAGAAACAGTAGCTGGTTCATGATGATACAGATATAGATTTTTTTAGTTGAAGGAATACATTGACAGTTGGATACAGTGATCTTAGAGGTCTTTTCCAACTGTGACAATTCTGTGATTCTGTAATTCTGTAAAAGGAACTCATCACTGATGTGCTTTGAAGCCAGAGGGCTCCCGAGGCAACCACCTGCAGGTTGTCTGCTCTGCAGTGTGGAGCAAAGCACTGAAGCCCAGAGACTGATACCAATGTGCCATTTTCCTTCATGAGGGCATGGGGCAGTTTCCTTTTCTCTCCCCATCAGTTTTCATTGCCTCTTCTTCACCTCAAAGACTAGGAGGAAAAAAAGGGAAACAGCAGGGCAATTTTAGCTCCTTTATGGCATCGTTAGTCCAAAACAGGTCCCAGATACTGAACTTTCCTTCTTACGGATCAGAGCTGGTCCCAGTTTGAAAAGTCCCCTGTCCCCTCCATGTCTGCTGCCTGCTCCCTGGAGCCGTGATCCCAAACACATCACTCAAGTATTCACATCAGCATATTGTTGTAGAAACAAATGTAAATTTTCTTGGTCACAATTTTTTTTCTGTCAAAAACACAATGATCTGAGCTGTGAGCAGCACAGGGCTCATTTAAAAATGCATGGCCCATAAATAAATCAATATGGGACCCAGGAGAACTTGAGGATACACCTTCTTTCCCTGTTAGATGGTTGCTCCCTCTCCAGACTTTGCCTAAACTACCCCATTGCTATGATGAAAGCAGCTAATGGCAGCTGTTAAACATATGGTTTAATTTTAGGGATTAGTCCCAGGCATGCAAATTAATTTCCACTCGGGTTAAATGCAAGTAGCAACTAAGAGCCTCTTTGCATAGTGTGAACAAAAGCAGTTGGAAGCTGCTGCCCACAGTAAGATCCTACCTGAGCAGACCAATGGACCTCAAGGTGCATCCCTGAGTGCAGGAGGGCTGGATGGGCTGCATTAGTAAAGCAAAGGCCTGAAGAGGGACATGGCCTTGGGAATTTCAGGAAAAGGAAGAAAGGAACTTAAATACCCAGAATGGCCATGCCTTTTTTTTCCATAGGCCACTTCCAGTCTCATGCATTTTGCTTTGGTTTAAAGTTTAAACTGCAGGAAGTTTTTTCAGGTTTCACAAAATTGGCATCCAGCCCCCTGGGATGTTATAGACAACATGTATCTGTGAGATTAAATGAGCTGGGGTTTGGTTGGTTTTGTTTGTTTGTTTGTTTGCTTTTTGTCTTGTTTTGTTTTTGGTTTTGTTTTGGTTTTTTGTTTGTTTGGTTTTGGTTTTGTTTTTTGCTTGTTTGGTTGGGTTTTGTTTTTTGTTTTATTTTATTTTTCATTTTGAAGGGCTGAATATTCTTTCTCATTCAGGAGTTGAACATTTTGTGCACAGTTTAGAAGTCCTGCTGATAATGAGAAGTGGATCAAGGGTTGGTCTTGATGATCTCTGAGGTCCCTTCCAACCCAGCCAGTTCTATGATTCTATGATTCTAAGTATGTTTCCTTGGAATAAATTCTGTTTAATATCCCACTTTCAGTCTGTTGGTCATTTTGGTTGACAAAGCTGTCATGCTTTTCAACCTGTAATGATGAAATCCACACAAGGGACAACGTGATCTGCATTACAGTTAGGAACCAACTCAGTGCATGTCATCAGGCTTTGAAAGTTGCCTTTCCACTGTATATATGCAGCAGTGACTGTAACTCTGGTACTAAGGGAGAGCTAGTGTGCCTCTGAGTCCTGAAGTTTAAAAAAAAAAAAAATCTCCAGGCAAACCAAATCCTCTAACAAAGCCTGGATATGTCGTCCTTGTCCCAGATGATAAATTAGTTTAGCTTTCCAGTTCAAGAAAAACTTAATTTTCTTCAGAGTTCTGAAAGTCTACAGCAGAGTAAGCACGTAGCCAAGAAGGGGCAATTCTATTTCCAAATCCACAGGCTCATCCTTAAAATAATACCTGGCCTTGATTTCTTGCCCTGTTTCTGTGGCAGAACCATAGCAGTGGTTCTTGAGAGGTATCTCAGCCAAAAGAGAATTTTTGTGCTTCTCTTTCTCTACAACTTTTCAGGAATGTCACTGTATCACTGACAAGTTGGCTCTTGACAGATAAAGTGGGATTTTACAACTGCAAAAAAAAACCCAAAAAACAAAAAAGCAACAAAACCAAAAGCTTGAGTGTTGCAGAAGATTCTTCTTTTCAAATTAAACAGGGGGAACAGTTACCCTGTGGAATCACGGGGGAACTGTGGCTGGGTAATTTAAAAGATTTGCTGTCTGCGAAAGCACACTTAAAAATTCCTTTTCTTTCTTCAGCTATCAAGATACCACGGGGACTTCACCAGGTCCATAGATCTGCTGCATAATGTGTGAATGGCCATATCTCACCATGGAGTCAAGAGTTGAGCTCTTATGAGTACAACATAAATAAGACCAAAATCGGAGCTGACTTGTGAGTGGAGACATAACGACTGTGGGTAAGAGCAGGAGGGTGGGGGAGGAAAAATCAGATGGGTAAAACACAAAACAGCAAGATGTGTTGGCTAGATAGATTTGCAACATTCAGTGTCACCTCAACTGGGTTTATCAAAACTTGATTATCATTGTGAAAATGGCAATTTATTTATGTCATCTCAAAATTGTTGAAGGAAGAGGTGACAGAGTTTACTCAGAATTCCTATATCATAAGCATCAGGTCATCCCAAGTATTGCTCTATCACTGTGGAATCAAGCAAATCCTCTGAAATCAATATATTTACTGCAGATTTACACTGGTATGACTGAGAACAAGCCCTGTCTTAAATGTGATGTCTCACTATTGGTGGCATGAACTGAACTCTCTAATGTATTACCTTAATACAGATTAGGGTAACTAAATCCTTACACAGTAACAACTAAAGATTTATGTCCTAGCCCTCAACATGTCTGAAGGACTGTATCACTGTGTCCACTTTCCTACTATTACAACAGCCCTACACAGGGCTGAAAACTAATTATATTTCTCAAATGCTCTGTCTCATTAGTGTGTGTGACAGCCACCCTTCCCCATGACAAGTACTAAAAATTATATTAAAGCTGCACAGATAAAATTGGTATATTTTTTAGTAAAAAGCCCTAGTGCCAACAGGAATAAATACAAATTGCTCTTGGGCTGGCTTCAGTGGGCAGGACCAGTTGTCATCAAGGGGAAACATAAAAGCACAGAGAAACAAAACAGAGCCCACATCAGTTAGATGCCATTTGTTTCTGCATTACTCCACAACATTCAGCAAGGGCTCATGCCTGACATGTGGAGTCTTTATCCATTTGCTGTTTTTTCTGTAGTTCAGAGCCTCTGCAGTGCCCAGCCCCTGTGAGTCTCTCTTGCCCCAGTGGTATCCCATGTGCTGGGTTTTTAAATTTTTTTTTGTTTGGTTGGTTTCTTATTATTTTTGTTGGGGTTTTTTTGGAGGGCTTTTTTTGGTTTTTGGTTGGTTGTTTGTCTGTTTGTTTTTAGGGAATGAGTGGCTTAATATTCCAGCATACCTGTCCTACAGGGAATATTGCTCCTCAGCTTTGTGTCTGCCCTGAGCTTTCACCCCTCATACAGCAACATCCAGAATCCATCCCAGCAGCAACAAGGAAATCTTGTCTTGTGTGATCTGCCTTTGTCCTCTTAATAGATTTCCTCTGCCCCTAAGACCTTTTGGTCTTAACTCATCATCCCTGAGCAGAGAGGACTTGAACAATGTGTGTCCTCTCAGGTGAAGACTTGCCTGACACCCGCACAACATAGCAGCATTTTACACCTCACTTGCAAATGCTTCATCTTTACTTTTTTTCTGCTGTTAATACTTTAGTGCATTGCAATTATTTTGTAACTAATACATTGTTCTTGTTTGATCTTACGCCTGTTTCATGAGCTCCCAAATCTCACAGATTAGATGCTGAACAATTGACTTTGTTTCTGCTGACTTTGGTCTTGCTTCTCCCCATACTACCTTCTTCATGTTGATAGTGCTATTTGCATCATATTATGAAACTATGTTATTAAGTGGTGCCCTCTTCCAGCCAATAGTCCCTGGTTAGAGTCAAGTAATAAATCTCTCCTCAGAAGCCAAAGATGAACTTCCTACCTTTTGTCAATTGACTAGTCTAGGTGAAGCCTAACTACATTACTTAGTCATGGCAATAAGAATACTGTGAAACACTGGCAAAGTACTGCTTTCCTCAGCATATATGCCTGTGAGAAGTAAGGGGTGTGAAAAGATTTATACATAGCCACTAGTGTGGAAGTGTGTACTCAGTCTTAGCAGCTACACAGTTAATATTAATTAATAGATAACACCTAGAGAAAACATACATAAACTCAAGATGCCTTTTTAGAGAAGACATGTTAGATTTCTGGTCCAGCTTTGTAAACTCTTGAAGTCATAGTAACTTTTTCTCAGCTTGTTTACACACCACCCAGGCCCTCAGGGCTGTTTATTCTAGGGACTCTCATTTGAGGGGGCAGAATGTGACTATTACTTTTTCCTTCTTGAGTTTCAAGAGATTCTCAGGTAACTACAGAGTAATGCTAGTGAGAAGAGACCTTGGTTTGCCAAGGCCTTGCCCAACTCTCCTGCACAAAGAAAGGTCAGCAACAAATTCAGACCAGGTTGCTGAGGGCTTCGTTGCAGTCAGGTCTGGAAGCCCTCCCAGGAGAGAGACTGCGCAGTCTCTTTGTCAGTCTGATGTGCTGCTTCACTCCTCTCACTTTGGAAGCTTTTTGTGGAGCACAGGAAACACACAGACCTGTTGGAGAGGGTCCAGAGAAGGGCCACCAAGATGGCCAAAGGGCTGGAGCACCTCTGCTGAAAGGGCAGGCTGAGAGAGTTGGGCCTCTTCAGCTTGGAGAAGAGCAGATTCCGAGGAGACCTTATGGTGGGCTTCCAGTACCTGAAGGGGCCCACAGGAAAGATGGGGAGGGCTTTTCACCAGAGAGGGCAGTGGTAGGACAAGGGGTAATGGTTTTAAACTGGAAGAGGGTGGATTTAGGTTAGATATTGGGAAGAAATTCTTCACCATGAGGGTAGTAAGCTACTGGAATAGGCTGCCTAGGCAGGCTGTTGATGGTCCCTCCCCAGAGGTGTTTCAGGCCAGGTTGGATGTGGCTTTGAGCAACCTGGTCTGGTGGGAGGTGTCTCTGCCCATGCAGGGGAGTTGGATCTTGATGATCTTAAAGGTCCCTTCCAACCCAAACCAGCCTATGATTCTATGATTCTATAAATGCCTTCCTACTTTACAGTCACCAGAATCCAATCCTCCTGTATTTTTACACTTCTCTGAAGTATGTGATTTCTCACAGGCTTGAAAAGGAAGGAGTCAGACTGCTGGTAACTGCAGTCAGCACAGGTGGGACTGCCAAGGTAAAGGGGGGAGGATCAAGCAATGGAATGAATGAGAAGAGCTGGTGGGGGCAGTGAGGAAGAACTGCATTTGGTTGTTGGGGCAATGTAGGTGAAAACAGGAAAAACTTATAACACCTTAACCAAACAGAGGCAAATGTGAAATGCAACTTGTTTTCCTCACAACACACCACTGTGGTATGGAAATCACTTTGTAAAAAAGTCACCCCACTGCTCATTTCTCAAGCATGCAGCAGATGTGAGAGGACCAGGATTGTCCAGCAGCTCTACCCACACTAACCCCAGAGGTAACTCGGGCCAAAACTCCTCTTTTTCTGGAAAAGTTGCCTTGCCAGATGGCTTGTGCTTTCTCCTCCCATCTCAGACTGAGCTGGCTCCCAGCAGGCTGGGAAGGAGCCCAGCACTGACAGCAGGGAGATTCCCAGCCAGGGGTATCTCCCTGGAAGTGGTTCTTTAAATAAACTTTACAATCTATCCTGCCTGTAAAATTATTGTTCATAATTTTGATACTATGT
Organism: Heliangelus exortis; assembly: GCF_036169615.1. Taxonomy (NCBI): domain Eukaryota; kingdom Metazoa; phylum Chordata; class Aves; order Apodiformes; family Trochilidae; genus Heliangelus; species Heliangelus exortis. The sequence goes on along the minus strand of NC_092423.1, from coordinate 128,266,563 downwards.
CAGATCAGCATAATAGACTGGCATGGCTTGTCAAATAAAATGGCAAACAGAAAGCTAGTGTCCAAATCCATCCTTCAACTTGAAATGCAAAGTGTAATATTTTACAGGAATCCAAGGGGCTAATGGAGCAAGGAATGCATCCTCCCCTGAAGTGAAGGATTCATTTCAAAACACAGTGAAACTTTGGTGCAGAGCAGTGACTTCATCAGCATAGACAAAAATAAGAAAAAAGTATTATTTAGAAGATGTTACCTCTGGGGCAGATCATCATATGTCACAAATTTGGATTAAATTAAATGAAATATCTTAGTTTTCACCAGTTCCAAATCCACCTATTTCCCATGATCTGGAGCATCATAAAATATTTCCAGTTTTTATATTTCCTAATATTTTCCAAATGCTGTTAGAATTTTAGGGAAGGAGAATTGTATTTTCCATTTTCCTTCCTTCTGCCTTTTATCACTCAACAATCTTTCATGAAGTTTTCTTTTTGATTTGACTGAAAAACTCTTTATTAAAGTCAAAAAAACTGATCTGTTACTCCTTGCTAGCCAACACTGTAAAATGTCAGTCAAACAGGGAATCATTAAAGAACTGGGCATTAAAAATCTGTACTCTTAGCAAACCAGTTAAGAAATAAATGACAGTAAGGCAACTTTCTGCCTTTTGGAAAGTGGCTACCATTCAATGTAAATTCAAAGCAAAAGCAAGAAAAAGTGAGTTATGATTAGTCCTGATTAAATTTTTCATTCTCATAGTGACAATTTTCTTTGTATGTCCACTTAGCATAAAAGGAAATTGCCTGCTTGAGACTGAGAAAAAAATTATCCATATACTAAAATTTCATACTAATTTTGCAGTAGTGCTCTGTCTTTTTAACTCAAAGTATAATTAGTGAACCAGAGGCTCATAAGCCACATCAGTACCATCTCCCACAGCTTTGCCAAAGCCTGCACTGCAGGTAGAGACCACCTCACTTGGGCACTGCTCAACACAACTTCTTGCTTGGACCAAAGTTTCACATTGGGAAGAATTATTTCTTCACTAAATCTAATGTCAGAACAGCCTAATAGTCAACGATTACATAGTGTCTGCACATCATAGGAAAAGGGGGAAGCAGAATGTGGGAAATGTGGGGAGATTCATCACAGTGCAGAAGTGGACCCCAGAGATGGGGTATGTCCTGACTATCACTATTAAACCCTCTCTCCTTTTTCTGTTGCTTTTGTTGTGTAAATAAACATCTGTGCCTGCACAATATGCAGACAGAATTCAAATGAGATGAAAACATGAAGATAACTGTGTTTCTGGACTCTGAAAAGCTGTACATACCCAAAAATATCCACTAAATGGATGACTGAAAAAAAAATCTTACCCTTTTGACCCAGTTTTCTTCTGGACTATTTTCAAAACTTTCATTCATAATCTGAGAAATGTTACTGAATGTCTTTGAAAATGCAACTGTAAAACATCTCTGCCTTTCCACATTGCTGTGGCAACTACATCTTTGAAAAATAACCAGTCACTCAATTAAGTATGACCTATGCCTCATAAAACCATATTGGCCATCTCTAATAAAGTTACAATTTCTATTTTGTTCCTTTACTGAATCCTTTTAAAGTGTTTCCAATGGCATCCTGACCACCCATGCAGAATGTCCTGGCTCATTGCTGCCTCTTCCTAACCACACACACTATGTCCACATTTCTTAGTCCCTGCAGATGTGAATGCCCACCTGCATTTATCAGGAGAGGCATCATTTGTCTTTATTCTTGCATCTTTCAAAGGTCAAGGGTGAGAGCTAGACAAAGCCCACTCCTTCAGATTCTGACTAGCTCAAGAGCTTCTAATCTTTCACAGGCCCCTCAGAAGCTATTTGTTTAGAGTGGAATTCCTCTTTTGCTGCACTTGAGGAGTTCTTGCCTGCAACGTGAGGCTCTGCTCACCTTGGCACTGTAAAGTCTACAGGGAAGAAAATAGCTTGGTCTGAAGCTTGCTTAGCTAAAGTTTACTTCTAGAGCTCTTTTGCATATTTTCTGTGCTTAGAATTTCCTATGTGCTATTCCATAATCAAAATGGTTTGCTAATCAAGATCCATGAATACCTCTTAGAAGGTATTACATGAGTGGTTTTACTGAGGCAACAAGAAACAAAATTCAGAACCGGGATGAATTAAGTCGGAATGAGTGCAAAGATGGTCTGATCTGGATGGAGGTAGCTCTCAGAGTGAGGTCCACTCAGGCATCACTCAGTCACATGTTGGGTATTGAGCTAAGATCCCAAAGTTAGAAATGTTGCTTGTGCCTAATTTGTGGCCATGGGATGTTTCCCATTATGCAGAAAGGACACAAGTGTGTTTTAACCAGTCCCTGGCCTGGGCAACTAGAGAACCAGACACATGATGAGTCAGGAAACCTTTCTGCTGTCCAGTTATTCAGAGACTCCCACTGTTCATGTATCTGGTCAAGAGTCAATTGCTCAGAGATTTTCAGACTTCAGGTAAACTGCTGTCTAGAATAACCTATCTCATCACTGGGAACTGAGGTCAGCTGGTGAAGTTGAGCTCTTAAATGTGAAACTTCAGGCCAGTTGCCTAAATTAAGGTGGAATGTATCCAAGCCCCAACATACATTCTTCTGGATAGCTGCAGACACAGCAACAGTACTTATGTCCATGAAGCACTTGCTAGTCAATCTTTTCAATATCATCTCTGCTGACAGTATAGACAGAAGTGTGTGTTTACAATAACAAGACAGCAAAAATTTCAGACACAGTTTTGAATAAAACTTACTCAGGTTTGAATAAAACTTTCTTGCTCAGGTTTTTTATATTAAAAAAATTAATAATAAATATGTATTTAAAAAAAAGTTGTTTGTTTTTGTAAGATCTGTTTCTGTTTCTTAAGGGGAATGATCTTAAAAGGTAAGGCAATTTTTTTACATGCTATTAACCATGAACATATCTAAAAAGCTCATTATTACTTACGTAGTCCTGTTGGTATAAACTCTCCTAGCCCTAACTTAGTCCTGCAGCTCTGTGGCTGGGCTTTATAACAACTTGGCCCTCCAGATATTTCTAACCTTCATCTCTCCAGAATGAGGACACTGTATGAATTCTGTAGTGGGGCTTAAAGATTTTTCCCGTTTCGTGACCAAAATACTCTACTGATGCCAGATAATTCACATGGACTTAAACCTCCTTGGGACTGATAATGCCATTGCTGCTTATATTCAGTGGACATAACTCCACTGCAGCCACAGTTGTTCATATCAGTGTCTATGAGGCATTGAGAACTAAAAAAATTTTGCTACCAGAAAAAAACACATCTGACCACAAGTGAACACAAATATGCAGGAGCTTGACTTCTTGTCAGGCTTGTACAGCAATCACATTAATTGCACGAGTGTACATAAGTCACTTCAGTGCATCCTTCTAAGAGCTGACTTCAGGATTCTTTTGTTTTGAACTTTGAAAACCTTTCACAGTGTTACTCCTACCTCCTCATCCAAATGTTTAAGTCCCTGAACATTTAAATATCAACTCTTATTTCTCATTCTCAACTAGTAAATCTCATCTCTTTCTAAATCCTTCTTGAAATATTGGTGATATTGTGCATGTTCTGTCATAAGTATTACTTTGTGGATTACACTGCCAAAATACATTTGTGAGCTTTCTGAGTTTAGCCATTTTAAATCCAGACATTAATATACATCTGCTCACAGCTGAGCAAAGTTCTCTACTGGAACTATAAAAGATAAACTTAATAACTAGTTATTGTGATAGGTGTTTTCTGTGTGTGCTTTATGCTTTATTCACTCCTAGCACTGTGGATCTATGCCCGTGGTCAGAATGAGACATTTGCTCATGGCTTCTTTGGAGCCCGATGAAGGACTTTTGGTGGGGCAGGTTTCCACCCCGTGGTGGCAGTTTTGAAAACTTTTTAGTACCTGAGGGGATCACAGCTGATGTGCTTGGCAGAGTTACAGCCTGAAGTGGTGCATACGTCCTGGCACAAAAGTGTTCAGTCTGGCCAAATCCACTCTGGGGCTTGCAGAGGGGAGATGATGACACCATCAGCAGCCCCTCAGATGGTTTCTTCTGCCAACTTCCTTGCTCTGCCATGGATGTTTGGGAAACACAACCAAGCAATTTCTGTCAAGAGCATGATGAGTAAGTAAGCTGTCTCTCAGCAGCTGACTAGAAGTAATGGTGTGTGTAGATATTTGTGCCTTGCTGCTCTTCTTAGATAAAGTGACTGAATTTATCCCTCATTAAGATACATTTCAACAAGAAAGGCACAAAGTAATTTGTTATTTGCTGTGGAGAAAGAGACAATGTCAGGTATGACAAAGTCATAGATGTCTTGTAAGTTTCTCATCTACCTCATTTTGAGAGTTGCAATATTTCATATTTTTAGTTTTTTATATATATTTAAGTTACAAGAATATCTATTTTGGTTTCTGTGTATCACAAGCCTTTAAACTTCACTATGACAACAAAGCATTGCATTAATAAAAAGAACATTTCAGAAGTACACCTGGTTTGCCTGAAGGGCACCAGAAGAAGAAATGCTGGTTGACATTCTCCTATTGCCAGGGCAGCCAATCACACCTCCTGCTGAACACCTGTGTCTTTACTTCTAATTTTAGTCTGTCTCTCTCCAGTTCTCAGAACTTGGCTTTAATGAATTTCGGCTCTGAAGAGGACCTCCACCTCTCCGAGGCCACCAACTCCAGCCTGCTGTCCCAGTAGGCAATGTAGTCCATTTCCTACATGAATCATCAAGACAATTCATCTCTGCAGGTCTCTAAATGGGATAAATCTTTCTCCAGGCCTTCAGCAATTTCCCTGATTTTTTACTCCTGCCATGTTTTAGTAACTTCTTTGTAAAGTGGTCAGCAAATCTGGGAGGAATATTGTAGCACAGGTCTCACCAAGGACCCTCCCTCTTCCATGTGAACACACTTGGATGTCAGTTTATGGCTCATGGTATTTCAGTCTGAATATAGAAGCAAGGTAAGGACAGGAGGGGCTAACCCACAGCCCTGACATGTTAAGAGCTTCCTTTGCTCGAAGAACTGAAGCATTTATCCATATCCAGATTGTTCCTACTGTCATCACTGCCTCCTGTCCTCCAGCCTTTCCAAATCCCACGTACTTCACACACCTCCAGCCTCGCCAGATGGCTGCAGCCCAACTCTGCTGTAGTCAGGCAGTTTCACTCCTTCCTCTTATACCTTCCCATTAATAGACAAATAAGGAAAACTGGGTCTGGAAGAGGATGCTGCATTGCTAGTGGTGTTTCATACACTTTGTTGTACCTGGTCCAGGCAGCTGAATACTGCTCAGGGTGTGCTGGGGGAGTGCATTCCTTTTTGTAGATCATCTGTGGGCAGGTTACAACTTCTCAGGCATCAGTGACTGAGTTCAAAATCAGGATTAGAGCTGCTTCTTCCAAGGGGTGTAAGCAACAATGAGATGTGCTCTACCTCCCTTGCCTGTATGCCAGAATCTCAACCAGGCAACTTGGGAGAGGGGAGGAGAGGGAAGGGATATCCATCATGTGGAGAAATTGGTGAATGTCTGCTCCACAGGCACATGCCTGGGGAGCCCAAGTCAGCTGCTGCACTGCCTGAAATTTATTTATCTGTTATACTTTAGTTTTGTTTCTGGAGGCTACTCAAGCCAGGAAATACTGTGCTTGCAATAAGTCACCACAAGGAGCCTGAGCAAGATGGGATCAGAGTTCATCTTCCACCTCAGATGGGAAGGTGGTTGATGGAAAGGGTATTCTACACCTCTTCAGGTACCTGTCCCTAGGCACAACTTTCTGAGTGAATTCATCAGTCTGCTTGTGGTTACCATGTTTTAGTCCAAAGCCTGTGGCTCAGGCAGGAGACTTATTTTTCATAGCAGTGGCCAGTGTCTCCTGGAAAGACAACATGGATCCAAGAGGAGTGATGTGTCCTTCTTTCCACATAGGAATAGTGCACAAGGGGCACTGCAAGTTTTCAAAATATATATGTAGTGACTGCTGCCCAGGTGACTGAGATATTGAAAAAGGAAATTCCAAGGCTGAATAAGGGCTGATGTGCATCCAGACTTGAAGAATGAAACATCTTTTTATGAGTGGGAGAAGGCAAATTTTCCAGGAGATGAGGTATTCTGGGAGGGCCTTTGTAGGGAGGCCAGCAAACTGACTGTGCTTGTGGGTAATGCCATTTCTTGTAAAATGGGGTAGTTCGGTGGCATTTCTCATGGATATGCCAGCAATATATCTGACCCTATGAGGTACTCATTAGCCCCACCTTCACAGGGAAGCCCCCCCATTGTGCCTGCATCTGCAGTGGCACCCAACAGACCCTTCCTGGCCCTTCCTGAACATGCCAGATCTCCAGCACCAAGAGGAAACCCGGGCTTTTCTCAGTCCTGTGCCAGAAGCCCCCAGATGGCGGGTCTTATCAAGTCTTCCTCCCACCAGATAAGGAAAAGAGTTATCATAACAAGGAGACATACTCTCAAACCTTGTTTCATACTTTCTCTACAGAATTTTTGTCAGGTAGGGGCAGGGAATCATTTGCAAACCAATCCCCACCATTATAATTTCCATGTGGTGTCTCCAGCATGGGCACAGTCTGTCTGATATACTCATTACTTGACTTCTACCAACTGTAGGGCAGAACATCCTGTCTGCTCTTCTACAGGGGGTGATAATGTCAGTCCTTTCTAATAACTGCATTTATCACTTACTTCCCCTCATCATACTTCTCCAAGATGCTGGTCCACCTCGTGCCCATAGTGGTTAAGACAAAACAGCCGAGTTTCATCCCCTCTGTTTTGCTGATGATGTTACCCCCCAAGGCTCTATGCCTATAAGGGCTACTATGTGCATTTGGCTTGGATCCACGAGCTACTTCTCAGGTGTGAGTGGTCAGTGAAGAGTGGTCACTGCTGATCTTTGTTAACGAAGAAGAATTCCACCACTGCTCCTCCTGAAGCAGGATAATTTGTGCAGCACCACGCTACGGCTATCAGCTTCAGCCTCAGCAAGATGTGCCTGTTTTGCCTTCATCCTCTCCTGTGCCCTGACCTGTCCCTAAACTGCCACCCCGGGGCAGCTGACACAACCCTATGGGGGCATCTGGGACTCGGATGGTGCAGCAGCTGCTACCAGTCTGCTTTCCAACCCAAGCAGTGTGGTGAGCTGTGTGATAAAAGGTGTTTATCACCTCTAGACCTGTACAGTCAACTTAGGACCCATCAAGCCCAACTCCGCCAGCCTGGCTGCATCACAGTCATCCTTGCCTGCAGGGGATCACTACATCAGGTGTGGTGACAACCGAAACTGGCCTCACCTTTTATGAAAACCTTCCTCCCTCTCCCAAAATGAAGTGGCATGTGTCTCATAAACCTTCCTCTCTTGGATCTGGCAGGAGAAGTCTGTCAGGGCACGAAGATGAGAGGAATGCATTCAGGCACAGATGTGCAACTAAAGCAGATACAACTGCAGAAAAAAAGGGGGGGGAAAGTTGGCTAGGGAACAAGTATTTTTAATAGTGTTCCCTTTAACAGAGCCTAAAGAGAAGTCACACTTCATTTTACCTTTTCTATTAAAGCAAAGAGCTCACCAGTGTCAGTTGTGTGCAGGTGCTATGCACAGTGGGAAACAACCCAAACCAGCATGTGTTCTTTGAAATATTTCTTTTAAACAGACACTAAGTATTTTCAGCTTTTGGAGAATGTAGTTCGAAATAACAAGAAGATAAAATATCACCGAGCTTTGCGAAGGAGGATATGTGCGGTTATCTTCTGTGATTTCATACTAATATTTAGCTATCATATAGCACTCTCTCTGCTGACCCCACTGTATAAACATTCAGTAATTAACCAGCACACTCCCTGCTATGCAACAGGTAGGTGATATTGCTCTTACTGTCCCTAAGCTACAGATAAGGAATTTAGACAGCGAGATGACAAAGCTTATCCAGACCCACTTGGGAAGTCTACGGCGAAGTAGAGAGCAGGATCAGTTCCTGCAAGACATATTCACTTTCCCCCACTCTGCCTTTCATGTCACAGTCTGGAGACACAAAAGGCTTCAGCACAGCCCTGAGCTGAGAGGAGTCCACCTGCAAAAACTCCTAAAGCTGTTTCACACCACTGACAGTTTCTGGAGCAGAGGAAGCTCAGAGGGGAGCCGCCAGAGTGCTGTAAATCAGGACCAAGGCGTATTGGCAGAGCTTTGTGGGAAAGCTTGCCTGGGGTCTGCCTGTTACTGCTCATTTTTCTCAGCTCTTTTGGTGCTCCTTGTTCTTTACGACTAAGTGCTGCCCCCCAGTCACCCAATGCTCATCATTTATTAATTGTCCAGTTTAATTACAACTTGTGGCTTGGTTGTAGAAGGGGTGGAAGAACAAACAGAATACAAACTTGCACTGATTTACTGCAAAGGGCAGCTGTGGGGCAGAGGGCAGAAGCTGATTGTGAGCTTCCTATGGCCTGTTGTGCCTCAGCAGAGACATTTTCACTCACCTGAACCTCATGAAGGAGCTGCCCATCTCTATCATTTCATCCCATTTGCCCTTGTTGCCATCAGAAGCAGCAAACAGGAAAATGCAAAATGCTTCTAGACATAAAAGCAAAAAAGAAAAAACAAACCAAAAAACAACACCCCCCCAAACCAAAACCAAACCAACAATATTGCACATGTAAAGTTTACCTTCTCACATTTTGCACTAAGTTTTGAGTGATGAGGAAGCAGAGGTCACGGACCACTGAGATTATTTTCGCCACAGGAAACGATGTGAAGTAAAAAACAATCTTCATGAGGAAATTAGTCAAGTCTTGTTAAAACTTCAATTCACCTTAAGGACTGCATTTTTTTCTGCAAGGATGTCAGCAAATTTAGGAAAGTACTAAAAAACACTGTCCCACTTTCCCCATTTTTTCTCCTGAAGGAATCTATAAATGTGACTGTAGCGACAGCCAAAAAACAGGCTTAGAGGCACAATGTTCAGAAAGTTTTAGCTTAGCTAGTGGCTGCTAGATTCTTCACTTGGTTGCATGGAAACTGTATATGGCCAGTGTTTTCATAGCCCAACATGTTCTTATTCCATTGCATAAAAGACATACACTTAAACTGCAGCAACATTGCCACCACTTCTAAAGCAGGCAGTGTAGTGTAGTCCTAACTATCAGAACTCACATCTATTATGAAAATCAAACTGCTTGTTTTTCCAGGTGCTACCATCTTGGAAACAAGGCACATGGGGACCAAAAAATGTGTTTCAGGATTTAACATGAGGCCTACAATTAGAATTTTTTATTGAGTCTAGTTATTGCAAACTGCTTTCAACTGAAGTGTACATTTGTTTAAACACCTTCAAACCCATATTTGCTCTGGCTGTTGAAGTAATGCATAATGTCAGACTCAGTAGAAGAAAAAAGTGCAGTTTAATTGGCAGAGTAATTTCTTGTAACTGAAATGTTTTATTTAAATCAGCACCATGTTGCAGAAATGAGCATTTGAAGAGATACTGTGAATTTTTTATGTGTGCAGGATAAAGTTTTTCTGTGGAAGCATGCTGTGCTGTACACAAGCAGTGTAACATGTACATCTCAGCTCTAGATACATATGCACATGGTGCCATTTGGAGTTTCTGTGCAAAGCAGGCAAATTGCCACTGGCATATGTTCCAGAGTTATCTAGCATTTGTATCTTCAGCTGGCTTCAGCTGGAAAAGCCAACACTTTCAGCTTTAGCTCTAAAAGATGAAATATCTCTTTAGCTGGGGTTTTAAAGGAGGCTGAAGAAACCATGCAGACCCTATGCCAGACACTCCCAGCTTCTTTGAAAACCAGACTTTTGTTCTTAGGCTTTTTCTGCAAATGGGAGCAATGGTACTTCTTTTTTTTTCCCTAATGTTCACCTGTCTGTTTTACATGTTTGTGCAATGCCTAATCCACCTTGGCTGAACTCTCCATGTGTTACTCTGGTTTGAATACCACCATACTTGCCAATATGAACAGGACAATGCCAAGCTCCCCACTGTTGCCCCATGAACCTCAGAGTTTCAGAACAGTCACTGACACCACAGAGCTACTCCTGAAGCACTCCTCAGTGCCAAACCAGAGCTCTGACATGTCACTGCGAGCTGGAAAAAGACTTTTGGCCTGTCCAAGGATGTTAGTGAGACTCAATCCAGCCCAAATATTCATGTGGGACTTCTTTTCCATTAGATCATGGCAGTTCAAACATTAAGTGCAGAAAGAGAATTAGGTGTTAGGAAATTCTGAATGCTGTCTAGTTTTAGGTTATACCATAGCATACAACACATATATATGCACGCACCCATACTACGTATTTATTTTCTGTATTACAACACTTCACAGATTAACACCAGGAAAATCCTTAAAATAGCCAATATTAGGACTCTAATCTTTATCTTAATCATTGGGATGTCTCAATGGTCAGATCTTCATACATGAGCTTCAATGTATCCTAGATGGCACCTACATTTTTGTTAGTCTTTGTCATCTCTGATTGCAGACAGGTTTGGAAACACACAGTGATTTTAATTTTAGAGATAAACCTCAGAAGCTCAGCATGCATCTGATCTAAAATCTGTACCTCTAGGCTGGAAAAATGCTGCTTCACAACCTGTGTTGAAAGAGCATCAAATACATCGTTCTTTTATTTACAGTTGTGGGTATTGCACATACCATATTAGCAGTATATGTTATAAATGTAACATGGACACATTAGGGAGTACAGCAAATAGACACTCCATGTGAAAGGCAGACTACAGAGGAAAGACAACGTTTATTGCTGGCCCCAAGGCAGACTCCTAAAAAATAGCAGAAGTGGGGAATGTGGGTAAGTGACAGACAACAGGCCACAGTCAAAGCTGTTTGGGCATGTTTTTATTTCTTCACATCCTCACTACATCCCTCTGTCCACCCTCATACTGGTACCTGTAGAGAACAGCATAGATACTTGTGGTGTCTCTTTTTCCTTAGGTTGGGTTAGAAATAAAATCTGTCTTCCTCTTTGATACCTCCAAGGGTGTCATAATTTTCAGCTTACCAAATAAGAAAGCTGGTGCATTCCTCCAGGACACCTCACTGCTAGGACATTTCCCTTTTTACTCCACCTGCCACTGCTTTTCTGAAGGTTTCACCATGATCCCAGGTGACACCTGGGACTCTCTTGAGCAATGATAAGGGGCTCCATTCCACCATGTGTTCAGCATGGGTCAAGGGCCAGCCCAAACTTTGCTCCTAATTCTGCCATTTCAGGAGATCTTAGATAGCACTGTGCAACACTTGCTACTTCCAACTCAGACACACAGACTAGAGCACAAATTCAGTAATGATTTCAATAGAAAGAATAAAAGGACATAATTTTTTCTCTGGGATGGTGTCTGTGTGTCTGTATTTGTTCCTCTCTTCCTGTAACACTAAAGATTTCCTGCACACATAACACCCCCATGCCCCCACCCTTGCCCCTTTATTCATGGTTCTTGGGCAGCACTGACCAGATTGATCTATGAATAGAAATCCCATTGCAACGTAAGTCAGGTGTAACATCATAAGTAGTCCCTGTTTTTATTCCATCCCCTTATGTTGAACACTTCTGCAACCAATTTCACCACAAAGAAACAAAGCGCAGGAGGTCAGGGAAGGCGTGAGACAACAGAGACAGCATCCCAGTTACTGAGATTGGCAGCCAAGGTGAAAAACTGAATGACTTTGTAGTTAGCATTGCAATTGCTCAAAGTACCTTCATGTGTCCTTCTCTGCCTCTCAGGTGTAGTCCTTGCTTTGCTAAATCATACCTATCTAGGTCTCTGAGTTTTTCTACTTTCATTCTATATCCTCAGACTTATCTGTGTCTTGTTGCTGAGGTAGGGGCTTCACTCTCAAACCAATAAGCCCAGAACTGTGCTGAGCATCTACTCCTGGGGGAAAGCCTCTTGCAGAACCTCCAGAGGGAAAATTACCTCCCTGAGAATTGATGAGATGCCTCTGTGTACGTGAGTCACAAACAGCACTTTTACTGTGACAAGATATTGCTAGGTCGTAACTAATTCATTATCTATTATCCTCCCCTAATTTTTATAAACTTAACAGCTTCTATGTATTTCCCTCTGCTGATTATGTGGTTTGCATGATTTTTCCCAAAATATATTAGTTTGTTTTTTTTTTTTTCCTCTCAATTGAATCTAATTGTGCTGTTTCCTGCACATGTTTCCTTCTCTGAAAGTCCCTTTGGAGAAAAGATTTCTGCCTCCTCACTGCTGTACATGTGAGGAAGACTAAGCAATCATCCAGGGCAGAGAAACAGGAAGAAGAAAAGTAATAAAAGTTCTCAGGGCCCATTGATTTCATGTGCACTGTGCAGCTTGCAGTGGGAAATCAGCACCATGCAAGCATGCAAAGCAGATCTCTGAGACAGAGGAATAGGAGACCCGCTAAAACACACTATCAAACTCCAGTAAATGAAGATAAATTTTTTTAACTATCTCAAAGTTCTGGGTTTTATATTTAAAAAAAAAGAAAAGAAAAAAAAAGATTCTTTTATAGTGTAAATTGAATCATTACATAAAATCAGGATCAGTTATAATCCCTGTAGGTTGATATATTGCTGTTTACCGTTAGCATGTGTTTCCAATCTTTTATTCAGTTTTCACTTCATTTAATAAAGTTCAGGTCCAAGTAAATAATCCAAAGTTTAATAACAAAGAACTTAACACTTAACAAGTGCTCTAATCAGTGGGATATCACAGTGAAACCACCCAGACACTGCAGTGGTCTTTTTAAATATTTCTATCACATACACATACATATACACATATATACCCTTCTTTTTTTTTCTTTTTTTTCTTCACAATTCAAGAGTCACTTTGATCACTCTGAAATTGAATTGTTGGTAAACCAGTGACTTGCTACTAAAAAAACCCAAAAATTACTCTGCCTCTGTATCCAGTAGTAATGAATTGAAGAATATTTTCTCTCAGTCAGGATCTGTGCATCTTCTAATTTCTAAGACAAATCTTAAAAAATGGACTTAACTCCTGTAATTTATCAAATTAAAAAACAAAACAAAACAAAGCAAAAATCTATATGTATCTGAGACATGTGAAAAAGAAATTAACCATGTTCCTCATCACAAAGGAGGTGTTTAGTGTAGGACTTTTACTTAAGAAATTAATAATTATTCACTTTCTGGATTGCTGAATCACTTCAGAAGATTATTGTTGGGAAACTCAGTTACCTTATGGAGTGAATTAATTGTTGCAGGGAACTTTAGAATGATTTAGTGTGCTTTAGGCCACTATTTTTGTTAATCACACTCACAAATTTGGGGACAATGATCAAGATGTTCTCCTCAACTGCAGAGGCTTTGAGAAGAGTCTGGGCTATTTTCTAGGTCTGTGCCAACATATTTATGATGTTTCCAGTTTGGATCAACTTCGCTTCAGAAAATGAGTGGAGTTCAAGAGCTCTACATAGGTTTCATTCTGTAATTTTTTGCATTATTCAGAAGTTTACTGGATCGAAATCCACACTGATCAAAACCAAAGAATATGTTCCCACGAACTCCTGTGAAAACTGAATTTTTGGCAGCTCTGCTGAAACCTAAAACAAGCGTGAGAGAGCTACAATCGACAAAAATTGTTCATCAACATTTTCTCTATATATGGGTCTGTTTTATTTATGTGAATACTTTCTATGTGTTAGGATGTATGAGCTGTTTGCCTGTTATTCATCATCAAGGAATCTCTGGGCAAGCACCAGTATGTGAGTGCCTGTCTTCTTGGGGCTTTATTACAGAGGTGCTGAGCTCCTACCCATCTCACTGTCCTGTACTCCCCACCACCAACTGTGACACCATTGATCCTGAAAAACATAGAAATATTGTTTTGTTTACTGTTTGTGTCAAAACTGCCAAATTTGTAGTTTCCTCAGAATTTGTTGAAAGGCTTTAAGCATCCGTGCTGATGCGTGTAATCTGACTCACAAAACCCTGAGGTGATCTGAAAGCTTCCAAGTCAGCCCAAATCAAAACAAATCAGGTTATGCTAAGCCACCAAAATTTAGTTCTGTTATGAAATGGAGGGGAAATTCACAAACAAAAGAGCAACAGAAGATGCTTTCCTTTATAAAAACAGTTACAGAGGATCTGTATTTATAGCACAACCAGCAACAAGAGATATTTCAAGTAATCTAGCAATAAAAAACTTTTGCCCTCAGTACAATTATCCCTGTTTCCACCATTCTGTCAAGGTAAAAAAAGTCTCACAATAGGAGCCAACAGGAGGCAAGGTGGCAAGAAGGGGTTCAGCATGAAGGATGGATGAGCCTTTATTCATGTCAGTCCTCTTCTGTGTCTCTGTCTCTGACCTTCCCTTCAGCTCCTCCCGTCTGAGTTTCTTCCCTTTAACCCAAAGAAAGAAAAATGTGCAGATGGGTGTCATAACTTTGTGCAAACGGTGCCTTTGTGAATATTTGGAGTTCAGGAATGAGAGACAAAGCTGAACATGTCCAGCTCCCAAAGTCCCCAAGAGCCACCTCTCTGACAGAATTATAGTTGCCCCCAATGAACTTTCCGAAGGCACTTTAACAATGCAAGAACAAATAAAGGAATGGCAAATTCTCTTCAGAGCATTTTGCATGTAAGTGATGATCCTGTTTGCAAGCTGGTTCTCTGAGCTACCCCTGGAGCATTCCTGACCTGGAACATAAATCGGGGTAAATGTGTGCAATAACAGACAGAAGGGAAAACAAGTCATTACCACAAGAGACCAACTATAGCCACAGAAAAACGATTTGGCATTGTGAATAAATAACTAACCGGATGAGGGTGAGGGTTTTGTTGTGTCTAACAGGCAGGGACACACACTTAGATACAAATTGACAGCTGCTTCTGAGATGATAGAGCTTTGCTTCACAGCAGGGAGTATGATGGATCAGTACCAGCCTTAGAACCACAAATCCATGTTTGCATGCACGAATAGCTACTTCTGGGAGGTTGCTAAAAATTTGAGAAGGAAAAACGTTGCCAGGTGGGCTGCCCTTCTGCAGTTTTCATATGCAGGGAAGTTCTGAGAGCTTCAGACCTCTGGCTTGTCAATAAAGTAGGAAGCCTGGAGAGGAGGAGACTGGTACCACTTCAGGTACAGAATAGTCTCTTAACTATAGAATTTCAAAGCAATGTTATCTTGTTTTTTTCCCTCTCTCCTCACATGTTTAGGTTTCTTACTCAACCCACAGCCTGCTTGAGCTGTGTTGTTCCAGTGCAACATGTAGTACAGAAATATATGAAATGAGGAGAAATCAGGGTTACTGTAATGGTAAGGCTCAATTATTTAGAAAACAGGACATTTTTTAAGTCAAGGTATGCTGAAACCAGTAGTTTCTATTATTCAGTTTTTGTGTCTCAGAGCTGGCTGACCACACTACTGGCACATGGCATGGTAATAACAGCTATGGGAATGGTATTGCCATCTGGGCCCAATGGGTCTGGGCTGATTTCCCCTACCCAAGAATGTGATTCATAATGTTTTACAGGTGGATAATGGCAACGACTGGGAAGAAGCAAGATGGGCAGAAATGAAAACCAATGGTAGCAAAGTTACCACAACCTCTTTGGCATGCAACAAAAAAATCACTTTCAGGCTTTTGTGGTTTCTTTCAATCTCTTTTCTATCTTCCTCCTCCTCCCTCGCCCTTCCCACCCCCCCAGCTTTTTTTTTTGGTTTTTTTTTTGTTTGTTTGTTTTTTGTTTGTTTTTTTTTTTTTTTTCTTTTTTGTGGTTTTTGTTTTTTTTTCTGTTGTTATTATTTTTCACTCTGCTTCTCTTTGCAGACAGTACAATCAGGTACATTGCTCATTCCTGCTTGCATGGTATCAGTGCCACATTTTTGTGGATATTTATCCTCCTGGTGGGCTTGGGTGTTTGCCACAGGGCTTGGCCTTCGGACCTCTCTGCTCCTTATTCTGCTGAAGGAAAACCATTCTCTACAGCTCTTTTCCTCTCATATGAAGAACAGACCTGAGGCACTGCTACCCCCACACTATCATGTTCAGGTAGATGAGAGTGGGGGAATTTTCCAGTGGTCCAGCCAAGGGAATGCTTATGAGGACACAGAGCATACACAGCATGGAGAAGATGATCAAAAAGTTTCCTGTTACTGTCCTACAGCTACTAAATGTAAATTGACAGAATGCAAAGAACATTATCATGGAAACATCAGCATGCAGAGTGGCCTGTGGGAAAACATCACAGGAAAAGGAAAAAAGAGTTTCCCTTCACATTTGGAAATTTGGATGAAGTGCTAAGCTGCAGGGGTTGGATCTTGAACTAAGTGTCAGTGCTTTGGGGTCAGTGACCTTACCTCTACAGTACTTTATTGGTAGTGTGATAGATAATTTATAGCTTTAAAAAATGCTGGAAGGACATACTCTTTCGTGGAACATATGGTTTGTATTTGTACTATTCCATTATTCTTGTTTCTGACAATCTGTAATAATTCTGTATAAATTTGTTACTAAAGTGCTGTTCTCTAATAGGCATACAGTATTTCCATTATTTGATGATTTTATTGTCACAGGGGTACATATGTCAAGTCCAAAAGCTCCTATGAAATGTATGAGTATGTGCCAGGATTTCATTTTGACATAAAACCTTTAATTTTAGATGCAATCATGTAAGCAACAAAGTTTCAACATTTCAGCTTGAATTCCTTGTAATAATAGCCTTTTGCTTATTTCCTTCTTTTAAATAAAACTGACAGTGACAGCATATTGGCAAGGTTAAAACAATCCTGTTATTACAAGCATTTAATCACAATGAAAAGGAAATAATGTATTTTTTTAAAAAATATTTCTTTGAAGCATTACTGCCTGATTACCTCATAATAACTTTATCTCTCATCTATTCCCTGCCAAGCTTGTGTTTTATTCCTCTGTCTGTGAAGGATGATATTTTTTTCCCCCAGTAGAAGCAGAATTTCTTTCAGTGGCCGTGAAATTTTTCTATTTCTGATACTCTTGCAAAAATCTCCAACAAAGGTTTACCATGGGACATGAGTTTTAATTATTACGAAATTCACTTTGACATTAAAACAATCTGTAAGCACATGGCCATTGCTTGGCTAAGAGTGACTGTCTGCATAAGCTATAACTTGCCATCTCCATCATGTTGGCAACACTGAATTCCTGTGGCCTGGAGAAATCTCTCCTTCCTTCATCATCTCCTTCCATGTGAGTCAACAGGGTTTTGCCACCAACTTGCATGGAAAAAGGACCAGGTTCCAGGTAAGAAATAGCTGAAAGGAGAGATTTTTACAAATTTTTCTTTAATGAAGGCTAATTATCTAATGAGATTCAGGAAAAAATCATAGAAAAGGTTTTGTTTCTTTCATTATATTGTCCTATAAAAGGGTCACTGCTGAAACGTTCTGTCTGCTAGAGACTGCCAAGGTTTGTCATGAAGCATGATCACCTGGGAGTGTTCCAAACTTTAATACTTTTATATTCAAGATAATGATATTTTCAGTCAAGCGATACACAATTTTTGCCAAACCCAAGCAATGCAAATGCAACTTCTCTTTGGTCTTATTGGCGGGATCTGTGCTGCGTGGCAGGTGTCCTCCACAGCTTTGGTCCCCTGAGAGGTTGCTCTGGGGCCCTCCTGGAGCATTTGGAGGCTCCCTCTTGACTTCAAGCCTGGGTTTCCTCTGCAGAACCTCTCCAGGATTGCCTGGAAATGGTGCACATCTGAGTCTCATCCCAGCAGGAGAAACACTCCTGGATCCCACGTTGCAGAGGAAGAATTTATCATTGCTTATTCCCATTATTCTGGCTCTCTGTTCATTTTATGACAAACCATAACAAAACAGCTAGCAAATATTCATCTTTGCCATTGTTTGTAGTTTATCTTTCAAACAGAATTTGTTATTTTCATTTTTCAAAAATCAAGGTCTGTGGTATGGCTCTTCTCCTATTTCGAAACAAAGCATTAAATCTATCTTTACCTGTGCAACAAACACGTTGAAAACATAATAACTCATCCTATTGCTTTTGGAGATTGGCAATTCCCCACCAGCACAGAAGAAAAACAATCCTGGTCTTTTCTGATGGTTGACAGAACTGTATCTTCTTTTAGTAATAAAAATACTTTGCACGTATAAATTGCATTTCATGCAAAGATCCCTATGTGCATTACAAAGGTTGAATTATCATTATCCTTGTTTTACAAATGGCCTGCCAGTGTCACAATGAAAAACATTATATCACTGTTCCTTCAGCTAGCTCTTTTAATCACTAGTGGCCAGGACTGGGCTCAAAATTCAACTCCCACACAAGTATCACACTAGTACTTAGCCCTCCTCATTGTCCCCTGGTGACACTTACATGGAAGTAATAATGATGAGCTTGAACATGTTGCTGAGTGCTGCATATTTGTGAGAGAACAGCTCTAAGAGCATTGAATGTTCCACTGCCATCAATTTGAGCCCTTTCTGGAGTAAAGCAAGACTTATCTGGTAAGCACCTCTCAGGAAGTTGTAAAACCAAATGGGGAAGAAGTAGAGATGTCAAAATATTCTGGCCTCAAAAGAGGACAGGCTGGTCCACAGCATTAGTGATTACAGGTCAGACAACCCCTCTTTTAGGAAATAAAGTGCTGGGGAAGAGCCTTAAGTCTCTTCCTTCTGCACATGCATGAAGAAGTTTCCTGATCTAAAGTGCTGGGGAAGAGCCTTAAGTCTCTTCCTTCTGCACATGCATGAAGAAGTTTCCTGATCATGGTCACAAGAAAAAGCTGTTGGTTTAATCAGTCTTTGATCCTAAATCATAGAAAAGTATTTGTGACATCCTACAAACTTATAAACTAGGGCAAGTCAGACTTTTTTTTTTGCTTGTGAAACAGGACAGTCCTCCTGTTCATTTCATCAAGAATTTGGTTCTGCTAGCACCAGCTTTATCATAGTATGCCAAAGCCAAGCAGGTATTTATAGTAACAGCAGTGGTACTGAGTAATTAAGTTGCAGAAAAGATGGAATTTTCTCTTCTAGACATTGTTAAACTACTTTGCCCACACCCCAAACTCGACGAGTTGTCTGCAATTTGTACACGCTGGGGTTGTTCAGTCTGGAGAAGAGGAGGCTCAGGGGAGACCTCATCACTCTCTACAACTCCCTGAAAGGAGGGTGTAGTCAGGGGGGGTCGGTCTCTTCTCCCAAGTAGATACCAGTAAGACAAGAGGGCATGGAATTAAGCTCTGCCAGGGGAGGTTTAAGTTGGATATTAGGAGAAAATTCTTTACAGAGAGGGTGATCAGGCATTGGGATGGGCTGCCCAGGGAGGTGGTGGATTCTCAGTCCCTGGAGTTTTTTATATAGAGACTGAATGTGGCACTCAGTGCCATGGTCTGGGAACCAGGGTGGGAGTGGATTAAGGGTTGGACTTGATGATCTCAGAGGTTCTTTCCAACCCGGATGATTCTGTGATTCTGTACTCCTTGGCACAGGTTATGTGTTTTTCAGCTTTTCCTACTGATTCTACAGGTCTCTGTACAGATGTGTTCTCAGTGTTACCCAAGTTTTCCAGTTCACTGGGAATATACAAGTAACCTCATCATGGGTGGACTCGAAGTACTGATAGAGAAACATTCCTCATCTTTCTTCCTCAGATTGCATAGGCATTTTTTTCATATTCACTTAAATTCCAGCCTTAATAGTTGATACTGGATATCTATACATTTCACCAGCATGCCTAGAGGTTGTCCCCTGTCTGGGGAAGTGCATATAATAGTTTCATCTCCTATGAAATTTGTTCCAGTTCAGCTGAGTTTAACAAACAGCACATAGGCATTCTGATGGAAATGTACTATAAGTGTTCCTAACAATTTTAATCTCAAGAGGAGTAGCCAATAGGTAAACACTGTAAGTAGAATAATCCTGTATTTTGTAAATTCAGCAGGATAACCTGTATGAAGAGCATGCGCGAACATTGCTACCTTTGGCTGTAAAAATTGCATTGCAGGATCTTGTGGGGGGTGATCACTTCAGGCTGCATGGCTATTAGTTTGTTTTTTCACACCTGTCATCATCATCATGGCTTGGCTTCAGAAATAAAAATTTAAGAAAGGCTCTCCCCACACTTGCTGCAAGTGCACTGATGGCTGATGAGGCCAATGTGGGATAGGCAAGTTTGGCTGCCAAAGGCCCAGCAGAAAGTCTCCTGTGAGGGGACAGCCAAGGCACAGTTCTTTCTGTGCTGTCTTTTCTCCTCAAGACTGATTCTCCGTGTGTTCTCAAAGGAGGCAGCAGTGTTATGGATGGTGTCTCCATGTCTCCCCATTGGAGGCCAGGGTGGACCCCTGATGGCAGTCAACATGGCCAAAGCTGAAGGATTGTTTCAGGGAGTCCTTGCATCTCCTCTCTGGGGCTTCTCTGTTGCAGCAGCCGGTGGCAAGTTCACCATAGAGCACAATCTTAGGGAGGCTGTGATCCTCCATCCTGGGGACGTGCCCTGCCCAGCACAGCTGCATCCTTGCTATCATGGCCTCAATACTGGTGACCCCTGCCTGTTCAAGGATGGTGACATTGGTCACCCAGTCAGTCCAGTGGATGTTGAGGCAGCACTGATGGAAGCGCTTGAGGAGATGCAGGTGGTGGTGGTAGATGCCCCGTGATTCAGACCCATATATAAGAGTCGACAGTACAATGGCTCTGTAGACACTGATCTTTGTACTTTTCTCCAGGTGTTTATTGCTCCAGACTCTTATGAAGTCTTCTGAATGCACTGTATGCCTTTGCTAATCTGTTGTTTATCTCTTGGTTGATCTTGGCATCTGGGGAAATAATGAATCCCAGACAGCTGAACTGCTGGACTGACATAAGCACTGATTCACCTATGGTGATGTGGGGATGATGGAAGTCTTCTTGTGGTGCAGGATGGTAGAGAACTTGTGTCTTCTTCAAGTTTCACACCTGTATGATACTGTCTAATCACAGGTTTATCCCCTTATAAACTCTGACTCCAATCATTTCAAAGCCTGATGCTTTAGTTGTTGTAACTTAACCCAGCAGTTGGCTGCCTTTGCCTTGGAGAACTTTAGGAACAGCCCTCAAAACATGATGCAATCCCCAAAACTGGACTCCTGCACCTGTATGCAGCCCTGTGGTTGCCTTCATTGGACCTACCTGGGAGGAAGGGTAGTTAGGAGGCAAATCTACTTATACAAGGACAGGAGCTCAGATACTCCTGCATCCTTTGGCATCCTTTGGTGGTGAGCAGAAGAGAATCAAACAATCGACACCGGCACAGGTTGCCCTGAGAAGTTGTGGCTGCCCCCTCCCTGGAAGTGTTCAAGGCCAGGCTGGATGAGGCTTTGAGCAACCTGGTTCAGAGGGAGGTGTCTCTACCCATGCAAGGAGGTTAGAACTAGATGATCTTTAAGTTCCCCTCCAATGCAAACCATTCGACGACCCTACTCTGGATATACAACCTCTACTTTCACTTAGGGAGTACAGATATTGATGAAAAAGTCCTTTCCCCCCCTCCTCTTCCCTACCACAACATTTTGTTAGCTACCTGCCTTTTCAGGGGTAACTGCCATCATCCTGTGGACACCTCAGCACAGACTACTGCCACAGTGACACCACACAGATCAAGGTCATGGTCAGCCCTCAGTAAGATGCTGAAGGCCATACCCAGTGGCCAGCAGGTGGGATGCACAGAGTCTCTGCAGATGAGTAGATTAAATGTTGTGAAGTAAAAAATGAGAAACTGTTTCCTTAAACTGACACAGTAAATTGCTGCTCAGGTCAGGAGGAGAGCTGTGTCTTCTCTTGCATTTCCTCCTCACAAGCATCTCCCTGCAAGTGCATGTATATTTGCCACCATGTGGAATGGATGTGTCTTTCTGTTCACCTTTACTAGAGCTTTTCAGCCCATTGATACTTTGAATTCACATTGGTACAGCTTCCAGCCTTTATATCATGCTATGCCCTCATCTGCAAGGCATTCTGCTGCCAGCTTTACTGGTGTTCTCCTGGGAACTGTGCATTTTCACCTCCTCTGGGTCCTCAGCAGCTGTTGGATAAGTGATAAAAGGGTAGTAAAATATTGGCCAACACTGTAAGTATATGAAAGAATAACCAAAACACCTTGGAAATCTGGGTAGAATTATTTCATACGTGTAGAGGATCTTATTTTGATATTTCTGTTTTAAACACATATATATTTTTAAGCGCACCTGTGATTTCCACATCTGGACTTCAGCAGGATGAGAGGTTTGAGTCCTTCTCTGCAAAATCAAGTGAAGCTGCAAAACAGATCCAGATACTGGTGGCTGTGTGACTCCAAGGACTGATATCCAGTTGCATTGAATTTGCATTGAAGTCCTTCCTCGTAGCCTGTTTCTGTCCAGAAATGAGCTAATGCCATTATTGTGTGATGGCTCACAGGCTGTCTCTGGAGTGAAAGAAAGAAACTCTGGTGATGGTTGTTCAGGTTTTGGAGAATCGCTCACAATCACTATCTGACACTTATTCAATAATTTCATTGGAGAGAATGAGATGGAATGAAAATACTCTCATTACTCCAGAATAGATCTGACTGTCACTAACGCAGCAGAGGCTTTTGTTGCCTGTAGAAAAAAAAAAACAAAAACAAAACAATCAAAAACCAAGATTGCTGTGTAATAGTTACTTTCTGTTGATAGTCAGGCTTGCTTAGCTACTGACTATAGCTATAGATTATATGTGGAATCTGTGGAATGACCAGGTTCAGACCAACAGATTATGGCAAAGACAATAGCCTGATTTATCTGCTGCCTGAACTCAAATAAAAAAAAGATGTACCTCACTGTGAATCCTTGTTCAGGTTAGGGTTATCAAGGAAATACAGACACCATTTCCACAGGAAAAAATGAAGGTCTGTCAAAACTGGAAGATTTCATTGAATAGTTTTTGCTTTCTTAAAACTTTTGTTAGAAATTCAAAGAGGATTTTTTTCTAAAAATGCTGAAAGTGACTGGTTTGGTGTTTTCTCAGTGAGTCCTTTCTGAATTTTAATTTATAGGTTTCTTTCAAATTAAAAATAAAACAATAAAACTTTTAATTTTATTAAACCCAAAATGTTTTACCCAGCAAATTCCTCACAGATTTGGTTTTTTCCATTTCAGATTGAAACCAAATTTCAAAATCCTAAGAAACTCTGGGAAATGAGTTTATATACTTCAAAATTCTATAAGATATGATTAGATTAATTTATTTTGGTTACATTCACTTCTTTCCATCTGTGTACCGTGAAAGGTGTGGTACTCAAGTCTTAAAAGAAAAAAATATTAGGAAAGGAAAGTTCAAAGCCATATCACAAGTTTTTCCAGAGACAACAACTCTGGTGTGATGAATGACAAATCACAAACAAGGAATCTGATTTAACACTTTAATTCATGTTCAATTTACAGAGTAAAACAAACTATTTAAACAAATCAATGGGAAAAAATGAATTCACAAGAAGTCCGAGGTAATGGAATTTCCCCTTCTATGTTCAAGTATGCTTTTCTTTGTGATTTATTTGCTTGGATACATTCATGACATAATATTCCATACTCAAATAAGTGAGACAGTCTTTTTCTTAGTTTTTCTAAGGCACTTTGTATAATCTACCATTGTTTCATTGCAAAGATGCCAAGAATTTAACAAGACTAGAGGATGCAAGCAGATTATTACACCAATATCAAGAATCTTGAGAGTTGTGTTATATGTATTTCTTAAACTTACCAAGTGTTGAAAACCTCAAATTTCAAACCAGAAAAAGTCTGAAGGGGAGAAACACATATTTCATTGAATATTTAATACAGTAATTAGTGACTTCTCAGATGTCTGAAACATCTATGGTGGTAGATTGGTACCTGCAAAGATTAAACAAGGAATGGGACTGACAAGATGCCGCATTTATTGACCAATTTTCTTCACTCATGTAACATACTCAGAATCAGGCAATAGAGAAGAAATGCATCCCATTATTTCCCCCAGAATGAATTGTTCTGAATTCAATCAACAGTAACCTGGTCTGAGCTTCTCACAGAAAGACCCAGACTGATGAAGATACATGCAGAAGTTGGTAAAACCTTTAAAAACTGAGCACCTGTCTTGCTTTGATAATCCAGCCCTTCTCCATCCCAGCCTAAGTGGGCAGATGACCTGCATGGTTGGCAGAGAAAGAGGAAAGCTCTTCAAGAAAAACAAGAGCTGTGAAAAACATGGAGATGAGTCCAAAGTTCAGGATGCTGAGAAATTACTTCCTCTCTGAGAAAAGCCATGTGATGGTGGAGAAGATACTTGGAAAACTAAGCCCAGTCAATCATACCTTTGTGCCTCTGCAAATCACTGTACCTTGTATTTTGTCATCTGTCGATGCAATAACATCACTCCACATGTGCTTTGACCACCACAATTCATTCTTCTTCTGCTTGTGCATTCTGCCAAAATTCTCCTTCCCTTCTGGAGTGCCAGCAAGCAGTCTAACAGGATTAGATAACCCAAAGTCAGGAGTCTCTCAATGTCCATCAACAGTGTCATGTGTGTATATTATTGCCTTGAAGCTGCTTTATTTCTTCAACCAAAGCAGTTCAGCATGTCAGGATGAGAGGATGAGATGGCCTCAAATTGCACCACTACCCCTGGTGGTTTTTTTTTTTTTTTGCACTACCCCTGGTGGTATTTAGAACACCTGTGTACACTGCACTTTAGGGACATGGTTCAGTGTTTAGCAGATTTGGCAGTGTTCAGTCTCACGGTTGGACTTGATGATCGTAAGGGTCTGTTCCAAACTAAATGATTCTATTATTTTAATTACCTTGAAGCTTCTTTGTTGCTTCAATGAAAACAGGTCAGCATGTCACTGTTTCAGGTGAAGCTGATAAAAGCACAGCAGGAGGACTCTTCAAAATATCTACAGGAGATACTGATTAGAGAGTGCTCAACTGGAGTGACAATGTCCACAACATATTTCTACACGTCTCCACCTGACTGAGCTTTCTATGCTGTCCTCAGACTCACCCTTTTCTTTTTGAGATGTTCCTATATCTGTCTCTAAGTGAACCATTCCATGTTATGTGTCTTAAATTTTGCGATGCATACCTGTGTTTTGAAAAATAGATACTAATCCTGCTCAGCTTACTGCGTAGCTGCCAAGTTGTGGGTACTGAGGGTTCAGTTCGCAGACAAAGTGTTTTAACATCTTTTCTACAGAAAAAATCTAGATCTGCAGGAGGATGACACAGGATGCTGAGACCACAGCTATCCTAGACAGCACTGGCCCTTCAGCCTGCACAGACACAGCTTTGCCAGCAAGCCTGAGTCCCAGCAGCACACGTGTGTCCTCTGCCAACACAAGTGTGGGTTTGTGTGTGTGCTTCAGCCTGCTGATCACACAGGTGCAAGGGAAGCCCATCAGAGAAAAGGGAGCAAGAATCCTCTGGGGGCCATTACACCTTCACTCATGCAGTTGGATTGCCCCATGTCTGTCTGTCAAAGCCCTCAGCCATGGTGATTCCTGCCCCGTGAGCTGGACACCCCCTTCCCAGGCCTGCCTGCCAGTGTGTGAAGATGGACAGGTCCTGCCTGCCTGAGCACCATTCCCTGCCAGCCTGTGTGTAGGTGTTCTCCTGTGAAGGCAAACTGGGCCACAAGGGACATGCCACCCTGAGATAGCTCAGGGACTGACTGGGAGTCTGTGCAAGCCACAGGAGAGATCCCAGCAGGGTTTTAGCTTGGGCTCTGTCAGTCTTATCAAAGAAATTCAGTCGTGGATGTGCCCTGAAAATATCCAACTAAATAAGCAGTTCCTTCTGCCTCTCCTCAGACTCAAAGCAGGTGTAAAAACTTTTGTACTTTCTCAATCCCTCTTGTATTCCCTTCAGACTAAGGCTGACTCAATATGGACACAGGAAGGAGAAGGAAAAGACAACACTCAGGACCCATTTCTGTTATAAAGTAAACCAGACTGGTAAGTTTTCTGTGGCTGATGGGCAAGCACCCATGTGAACTTCACTCACATCCACATGGCTCATCCATCTTACCCCTGCAGAACAATGGTCATGCCCAGAGCCCTTCTCATCAGTGGTTACTGGCCTATCTAAGCCTGGAACTACACCCCAGTGATGACTGAGACAAAGAACAGGTCAAAAGCCCCCCCAGGGTGCACGTAAAAAATTAAACGATTAGTGCAACAGTGAGTCTGTACCCTGGCACTGCTTTATTTGCTTCAATAGATGCAGGCAGCTGCCCAGTCCTGCTACTCTGTGCTGTGCTTAAGCTTCCCTGACACGCTGAAGTAGGTTACGAAAGCCATGGGGGTATCTCCACGGGTGCTGTGGCCCCAGAATAGGGTACACAGGAGGGACCTAAAGACCTCTCCGTGGGCAGGACCTTCTTCTCCACCCCAGCTGCCTCTGTGCCACCAACAGCAGACAGTACAACTGAGCCCTTGCTGCCCAGTTCTCTACTTCATCCCTTGCCCATCCGTACCATTCTCCTGTCAGGATTGCCAGTGGCATTATTTAACTACTCTTAGACTTTGTGAGCCTGCTGGAGGAAAAAAAAAAAAGTCAATTTGAGACACCGTCTGAAGGAATTTGGGCTATTTCTGCCTTGCATTTGGGCACAGAGATTTTATTTGCCTGTAATAAGAAACATTACCTTCTCCTCCCCCCCAATAAAATGATTCCTCTAATATTTAAGTTTCAAGACCATACACTGTGTTTATAAGCCTCAGGCCCCGAAGTAAAATAAGATTGAGTTTCCCTCAGGTAAGTACTTCCAGACACTTTATCTGCTATATCATTACAACTATACTCTATTTGTTACTGTACTATGTAACACAATACTTGCATTATATTCCACATGAAAAGCTGTTTCTGCAGCATCTTGTCATCATTTCACGAACGCGGCTTTGAAGCCGTTTTGAATTCTGAATTCAGTGCATAACAGCGAAGGCTCAAGTGCACAACACCGTATTATTTACTCAGATGGGGTTAATTGCTGAATAAAAGAATGGTTCCTTTCAGTTTACCTTTTTACAATCTCACTCACACTGGATATGGAAGACAGGAAAGTCTGTGATAAATATCAAACTTTCTAATCAGAAACGAGCCCAGTCGTATTTGAAATCTTGAACTTAATCCAGAATCAGGAAATGCAGCCACTTGTGTTACTGTTGCTGAAAGAAGAAAATGACCTTTTTATTGTAGCTTACATTCACTATTGTACTTGTGAACCATGGGGAATGGAGCAGGAGAAATGCAAGGGCCTAAGGAGACCTTCTTTTAACAAGAAAACTGAAATTGGGTGTAATAAAAATATATAGCTGATATAAAGGCTGTGTTTCTCCAGGGGAAATATGTCACTTTGACATGGATTCACTCCTAACAAATTATTTCTGCTTCCTAGCTACTGGTAATATTTGCTGTCAGGCACCTATTGCCTTAAATTTTACCAGATTTAGCCTCAGTAGAGATTCATTTGAATGTAGAAAAATGAATAATCCACACCTTTAGCAGGAATATAGAAAGTGAAATTATACCATAAATTTTTAAGTGGAGATTGACTTGCAGAAAACACTTTTATTTCCCAGTGATGTTACAGGGTGAATGCCTGCAGGATTATTTCAATATAATGACTCTCTGCTGATGACTAATTTATAGCTGAACTGGAATCCTGGACTAACATCAGTAACAGAGTGCCATAACTCAGCGGCGTGCTCTTGGACAGCACACAGTGGTAGGTAACAGTGGACCAAAGGAGATCAGAATCATAAAATTATACACATTTTTTTGTGATGTGGAAACAGGATTTATACCTTACCCAAACCCAAGGTTTTTTTTGCATGAGCAGTTTATTGTGATGCCCTCTGATCGTGAAGAATCAGATGCAAAGGACATTAACAGCACATCTGGAGCTAGATTTGCGAAGCAGTCATAATATTGTGTGAGCACTTAAACTAAGTGGGTGGATTTTAAAATAGTTTTTAAATGTTTTAGAAAAACTGAGAGCCTTGCACATTCCCTAGGGCTAGCTGATCTCTTTTGGGAAATCAGTTAACTTAATTATCTTGAGAAATCAGAGCCTAGCTAAGAGTGAAAGTTTAAGCTGATGGGTCAGACAGTGGGAAGTTGTGAGAGCTTTCTGTGCTTTTTCACAAAGTTTTCAGTACCACGTAAAAGAGAGTCAGCCTTGTTTTCTGATCCCTAGATCTCATTTTTCACTCTCCCTGATTCTGAGGGTAGGTTGTTTTTTTTTCTTTTCACTGTGCTATAAAATAATCCAGAAGATATTTAAAATGAGATCAAAACAAAATCACACATCAACAAAAAAAGAAAAACTCGTATGAAGTTCCTTAAGCTTGCATATTACCAAATGGGAAACTGGCATTGGCTGGAAGGATAAATTCACACTTTTCTGGAATAAGGCCTTATAGATTTTTCTCACTGTCTCACCAGCTCTCATAGGTCGTGGTGAAAATATTAGTGTGAGCTTCAGCTGGGACAAATTCAGGCCTTTCCTGGGAGGTTAGTTGGATGCAATGTGCAAGGATCACCCAAGGACAGCACCAGCCATACTAGTACCAAAGGATGGGAGACTTACTGGTTGAATCCCACCAACAGCATCTGCCAGCAGAACTGTGTGTGCTTCCCCAGTGTCCCAACTCAGCAATGATGGTTCCACAACACTCCCCAAGTAATTAAACTGTGTTCCCATGGCCCATTATCAGGTGGAGTTGCAGCAGACAGGATGTCAGGAAGCTCACTGTGAGCCCAGCAGTAATTCTCAGGCTGGAGCTGGATAGGAAGCAGTTTTATAGTCCCACCTTTGCTGCTGTGGACTTTCAAATTTTTCTCAAGAAGGGGGAAAACAAGACTTTGTGAATTGAAAAGGAAGAGCTATGGAAAGCAAGAAAACAACTACCATTGCAGCAGCCAGTCCTGTAGTTAGGTCATTGACTTGAGATCTGGGTAAATAACCTCCATGTTGCTGCTCTAAATGATTTAGAATAAGAGAGAACGTAAAGGGACAAAACTGCTGAGAAAGTCTGTTGCAATAAGCATCCACCATATACAGTAGTGTCTGTAAATCCATTAATCTGAGCAAATAACACTGTTTGAAAAGTAATTTAAAAGAAATTTATTAATACTCAGAAATCAGCCATATGGCTCTATGACTGTTACAGAGAAACTTCCTCTCACTTACCCTCAATATTTATATGTGTGTTGTATATTCCCCCTTGTTCTTGTATGAACAATGTCCTCCGACATGAACAATGTTTCCCTCTCTGATGTTCCTGTGATATATTTCTATGGATTAGTTATATCCCTTCTCACTCTTCATTCTTTTAAGCTAAGGAGGCTGAACTGCCCAAATCACATCTCACATGAGAACCACTGGCTCCTCCAGCCTTGCCATTCCTTCTTACTGGAGAGGACTCACACACAGCCTTTGCAGGAGGCTTTGCCAGCAGCACTGAGCCTTCCCTCCTACTGCTGAAAATACCTGTCACTTCCTACAACCAAGCAAACCTTTTTCATGTGCATTACACTAAGATCTCATAGATACCCTATGGCAGACCAGTATCCCCTGGTCTTCCTTCTCTTCCATTGCTTTGTAGTAATGAACTCATAACACACCAGAAAACTTGTGCTTTGTACATAAAAACATGGCTTTGCCACCAGAACTTTTTTTTTTTTACCTCTTGCTGCTACTGCAGACCTCCTCTGAGTTGATGATGCTTCCCAATTTGATAACGAGAACAAGTGCCATTAATACACTTATCTCTCAGCGTGTCAAAGCAATTCATGAAATCATTCTGTAAAATCAGTTCAAAAATACCCTCATGTACATTTTCAGTATTCTCTTCCCACCCAGTTTAATACCTCTTCTCCGCTTATTGAGTTTATACAGTTTTAGCACAAAAAAATTGTAGAAAAGGTGTTTGTACAAAAAAGAATCTCCTTTCTAGTGGTTTTGGAGCCAATAACGCATTGTATATATTTTCCTTGTTTTGGACATGCATGGTCACAGAAGGAGTTATACCTTAACCCATTTTATAATTTATTCTACTTTTTGTTTACCCCCACCCTTTCTGAGTCTTCTTTTGAAGTTTTTCTCTAAAGCCTTTCACACTGTGAAACACACCTAAGAAACCTGAGTTTCTCAGAATCTCTTTTCCCTTCTTTTCAAAATTCTTCAATCTCCACCTGTTAGATCCTCACTGCTGGTCACCAACGCACCACCTCCACCCCAAGAACTCCAGGATGGGAGTTGTCCAACAACCCAATTTAAAGCAGGAAAATCCTAACCTCATCCTCTGTCTGAGCTCGGAGTTCTCAGGGATCATTTGTCCTCACTTCACTGATGATGAAGATGGGCTGTCAGCTTCCCCACTTGTTGGTGTGTTATTCAGAATCAGAACATGCTGAACTTCTTTATTCCATCTCATGTTGTGCTTTTTGATGGCACAAGAAGGAGTTAACAGAGTAAAAAATCAAGTCCCGCTTCAAGTATTTTTATAACTTTCTTTACGCCATGGAGCTGTGGAGAAAAACAACATTTTAAGGGTTGCTCTTTTTTTCCATTAGGTTGTCTGCTTTTACAGGTGGTGAGTTGCTATAAGATCTGAAAATCTCCACACGTGAAAATGCAATGGTGAGATGGTCTGGAACTGAAACACTCAACCTGCCCGACCCATCGCTTGTGGGTTTATAGCACAGTCACTTGCTAAACTAACAGTAATAGTCTGGTGCGTGAACACCTAATACTATGACAGCCAGAGATACATTTTCTCCCTGGTAGCTGGTTCACCTTCTCCTGGAGTAGTGTGTATAAACTCCCTTCCACAGCCCTTGGGTGAAGAGTCACAGTATCTACCCATTAATCAAGTGCAGAATTTCTCTTGTAATCTCTGTAACAGCAGACAGCTCCAACTCTGTCCTAACACTTTCACTGCTTTTAAAATTTGCATGTAATCTTTAAGTGAATTATTTGTGTACAACTATTCTGCCAGAAATCTGGATCAAGATGAATATTTGGAGTCAGGGTGGATAGTGCAGACATTTTTGGTGTTATTCCACCGGAGTGCTACCATGTTTGTAGCATTACAGGGTGATTCAGGTGTGAAGGGAACTCAAGGGACTTTAAACCCAACCTGTTGATCCACAGTCAGTTGGCAGGCAAGCCCAGACTGCTGAGGGCTTTTTTTAGTCCAGTCTCGAAAACCTCCAAGGATGGAGACCGTACAACCTCTCTGAACAATTTGTCTCACTGCTTGGTGATCCTCATGGGAAAATTTCTCCTTATGTTTAAATTTAATTTAAATTTCCCCACTGGAAAGTAATCTAGTTCAATATAACTGAAAAATTAAATTGTCTGTTGCCTCTTCTCTCTTATTCCCCACCAGGTTCCCCAAATTCTATACCTTCAGAGCTCCTACCATGGGACCCCACCTATCCAGTTCCTGAATGAATCAGAGCCTCACTGCCTGCAGCCTGAGGTCTGTACCCAGTTTCTCTTCCTCTTCACACACCACAGGATCTTCAGCTCCCCTATTTCATGGGTACTAGCAGTTGCCATTGATTATTACATTCCAAACCACTTTTTCTTTGTTCATAACAGCAAAACTAACTTTGCATCATCCCTGACTGGACCATCTGGCCCTCTGCCAAGAATCTTTCCCTGATAACCTTCAGAAACCTCTTTGACTGTTTGCATCCCACATTGCTGCTCCTCCAGGAAGTTGACATACCCTGTAAATATCAAAGCCTCTGGTCCCAGAACTTTCTTGAGTTATTTAAAGAAATCTTCAGCCACTTCCACACCCTGTTCATATGTTCTGTAACACAATCCTATCACAATACCATCCTGACTCAGCTCTCTTCTGACACTGACATGAAAACTGCCACCCAGCCCATAATCCACCCCATATGAGAGTTCCATACATTAATTCTGCTCCTTCACATGGAGGACAAGCCACCCTCATCATCCCTGTGTCTACTGAAGACCCTGTATCCACTGCAGCACAGCAGTCATGCAATCCTGTCCCACCACATCCAAGTTATTTCTGTGGTGTTGTAGCTTTGTAAGTACATGCAGAGCTCTGTTTCTTCCTGCTTGTTTCCCAGACTCTGTGCTTTGGTGTACCTGTACTTAAGGCAGGCTTCCATTCACTGTATTTTACCATTCCTGAGGCCTTTGTTTTTCCCATTACCCTGCAATCTTTTCTTTCCACCCATGAACACTGTTTACTCAGCTGTGGGTCGTAATCTCCTTCCCTCAGTGGTTCAGGTTTAAATAATTTTCAGTACTTAAAATACTGAATGTCTTTCAAATACCCAATACGTTTCGATACTCAACACATAACAACATTCAAAGCTTTGCTTTTCATTCCTACCTCTGTGGGTGTTTTGTGCCTTTGAAACAAGGTAAATCTGATTACAGAATACATCCCATATTGTGTCACCATGAGATGCTTCCTTAAAATACTGTAAGACATTTCCTCAAAAGGCAGATAATGCAGAGTTTCTGCTGTCTTCAGTGCTCAAAAATAACTGCCTGCTCTTAGCTGAAACCAGTGACAATCACCACAGAGCCAAATATTACAGAGTGAAGATACTAAGGGCAACAATAGTAGGGCATTCTGGTTCCCTTAAAAAATTATTAGTTGCTTTTATGCAAAGATATCCCTCTGAGGGAGTTCACAAACACAGCACATTAATGTTCTAAAGTGCCTACCCCTTAGAATAAGGAGGAAGCATAGGGGAAAGGAAGGTGGACAGAGGTAAATAAGATCAGCCCACATGATTTTGCAAAATATTGATTAATTTATTTTTTTCTGATCTCAAAGAAGATGTGAATCTGTGAGGAAGAATCTGTATGAACTAGGGAGAAGATAATACATGTCGCTCAAAGAATTAATAAAAATTAAGTGAGTCTGTTGCCTGTTTTGTACCTGCCAACAAGTAATTTCTGGATTTAGAACATAGAACCTCTACGTATTTCTAACATCACTGAAGCTGACCACAACATGAAGCAGCACCTGGAGGATGTCCACACATGACCAAGGAGATTTTGGTAGTATAGTGACTGATTTATGCTGCCAGATAACATGACATGGGCAGGCTGTCGGAACAAAAGACTTTCAACATCATAAAAATGCCTAAGGCATCAGTAGATTTATTCTCAGTCCCAAATTAGAAACTTTGGGTCAAATGGGCCTGATTTCTTCTAATAGCAGTGGGGGTGGGTATTGGTCAGGTTTGACTTGTTCCTTTCTTAGAATGCCCTATAAACTAGAAAAAGTTTATCCGTTTATTTTTCTTATTTTTCCTTATTGTTGCTAAATCTTTCTGTATCAAGAAACACCAGAAAGTCAAAGGCCACTCAAGACTTGCTACACTCTTTCTGAGACAGAGTCCTCAGACAGCCAGAACTGCTTTTCATGCAATTTATTGGCAGTGAAAAGGAATGGAAGAGAGGTGAAGAGATGGCCCATAAGAAAGGTTGTTCTAGGTTGGTGTCTGATCTGGAATTTCACATCTGGAAAGGTGGAAAGTCAAAAGGTTCAGTTTTGCCCTTTAGGTGTGGAAAAGTGAGTATGTTTTATAAATAACATGCCCTTTCACTTGAACAAAAAATAATAGCATGTTGTACATGACATTCCTTCTCTGAATAGGTGAGAGTGAGATGGGGGCATTAACATCTGAACTGAAGAGGGAGGTGAACCAAATTCCATCACTTCTTACCTATCACAAAAGTTGCAACTAGAGAAGAACAAACCAACCCGGACATAATAACTGCCCTTTTACAAAACATAAGCATGTTGATATTAACGAATTAAAGATTAAAAAAAGGAACTTCTGTTCATTTCTTGTTTCTTTCCATTTTTTTCTTTGTACGGTCTTTAGATTTTTGTTTAATTTAGTTCAGGTTTTAAATTTTTTTTTTTTATTTAATCTTTTTAACATCAGATGTTCGTTTTCCAACCAGGCTAAAAGTTGCATTAAAGTGTTGCTGTCATTGCAGATTTTTTTTTCAAGACAAGAATTTAATGCTGCTTTTTATGGTGTTTTAACTCTCAATTAACTTCAATTTTAACCTCTTGAAGAGAAGACAACTTTATTAAAAATCTAGAAGTCAAACTCTTTTACTTCTTACAAGTCACAGTGAACACTCCTTGCCCCTTCTGATGATTTTCCAAGGAGCTAGACAATGCCATACTTTTACTTATTATTTTAATAGTATATATAAATACAGAAGAAGAAACCTCCTTAATATACAACTTGCAGGGGTTTTTTCTGCATGAAACCAGAAAGTTATAAATTAAATTTTAAAAAGGGATGAAACTAAAGAAAAAAAGTTTCTAGAGTGAAGTCTTCTGTAAAGTAACAATAGTGACAACAGACAAGTTCTTTGCAAATTTCTCTTAGCCTCAAGGGTAGAAATCCAGACCATTTCAGTGGTTTATTGAGTATGACTACAAAATATATTTTCTTTTCAATTTTTTTGTTACTTACCAGATACAGAAATTCGACCTGACCTTTTTATACTTTTCAAAGGTGGTTTCATTTTGTGTAAATTGCTTTTCTATACCAAGAAAATACATTCTGTTCTTCAGGGATTTCTGGTCCTACTGTCAAGGTCAGAAAAGCCCTGTTGGTGGCCATCAGATGGAGTTTGCAATACCAGCAATCTGCCCAGCCCACTGTCCCTTTAGCTGTGCTCATCCATGTTCAAGACTAACAAAGAAATATCAGTGCAAAATACAGGTCTAAGAGTCAAACAGATTTTTTACATGCTCTCTGCCACCTGGTATTGAAAGCACAGGCTGCAATGAGTGAAACCTGGCACTCAATCTCCCAGTCACTGAAAGGTTGGACATCCTTATGGCAAACCCATATAGATTCTGAAGATCTCCCTTAGTGGCATATTTACAGCACAAGATGTATTTCATGACATAATTCAATGAAAATCTCACACTTTCTCAAGTGTTCATGATTATTCTGTACTTGTTCCTAGCCTGGAAGAACGTAAGTAGATTTCCCGATGGTGCTATTACTCTCTTAAGAATTAAATCATTATATCTGGGATGAGAACAATTAGCAATATTATGGATGGGTAATTTTTAGTTGTACATGTTGTATAGATAAATGAAATGTCCAATAACAGAATAATTCCTGCATCTTTCTTAGCTGACAGGGGAGAAAGCGAGGCATGTCTTGACTAATCTGGTTGTATCAGGCAGGCTGAGCTTCAGCTCATGGATCATCATGCCTGGGAGAATGTGAATGTTGATTTCTCATTGCACATTGCAATCTGGCTACCCGCATGGATGTTTCAACATCTATGGTGGTGCAGAACTAGAGAAATTACCCACCTGTGATTTCTGTGGCCTTCTTCCAGCAGAGATTTACAGCATCTGGTGATAAGGCATATTTTAGCTATTCCTAATGGATATAAAAAGCCCAGGGATGAACCATTACATATTCTTTTGTGTGCATCAGCCTCAGCTATGTCTTAGTCATCTTGAAAGTTCAAGGTTTTGGTAGTTTTTAGAGTCCACAGTGAAAAAACAAAATTGTACAATGATTTATTTAAGTCTGCTGCCTCAATCCGCATGGGTAAATTCTCTGCATGTTGTTGATGAGTATCAGAATGTCTGTTCAATAGCATGAAAAAACATATGTGCAGCTCAGAAGTGGGAAAGAAGAAATTTTCTTGCTGCTAGGATTTTGAAATTATAATCTTTTAGATCCATATGAAGAAACTTTCTAAAACCCCCACCACTGGCATATTTTCTGTAGGTGAGGTAAGAAATACTCATATTTTCTTACCAATTCTGTGTATTGAAATAGGGTCATACTAAGGAAACTACATGTGATTTAACAATCTGAGGTTAAGATCCAGCCTCATAAACCCTTACGTGTGTCCCCTTCTCTGGAGTGCAGGCATTAAGATACCTTATCTGTATGATACCTGCCACTTAGGAAGATGCATAATGCAGTGGGTTATTCTCACAACTGAAAAAAAAAGTCCTCCCTCTCCAGGAATGCCTAAGAAGTCGCTGAGGACACTGGGGACATCTTATGAGACAGCCTGCAAGGACACAGAGCTGCCCTGAGCACTCTCTGCTGTACACCCAGAGAAGATATTGCCACCTGTCTATCTGACAGATGAAAATACTTCAGTTCAGAAACTTACTTCAGGCTGGGTTGGTTTGATCTCCAAACTCCACTGGCCAGATATGATGGAGAGGAGGAGCACAAAAGGTGGGGCTGCTCTTTTTCTGTCCTTATTGCTGTGCAGTTCTGGGGCAGGCAGAGCACAAGGTGATGAGGGATGATTGTGCTGAGCTGCCCAGGGGGTGTTCCTCCAAGCAGGGGTCCTTGCAAAGTGGAGGTCTTCCTCAACAGCTTGCTGTGGTAGCTGTTACCATGCATGACACACAACAGTTCAGCCATTCCAGATGTAACTGGTGGAGGTAGAGAGGCCACTGCACTGTGATGGAAATGGGTCAGGCACAGACTGACCACTGGGGAAAGAGATGAGAGCTGGAGGGCTGAGTCTGGCTCTGCTCAAAAAGTCAGCATCGAGACCTGTCTGCCAGTGGAGTGAACAGCTCAGCAGCCCAATCATCCACCATGCAATTCTTGCACCTTAAAATGGAACTAAGAGCTAAGCAAATGCCTGTGAACTTCTGACCAGGGACCAGACTAAATTTCCTGCCACTCTATGATCACAGCTCTGTGCCGAACACATGATAGGACCCAGACCCAGTTGTGGTCTCCTCCACAGAATGGCACTGAATTCTTTTGCACAAGCACCTCCAACTTGAACCACAGTCAGCTGCTGGCACTGTGTGGAAATAGGGGCCAGTTTTAAGTCTCTGCTAAGAAACTCCCAGCAGGAATCCAACTTCTGGTGATGTCCTGAGGATGCTGTGCACACTGGGGCCACCCTCACCCCCAGCAAGCAGGGAAGGAGCAGACTTTGCAGCCAAGCCCACAGCCTCTGCACAGCGTGAGCTTGCATTCTTCCAGCACAGCTGTATCATGTTGCTTAATGCTTCCTATTGCTTGAGGACAGTGCCACTGGCAGGCCTGAGCACTCCTGTCTGCTTCATCAGGAATGCAACATTTTGGGCCAGTTTTTGTCTCAAACTAGCAGTTCCTCCACCTACAGTAAGTTACATGGGGGCAGCAGGGTGTGTATGGGGGCAGGAACCTGCTCCCTGCAGTCAGCCTTGCTGTTGAAATTATACTGTGAGTGAGGTCCAGCACAGCCTTTTCTGCAGGGGGACAAACCTGCAATCTGAATTAGCTTTAAACGGATTAGTTACACCCCATCAAACTCTTGTGGGCATGTTATTATTCAGAATTAAAGTGACCTGATTTCAGCATAGCTTAATACCGCTCATAGTGGAGTTAAGCTAAATCTGAAGATGAATGCTTTATTACAGCTGGTAAATCCACTTTGCACCTCTGCTTAATTTGGATTAACTTTCTCGGGGGACCCTCAGTGCTCAGTCCTGCTGGTGGCCAACTCAGTTATAGCATCTGCTGCTGCCCTTCTGCTAACAGTGCTAAGAGAAAAACTCGTGCTGAGGCGGAGTGCTCCTTACTGCAGGCTGAAGGAGCAGGGCAGAGGCAGCCACTGGAGACTACTTCTAAAACAAGTAAACACTCAAAGCACTTCTCTTCAGAGCTTTATCACCTTAGGCAGGTACCACAGTGTCTCAGTGCCAGGGCAGCAACACAGGAGGAGAGGCTGCCTCCCAGGACAGGAGATCCTGTCACACCACTGCAGTGAAGACATGAGAAGGTCCTCAAACCAAGGGGAGCAGAGCTGCCCTGGCAGCATCCCTCTTCCTCAGCAAAAGGAGGAAGGGAAGGAGGTGCAGCCATGGACCTTCTCTTTTGCCCTTTCAAGGTGCTTCAAGCTGGGTTTCCCAGTCACAGGGCTTCTTCTGCAGACTGCTGCTTCCTGAATCCTTGCACAGGAGAGTCAGCATTTCCTAAAGATGGTGAGTCTGATGGTTGAGGTGACACTGTAGTGTACCTGGTGCACTACTGGGAGGGTCACTGCTAGCTCAGCAATAAGGTCACAAGCTTCAGTCCCAGAGCTCTGCTACAGCCACAGGGCTCTGGTCAGCGTGGCTGTGCTCCCCAGAAAGACTCTGGTTCTGCCTGAATATGAACATTATTCATTTCATGAATATTTGTCTAAGATGTCTCATTGTTAAGGCCAAATGAAGCTTTCACTTCCTCTACAAATATTTGTGCAATGACCTGTAACTACTGGCCAACATGCCTGCCAGCACTCCATTAGATGACATCCCATTTTACAATTAACTATTATCATTTGATAACCTCCTGAGGTTAAGAATACAGATGTAAGATCTCCAAGATTCCTAATGGGAATACTTCATATCAGAAGTATGTTTCCCTTGAGGATGACATCACCAGAGGGACACATATTTCAAATACTTTTGCCATCATATTTTGAAAGCTTCTTTAGAAATACAAAAATGCTTTTGGAGCCCCGAAAGAACTTTTCTGTCAGTCTCAAGTAAACATAGTACCATTTAACCCCTTGTAAAGCCTTATGTAATAAGGCTATGTAAAGTGTCATGGAAAACAAAGCAAAGAATTGCAACACAGCCAAAGAAATAAACATGTCTGGTAGATGGTTTTGATATTACCTGAAAACAGTTCTTTGCTGAATGGTATGTTAGCATTTTTGTGATAAAGCAGTTCAAGTGGAGCTTAAGCCACAATTTCAGATCAGGACCCTGACTGCCTGGGGAGCTGGGCTATTAACTTTAGTAGAAAATGGTTATACATGTGTGTTGTGTATGTCTGTATAGGTACACAAATACACAAGTATCTATGTGTATGTACATATATATGTATATAATCTGGGTATGCAACTATATGAGTAATTTATTTGTAGTTTGTTGTTTTGGTTTGGTTTTTTTTAGTGCCTCCTCCACTTCCATTTCTTACCTTCTGTATATGTCTCAGATGATACAGTTTAGGAAGAGACTATGAAATAAGTACCATTTACTGTACTTTCAACTTCTGAAGTTTTCTTCCACTAGGTAAATATAAATGCAGAAAAACTTCAGTGTAATTAAAGATACTGCCCTAGCAAGGAAGCATTACAGTTTAAAGAGTCACCATTTTTGCTCGAGAGAATGGAATCTCTTTATATAATATCCTTGGAAAAAGAAAAATTCAGATTCCTGCTCTTTCTTATTGGCAGAAAAGGAAGGACCCAATTCATTTTCAGCCCTCTTATGGTGTTTGTTGCAAGGACCAACAATGTTCCACCAGTTCTATTGACCAATATGGCACTTAATAAATACATTTTATTTACCTCAACATTTTCTTATAGCTCATGAGCAGACCAATAACTGCTCTAAGACATTTTCTTACTACCTGTTTTCACGCTAGTGTACCTTTATATTTATAAAGCTTCATTTACCTGCAACAGTAATTTGATAGTGCAATATATAAAATAATTCAAATGAGGTTTCAAATACATCCCAATGACAATATTTAAACTAAAAATTAACACTTAAATCTTCATTATATAAAATAAGACTAGTTTCAGTGCCCAATCTGATTAATGTTTTTTGAAGGCAGAGTAGCTTCCATTGCCAAAGACTTCATAATTTGATAGACA
The DNA here is from genome assembly GCF_036169615.1 of Heliangelus exortis. Classification (NCBI taxonomy): domain Eukaryota; kingdom Metazoa; phylum Chordata; class Aves; order Apodiformes; family Trochilidae; genus Heliangelus; species Heliangelus exortis. The sequence goes on along the minus strand of NC_092423.1, from coordinate 128,226,808 downwards.
ATCCCTGCAGATTTGTTAAACAAGAATGATAACAGCAAGAAATCATTTAACTAGTTAAGTAGAACTGGAATCCTAGTATAGAATTAATACTATGTATCTTAGAGCCATAGTTTGAAAGCCCATTGTATGTTTGAAAATGGATAATTTATCTGAAGCTTTAAGAAGGAAAACAAATTCAGTTCTGCTTTGCATAGGCTGTATTGAAACCTATGTATCTTGACATGCTTATTTATACTGTAATACATATAAATTAAATAAATTTTTAGACGAATGTCACTCTAAGGTAAGCTGCAGTTTACTTCCACCAGCTTGGCAATAGCTTGGGTGCTTTGTTAATACAAGAAGCCAATGGCTCCTGTTGGCAAAGGCATCCAATCCTCTGTCCATCCATGTCCAGAGCCACAGACTTTGTATGACTGGAAGACAGGCTCTGAAAAAGAAAGCTGAATCATGTTCACATGAAAAAAACACAACAAACATGCTGCTTTAAAACTGACAGTTAAAAGGGACTAGACCACCACTGCAAAATGGTCCATCCATTTTCCAGCTTGTTGGGAAATCCTGACATAGTCTTCAGCTTAGTCTTTTTAGAATGGGTATAAAAACACAGATGTGCTTTCTGGACTGAAAAGCTGAGATAGAGGAAACTATGCATTTATTATGTGGAATTTATGTCTAATATTGCCTCCCTGGCTGGCTGGCTCCAGTCTTGTTCTACATAGGCTTTTCTACCATACTTACCAACCACTTGACTGTGGCTGCAGAGTGGGACAAAGGAAAATAGAAGACAACCTGATCCTGTTGGGTAATATGGCTTTTCTCTGTACCTTTTTACCATATTGAAAATGATCACAACACCACTGTTAGGATTTCTTCAGTTCTACTGACCAGAAAAATACCATCTCTACCCATGAACTAACAAGGAAGCAACATGGTGCAGAAATACTGTATCATAAATTCTCCCTGAGATACAGAGTGTGGGTTAGCATGGCTACAGCAGATCAGTCTTTTTAATATGAACAGCAGTGTGAGATTAGAAAGAAAAAAAGAGATTCCCAGGAATTGTGCTTTAAATTGATAGACACATAAAAGTTCATGAAATATGCATTCACTGGTCTAACAGCCCATGAGAGACTGCCACCCCAGGAAGAAATGAAGAAATATTTGGAAAGCTCAGTGAAGCTCACAGAGTGATACCAAATTAAATATATATAATTTTCAGTTTTTGACATAATGAGACAATAGACTACACAAATCAGTAACAGCCTGATTCTAACATGACCTAAAATTACAGAAACATAGGAGAAGGAATGAAAAACCTTCAAATTTAGTTAAAAATTACAGATGTCTTTGTTTTTTCATTGGCAACTTCAACACTATTGCCTTTGGACATTTTATTTTTAAGAAACATCTGTCCAATTTGGATCTGTCATACTGCAACTGTGATCAGTTAGAGATGTTACAAAAAGTGAAATTACTTATGCAAGTCCAGTCTACAGAGCTAGCATATCATGAACACAAAGTAATAAACTCCTTAAGAACAGCAATTTGAATTTTTCTGTTGTCTGTTACCCGTGGACCTCGAACCACCTGAAAAGCATTATTTAATTACATATTGCACAACCTCAAGAAATTCTCTAAGTATGAGATGGAAAACAGCACATATTCACCAGAAGTGCAGTGCCATGACTTAGGAGGATGTGAGAATAGCAGTCAGGGAAAATTCAAGAGCACATACGTAAGTAGCCTGTAATTCTTTATGTTGTGTTGCACTGAGGTATCATCTTTCACATCAAAGCCTTGGAGGTCCCTGTTCCATGATGCTTACAACCATAGATGGACAGTCATTTCCACCCACCCCCCCCAAAAAGTGGCACTGGCAACTGTTCTGTTTTAAATCTCATTGCTGAGAACTTTGAGCAAAATTGTAGAGCTGGACAAAAATTTTTAGACAAATAGCTCACTCGCAAAAAAAAAAAAAAAAAAAAAATGCAGGACAACTGAAGCTTTTGGAAGTTTGGATTGAATTCAGAAAATTGTTTCAGACAAACAGTGCGGGGGAGGAAAGTGGAATTCTGAAAATGTGAAACATTTTGTTCCTACATTATCAGAATTACAAAATTCCTCCTTTATTTTCTTCTTTTTAGCTAAAGTACTTGAAAAAGTAGGCAGTACAATCAAAAAAGGAAGAAGAGAGAGTGACACACCACAAGAAAAACCTGGAGTGTGTCACACTTGGAAGCTTTTCAGTCTGATCATTCCCGGTTTGTGCAAGAAAGCCTCCAAATAAGAATGAGCTGTAACACAGAGGATAAGGATATGTGCACATTCCAGCTGAGAACATATTTCTCCTGTGAGTTAGAGCAAAGATGCACCAACTGAGAGATGGAAAATGCTGTTACTAAAGTCTACCAACTTGATCTATTTGCTCATCTTGCATAATGTGCTTGATGAAAACTAATTTAGATGGCTTCACATCTGCCTTGACTGAACTATTTTTGCAAGTGTCATCTTCTGCTTTTAGTGGCTGCAAATATGGATCAGATAAATCTTTCAGTACACCTGAACTGACCGCTCACCTTGGCCAAATGCTTCCCATCAGTGGCTCATGGCTGCCTGAAGCTGAAAAGTGTGGAACAAAGTTAAAGCTGCCTTACCTGCTTACAGGAGGGCTCCCACAGCAGAAGAGACACTACATCTGGTGACAGAGGAACCATCTCAAAATAGTTGGATGCAACTTCCTTGACCTATGAAAAATCCCTTCAATGTGGTACACATTACCTAAAATGATGGCCCAAAGCCACATGTTGGATGTGTATGTATTCAAAATTGTACAAAGAGCCACCAGCCAACCAGATCAGGATTAAGGAACCCAAGAACAAAGCAACCTTTGCACAGTCTCTTGTCCTGTGCTTCACTGCAAGATCTTCAGATGCAGCTAAAATTCAAAACCAATGACTGCAGCAATTTTTGATCCCTAAAGAGAGAGCAAAAATACAGACATAAAGAAATAAAAGAAAAAATAAAAAACTTGTATCTAAATATTCAGGATAGAAAACAGTTCTGACCACAGTTCACATCTAGGATCAGTTAGAAAAGAGAGGCATTGCTGTCAGTCTGACTGACACAGCACTCAAGTAGGACCAAACTGCTCTTCCAGTAAGCTGGGCTGCTCAAGTTGCAGATTTGTAACAGGCTATTTAAACAGGTTGGGAGGAACTGCAGTCCCTGACTCAAGCCCTGGTATTGGGCTCCTGCTTGATAACAGGCAGGGGGAGAGTGTTTACTCATAAGAGTGAATGATGCTCAAATGTCTGAGACATTATTCCTGCCACTGTAGGAAGCTGGCACAGATGCAAAAGATTAGAGGACCTGCAAAAATGCATAACTCAGGGATGTGTGAAAGTCTTCAACCCATTTCTTGCTGGGAAGCCTGCTCTCAGGGGCACATTGACTAATCATCCACAATACAAACCATCAAGCCTCAGCAATTCACCTTGGGCTTTAGAGTCTCTGGAGGCTGACCCCAACCTGATGTTTCCTCATGAAGTCTGGAGAGATTTGGCAGCCTTCAACTAACTACAGCTTCCACTGCTGGCAGAAATCCCAGGCTCAGATGCACTGGGGCTCTGTGGCTTCTCTTGCCCTTAGTGAGTATCTCACTAAGCTTTCTTGTGAGGGGACAACCTGGCATCCAGAGCTGCAGCTACTGAACTACATTTACTGTCATCTACATGCAATTTGCTGTAGGGAGCTGAGGCAACACTGTTCTGAAAGGAGAAAAGTGATGTCAGGGAGCAAAAACCACTCTCACATACAGGATTCAAGCCTTGTTTATGTATTTTCAGAGGTTTGTTCACTTTTGCAGTGCACAGAATATGGATGGGAACAGAGAAACCTTTGAGTGTGCAAATGGCAGAATCACACCTGATATGCCAGGCCACAAATGTAAACTCAGCTCAGGCTAGAGGTGTCTGTATATTTTGACTCATGTTAGTAAGCAACCTGCCTCCTTTGTGTTTGTTCTGGTGTTTTTTTCTAGTTAGGGGTCTTCCCAGGGTCTAGAAGTTGTTATCCAACGTAAGTGTGTGGATAAATGCAGTCAACTTCTATAATAAAAAGTTTCAGCTGCCAAGATAACAGAAGACAGGAACTGAAATGACAAAGAAAGCTATGCTGCTAACCAGCAAGACACAGAGTCCTGGAATCATGGAATGGTAGAGGTTGGAAGGGACCTCTGGAGATCATTGAGTCCAACCCCCCTGCCAAAGCAGTATCATCTAGGTCAAGTCACACAGAAACGCATCCAGATAGATCTTTAAAATCTGCAGAGAAGTAGACTCCACAACCTCTCTGGGCAGCCTGCTCCAGTGCTCTGTCACCCTTACGGTAAAGAAGTTTTTCCTTATGTTGAACACTTCCTGTGCTCCAGTTTGTTGCCCCTCATCCTATCAGTGCACCACTGAAAAGAGACTGGCCCCTTCTTCTTGACACTCACCCTTCAGATACTTGGAAATAACAATGAGATCCCTTCTCAGTCTTCTCTTCTAAACAGCCCCAGGTCTCTCAGCCTCTACTCATGGAACAGATGTTCCAGTCCCCTGATCATTTGGCAGTGTAGGGTGTAAATGACCTGTTTTCTATAGACTACAACTGGTTATTTTCCTGCCTGCTTCTGCAAAAGTTACTCAACCAAGACTTGTTTCAGTGTGCTTTTTTCCCCCCCCCATTTCCCATGTTTGAAAATAAATCAGCAGAATCTATAGTGGAATCTGCTATGGGATGTAATAGGATTCCCCTCTGTTCTCTGTTGTCCCACTCAAGTCCACCAGCTGATCCCCTCACAAGAGTGAGCATTGGATTCATCTAGACTTACAAACACTACATCTTCACAGTTTTCTAGGTAGTCTGGCTAATTTGGACTGACATGGAAAAAGTACCAAAGCAGCCCCACCAGCAAACTCAATGTAGCAGCAGTATCTGTAGGAAGGAGGTGGTAAGGAAGGCAGAGTTGGAAAAGGAAGAGAGCAGGAGGTGGGAGATTCTTCTGTGCCCAGCTGAGTTTCACATCCTCAGGAGCAGTAAAAATCTCAGAGCAGGACAGGTTTACAAGAACTACAAGGAGGAATAGTGCAAACTGAGCTTGGTGGCACAGGCAAAGCTCTAGGGAAGCAGATCTGCACCCACATTTAAAAACCCTACTTTAGGCACATGCCACTACATAGAGTCAGTTACATGAACACATTATTAACAACTCATTAGTTCCTCACCTGTGAGCAGCATTCCTTTATCTTAGGAAAAGAAAGATACATCAGCCTATGATAGTTGTCTATTCTGGTCTTCACAGCTTTCCCTAGAGCTTCACAGAGACAAAAGAAACAAATATCAGTCGAGTAGTCCAGGCCAGGTTCTCTACACAGCCTTTTCACAACAGGAACTGAAGCATGGGAAGCTCAAATGACTTGTCACAGGTCACAAAGCTGGGCAGAATGCATACCTGATTTCCACGTTGGTCTAAATGTCAGATTAGTCCTTCCTCTGACATTGAGAAGCAGCAGAGAAAGGCAAAACTGCTGGTCATTGATTTGTTTCCAGAGTAGTTCCTCATATATATATATAAACTATAAATGTATAAATTGTAAATACATAAACTATGACTAAAAGAGAAGTCTAAAGGGAGAGGAATAAAAAAGAACCAGAAGTGGAAGAGGAATAGCTAAATTATGAATGTCGCATTTTTTTAACTTCAAACTCAGAAAAGCAGGGCTGCTGCTATCTAAGGGAAAATGTATTTTTCTTTGATCTTTGGTGGAGATAGTCATTAGAGCAAAGGAAAAAAAAAGAGAATTCATTATCTTTGCCATTTCCAGAGCCCTGTTCTAACTCAATCGTTAAGTCACAGCAGTAATGTAATCACACCTAAACGTGATCAGTTATCTTTCCTCTTTCTCTCTTCACATATGTTCAATTTCACAAAGTGCTGAGGAGAAGGAAATTGAGATTACAGTACTTACAGATGTCCTGAGAACGCTAGAAATCGTTGATGGAATAAACTACCCTGAGAGATCACCTTTCCTTCATTTCAAAGCATGTGTTCCCTAATTTGGCTGATGCTGAGAGATGTTTTCTTCATGGGATCTTCTGTCTTTTCCACTTTGGCAGGCTATGTAAGAAGATGATATGAGAGAAAACCGTTCAACTTCATGCACATACAAAGTTGACTTTAATACATGTTTGGAAGGAGAAGCTGTTTCTTCTATATAAATAAGTCACACCCCTTACAAAATCTTTTCTATGGCTCTCTGACAGCAATACCCAATGGAAAATTATTCTTTTATCATGCATAACCTGTGAAAACTGTCCTTTTGTCATGAGAAAAGATAAAGGCCATGCTATTTTAATTCCTGGCACATTTAACTAAAGTATAATGGCTTCATTTCCTTTCCTTTTCAATGTGAATTTAGTGCTGATGAAAAGTACTAGCTTAGCAGCTCAGGAAACTGAGCTGTATCATGAATAACTGCATATTATTCATCCAGAGGGTGACAACACCAGAGGTAATCGTAGTGTAGTGACCCATCAAAGTCAATCAAATCTGATGTGGATGGGAAAACTTTCAAGCAAATAATGTGTTCTTCCCAACAAAGTAGGTATTTAGACTCCCAAGAACTTTGTCAACATTGTGCCCACTAATGTTCCTGAAAAAATGTTGCTTAAAAAATTTAAGATGTTTTCTATCAAAAAAGTTAAATCGAAATGTGAACCAAGCAGATGTGACCATACCTATTTCAATGACAATTTCCGTCGTGAAGCGTTCAGCAAGGAGCTTTTATTTAATGTCATATATTCCCAATGGAAATTATTCTTAAGATGTTGTCTGGCCTTCTTTTTCATACATTCATCTCCTGCTGCCACAGCTATGTTCCACAAAATGGTCATTCAGAGCTGATTCAGCTATAGCAAATGAGCATCTAGCATGCTTCAGACTTTTGATTTCAGTGTAACCATTCCTCCATGCTAGCCAGTCAGACAGCAAAGTCACCATAGAGGATCTGTGTTCAGGCTCGCCAGCCTTGCTTCTGAACAGATAAAAAGAACATTTTCTTGTGGTGAACTTATTTCTAGGCTTGTGTGCCCCTTAAATCTGAAAAACTCAAAAGACCGAGTGTGCTAACCTACATGTTTTGTAAGCCAATGAGACACATCCTACAGTGACATTATATACTGGAAAAGTATGTAAAAGTATATACCTTGGTTTATGCTTACTGCAGTGCAAAGTGTTCAAAACTGGATTTGTCATGTCTCAAATAAAGTGCAAGTGAAGCCTTAATAGGATGTTTCATTCCAGTGTTAACATCAGCATACAGGCCTAACATTTGCAGACCTTGCTATTTCAAAGCTGTACAGAGCAGTTCCTGTCATTCATGCTGCAAAGCCTCTAAAAAAAAAAAGAGGTACATAGACCCAAACTCTTCTTTCCATTCATGACAATGTCATTACACAACAGTGAAGACAGTGTAAATGTGACTCAGGGTATATGATAATAGTGACTAAATCAAAATATCCAAGGTGCCTCAATGTTTAGTCACTTTTGGGTAGGAACTATGATATTATTGGTGACATACACTAAATTCATAGCTCAAAATGTCATCTTCAATAGATCTCTCTTTTTTTTCTAAGGTGGTAAATAGCTGTCTTCAGGATATATGCATATATGTTGATAATTAAATTTATGATAATGCCATCCATAACTAGGAAAGTGTTGATAATTACATTGTTGATAATGAGATGCATGCTATCATACATACATTAATATGGCACACATAAATGTTTCATCTTTTACTAAGTTTTGGGCCAACAAGGAGCCCACACCCTTCCTGGCTCAGATGGGAGGAGATCACATGTTGAACTCTCCTCTTTGGGTCTGGTTCTTTGGTGCTTGTCAGCACAGGACCAGAGCCCCAGAAACACAGCAGAAAGTTCCCCTGATCCATATCTCAAACAGAAACTTAAAACACTTTTAGAAGTATTTAAGGCCAGTATCTTAGGCCAGGTAATAATCACCCACCAGTGGTCAGGAGCAACTAAGCCAGAAGGCAAAGAAGAGGAGAAGCTCATTTTGAACTTCTGCTTTCCACTTAGCTGCTCTTCTTCCTTCAGTCCTCTCTCTCAGCTCTTTGGTGGGGGATTAACTAACCTAAGACTTCCTTAAATTCCTTAAATGCAGCTTTGGATGGCCAGGTTCAGAGCTCATGTAAAAAGCAGGGGGATTTATACTGTGGCTGGTGGATGTGAGCCTGAGTGCATCTCAGCGAACATAAATGAAAACTAAATCTGAGAGAAGCTGGGTCAGCACAATGCACTCCCGGGATGAGGGGAGGCGGAAGAAGGTGTAAAATACACCAACTCAGACTCCCTCCAGAATTGAAGAACTCAGATTCACATCTGAATTTGGCTCCCATTGCCTGACTCAGAAAAGCAAACTCTTTCCAAGTCTGGAGACACCGGTACATTCTGTGCAAAACCCTTACAGGGATACTGTTAAGCTTGTCTAGCCCACAAATTAACTTAGCCTGACATATCTTAGGTTTTACTCTGGAGGCACAGGCTGCTTTCAAAGAACCTCTGCATAGCAGAAATGAAGAAAACAGAACATGCTGCTCTGTGACCTGCTGCCACATGGTGGGGGTGGTACAGGCAGCACCCTTGTGTGGTGCCACCAGTATTAATGCTGGGGCTGAGTGGACCTTCTGCTTTTCTAGATGAAAGAAAAAGAAAGGTAATTAAATAGTCTGTTGTAGGATATTGCAGAGAAGCCCCCAGGATCCTTACAGCAAGATGTGCTGTGAAACATACATGATAAAGTAGGGGTTTGCTTGGCTGTTAGGTGTGTTGTAGGTTTTTAAGCCACAAGGAGACAACATCTATATGCCAGCATCTGACAAGTTAATTCTTTCTATTCCTTTGTTAATTCCTTTTATTACCAGCTCTAAATGCAGGGTCAGTGTCTGTAATGCCAAACTTTTCCGTCACCATCCCCCTCCTATTTCTCCTCTAATGGCAAAAATTTTTGAAAGAATCTGGAAGGGCATGTAGTTCTCTAAAAATTACCACAGTAAACATTTTTGTGTTGAGGTTTTTAGTATTTAAAAAAGTAAACTAGAACTACCAGCATTGTGAATAAATTGCTCAAATTCTGGCTTATTTATAGTCACAACAATCAGATCTTTCTTTTCCTTGGATTACCAGATTAAAAAAATCACTGTCTTAGAAAAGGAGGGCCTCGGAAACAGGACAGATGAAACTAGAATGCTGTTTTCCTTCATATATTAGCATTGCCAAAGGAAAACATCAGAACCTACAAGCATTAGGTACTCGGTGATGCTTTGAACTCCGTGATCTGCTTTATAAGCAGCAACCTCCAGGATCTCCCCAGACGAAAGCTGGATGTGACACAGAAGAGCAAATCAGCGCTGGCAGCTGCCTGCTTGCAGGGCACAGGAGCCTGGCACCTCACCCTGCTGCTCCTCGAGAAGGGCAGTGAGAAAAGCAGAGCCAAAACTGTGTTTCGGCCCAGCGAGGGAAGGCAAGGTGGAAAGGCAGCGAGGAGGGGAGCAGTGTCAGCAGCCTGAGGCTGCATGAAGTGTCGGTGAGAGAGAGCAGCAGCCCCAGCACAGCTGTGTCCCAGAGACCGAATTTGTAATGACTCGGCATAGCACATGCCAGAAAGCCTGCCTACCCCCGCAACCATAGAAGTTGTGAGTGGATGCTTTGGGCCAAATTAATCCCTGGTGGAAGCTCAGGAAAAGCCAGGGGAGCTAAAGGCACAAAAAAATGCAGGCCTTCATTAGCATCATAGTGTGGAAGCCAACTTTTGTACTTTAAGAAGAGATAGGCGACCAAAATAATGTCGAAGCAGAAGAGGACTTCTCTTTTTAAGACCTTCTGACTCCAGCGTTACTCATCCTTTTTTCTCACTGTCCTGTCCATTCAGTCAAGTGGCTGGTGGGAATCCAAAGCCTATTAATTACTTCTCACTGAAGAAAGAGAATAAATAGCTCTCTGAGAAAGGGCTCTGTGATTTGGTCAGCTTCGTGGACGTGGGCCAAGAGATTAGCACTAGATCGTGCGAGCAGAGGATAAGCCTGCTGCAAACCCACAGTTTGTGCAGGGGAAAGTTTTCCAGACGTAGGAATTACACCTGGAAGCTCTGCGCTGTAACATGATAGAGCAGGTAACATCTGCCAGGTTTTGAGAGATGTTAAATACACAAACATGTGTTTGGGCAAACCTCATGCAGACTTTCATAGCTCGTAAAGAAGACACCTAAGCGGGTACACTTTCAAGAGCTGAGGTTGGTATTTTTTGTTGGGGTGATTAATACTGGTTGGAAAGGGAGCAGTAATGGTGGTGAAAACCGGGAAAAATAAACTTCAATAAAAGTCTCTGCAAAAAGCAGATGTTCCCAGAAAATGTTTAGACCAAAGCCAATTTTCCTTTGAGGAAAAGCACTGAAAGAGAGCTCCAAGCCTAAGCACTGACTAACTCAGTTTTTGTGCTTGCTGCCAGGTACTTTGAGGTCCAAACACACAGGTTTCCAGCTAGAACCAGGCTGCAGGTGCAGGACTGATGGCACTTCAGCAAGAATAGTAGGCAAAACAAGTATCAGTGTGCAAACTGCAACCACATAAAGACAATAGTTCATGTGCTTTTCAAGTGTTATACACAACTCAGTTTAATCTATGTCATGCCTGACCACACAGAGTTAAATCAAAACAGGCTGTAAGGGGAAACAAAGAGGAAATTAAACAATGGCAAAGATAAGTTCAGGCTGGAAATACCAAGTGGTCTTTGAGGAAACAATAGGGATGCTATTAATTGTAAAATAGCCTGTAGGCTCCTAGAAGGTTGGCAGCATTCACTTTTCCAAGCCTGGGGCCACAGTCAAAGAGGACACTAAATCATCAAAGCAACTAGGGCCTAGAAAAGCAGAAGAGCTGAATGTGTTGCTGAGGGTTATGGAGAGAGTGTCAGTGAATGTTGTCAGCTACACAAGACACCCAGACAGACACCCACAGACCATGTTGCAGCTCAGCAGTCTGCTCCTGAACCCAGTGATGGAATCAGTGGAGCTGAAGAGGAGCTCATGCATGCAGGGGAAGATTAAATTTCTGCCTCACATTACCCCAGGTCAATGAGAGCTGACAGTATTGATAGTTCCTCAGTATTAGACCCATTATCTGTGATTTACCAGCTAAAACCTAATATGGATTTCAATAAGAAATGTTGGGTCTCCATGAAGAATGCATTTACTCAACTGGGCTGAAGTTGCTCCAAATGTTGTTCAGAAAAGATGATGTGTCTTCATTAATAGTATGCATGGGAAACAGCAGCATGGCATAAGGAAAGGGACAAAGTGCAGGACAGGTCATTGTCCTATGTCAGAGTTCAGCTCAGGTGCAAGAGCCCTGGTGCTGGCCCAGTCTGGCACACTGGGCAGTGCTGCTCCAGCCCTGACACCATCAGGTCACTCCTGGGTGCTGCTGCCAGCCCCAGAGCTTGCACAGTGTCCTGGGGGACCATGTGTTCCTCTCCCAGGAATCTGCTCCTGGGACAGGACTCAGCTTCTACAAATCCCTGGGTGGGGCCACAGTCCAGGAACATCCCCAGGCTTGGCACACAGTAGGTCCCCAAGTTCAGAGCTGCTGCAGTGCTCCTGGGAAAAGCCTCTCCCTCCCCACTGCTCAGAGACACCTGACAGCTGGTTCAGGTTGTAGATGTTGTAGGTTGGTTCAGGTAGTGAAATGGTTGTAGATGTTGCAAAATGTAAAATGGGGCAAAGAGAGCCTTCAGGGTCTTGTTTTAAGTAAAGATTATGATGGTTGTATGCAATGGGCTTGGTGTGTGCTCCTTCATGGGTTACAGTTCTTTAGCCTCTTGCACAAAATATCATAATTTGGAGCTATACCAAACAATTACATAGCTAGATACAACAGCTGCTAATAACTTTTCAATGACTACTAGAAGTAGCCAATTTGAAGTAAAAACTATAACTCAGTCATGTGTAGCCCTACATCCTTGTTTGGTGATTGCCAACAATACATATAAATATCTGTATAGAGGCATTTAGAAAAGAAGAGGTACAAAAGAGAAAAAAATGAAACAAGTTAATGTTTAATTCAATGCCTATTCACATTCTAGTCAGTCTTGCATAAAGTACTCAAGGTTATTTTTTGAAAAACAACAAATGTTTTAGATCAAACCTACTTCAAAACAAATTCTATTCTAACATGAACTGTTTTGATTGCACTTTAGTTTTGAATACACTTTGAAAAAATAAAATAAAATAAACAGCAAAATGTTGCTCTCAGAGTGATTAACAGAACCCTTGACTTTTTTAGCTGAAACAGTTTATCAAATTTAAATGCAATATGATGTTTCAGTGAAACTTTCATTAGCTCAAAAATATGCCAAATTCTGGGTCTCACCCAGAGACCAGGGAACAAAATCCTTAGGAAATCAAGGAAAACGTCTGGGAAAAAATGTCATAAAATAAGGATAAAAAACTATCATGAGACAGGCCCTTAAAAAGTTCCCCTAGCTATGAAGAGATACAAGAGCTAATGCCAGAGTTGAATATGCTCATTGACCAGAATGTCTATGGCCTATATTGTCACTGGTATCACTGTGTAGTCCTAATGGTAGTCACTGCCTAATTCTTCAGTGAGCCTCCTGGGTTTCATCAGAGGCTTACTGGGAACAGCCAGCAGAACCAAGAGCACCCAGCCCTCACCAAGGTTGCTGAGCACCTTGAAGCCCAAGTCAGTGCTGGGATCAGCTGTGACCACTCTATGGGGCATCCCTCACAGCCATGGCAGGAACCTGCAGAAAGTCTTCCCAACTCCCACTCTGCAATCAGTCCAACACTGCCAAGTCAGGAGAAATCCTGGCTAAGACACTAAATTTTGCCCAGCATCCATTCAGGGATGAGTCTTGGAGATATATCAGTCCCAGCACTTGCTAGCCTGCAGCTGGTCTGCAAATGCTGCCACCTTTGCTACTGTGCAAGGTCCCTGAAACAGACAGTTTGATTCTGTTTCCTTCTTCTCCCTCTCCAAAACCGCCAGGACCCAGCCCAGCCTGTTTCATGTTATTGAATAGGCAATAGTACAGACCCAGACAACACCCAGACCCATGGGGCAAGCCAGAACAGGCAGAAGTTATACTTTTTGCATGCAAAATATTCCCTCTGTGCCACCACAGGAAGCCACTTTTACAGGTCTCTATGCTCTGTTCTGAGGCCCTATAGCTTAACATGGTGAAGATGAGTTATAGGATCATAGAGTCATCGAATGGTTTGGGTTGGAAGGAACCTTAAAGATCATCTAGTTTCAACCCCCTGCCATGGGCAGGGACACCTCCCACCAGACCAGGTTGCTAAAATCCCTATCCAACTGGCCTTGAACACATCCATCCACAACTTACTTGGACAACCTGCTCTACTGTCTCACCACCCTCACAATGAAGAATTTCTTCTTAAGATCTAAACTATATCATCCCTCTTCCAGTTCAAAGCCATTACCCCTTGCCCTATCATGATATACTCTTGTAAAAAGTCCCTCCCCAGCTTTCCTATAGGCCACCTTCAGGTACCAGAAAGCCACTGTAAGTTCTACCTGGCACCTTCTCTTCTTCTGACTGAAGAGCCCTACTTTCTCAGCCTGTCCTTACAGGAGAGGCAATCCAGCCCTCTGATGGTCTTCAGAGCCCTCCTCTGCACTCAGTATAACAGCTCCATGTCCTTATTGTGTTGGCAACTCCAGAGCTGGACACAGTCTCATGAGAGAGGAGTAGAGGAAGAGAATCCCCTCCCTGGACATGCTGTCCATGCTTCTTTTGATGCAGCTCAGCATACTGTTGGCATTCTGGGCTGTGAACACACATTGCCAGCTCATGTTGGCTTTTCATCAACCAAAACCCCCAGCTCCTTTTCCTCAGGGCTTTTCTCAATCCATTCTCTGCTCACCCAGTATTTGTGTTTGGGATTGCCCTGACCCATGTGCTGAGTGACTCAGCAGAGGTGACCAGTCCTCTGTCAGCATCCAACAGAAACAAGTTTGGCCATCCTGGAATGCCTCAACTATCATGGAGGAGAAAATGCCACTTGCTTGAACATCTTTTCTCATCTTTTCTCATCTTGCCATCATCTATCCACTTCTTTCTCTTGACACCTCCTTCTTGCTATCTTGTCAGATAGTGCCCAATCTGACTTCTGTGTTCATCCTTTCAAATTAGATTTCTACAAGTGGATTAAAATATTCTAGAGTCCATCCCTACTAACTTGACACTGTTTTGAGGGACAGCAAATTTGCTAGCATGGACTCAGGTCATATCCATTCCAGCTGGCCTCAGTATGAGAGAACATGCCACGGCATGTTTACTTTTCCAGTGTAGATGTGGCCATGAGGACTAGGAAATATCATGCAGAATTAAATAAATACATAAAAGAGAATATTTTCCAATATCTACAAGGAAATTTTGGAGGAGATGACCGATGCCAAATATTTTCTTACACTTGATGTGTCAGCAGGGTTCTGGCAGGTGCCCTTAGTAAAAATCAAGCACATATTTGTGCACATTCAACACCCTCTTTGGGAGATGTTGTTTCCTCAAACAGCCATATGGGTTGTATTCAGTATCCAAGGTGTTTTACAGAAAAATAAAACAATTTTTTATCATATACAGAGCGCTTAAGCCTAAACAGATGAGGAAAAATAGCAAAGTAGCATGACAAAAGGTTCCAAGCAGCTTTGGAAATAACTATATATGCTACAAGGAAGTTAAACAAACAGTAACACTAATCCAAATGCTATATAATGAAAATAACACACCTGGAGGAGAATTCTCGGCAGCACAGCACACAGATTTCAGTGCCTGTGGGCTGTCACTAACATGCCTGCCCTGACTAGCAGAGGACAGGCAGCTTTCTCATGATGGTGAATTCTGGGAAGAAATGTATGGCTTTAAAAACCTTACCAAGGAGCCTGGAAAACTGATAATGTCAAAGTGGGCTCAATTTTGAGACAGGCCCACATCAGATGTCCAACAGACTTACCAGTGACTCTAAACATCACACTAGCACAGGGCCCTCATGACACAGTGGGTCCAAACTGGGGAGTGGTCATCTCTGTTCAGTGACTACAGCTGAAAACTGCCACCAGATGTCCAAGGGTCATTGCCCTTCCTCCCAAGCTCTAGGGTGTCAGATAATTCCTTGAGAAAGTGCTGTGTTAAGATTTAAAACTAAGCAAGAATAACACACTGCTGTTACCAATCACGCCTTGCTGAGCCCTTCACCAAGAACGTACAAACTTGGGTTCTTTCAGCACTCAAGCACTGTTTTGTGGTTGAACACAAACTCAGAGAGCCTGGGACCAGTCTAGAACATGTGATAAAAATATGAAGATCCTTAGTCTGAAAAAACTTATATCCAGCTGGATGATTCAATGCCTTTCCTGGTTTCTGAGGGACCACGATGTCCAGAACTGCTGGGTGGGACAAGTGCAGAAGAAGGGAGCTCTGGTGACTGGTACACAGGGCATGAAAGGGTTTCAGCATGGTCTTTGTTCTCTGGTAGATAGTATTCATCACAGACAGCAATCATACCCTTGGATACCTGCAAC
Organism: Heliangelus exortis; assembly: GCF_036169615.1. Lineage (NCBI taxonomy): Eukaryota > Metazoa > Chordata > Aves > Apodiformes > Trochilidae > Heliangelus > Heliangelus exortis. The sequence continues at coordinate 128,211,125 of NC_092423.1, read as the reverse complement.
TCAAGAGTAGGAGAGATCTGAGAAAGAATAACTGACTTCTTGTCAAGGCAGCATTCTCACCTGAGCAAGTCTCGTATCATAACAGCAAAACTGAATTCAGACAGCAAGGTCCCATCACACAGCACAGTGCTCTCCATCCAACAGCACAGTCACCAAAGTTTAGCTACATAGCACCACTTGGTAGCTGCCTGACACTTTGTGTAATCTACATTTTGCTGATTTTTACTTTTGTAGCAGTTGGAGAAAAAGAACTTCTGCCTTCACTGACCTCTACTAATCTTTTGCAGAAGTCAATTGGAACCAATTTTCACCTTGGGCAGGACCTGATGTCACACAGTGCTCCCAGCACTGAGGCTCTTCATGGAGTGTTCAAGGCCAGGTGGGATGGGGCTTTGAGCAACCTGGTCCAGTGGAAGTTGTCTCTGCCCATGTCAGGGAGCTTGGATCTAGAAGAAATTTAAGGTCCCTTCCAACCCAAAGCATGCTATGATTTTATGGTTCTGTGATGAGGGAGTTACTCATAGAAATTAAAAAATTGCAATAATTTCCAGCCAAGACACTATATCTGGCCATGGAAACCTGTACCCAGACATGCCACAGACACCAACTAATCCATGACTTCTCTCAATATGCCCAACAGGACAAGGCTCACTTTTAGAGCACAGTGGTGTATAACAAGTGGACAGGGAAAGAAAGAATAAATTGAGCTTCATTTTGATAAAGGCCAAAGCAAAAGCAGCTGACCAGTTACAGCATGAGGTTATCAGAACACGATGTCCCACTGTTTAAAGCAAGACTGACAATGCAGTAAAAGAAACCTATCAAATAGTGACCAAATCATTCCTTTTTTAAAAGTCAGACACTTCCTTTTATAAATAAATGGTATAAAACAATAGATGGTAGAATGAAGAGACAGAAGAATATATTGTTTTCATCAAACAGTGCTGTACTTGAGGATTAGAGGAACCAGTAATTAAGGTATTTTAGCAAAGTATGGTTTTGGCAGATTTTTCAGCCACATGCAGAATGAAATTTCACTTCCAAATATCACATTAGCAGTAAATCTAGTTTTCCCATTTCTCCTGAGCTTCATTCCATTGACTCTCAAATCTCTGAATGATTTAGAATACCACAGTGTTTCAGAAATAGAATATACTTGGTGGCATTTCAAGTCCAATATTTTCCTCAGATGTGCATTGTACAATTCAGCAGATTGTTTAAGAGAAAGCAGCTACAGGGGTCAACAAACCTGACTCAGCTATGAAGTTACTGGAAGATTACAAGGTGGTCGTTAAAAAAAACCAAAACCTAAAATAAATCACATGATTTTGTTTCACACTTTAAATGAATTTCACAAAGTGATCCAAAAAAAAAAAAACAAAAACAAAAACAAAACAGTATCAGGACATGAGGTAGGAGATTAATCAAAATCCCTTGGTATAAATTAAGTACTTTTCTGATTGTGGGGGTAAATCAGAGCATCAATACTGCCAGCAAAATTCCTTCAATTTTCTATGGAGATCAAATTGCATTAGAGAGACTCTAATCTGATCATTAAAAGTCTTCATAATCAAAACAGGGTCAAAAGGCAAACAAATGAAATAAAATCCTGTGATTACAAAAATAAACAATTGAGCAGTAGATGGTAATTTCATGAAGCATATGTAGTAGTTCATATCACGAGTAGGAGGATTGGGAAAAAATTCTGTATTTAAAAAAAAATATATATTTATATATGAAAATGATCTCTTAATTTTTTGGCTACTCCTTCATCCATCACGATTGTGTAGTCTGTTTTTCAGAGAAAGAAGAAGCCAACTGAACTTCCTTTGGCCAGAGTGATATTGTCTCGGGAGTGGAGTCAGGTTTCTCTTAACTAACTGAAAGCAAGATTGTTGTATTATATTGTATGTGTTGTTACCAAAGCTGTTGTGCATGAAGACCGTACCCAAACCATAGCAGACTGTACCAAGTCCAGAGAAATATGTCCTTCCTTCAGAAGAGGAAAAAATGTTTTCCATTGTACCACTGAGAAAACATCTGTTGCTAATCCATAGAGTTTTAGAAGACTAACTGGTAGCTGTGGCCTTCTGGACATGGGTTGACTGCAAGTAGTACATTAGTTTTAAGACAAAAAAACCTTCACCAGTGCCTCAGCACCCTCCCTGCACAGTGAACATACCAAACCAAGGAACAGGGTAGTACCAAACTCCAGAATATCATGGCATAAGTTGAGCTGGAGGCGTTCCTATTTGTCCCAGAACACAGCCTTGAGTTTATTCTGTTTTAAACATTCCACATGCAACATGCATGTGACCATAGACCCGTGAGCATAGGGAACACACTAAGCACGTAACCTTCAGATCTGAAGCCTGTGATGACTGCCAGCTCTCTCCACATTGTCTAAGGAGCTGTTGTGTTTGGCATTTGATCACCATTTCAGAGATCCTGGGTTTTCAGCTCTGTATTTGCCTCCGTGAGAGCGTAGGATGAATTCCACAAAGGGAGGAGCAGTGAATGTCAAGGCACACAGACCTCTGCATTCCTGGACCAGGAGTCTATTCACATAGTATTTTGTAAAGAGAAACAGCATGGTAGGTGATGCTTTTTGCTGTTACCCAATGAGTAGCTGGGAATGCATTTCTCCACATCACTTGACTTGAATCTTACACAAGACAATCACCCCCATCCTGTTTTCCTTATCTCAGCATCTGTGTCTCTCGTTTGCTCTGTTCTACAACAGCAGTTCACTCTCCAGTATGAGAACACTTTTGTTCCTAGAATTTTTCTGGTTTCTGAATTTCTGTTATTTCTCTTTCTTGCATTCTGATCAGAGGTTTTTTTCCAGGAAAAGCTCTTGATATTATTGTGTGGAGTATCATGTTGGCAGCATCACTATAGAGAGACATCCCTGTTGCTTCATACACTTGACTCCTAAATAATGGAGGCAATTTGAGCAGACATTCCCTCAACTGTTGCATTGCATCTTGAAGACACTAAGCTGAAAAAAGGAGAATGGCAGTGCCTCTCTTTCTTTAAGCTTTGACTTCGAAAGGTTTTTTGCAAAAGATGCGAGCAGAATTTAAGACAAAGGTAAGGGATTTCTGTACTAATCCTTTGGCTTAAAGAAATTGATTTTTTAGGCAGAAAAATCTGTGTGCAAGGATCACAAGGAGGTTCATACATCATTTCAATTTCAATCAGGTCTAGTCAGCCTTTCACACCTCCAGAGTACTACCAAACAGATCTGAAAAAACCTTTGTATGAAATTTAAATTACCAAATTTCTCATTCCAAGGCAGAGGATTCATTACTAACATGTTATTCAAAACAACAGTACTGCCCAGAAAGTACAGTTTGCTCTGTGGCCACAATAAAAATTAACAAAACTTGGTGGTACAAGGAAGTGCAGGAATTTAGCTAGAATGCTAAGAGGCAACATTATTACTGTTTCAGAACAGGGTTAAACACTGCTCGAGATTTCTTTCAGATGTAATTTGAAGAAAAGAGAAACATGGTTCTCAAGGAAAATCCCTGACTTCTATTGCTTTGTGCTTGTTACTTTTATTTATGTTTATTTATTATTATGCATTTTGTTGTTATATTATTACTATTATTAGAATGTTTGCTAAACACCATCTTCGTAATGATCAAATTGTTGTTATATTTATAGTAATAAAATTATTTTTCAGTCTTATTAATATCAATAGAGTTATTATTGAGATTAATTAAAAGTTTAAGTTATATCACTACTTTGTTTATAATATTATCTGGGAAGGGCAAACTCAGATAAAATGCAAACACTTAAAGATGTTTTATTTAAGCATGCAAATAGTTTCAAGGAAGTCTATTACTTAGGACAGTTCTAAAGTCCTGACTTACCTTTTACACCAAGTGTTGTTTAATGGTACTCAGAACAAGGCACACACCAGTGCAGTATATTCTGCAGAACACTGTCTCCTGCAAAAATTATCTTCAGATTTCACAAGAGCCTGAGAAATTAAATACAGAAAATAAAAATTATTTTGCCTGAAATAGTGTAAAAAAAAAATCATTATTATGAATGCTTTAGAGGAGATGAACCTGCTCAATGCATTTTGAACAACAGACACTAGCATGTGAAATTACAAGACTATTTCTTTCCATTTGGCAAGGGAACCTTTACAGAAAATCTTCACTTGTGCTGGTGTGGTCCTTCTTTTTAGTGGTTAAAACAGAGGATTTTTTTCACCCTTACAGGAATGTAAAAACTGCAGCCCAAAAGAGAACTTTCACTGCTAATAAAACCCATGGGACTTTTGCTATTGACTTCCAAGGAAACAGGATTCAGACTTTATGACTTTCCTGGGATGTGCAGTGGTCTGGTGGGTTACATATGAGCCTACTAATTATCTGCTTTATAATCCAAGGCAACTTCTTTTTAAGTAGGGGTGGTTATTTTGATTCTATCTACATTATCTTTCAAAGGATTTTTATGTCATGAAAAACTTCAGTCCCCTATCAATGAATCTAAAAAGATATAGAGTAGGCATTTTAAAGTGCTTCAGCATTTTCAGTGCATTCTGATTTGTTAAACTGACCAACCTGAGTTTTTCTGTGTCAGCCTAGCACTATTCTATTCTGTATCAGTGACAGCATTTCCTCCTATGGAAGGTTTTAATTCAGGTGTCCCATAGTCTCTTCCCTCTGAACTACAGCTCCACCTTGGCCAGATTATATTTCCCATTTTGTGGCAATCCAATAGAATCAATGGACCCCTGGGCTAAGCACAAGAGATGCTAAGGGGACTTGGTCAGGTACCCATAACCACAGTGCTTAACATCAGCCTCCAACATCCAATCTACAGCACTCTCCATCCAGAGATGTAGACAATGTTCAGTGAGGTGTGTTGGGCACACTAACAAAGCAGAATGTTTTCATTTGGGAACACAAAAAATGAAATGTGATGACTGAAAATGCCAAAATGAAGCATTTTCTTGTTTCGAGCAATAATCTGTATATGCCATGAGCTTTCAAAGTCATGAAAGATTGTCTGCATGAACAGAGGATGAAGTTTCCAGCCCCTTACCCTGGGTTCTAACTTGCCTTTTGTTTATGGGATGAATTGTCCTTCTGCTTTATATTCTGGTCACTCAGTGGACACCTTCTCCCTCCCTGAGAGGAAGGCTCTGATTTTCCTGGGCTTATATCTTGGACTGCAGTAACCTGTGCACTTGTCAACCTCATCCCACAAGGTCCTTTTAGGCTGACTGGTCACTTCTCTGGAAGCTTTTATGTGGCAGCCTTCTTAACATCACACCACAGTTTAATCCTCTAGAACAAAAGATTAAAAGGTTTTGAAGGCAACAGATTTAAAACACCTACCTTACTTAGAAGTTTGTCATCCTTCAGCAGTGACTTTGGTGTTATTTCTCCATTATTTTTCCTTGCAAGTCTGTTACTTTTAACCTCATTCCTTGCCTCCTTCAGAAGCCTTTTTGACTCAATGTCCTGGAGTTTTGGTTTTCCTCTGTATCCTGCCTGGGACATGTTTTCCCCAGGTGGGCAGAACTTGCTAAACCCCACAGCTGCACAGATGTTTGACATCAAAGCAGATGGCATTTGCAGTATGTCCTAAATGCAATTCTATTCCTTCTTGCCCATGGACAGTCAGCACCTCCTAGGACTAAACATGTTTTCATACTGTAAATCCCTCATAGTATTTAAAGACACTTATAAACATATGGAATTCATAAATTACTCGAGAGCAGCCCAAAATCCTTCAGGTTTTTTTCCTGAAGCTAAATATTCAACAGAAATGCAAGCTATTATTATTATTATCATGTCATGAGGCCAATAGCACCTGGGAGTAGTGAAGAGATCACTGCCACTTTCTCTTTGTGTTGTACTTGCCTAGTATGTGTCTAAAGTTTGCTAAACATTTACAATTTAAAATAATCCATTGTGTAACAACATTTTCCTATGAGCAATGAGGTGGAATTCAAAACATATTGAGCAGAAGTAACAAAGCCCAGTGCTAATAATCTTAAAATTACTGATCTAATTAAGTTAGGACAAGCAAATCACATTCTCTAGATTTCCATTAGATATAAAATAAGGGGAGTTTGAAGAAATGGATTCAGCTGTTACTGACTTATATATGTGTACAATTTCCCATTGGAATGTCTGGGGCAAATTGTACTGATACAAGCACAGGAACAGCTGGATGTATTTTGATGAAGCAATAAAAAAAAAAAAAAAAAAAAAAAAAAAAAAAAAAAAAAAAGAAGGCAGTTTGAGAGGGCAGTTTGATATAAAAAGGAATTTGTCTGAGGTAGTTATGGTGCATTAGAGTAATGCCTGACTGAAAAGCAGTTGAAGCCAAAGACTCCCTCCCAGCTTTGATGGGTTTTGGGTGAAACCATCACCAGAAGGTCATAATATGAGCTGGACTCCATTCTTAGCTATTGCAGGTGTTCCAGCTACAAACTGCTGACAAATAGCAAATACTGAGGAACCTTAAGTATTTGTACCAGATGACACTGGTCTGGTCACCAAAGAAAGACTCCATGCCTCTGATTAATGAGCATTTTGTGAGTTTTCAATATGTTGTGATTACCTTGACCTACAGCTTTCTGTAGCCACTGAGTGTTTGTTCTACTGCTGTACTTGGCCCACAAGGCCAAAGGTCTATTTTGTGATGAAAATTGTAGTATTAGTGGGGTTTTCTGTCTGGGCTGAAGAAGCCAGTGCACTAAACCACACTTTGTTGCACAGGTTAAGGACCTGGAGAACAGGATGCTGAAAACATGGTAGGGGAGGTGTGAGGCAGGGCCAGTGGAGGCCAGTGGAGTGGAATGCATGTTTCTGCTAGACACAGAGCTCTTCCAGCTCTCTCTGTTTCAGAAGGTGGAGTGGTCCCAAGGTAACATAACATTGGCTTTTCTCCTTTCCTTCTCTCAGCATCCACTTCCTACAAAGAGCTTGTCCAGCCGGAGTAGAGAATAAGAACATTGTTTTGATCAAGGATAATCTTATCTTCTTTCTGGAATGTTGTTTCAGCTAGAGACGGATTCAGAAATGAGAGTAGTTGAGGGAGTCCAGGGATTCCTATTTAGGTGAAAGATGAGATGTTGGTCTCTTCCAGCCAACTAAGAACACCATGGAACAGAAGCTTTTTTTTTTTTTTTTATTGACTAGCTCCTTTAAATAACAATTATAATAACTCACCCTACAGGGTCTAGCAGTGTGGAGTTTCAACCAACCTTTACTTTGCAAGGCACTGACTGAATGCAACAAAGACTGCAAACAACCTTGGATTTGCCTCATGAGCATATTAGCAGCATTGGCCATTCAAAAGTGTGTAAGAAGATCATAGCTTCAGTCCCAGAAATGCCAGCAGAGATGGTTTGCTTCACAGAACAGAGTAGTGGGTACCATCCAGTTTCTGCCCAGGCATTAGGAAGATCTGTCCATCTCTGGAAGGCTGATGCAGATGAAGAACTTTATCAAACAATGCCTGGTTCTGAACATAACACCAAGACCCAAGATGCCATAATATCACTACTATTGTATCATCATGGCCCTTTCTTCTTTTTTTTTCTTTTTTTTCTGTGGGATTGCTCCCAAAAGGTAAACAACACAAGATAGATCATCCAGTTTGTAGACACTGTGACCCCTTGGGACACACCCAAATTAATTTTTTGTGGACTCAGCATTATCCCTGAGTGACTGCTGCATCCCCAAAAGATTTCTTTGTACATCCAGCCTGCCCCTCTTATCTGCATCATGCAGAGCACCATTACAGTGCTGGAGACAAGGAGCTTGACTTGACTCATGCCATCAGCATCTCTCAGTTTAAGGCAGACAGGGATTAGTCAAGGGTGCTACTGAGACAGACTCTGAATGGGGATTTCTGGCTTTCAGTCTTTCCCATTGATCCAAATCTAGCCCAAAAGCTCACCAGTCTTCTGGAGTCCTTGCAAAGCCCAATGTGTAAAGAAGATAAGATCCCTTCTTTGGATGTATGTGCTACTTGAAGTGAATCTGGGAGGAAAAAGTAATCCCTGAAGCAGAAAGTTCACAAAGCTTTTTGTAAGACACCACATGATTAATTCTTTACTGTTATCCAAACAAAACTCCTTATGCTATGGGCTTGAGTGGGAGAGGAAAGATCCTGTGGGACTACAACTGGCTGCACAGCTGGTGTTGACAAAGGGATTTGTTTTCTACAGCCATGGGACAATTGAGGAATACTGGAATCACTCATTCTGACAAAGCTTAATCAACAAAACAAGGCTGAAAGGAGGCCACCTCAAGCATATGCAGGTAAGAAAGTTCTCATTCATCTTCTGGGGAATTGGCATGACTGGGTGCCTCTCTGAACCATGCTAAAACATGGTGCTAACACCAGCAGCATAAGGAACAAACAGAAGGAATTAGAGGTCTGTGTGCATGTTCCTACCCTGGTTCCTTACTTGGAGTAATGATTTAATAAATATATCTACATATTGCCAAGTGGGCCAGGAGATCTGGTGTCATGGAAAAGACTGGGATATTTTTGTCTTCTTTGCCTCAGTCTTTACTGGTAAGACCATCCTTCAGGAATCCCAGGCTTCTGAGACCCATGAGAAAGTACTCTTAGTAAAGAAGGATCATGTTTGGGTAACATGTAAAAAATCTGGACATACACATGTTCATGGGATCTACTGGAATGCATCCATGGGTCCTGAGGGAGTTGGCTGTTGTTATGGCAAGGCCATACTGAATTAACTCCAAAAGATCATGAGAATCAAGGGAGGTTCATGTGGACTAGAATAGAGTAAATGTCACTTGTTTCTTCAGGAAGAAGAGCAAATGTCACTCGTTTCTTCACCATCTTCGTAGGAGGTGGTATAACCAATAGTCCCAGAAATCATTGTTAGACGTACATGGCTGTGTGGGGTGTCCAGATCTGGACTCCCCAGTAGCAGAAAGATTCAGACATATAGGAGCAACTCTAGCAAAGGACAATAAAGATCATTAAGGGACTGAAAAATGTGGCATATGAGGGTGAGAGAGCTGGGAGAAGAAAAGGCTCAGGGGGATCTTATCAGTATGTATAAACACCTGATGCCATAGTTAAACAACATAGAGTCAGATCTGTCTTAGTAGTTCCCCACTGACAGAAAACGAAACAACAGGCACAAAATGAAATACAGGAAATTCTGTTTAAACATAAGAAAAGATGCTTTACCATGAGCGTGGTTGAACACTGTCTCCCTGGTCGCCCAGGGAGGTTGTGGAGTTTCTTGCCTTGGAGATACTCAAACCTGTCTGGACATAGTCCTGAGCAAACTGCTGCAGCTGACCTTGCTTGGAGCTCAGGGCTGGACCAGAGGCTGGTGCCTGCCAGCCTCAGCTATTTCATCATACTGTGATTTGTCTGACAAAGCAAACCAAGAGGTATCAGGAAAGCCTCTACTTCTAACACAGAGGAGTGCAGTCCAGCCCTACAACATCATCTTTCCGGATCTTTCCCCCATATGGTCAAGACACTGGCATAAAAAGGCATTCAAATCCAAAAGAATCTTTCTGCTCTCTTGATATTACTCACAGTTAACGTGTCAGCCACACTGAGGGCTGTGACCTGAAGCCCAGCGTTCGGTGTGAAGGGGAGAAATGGCATTCAGCATTGCCAGAGGTTTGATTTTTCTGTGAAATATGCCAGCAAACCAGGGATGAAAATCTGGGTAGGGTGGAGGCAGGGAAGAATCCACAGCTGGGAGAAGGAAGGGAGAAAGAGACGATGAGTTTTATTTTAAACATATGTACTAATCATGGCACAGAAGAGAAAGAAGGGTGGGAAACTGCAGCTGGGAGGGGGAGGGCAGGCAGAGGCGCTGATGATTATTGTAGATGCATTTATTAAATCATTGCTCCAAGCAGGGAACCAGGGTGGGAATATGCAGCTGGAAGGTGGAGGGCAAGGGGAAAGCAGCAATTTTATATTCGATGTTTGCACTAAGCATGGCTTGGGATGGGAACCAGGGGTACAGCCTTGCAGCTGGAGGTGGGAGTGCCACAGGAGAACGCCGGTTCAGAGACCTGTCATGTTAAAATATGCACATCTTGCCTCCAAGAAACTGTGGTGCAAAGGCTTTGCAAAGCTTGCAGAATGGGGGAGCTTTTATTTTAAAAGAGTGAGGGAGAAATCTTGTTCACCTGCTGGGTTTTTTGCTAAGCTCTTGCAGCTCTATTACAAAATTACTCCATAAACTTTTACAGCTGGCCCCATGCCAGCAAAATGTCATTATTAATACTGCTATGGAAAGTGCCAACAGAAGTGAAATACTCCTGGGGAGACATTGCAAAAGGCATAAAAAACCCAAGGTCTTTGGAGAATCAGAAGAAGGGAAGGGGGAAGGGGGAAGAAAACGGCAACATCGACCCCATATGAACTAATGGAGCTTATACCAGAACAGTCAGTCAGCCATCAAGCCTGGGCAGTGCCAGCAGGTTCCCAGCTTGGCAGGTATAAGTGCAGTGGCTCTGGTTGATAGAATTATAATGGGGTTTTATTTAAAGCAGGGAAAGAGATGGTTGTGTTTTCTAAATGCTTCACAGTTATAAGAATAAAAAAGAAAAAAAAAAAGAACAAGCAGACTGTGGAGAGGACATAATCTGGTCTAGTGCTGAACACTTTGCTCCTCCAGAGCAGTCACTGGGAGCAGCAGGTATGCAGAAACTCATGGGGTTTGACTCTCAGCTGTGTCATCTCCTCCTCCCTTGGCAAGGGTCTGATGGTGTACAGCTGTGCCACAAGGTCTTTCAATCTGTGACATGGTCTGCTGGAAAGGTAACCATGATGTACTGCTTGGACCTGGTTAGCCCACCTGCACACCTCCCACATCTGCAGCAACGTGGCCAGAAGTTTCAAAAAAATTTGATAAGCTCTTTTGTAAAAGTTATACAGATGTCTGTATAGATTCATACATGGGTTCTAGAGTTACATTCGTGACACCACAGAAGTGTTTGCCATCATCCAGCTCTTGATTTTGAACTCATAAGGGACAACATAAAGCAAGAAGTTTTGCTGTCACATGCCATTTGAACATTGATTCTCTGTCTCAGGGAATGCCTCAAGCTGGAGATTTAGAACTGGATGAGGAGAAATGCTTGCCAAGCTTGGAATAATCTGAACAAAAGTGAGTCTGAGACTTGGAGCACTTTACAGGTAATGGAAAAATCAGGTCTATGAAAGATTGTACATCCATTCAGGCCCCCAGTTAACCTGGTTTCAATTCCTCCCTGAATAATCTGAGGGAGGCTGATGTCAATCAAGGAAGTCACATTAAAGCATACGTTTTTAGATCTTTTTAGTACTGAAAATCTGTCAGGTTCTCATCCTCAGGTTTTTTGGGTATTCTCTGGCTTAACCACTTTCCTGAACAGGATTGTTCTATTGAATCATGGCCACAGAAAACATCTGTCTCTGCAGCACTGGAGATGCTCTTCACAAAGTTCATCATCAGGAAATAATTAATGAATAAAGCATTAAAGCCACATTTTCTCAACCCTTTTCTTTTTTTACTAATAGAGAAAAAGCACCATAAATCAAAGCAGGGCTTATATCATTATCTTGTATCTAATAATGATTGCTGTCTTTTGCACTTTTTGGATGGCATAACTGGTTAAAATAATAGAATTAGTCATTAGAAAAGAAAGGAATCTTGTCCTTTTCCTGCTAATGAAAGATTGTTTCCTGTACCTTCTGTCTCATCTAGATTAACTTTAAAGGTTTCAAAGATTTAACAATTCTCTTTTTCCTGAGAAATTAAAACTCAAAAAATCTCAAAGTTAGAAAATATTTCTGAAACTTAATTTAAATAAACTCCTTTCTAGTTCTATTTACAATTAGTTTTCTTCCTGTACAGCAACTTGAAACAATGCTCTTATTACCAGATAATATATCAATTCACCTTTTTAATATCTGAAACTAAGATTTAGAATTCAAAAAAAGAAAAAAGATACATGACACTATGAGCAACTGTCAGCTGCTGCTGTTGGTGGCCTCTGGAATGCTGACTCTAAAGAGCACCATACTGAGCTGATTCCAGCTTATTCTTGTCTTTCTGTCAACCATTACATTGAAATGAATGCACTTACATGAAAAAAAAAAATCTGAATCTAGAATTTAACAAATCCGTATGCATGATTTTTGAAGAAAAACAAAGTCCATTGTGCTTCATTGTGGCTTGACCCTAAACCAGCCATGATTAATGAAGAAGCCTCTATGGACTACAGTGACACAATTTTTCTAGATTTTACATTTTCATCGTACATCCAGGCTCAGTTACATTACATTTTATTTACCTGCATATTTAGATAGACTTAAAATTAATCTGAGGACTGAATATGACAGAGAAAATGACCTGATTCACATGTCCTAAGGAGCATCATAAAGCCTGAACAACAGGACTGACTAATTCAGATTTAATTGATGCTTACCATGGTGGGAGATCCGAATTTCAATTCCCAGTGAGTTCAGTCAGTGGGTTTAACCTAGTGCATGTGGCATCGGCCTCTTATTTCAAAGCTTTTGAGTGAAAAGTTTGTTTAAAATGTAACTATACTAAAATTCGAAGTCTTATTTTTCAGTGATGCAACAATAATATAGCTGGTGATTTTTAACCCTGTATCTTTTCTAAATTCATGTTCAAAAAATGTGACCCACAGCATTTATATTTTGAGTTGGTTTCTCTTTTGGTGTTGGTTTTTTGGTTTTGTTTTTTTTGGCAGGGAAGTTAAGTGCATCAGAAAAATATTACTCTTACCTTGATAAGACATCAGACAGGATACTTCTGCAGTTTACACAAAACCTGTGATGGTCTAAGGATAACAACAGTGAAATAGCTTTTGATTTGCCAGGTGGACATACAAGGATAATTTTTTTTTCTTTTTTTGCCATTTTTCTATCTAGCCAGACAGGTGTGCTGGCCACAGTTTGTTACTATATGTCAGGAGAAATGTTTTTTAAAACAGTTAATACTATCCTTGGGAAAATCTGATGTCACATATGCCATTTAATATATACACATTTTGCCCATACAATGATACATTTGGGTAAAATATACAAAATCAAGTCCCATTTAAGATGATTTTTGGTTATAAGCCAATGCAAATATTATTCTCCTAAGATTCCAGGAAGAGATTAAGTATAGAGCAGTGGCTTGTGCAGTGTCTGCCAACTGCTGACTAATTGCATGCCCATCGTTATTGCATCCACATATACAATGCAGGCAAAAATTCAGAGGAGAACCACATTGCACAGCATACTTTGAATAGCAATGGTGATTTGGAGGCAAATTATTATATATTTTTCCAGTGTTAATTTCACTCAGTTGTTTTAGTGTCCCTGGGGACTTAGAGCATCAGAGCACTGAAAACAAAGTACTGGACATGTGTCTAACACAAATAGAAAGACAGAGACAAATCTCTGTGCACAAACCATGCAACTTTTTCACACTGCTTTCTCAACTACATTGTTGAGAAATCAGGAGAAAACTACACTACCCTACTCTATACGTATCCTGTCTATCAGCAAATGTTTTAAAAGACAGGACCCTGGGAATGTTGTACATTATTGCTGGGGAAAATAATTAGAGTAACCACAGTGTATATATAGACAAAGAGACATCTTGGAAAAACATTTCCTATAATTGCACTGTGACAAAATGTGCAGTTAAATATTATACACATGGTGAAAATTACACTACAATTAATGGCATGCCTCTAACATAATTCATTCTTAATGTTTTTTAGTAGTTTAGAAAGAGACCTATCACTGAGAGCTTCATGCTATTATATTGTTAGACAACAATTCTAAACAAATTTCATAAGATAGGCAGTGTTGGTGTTGGCAAAACATTTCTGCCTATATTCAAGTTGTTTCACAGAGTAGTGTTCAAGACACCTCTCCCTGACTCCATCTTATGTTGTATGTTAAACTGAGATATTAAGACAACAGATTAAGAACATTCTCCAATTTAATTGGCTCAGTTTGCTGAAAAGTGTGTCTGTCTTTAGGGAAGTGGCTGGATTTCCCCAATTTGCTATATTTGGAATCCTGTTGCATGAAGGCCATGTCATTGTGTGTCCCTTTGATCCAAATGAGTGGCTTATTTTGACAGTGGTTTGTGCTTTCAAAGCTATCTCTACAAGCAGGACATTTTCTATTACTAAAAAGACGAGCTGTGTTTTTTTCTGTTTCCTCCACATCTGGGAGACAGCCAGGGACAGTCAGACACACTGAGTCAGTTGTCACCTAAATGAATGCTACCTCAGCACTGTATTAATAGGTGCTGTTCAAACGACACATCACTTGAACTTGACTGAATCTTAGGGTATGAATATCCCAATTACTTACAATCTCCCCCACCACTTAAAGACCTACTGATATTCACAGCCATTAAATGTCTCTTCCATGTCCCGACCACACACAGCAAGGCTAATTACACTTGGGGAACTTAATTCCCACTTCAATTTCAACAGGACTGCACTTAATTTCTGTTCAAATCTCTTCTACAACTGCAGTGTTTGCTGTGGAGGATATCAGAACACAGGGCTCTGAGGAACTTTCTGGGCCATTAAGTCAACTCCCCTGTTACTGAAAGCTAACACATTGTATAATTTCTTTCATACTCTCATCAAGCTCCGACAGGGAAGTCATTGGGTTTTGGCCTCTGTTATTCAACCAGAGAATATTCCAAAACACACTTGCTCTAACAATGACGAGCTGCCTTCTAATTTCCAGATTAAACTTTCTTCTCCTCAGTTTACATCTACTGTACTTTTGAAAATATTTTAATTTAGCTTAAACAAGTGTTTTCTCCCTGCTGCTTTCCCCTGTGCCCTGCCCATTATCTTCATATTGCCAGTCTAAGCAAGACAAGATCTTATATCATCCTCTTATGAGAACAAGCATACTTCTCTTGAACCTTATTGAATCTTTGCCCTCGTATTCTGGGCTTTCCAACAGCCTTTCATAAGCCAGTGTTTCAGAAGAGGTTAAGTTAGAGACCTGCATGATGATATTAGTATTTTGTTGTCCCCACTGGGAACAATAATTTCACTGACAAATTCTGAGACAGCATTTTCCTTAGCCTGATGTCCTGGTTTGGGCCAGGATAAAGGTAATTTTCTGTCTTGTACTTTTGCTTTCATCTAAGTCTCTTGTAAGTAGCTGCACTTGCTGAAATTAACAGCAAGTTTCTCAGACAGTGTCTGCTTTTAGGACTGATGTTTATAGTTACAGCTAGAAACTGGTGTGCAGAGCCAAGGACACTGCTCAGCTCTGAAGAACATTTTGCCCTCCAGAAGGAACAAAGAGGTCCCACCTGAAACCCTCCTCTGGGGAGGACTGGACAAGATAGATGCCAGAATTGACCAAACAGACTATTCCATCCCATACATGTCATACTCAGTATAAATTTGAGGGATCATGAGGGTCAAGTCCCTTCCTGCCCTTTCTGCTTCCCCTTCTTCGCCTGTCCCTGTTATGCTTCGGCATCCTGGAAGGATCCCGTCTGTTCGTCTGCCTGTGCTCCTGATCCGTGCCAGCCCTTATCTGTGTGTTCCTGCCTCCAGTTCCCAACTGCTGCTGACTCCAGGAGTCCAGCTTGGACTTTCCCAGGGCTGCCCTGCAGCCTTGGTGGTGATGTGAGAGTTACTGGGGGAAAGGGGGGAGGAATGTGGTATCAATTTTCCTATATATTTGTATATATTTAGTAATTTTTCCTATTTATCATTACTGTTTCATTAAAGTTGTGTGGTTTAGTTTCCAACCCCTAAGTCTCCCTTATTCTCTCTCCTTTCTTTATCAGGAAGGGGAGGGGCATTAATAGAGAGCATCTGTTACTTGGTTTAATTGCCAGGCCAGTATTAAACCGTGGCAGATGATCACATCACATTCATGGGTGTCAGTCCATTTTTGATCAACAAATAATAAATTTTTTACTAGTGGTTTAAAGTCTGAGCTATTAGCAGAACTTTTTCTTAATTCTAGTATTATATTCTATGCCATTGTTTGGGCTTTTAAACTCTGCTTCCTTTAAGACATGTATTGGCAATGCCTCCAAACCCTGCATACAAGCACATTTTGTCAGGAGCACATTCATACTTGTATCAAGTGCCTGAGAATGTATTAAACAAAGTCAACATTGGTAATCAGTTTGGTTTGATCCCTTCCCTTTCCAAAGACCCTGCTGCTGTTCACCATCACTTCTGCTGTTCCCTACCTTACAATTCCTCTCGTGATTCCTTTTATTACAAGTAAAACTTGCCTACTTGGTTCCAGAGCATGTTTTCCTGAAAATGTGAGAGGTGACATTTTCCACATTGTTTTTGTCCAGGACATCCATAGTT